>NC_059352.1:27032703-27660703 GCF_019703515.2 Myxocyprinus asiaticus
GGCTTGAATGTCCATTTAAAAAAATTAAAAATTAAATGGGTCAGGCAATCTTGTGGGAGTTACATGTCATAGAATAAAAATGAATAATGCAGTGTAAAGGTTGATGTATGTGTATCTACATGTCTTTACTCCAGTGCGAAAAATTCCAGAAGGGGATGATTGAAGGCTCCGCCTGCAACAGCTTGTGCGAGAAGGGCAGTCTTTACTTGGGGAAGTGTCTCTCTGCCAAACCCAGCAATCAGGTCAGAGACACTAGACTGTAGTTGCTCCTTAAAGGTGATGTTAGTTTTTTTTTTTAATGTTGAAATACTCTTTCCTAGCCCAGCTTAACAGGTTGATTCACTGTGGCTCTGTGGCGCTTTCAACATTGATGTTGGATGATGAATATTACACATAGCTAACTAATATTGGCATTATGTTCATGCTGTAAAGCTAGAGGAGAACTGGATCTCCCAGCTTAGTCTGGTTTCTCCCAAGGTTTTTTTTTTTAAATCACACTAACCAAACCAATCCTATGGAGTTTTTGTTCCTTGCCAAAGTCTTTTGGCTTGCTCCCTAGGGGCTTAAAGACTAAAACATTAAGGAATGATTTTCTATTTTTTCAATGAAGCTGTACACTAGGGGCTTCCGGATAGTTAAGACATTACAGTAGTTTTTTCTGTAAAGAATTTCTTTAAAATGATTTGTATGGACCCTTTTCACAGACCTGTTATGACGCATTTCCGCCTTCTTAACAACGGAAATGTAGCAAACCTTTTTATATTTCCAATTTTATGTTATTAAAAAATCAGTTACCCCAGCTGCGATGAGACTTCTAACACAGCTGCTGAGGGAGACAGAACATTTTGCCTATTTCTCTCTTCTTACTGCTGTTATCCAGCTCTCTATATTTTTATCTTCTTTTAGAAAGCTGTGAAAGCATAATCATTGAATTTTTCTTTTGCTGTTGGAGCAAACAAGTTGGCAAAAATTACATTAGTTGTGGTCTCCTATTCAGTGCCATTCAAGTTTACCCTACTATCCATCTACTTCTGCTCTCCAACAGCTCTCCAACCCGCATATGTACAAAGGGTCCATTGTGAAAAGTATTCTATACCAGGGTGTCTTAACCTTTTGAAAACCAGACCCACTTTTGGGTCGCGACCTAGTGGTTGAGAAACCCTGTTCTATACAAATAAAAATGACTTGGACAGGGAAATGGTCATTATTTATGCTTTTCCAATTTGTGATGCTTAATGATGCTTTGTCTGTTCAAAATTGTTCCAGTTGTGTTCAGTATTGTTTTCTTCCCAAGTAAGTGCTCATCATAGTAAGCTAAGCATAGTAAGTAATGATACTTTCTGTAGTTTGTCTACAATAAAATTACTTACATAGCTAACATAACATTGGGTCTCATTCATGAACCGTGCGTACTTTGTTGTCTACAGTAAATAGCTTGCTTGTGTCAGGATGTGTCCCAGAGGAGTTAAAGACTGCAATAGTTCAACCGCTTCTGAAGAAGTCCTCATTAGATTCTTCGATTGCTAATAACTATAGATCAATCTCTAAATTACCATTCATCTAAAAAATAACATAGAAGGCAGTTGCAAAGCAACTGTTGGAGGTAGTGAAGGATAACAATATTTTTGAGAATTTTCAGTCAGGTTTTAGAGAAAACCATAGTAGAGAAACTGCCCTTCTTTGTGTGACCAATGACTTATTGATGGCGGAGGACGCTGGAGAGTGCTCCATTTTAGTGTTGCTTGATTTAACTGCAGCGTTTGATTCAGTTGATCATTCAGTTTTAATTGATATATTGAAGAGATTGGTGGGAATATTTGAGGATTTTTCGATTGGTATGTTTCCTATTTGTCGAATAGGAAATTTGTAGTGTCTGTAAGAGATGAGATTGTTCAGTTAATTGTGGTGTTCCGCAAAGAACCCTGTTAGGGCCAATATTGTTTTCTCTATATATGTTTTCTCTTGTTCTGTAATACATTTTCATTGCTATGCAGATGACCTACAGTTATATTTGTCATTGAATCCCAATGATCTAATTTAAATGCTCTTCAAGCATGTATAGCTGTTATAAAACTCTGGATAGCATGTAATTTCTTCCCGTTAAATACTGATGAAACAGAGGTTGTGATTATCGGTCATGGTTTTAAAAAAAAGTCAGATTGAGTCGGCACTTAATCAGGTGGTCCCGAATATTCAGCAGGTGGTGAGAAATTTGTCAGTCTATTTTGGCACAAATTTCAATTTTGAATATCATGTCAGGACATTAGTTCAGTCTTTAAGGAACATTTCCCAGGTGAGACAGCTTTTGAGTTTTAGGGATACAGAGAAGCTTATTCATGCTTTTATTTTATCTTGCCTTGATTATTGTAATGTCCTGTTTTCAACTTTAAATCAACTCACTTTAGCACGGCTGCAATCAGTGCAAAAATGCTGCAGCTAGACTTTTGACACGAACTAGTTCTTTTAAACATATTACTCCAGTTTAAGCTTCTTTGCATTGGTTACCAATTCATTTTAGGGTTGATTTTAAGGTTTAATTCATTACATATAAAGCATTGCATGAGTTGGTGCCAGATTATTTAGCAGAACTTTTAAGAACTTACGAAACAGTTAGACCTCTTAGATCTTCTTGTCATGAACTGTTGGCTGTTCCAAGATCCAGATACAAAACTAAAGGTGATAGAGCTTTTGTAGTGAAGGCCCCTCGATTATGGAACAGCTTGCCCTGGGATATTAGATCTGCTGAATCTGTGTGTTTTTAAGTCTGGTTTAAAAACTCATTTGTATAGACTTGCTTTTACTATTTTGAGAATTTTTGTGTTTACCTTGTGTTTTACTGAGTGTGTTTTGATTTTATGTTTTGTGAAGCACTTTGTACTAAATTGCTGAAAAGTGCAATATAAATAAAGTTATTATTATAATAACTATTTGTATTTGTGCATCAAATCTGCATACAGACGTTTTCACGCAGAAATCATGATTCATCAATAAGTTGGCACTACAATTGTTTCTAAATTTATGAAAAAATGTTGTACCAACTGAAACCGCTTGTACGATATACGATATATAGCTCGAGCTGTGTTCTGGATCTGCCTGTGCGCGCTCAGTTATGAGAACGCACAAACATTGTAGGTAGCCAACTCAATGCCCTGGGATGTGCTTAGATGCAGCTTGTGGAATAGAGGGCAACAGTGCCCTCACACATTTTCAGCCATCCGGATTTTTCCCATAAATTTTTTTGCATAGGCTTTTCATAAAATCCTCCATAAAAGAGTTGTAAACCATAAACAGAACCAACCAGCTCTGAGGTGAATCACAACATTACAAAATTTGGTTTGAGGCAAAAAATTATTTAAAAATCAGACAAAAAGTAAATGGTACAAGACTGAGTACTTACCGTCTTTCACAGGGGCACTAATTATAATCCCATGAAGCATTGCGTATGTTGTCATTGAATAAAAAACAATGGGAATATATAGAACTGTTGATTTTAGGTTGTTGATTATAAGTATTGAAACAATATATTTTATGTTTATTGCATGCCCTGATGAAAGCAGACCGTCTACCGATATGTGCTGGCTTTTTAATGTTTCTTGCCCAACAGAATAATTTTGTATACTATTGGAGATTGTGTGCCTTTCTCATTCTCTACTTAATTTTGATTTTGATAGCAGCCCCAATCCTTTTGGATATCTTTTTTAAGCCAAGGCAGCAGTCTTCCATTTGGCTTCTTATATTTGTTCATTGCATAATATTCAGATATGTACAAAAATATAAGAAGTTTAAGGGTGAAGGGAGACTGACTCGATTGCATAACTGCTATCACAGTATGTCATTGGAGTGGGCGGTCGCTCCTAGGCTCATTTCACAGGCTTTGTTGGCCGCAGTTCTCTGATTGGTGAAGCTTTCTCTGCTGGACCAGATGTAGATATTAAGAGCCCTGGACAGACAGGGGAGCCCAGCAGAACTCTCGACTATTTTCCTGCATAATTTTGTGATAAATGGCCACTTCACTTTGGTAAGGTAAAATAAAGACTGCGTAATAATCGTAATAATTATTACGTAATAATCTCACGTAATAATAAAAGATGACCTAGTGATACTAAGCTTGAATGGAACGTGTGGAGCGGATTCTGCTAAAAAGCACGGCACAGTCCACAAATGGTTGTGCCTGGTTTTGTTTGCCTTTAGATATTCCAAGAGATGACTTAAATCAACATTTAAAAACATAAAAAGACAACATTTCCATTAGAAGCACAGTCCCAACTCAATTAAATGACATAATCAAGCATTCTAATATGTATGTTGATTAAATGCATTAAGCTATTTTAAGAGCTATTCAAACTTACATTTGTTTGTAAGCCTCTCTTATTAAATATGCAATCATGCTTATGTTAACATTTATTAATAATGATAATTTTTATGTAAAAAAAAAAAAAATCTCTTTAAAAGAAGCCGGTACGATGTTCTGTTCGCGAAATGATTAGGCTCGACTTCGAGCACTGCCTAATGGACCACAAGCTCAGTCTGAACCTGTGGACGATGAGGCACAAACAAATGCTCCTGCACAAACAGCGCTTCAAGCACGCCTTCAGTTAATCCAATGTCTACAGTGGCATATTATAAAATCATTGTTAGTTGTAATTCTGTACCATATAAGTTTTATATTGTGATGTTCTTTAGGCTTTTGGCTTCGGCAGCATCTTTCTCGAAACATTTGCAACTGTTCAGGTGCGGTGGTACTGAAAGCCATTATATGGAGATGGTTTAGACATGTTTTACGCAGATGCACAAGCCCCTTCATTTAGAATGATCTGGATTGATCAATATTAGAACAAGGGTAAGAGCACATTCATGTACATACAGACGTGTTGAGAATCAGCCGGAAATTTTTTGTGAGAACTTTTCCTAACCGTAGGAGCATGCAAAATCCATGCAATTAGTAGTGAATGAGACCCATTGTGTTTTAAGAACTGGCTAATGAACAAATATTACATGCACCTATGAAAAACGTCCTGCGGCAATTTAATCTGATTCATGCATTAACCTCCTCAGACCCGAGTGTAACTACTGTGTGCATTTTCCATTTTTATTTGTAACCTAATAAACATGCTAAAAAAAAATTATGGCAACATATGTGGATTAAGTTGTGAAATGTGAAATAAAACCATTTGTTATCAAATTGTTTATCATATTTCCAGGAGTGTTGGTTATTCATGTTTTTGAGACGTTACAGACATTACATCAGAAATTAGCAGAATTAATTCTGATTCAAAGTAATGGCCAGCATCATCCAATCACTGCTAACCATGTTAAAATAAAAGTATACATTATGAATTCTGAATCTACAGTATGTACTGATTATCATTGTTATCATGAGTGGTCCAAACATCATCTGCAGCCTGAAACTGAACTTTTGATAGGTTTGAATTGAAAGCACTTAGCTGCATAGAGAGCTATAGGATGCTCCCTTGCTCCCTACTTAGTGAATTACTTAACCTCCAGTGTGCTGTCTGTTTGCACTGGTCTCAGAACAGTTCGAAACGCACCTTATTTTCATTCTAACTCCATATAAAGCCTCTGAAAGCAAGATTTTTCAGCTTTCGGATGAACCCATTGATTCTCAATTTAATAATGCACAGTAAATGTAGGATTTTTAAAGAGAAAATGTGCTAAAGTACACAGTGTACATTGTGTTTAGCAGCGTAGCGCTTTGTGCTAACTTGCTCAAATTTAAAATAAAATGGCATATCGGATGAAACTAGAGACTCAATTTTTTTTTTTTTACTCAAACAGGTTTAATTGTAAAAACTTAATTAGGTTTCTTACCAGATGTAATTTTGTTGACATTTCTCCCAAAGACAAACTGTGCTGTGGTCGGCGCCATGTTGTTTGGTCACATGACTCCATGGGTCAAAAGTTTAACCCTTTACTTTATTTCAGTCTCCTTAAATGAGATCAGTCAGTTTAAATGAATTTAAATTATGCTTTGCGTTTAGCGAAGCCAAAATACAACGTCCACGCATGTGTACGCTGGGTTGCACGAGGTTAAATGCATAGAAATAATAAGTAGATGCTTTCAGATTTTTCACTTGTTAAATAACTGTCAAACTGTTCTCACACTGTCATCTTTCTACAGGTATATTCTGGCAGTTGGGGAGATATGGAAGGGATCATAAAGTGTCCCATGCAGGAGGTTCCTCATTATGATCTGGGTGTAGAATTAGAGCCCCATAAAGAGTCAGTCTTCTTTAACAGGCCAACCAAAGGGACATCTATGGAGAAATTCAAAGAGATGGTCTTCAGCCATCTAAAGGTCTCAAATCCAATACCATATTGTAATGTGCACTCATTCATTTGCAAGTACATTGAAAGCTCTGTTAATTTTAAAGAAACATCTAAAACGTCAAATTGACCTTATGTTTGTAGTCTTTCAAAAGTATTCTTTATCTAATATTTCACTGTACATATTACTTATACCTGTAGTCATTTTACTTAGTAAATTTTTATTAATGCTTAAGGAATGTGTTAGTGTGTTAATATGTATACTATATGTACACTGAAGGCTTTAGGTCCTAAGTTGTTGTAATTCATTATTTTGTCACTACATTTTATATTTTTAACCACCCTTGACCATTTTAAAATGTATGTAAATTATGCATGTTAATCCGCATGCATTTGTCTGTGCTGTCTGTTGAATAAAAAATATATATATATTTATACCCTGCAAGACCTAATTAAACCTAACATCTTTTTGCACACTGAGAATAACTGCATCTCTTCCGAACAACATATTACAATTACATTTTATCCATTGCAGGTAAAAGTAGGAGACCAAGCCAACCTACAGGATTTGGTGACCCTTGTGTTTGGAGTCACTGACAGCAACAAGGATGGTCAGATCTCCCTGTCAGAAGCACATTCAGCTTGGGCTTTACTGCAGCTCAATGAATTTCTGCTATCCATCGTGCTGCAGGATCGAGGGCACACTCCCAGACTGCTGGGCTTCTGTGGAGACTTGTATGTGATGGAGAAGGTGCCTTATGTACCACTCTATGGCGTCAACCTACCATGGATAGTAGAGCTGTGGATTCCAGCCAGTCTGCGACGCAGCATTGACCAGTGGTTTGCCCCCTCGTGGCCACGCAAAGCAAAGATAGCCATTGGTCTGTTTGAGCTTGCTGAGGATGTCTTCCATGGAACATTTGGAAGTTTCCTTATGTGTGATGTTTATGCTGCAGGGTTTGGTTACACAGAGCGCTATGATATAAAGGTGGTAGATGCAAGACACATCGTCCCTGAAGCTGCTTTTCAGGAAGTAATGCGAGAAAGGCGGTGTGAAGAGGACAGTGACTGCGTGTATGGTAGGGACTGCCTCACTTCCTGTGACCTCACAAAACACCGCTGCACCACAGAGGCGACACAGCCAAATCTGGCCAAAGTATGTATTACAATGAAGGACTATCTTCTCTATGGTGCACCATCAGACATAAAAGATGAACTGGAGAAACAGTTGTATGCCTGCATCGCTCTCAAGGGTGCCACCGAACAGATGGAAATGGAGCACTCATTAATTCTCAATAACCTCAAAACTTTGCTTTGGAAGAAGATATCACACACAAAAGACTCCTAATAAAACAGAACTAAGTTATTACTCTATATTAATTCTATACAGAACACAGGTTATATAAACAATAGACTGGGGCTGTCTGATTGAATTTAGACAACCAAGAATCCTGGAACCCAATTATTTTTTGTTGTTGCAGCATATACCAATATAGACTTTATGACGCCACGTTCCTTGCATTACTCAGTCTTGACTCGACCCCAAGTTGTAACAGCTAAGGCTGCAGAGAAATACTGCCTCTGCTAATGCATGTCCTCCACTGCAGAGAGAAAATGCCAAATTGCTATTCATCCTGTGGATCCCTGTTCAAAAAACAGACAATCAAACTGTGTCTAGTCTGCAGTTGGAAAGATATATTTAAAATTTTAGACAGTTCCATTCTTTCAATTTTAACTATAAAAAGGATATAGAGATGATTTGCTGGATTCACCAAAATGTTCAGGCTTAATCATGTTTGAAAATGAACACGTTAACAATACAGCCAACACTGAATTTTGACATTGTGGTAACACTACAGTATTTTTCTATTTTTTAACATTAGTTAATGCAATAGGTATCAAACAACTAACTATTTTTAACAGCATTTATTAATCTTGGATGTTAATTTATAATATAATTTTTCATTGTTAGTTTAAATTAGGTCATAATGCAATGTTAATATATCCAACTTCTAAATGAATTTTTTAACCATGATTAATAACTAATGTTAAATATCTTCGTGTTACCGAAACTGTTATACTGCCAAAGTGCATTTTGAATAGTTGTTTTAAGAGGCCTAAAAATGCTTGTCACTGTTGACCTGAGAGCTCAATTATATATTATAGTATGTCACACAAGCTCTTGGCTTTCACATTTTACCTTTGTTTTGTTTTAAAACAGGACTTAGAGCAACTGAAATCTTTTTCAAAATTAAGTACATTTTAACAAACTTGGACTGCATCCTTTCAGTTTCAATCAGATTAGTTTTGACTAAAACATATAGTGCTGAAACATTTATCTCAGCACTTCAAATTCTGTCAATGTTAATGGTTTACCCTAGTCAAAAATCAGGTTACTCAAAAGAAATATTCACAAATCTTGGGCTACTTGTTAAATGAAATATACTTGATGTTTGCAAACAATGAACACTTAAAGACTAAAACAGACACAGACAAGAGTCTTTTCTGATATATTTATTAGAACAAAGTATTTCTGCACAAACACGAGGAAAGCGGGATTGAGCTCTAGTCCTCCTCTGCAGCTTGAGCCCGAAGAAAGCTGGCTTTCTTTTGGGCAACACGGTCTTTTCTCTGAGCCAGTGTGAGCTTGGCACGGTTCCACCTGTCAATAGAGCCAGTCAGTCAATTTCAGCAAGTGCAAAAAGCAAACAGTCTCTTCCAGGAAAAAGCACTAAGTTTGGAGGAAATTTGACTAAAATGAAGCAGGCAGAGGTTGAAATTACGGACTGCTAACTGGGAAATGTAAATTATATTGCTAAGTGGAATTATAGCTGTAGACATGCACATAACCAATATTTTATGGTATATTTTCTTGCACCATTTTGACATTCTTACGTGCTGTGTAGGTGTATACACCGTTTATTCTACTAGTTGAGACTACTCCAAACATGATATTACTACCCAATCTGTATAATGTCAATACCCAGTCCCATTACGATGTCATAAATTATGAAATGGCTAATTTACCAGCAAATTTATAAGCAGTTGTTAAAAGTTGGTCACATTGCCTATATGCATTGCAAAGTTTAACTTCTAAGCTTTAAAACTAGACCTACACTATTATGTCAAAAAGTTATTGAATTTGTTAGCCACGCCAAGTGAAGGTTAAAACACAAATGGTAAAATTCTGTATCAGACACAAACTGTTCTTTCTCAGTCAGTATCAGCCCTGAAATTCCATTTCAGTGTGTCCATAGAGGTAACCAACCAACCATTTAGTTGCAGAGGTTTTAAGCTTGTCATTTCAGGACACTTACCACCAAATGGAATTGCAAAAATAAACAATGTTTTCAAAACGGTGTTTTAAATACACCCCTCGTCTGTTGTTGTTCAAACAGTCAGACAGTCCCACCTCCAGCTCACACCATTGGTTGAGTATTGTTGTTGGGTGGGTATAAGCGGGTCTCTCAAAACAAACAGGAATTTTTTTTTACAGTTTGAGGAAATTAACCTATGAATGGCTTACTCAATGTTGTCTTCTGCATATTAAGCTGGGATTGAAGAGCACTTTAACACTGAAAAAAGTTACATACTTAAGCTTTAAGTTGTTCAGACTAAACTACAGAACATTTACTGGGTTCCATGCGTAAATCATGAACATTCTTTGCCCTTTTACTGAGGTCAAATTTAGGCCAGTTCAGAAAAAAAAACAAAAAAACACCAGCATAAGATGATTTGTGAATTTGTTTAAACAATCTCCAATTAGTCAGACACTGAATGCCCAATAATTAACCAAAGCTGCTCTCAGCCCCGTCTTGAAATGTGCTTGCATCAACTGTGCAATGAAGGACCAACTTCAATATGCTCAGTCTGAAAGGGTATCATCATCAAGCAGCATAATATCAAATATAGATATCTGAACAGTCTAAAAGGCCTAAACATGAGCACAACAGCATTGTGTAGTGTGGTAATAAATTAGGAATGTTCCGAGACCATTTTTTTGAGAACGAGTGCGAGTACCAATACTTTTTTTAGTACTCGCCGAAACCTTTTTTTACTGAACTCAATATCAGCAGTTTATTTCAATATTATCATCAAAATTGTTTAAATAAATTAAACCTTTAAGCAAATGAAAGTATAACAATACATTTTCAACATGAAATTGTATTATTTTTATCAAATGAAGTGATTTTATACAGAACCTCACAGCATAATCCAAAATACCACATTGGAGTTATTTTTGTCAAATAAAGTGCTGCATAACAGAGAATCACAAATGTGAGATATTGCTTAAATATTACAGTTACTATTTATTATTATCATCATTAGTAGTAGTAGTATAACAGTAAATATTATATAACTATACAGTAGTGATCCATTTCTGTCATACTTTTTTCATTTAAATTGAGCTTTAAAGTGTTTGTGTTGTTAGACCAAGGAGCTCTGACGTATTGACGGCAGATTCCCAATCCGGAAAAGCCGGTCGCTACGTGAATCACAGTAATTATTAAACCGCAAAAGGCTACTATATAAATAAATAAAATATAAAGTCCGTATATGACTCATGCTAAAAAGTGAAAGAGCACTCTGCCTGCTGTCATCTGTATAAACAGAACATGCAATGCTCATAATAGTGTTATCCATGTTTGAGCCAAGGATCTCTAAAGATATGAGCAATTTGTGTCTCTATGTCAGCACAACACCGGCTGCACACATTCACAAGCACTCACATTTAAAACACTGCACATGCAAATGATCTATCTTGTTAAATCGCAGCTTTTGCTGTTAAATAATCTCACTAGGACATGACGTGATTTTAATCTGCCCGCTGAATGTTTACGTAATGACATTCATTCGTCAGATGGTACCGGTATTTGGTATCGGAGCATTTTTACGAGTACAAGAACATAAGCGCGGTATCGGACTCGATTCTGATACCAGTATCGGCGCATCCCTATGATAAATATAATCAGAGAGCTCAAGACACAGAGGAAGTAGACACATGATGAACAAAAACAACTGTACCTCTTCTTCTTGACTTCCCGCTTGGCCTTCTTTTCGTGCACTGGGTTCTCCCGGATGGCTGCATGGGCCTTTTTGTACATTTCCTCCATCTGAGGGAGACACACATTAATACATGAAATACTTCACAAAATTAATAAACATTATGGACCATTATACTAATGTTTATAACAACCATTTTTATTGAAATAGCCAATATTACTAAAAGACTGAACTTTCCCCAAGTAATTGGGGAGATGGAAACACTAATGGAGTTATTGATCATGCATCAAGATGATAAATCTGTACACCTATAAAAAAAGTATCATTATCTCAAGAGAACATACTGAATCAGGGGTAACGCCGTTCTTGATGAAGCGAGAGAATTGTTTCTTGTAGGCATCCTCGTCCTCCTCCATCAAGTAGCTCATGTATTCCGAGACGTTAATGCCCAGGATGTGTTTGCGGTGGACCTCTGCGTTGAACTCTTTGCTCTCAGAGTCATATCCAGGGAAACGCTTGGTGCTAAAAGTTGAAGATCAGAAACTTTATGCTGGACATTCTAAATGTAAAATTAAAAGCATTTTAAACATGGCTGGTTTTGGAGAAAAAAAATGGATGGATTAGAATTTACACCTCAAATGCGATGTGGTCACTTGCCTCTTTGACTACCTCCATATGTGGTTTTTGTGAACCGATCACAAAATATTTATGACCACATTTACACCTGTGTTTGGCACTGACCACTTGTGATTGGATCAACCGAAATGCCCTTCAATACAAGGTGTGAACGGGGTCATAGTCACTGACAAGACCAGAGAGAGAATCAGGCATTGCAACATTTGTCAAAACATTAACCAGATTTACAACTTCACATTTGTTCTAAAAGACTCACTATTGATGAACAGAGTTCATGCACTATTTCATTTGCTTTAAAAGCTAAAGTTGCTCTCAGCCCAGTGTTGAAACGCAGTGCTGCACCAACTAATCAAAATCGATAATGAATATAATCAACAACGACGAATTTCATTAGAGATTATTTGGATATGTGCGGCGAGCACAGAAGCTCCGTCAGTGATGTTACTTTACAGTAGTGAAAAATGCGTTTATATGATGAAACTCGTTTGAAAAATGGTGGAGTCAAGTTGAAAAACATGACTAGTTGTCCAGCGCATGGGAGCACCTTGTGAGCACTTCAAAGATCATAAGCACAGTGTAATGTGGACCGGTTGCAATGCAGCATCAGGTGTGTTGACAGTGCCCATGCCGTTTGATCCACTTGAGTCGTTTCTCTTCAGAGCATAAAATACATTTTAAAGCTATTTTCCATGTTTTATAATGTATAAATGTTATGAATTCAATATCAGGTACGTGTTTCCATTTCGCAAAACTGTTGGTCTTCACCACAAGCGAGCCACCATTAAACTTCAATTAGCTAGCAAATCAAACCGATTGCAACAGAGAAAGGGTGAACAATCATTTTGATTGAACTGTTAAGTTTAATAAGGATGTTTTTTTCCTGCATTTAAATTTTGCGGTGCCCGCCCATGCAAAATGTCTTGACGGCAAATTAATGATATTCTTTTTGCATTCGGCACTTTAAGCACTAAATAGGTTTCTCATCTGAAACACGCATCCATGCATGGGTGGCGATTAAAGCCTGGTTTCACGTGCATGTCGCACGATTCTCCGCAGAAACATATGCACAAGTGATCAGCTCTGCACTGTTCTGTCTCTGGAGCACCATAAAACTTATGCAACCTATGAATTTGTCTGAGAATTTTCTAATTTAAAGCACTATGGAGGCAGTCAGACATTTAAACATCTATACAATACTGATGAGGAAAAGTGACAACACTGTTGCGTGCACCAAAATAAATTACCACACTTGGGCTATAAAAATCTATCACTGTAAACTATTCCAGAAACGTTTTTGTTTTTTTTAATAGTTTCATATTAATTAATATCTCAGGAGGAATGTATTGGATTTTTATTACAACCATGGTAAAGTTTCTAAATGTGTTTATTCATAAATTCTATAATACTAATTAAGTCTGTGAACTGCGATCTGCTGATTGTGCCTTGAATCAGGGCCGATCTTTTTTGCAGCACGCAGGGAATCACACATACACTGCTACTCTAATGAATGAGTGTGTTCTCAGCCCTTGATGCATGACAGTAGCTCCATTTACATGGACACTTTGTTTTAATCGGAATGAAATCATTCCGATTGGTGATTCCGAACACTGTTTACATGAACGCTACATAAAGTAATCGGATTTATGTGAGCGTTTATATGCATCAAGCATCAGATCGGAACTGCTATTGTGGCGTGTGCACACGGCATGATTATACAGCATTCCCTCGCCGTTTGAAGGGGTGTTCACACTTGACTTTGAGCACACAAAAATATTTCAGACTTATCTAGAAATGAGGATATGATGTTATGCGCAACAGCTTGTAGTTTTAATCAATACATTATAAATAAAAAATATTACATTAAACATTTTTCAAATATACCATCTACTCATTTTCCAGCAACAATAAAAACATCCAGCTTTGAAAAATACAGCCTTTGAATTGAGCCATGAGGTCAGTCCTATTTACCCATTTCATGTGCTATTATATGACCTCGCTGCCATATACCGTACAGTATATGACCAACACTCCACGTACCTTCTGTATGCTGCACTGTGGGATGCAACAAAAGTCAGCAAAACTTTTGTTTCTGTTTATAAATCTTAAGTGATACTTCTGTTTACATACCACAGCCAAAATCTAAGTCAACCAGTGATGAAGGGCGAGAGCAGCGATTAAACACTTCAATTTATAATACCACGGCCATGTAAGATGCATGACGATTTTAACATTGTATAAAAAGCACTATAACGTCACTATACAGTATATATTAATTGTAGGCTATACAGTATACTATTGTTAGTCATTAAACGCATAAGATTTTGAAGCACAGAATTTATTCACGCCACCAGATTACAATGTAAAAATAGTCATTTTTACACAGCACGTTGATATGGAAAATGCTGGAAATCTACATTAACTATGCTACAAAAGAGAACATGCATGACAACATAAAACATGATAGTAATTAATAATTTGCATAGGTTTGTTTGCCTCGGTTGATTTCGGTGTTCTCTTTGAGCTAAAAGCAGATCTTTCATATACGGAGATAAATCATGAATAAAATATATTTAAATGTCCGTGAAAGACAAATGTGGCAACATTTCTGCTGACTTCAGACATGTACACACTTTTCCTGGCACTTGACATAGATCAAAAGCAACTTTTGGATGCTTTTACTGACATCATTTCCCAGATGTTTCTCCATTCACAGCTGTTGCTTCATTACGCTGATGGTCACAAATATGCCCACTGAGATGAAGTGTCGTTGTGCGTGAAACGTCAAGATGCCATTACTGCGTCAGTACTGAACATGCACAGATCATCCCAGTTTCACAAAGCAATCCGATCATGGGTTTACATTGCAAAAATTCTCTAAAAACAGATTAGAAAAGGTTTACACCACCCCTTACAATCCAAATGAAATTTAAATCGGATGTGGCCAATTTAATCCGGCCGACATGGTTACATGAGACTTTATTTGGATTGAGCTTCTAGACCAATCACAAACAGATTACCAGAGTCTATGTAAATGCAGCTAGTGTGGCCTCTGGATGGTGAATTGTTGGTAATTCTAACTATTCATGAATTTAAACTTTCACACATGCTGTTATTCAGATGAATATGCAGGTTTGTTTTAAAAAATGTGTAAGAATTACAGGTGAGTCATTACGGTAGTAATTCTGACTCACTGCACTGTGAGTACGGAAAGGATAAAGAGACTGCAAACAGATATAAAACAGAATGAAAAAACAAATAAACATGCATATTCAAATCTGAGTGTACATTATGTAACCAGAGTTGTGACAATCAGACATGTTGAGTGACAGAGGCTGTTTGAGCGATCATGAGCACTTTCAGCTTCACTCCCCTCAACATGCTCACTGGCAGTGTCAATCAAACATGCATGCTCTCTATAACTGTGTCTTGTTTGGAAGGCTGCATGCTAGGTAGGACACGTCCTTTGAAGGCTACAGTATACCGAGTGCCCTCCTTTAAACAAGCCTTGTTTAAATGAGACTGCCTTCGTAGGACAAACGGAAACGGAACATGATTGCTATGACAGCACGCCACTCTTTAACAAGCGCTTTGAGTGAGAAGGGAACAAAGTCCCTTTAGAAGGGAATGTATGAGGTCAATTTTAGGAGAGTTATAATAATGTAAAGAGCAAAGTGTGTAAAAGTTGTTCTGTTTTAATGATTGATATCAGGAAACGAACAGGCCTGGAAATTAAATGTGGCTTTGTCTGATTAGTCGATTAATAAAATAATCGATTGAGAAACTGAAAGACCAACTACAAGTTACTCAGTCTCTAGGTGTCATTATCAAGCAAATACATGCAACATACCCCAGAACATCAATCTAATATTTCAGGCACATTCAGAGATGATCAGTAAGAGGAAAGATTTACCTGTGAGGAATGGAGAGACCTCCATCCACAGCTCCCTTTAGGGCTCCGAACACCTTGTTGCCAGTGGTGGTTCTGGCCAGGCCTGCATCCAGGTAGCAGGTGAAAGCTCCTGGCTGTCCATCAATGCTCTCCACATTAAACTCATCCCCGGTGACCTCCACCTGACCTTCGTATACCTTGTCAAGGCCAAATTTGTTCAGCAGCTGGAAGATTGCAAATAGGGGTCCAATTACAACAACTGCTATCACATGGAATTCCAGAATTGCCAAAAGCCCTGTGTACTATAAGTATTAACATCCATTTCAGGGGATTGGATCACAAGGGGATTGTACTAAATAGAGGTGTAACATGTCCAAAACATTGTCATCCAAACACATTAATTCGAAACATGTTTATAACTGTGTAATCAACACAGAGTGAGGCACTGACATAATAGGGCTTTTGATACAATGATACTGACATAGCAATACTTTTTCTCGCAAAACTGCACTGATAATTTTGATCCTTTTTTTCAGGGATGCAAACTCATGAAGGGGGAAAAAGGTGAGACAATCACTGATCCACGGACATGTTTTCCGGGGATAATTTTTTTTCAAGAATAAGCTAAAAGGGGCCTGGGTAGCTCAGAGAGTATTGACGCTGACTACCACCCCTGGAGTCGCAAGTTCGAATCCAAGGCATGCTGAGTGACTCCAGTCAGGTCTCCTAAGCAACCAAATTGGCCCGGTTGCTAGGGAGGGTAGAGTCACATGGGGTAACCTCCTTGTGGTCGCTATAACGTGGTTCACTCTCGGTGGGGCGCGTGGAGAGTTGTGCGTGGATGCCGCGGAAAATAGCGTGAGCCTCCACACATGCTATGTCCAGGGTTTTTCCTGCATACAGAATTATGAGACAGCCGCCTCCGTTAAATTTCGTGTCGCCTCCGACTGTCGACGAAACTCAGGCAGGCAGTCACGTGCACAGATAGACCCCAAGTGGTGCTCAAGCACCTGCCCTCTTTCAATAGATCAGTGCCGTTTCTGCAAGTCATTTCTTATTTTTTAATGCATATTTTAGTTTTTATTTAAATTTGGCCCTTGGCATCAATTCTCAATTAAACATGTGCCCGACATCTGCATTTAAGTTGTAATTCTGCGAGACCACATGAGCCCCTGCCCCTCCCCCTCTTTGACATTCTTTGTCACAGCCTCCACAGTTAACGCACACAGAACGAGCACCCTGAGGAGCAACATCGAAGTCTACCTGACCAGCCTTCATTTGTGACAGCCAGGTAAGGATAATGTTTGTCCTAAACTCCGACATTGATTGACACTGCTGTGAAATTAAACCACTATAAAAAAAAATCTCCATAGCGCCAGCAGAACTTAGGCAATAGCCCTCCATTAAGCTTAACAACAAGCAAGCTGATCAGGCATTGGCTCAAAATAGCATTGTGCAGGGTCGGAAAAGCCCCCAAAATTCAATATTTGAATTGCTCCTGTTCAAGTTGTTTTTTTCTATTGATAACTTAAGTCAATCCTCTGTGGTCACCGGAGGTGCCGCGCGATCACCTGACTTTTTCCCCGATAAAAGCAGAAAGAAATACTCCATTTTTGGTCATACAGATAAGAGTAAGACATCATTCGAAACTACAAAGGGTTTACTTTTATTTGTGTACACTCACAATAACAGCAAAACATTGTGGTTTTGTAAAATAAAGAAATCATACAGGATGCGCTTTCTGCCGTCTCGGTCTCTGTGAACTGTCTGGAGTCCGTCACGAAAATGAACCGAAACTCAGTGTATACTTGCCTCGCAGACATGAGAAATATGTCTATAGAAAGCTTGAATTGTCTACTTTTAAATGAACCAATTTAAATCGAATACAAATATTCTCTGTGTAATCCGTATGAACCCAACGAAAATGTACAGTCTTTCCTGTTTGAGCTCATTATCGTTTTTGGAAGACATGCTGTGAATTTACCTCAGAAGAAGAGAGTGATCCGATACAGCCTAACACAAAGTGTCTCACATAAGTTAATTTTGTGAGCGAAAACTGGAGTCTACAAAATCTATTGTGTTTCATGGCCTTATTTAAGTGACTTAAATTATTTATGTTACAACACTGCTGAGAAAGTGATGCAGTTTATTCATTCATTTAGTTAATTACTCATCCTTGACATGATGACTACAATCATGTCAACTGTATCTGGGCAAAATTTTGTATTATCTCAAAGCAAGTTATGGCATTTGGAACCAAGGTAGCCTTTATAAAAAGTCAAAAAAAACTCTCCAAACAAGTGATCTGACATTTTTAAATGCCACAATAAACCAGAAACAATTACATAGAATAAGTAACAAGTAATAAGATCCAGGGGCCTGGGTAACTCAGTGGTAACATATGCTGGCTACACCCCTGGAGTTCACTAGTTCGAATCCCAGGGCGTGCTGAGTGACTCCAGCCAGGTCTCCTAAGCAACCAAATTGGCCCGGTTGCTAGGGAGGGTAGAGTCACATGGGGTAACCTCCTCGTGGTCGCTATAATGTGGTTCGCTCTTGGTGGGGCACGTGGCGAGTTGAGCATGGTTGCCGTGGTGGATGGCGTGAAGCTTCCACATGTGCAATGTCTCTGTGGCAACACGCTCAACAAGCCACGTGATAAGATGTGCGGGTTGACGGTCTCAGACACGGAGGCAACTGGGATTCGTCCTCCGCCACCTGGACTGAGGCGAATCACTACGCGACCACGAGGACTTAAAAAAGCACATTGGGAATTGGGCATTCCAAATTGGGAGAAAAAAGGGAAAGATCCAGCACTGTTTCAGTTGTGCGCATAGTAAATCAAGACCTGTCAATCTAAGCGATCTGTCCTATCCAAGCTGTAAAACAGTGGCCGATTGGTCTTTACACATCGTCCATTCCCACCATTCCCACCCACATACCTGAGATCAGAGATGATCTTATTATCAGTTTAAGAGGTTAATCAAGTTTGCTGTTTAACTATAAATAAACACATTAGCCATTATGTTGCATTTATTTTAATGTTGAACAGGTTAGCTTTTTTAATTAAATATGCTATAAGTTGATAATTGTCATTTTCTTCAATCATCCAATTATTACAACACCTAAAATATGTTGCTTGTGTTTGCTTCAGCCAATGGAAGGCATGGTACAAGTGTATGTGTGCACATGATCAGGATGGTACCACCTCTGCCTCATTTTGAGCCAGGAAAAACCCTGTGTGGTAACGCGCTCAAGCAGCGCGGATTGACAGTCTCAGACGCGGAAGCTACTGAGATTCGTCCTCCGTCACCCAGATTGAGGCGAGTTACTATGCCACCATAAGGACTTAGAGCACATTGGGAATTCCAAATTGGGGAGAAAAAGGGGAGAAAATCTATAAAAAATCAAATAAAAAAAGAATAAGCTAAAAGCACCAATTCCCACTATTTTAATGATTCAAGTATAGCAAATTAACTGCACAACTGTGCAGAATTAGCTGCAAAAATAAAGGGTATATTGTTGTGGCTTGCTTCTGTTTCACAAATTTTAAGGCTCCCCCCGGCCAAAGATTTTCCTAGTCGACTAGTAGGTGTTAATTTAAGCCATTAGTTGACTAGTCACACGTTTATGATATTAATTTAATTACTTAAATATATTTTTTGCGGGGCATCAGAAAAGGGTTAGAGTTCCAGGGCTGAGAAAGAATAAGTAACATTGCTAACACTGTTCAACATTACAGAGAAATACTAAACCATAATAATGAGCCTTTCAAATATAAATTTTACAAGCGCGCACAAAGCGAGCCGCAGCGACACCGGCAAAAGCGATAATGATTCTGAATGTGTCGGAAAACCAGCAAGGAGACATTTTGTTAATTAATAGAGAGAAATGCACATTAGGGTTCTGCCGACAGACGATGATCTCGGGAATGGCCGATGGTCAGAGTGATCGCCAATAGCTGATGCCTTTGACCATGTCAAGACGATATTTGGCTCGTTTTCCCATGTATTAAATAATTATTATTAGGCTATTATTATTATTATTATTATCAAATTAATATTACAAATAATTTGCCCGTAGACAAAGACACGCGCTTGAAGAAATATTATTATATTATTGAGAACAGATGACAGCCGTCTATGCGCATATATGACGCGCTGATACGGAGGCGTGCATCTCGTGGAACATGCACATGACCTCAGACATCTCATCTCAGGAGGTGTTTTGAGTTCAGTTCGCTTTATTTCCACAGAGCAGTTTATTGTGACCAACTCTGCAACCTGTATATCTGTGATTAAAACATAAAATAATACAAAAACACCTCAAACAATGATTTATATTTCAGTGATTATTATCATCATTATAATGATTATTTTTACATTTATAATTGTTTTTATGTCTTCATTTAAGTAACTTTCCACCTGCACGTTTAGACGGATTCTTGCCTGACAGTAAATGGAAAGGTGTATATATTTATTATTCTTTTACCACTTCATTATTTTAATTGCTTTTTCGTTTTGTTTGGAGTGCAATTTTAATTTAGAAATGTATTTGATTTAAGTTCTTCGTTTTTTAAATAAATTAATTTTCAATGCAAAATCACTAAAGTAAGAATATTCACCGATCCCTCAACCCAGGTGTTGCCGATGTAATTGGATATTGCAATATATATATATATATATATATTACACACAGTTGTGCTTAAAAGTTTGCATACCCTTGGAGAATTGGTAATATATGTACCATTTTGAAAGAAAACATGAGTGAGCAGGCAAAACACATTTCTTTTATTTCTTATGGGATTCATATTCAATTGTAGGTTATAAAAGAATGGCACAATCTTAAAAACAAAACATGGCAACAAAGAAAAAAATGAAATGATCCCTGTTCAAAAGTCTGCATACCCTTAGTTCTTAATACTGTGTATTGCCCCCTTTAGCATCAGTGAGAGTGTGCAGTCTTTTGTAATAGTTGTCTATGAGGCCCCAAATTCTTGCAGGTTGAATAGCTGCCCATTCGTCTTGGCAAAATGCCTCCAGGTCATGCAAAGTCTTTGGTCGTCTTGCATGAACCGCATGTTTGCGATCTCCCCAGAGTGGCTCGATGATATTAAGGTCAGGAGACTGTGATGGCCACTCCAGAACCTTCACCTTTTACAGCTGTAACCACTGGAGGGTCAACTTGGCCTTGTGCTTAGGGTCATTGTCATGCTGGAAAGTCCAAGAGCGTCCCATGTGCAGCTTTCGTGCAGAAGAATGCAAATTGTCTGCCAGTATTTTCTGATAACATGCTGCATTCATCTTGCCATCAATTTTCACAAGATTCCCCGTGCTTTTAGAGCACACAAACCCCCAAAACATCAGTGAGCCACCACCATGCTTCACAGTGGGGATGATATTCTTTTCACTATAGGCCTTGTTAACCCCTCTCCAAACATAGCGCTTATGATTGTGACCATAAAGCTCTATTTTGGTCTCATCACTCCAAATTACAGTGTGCCAGAGGCTGTAAGGCGTGTCGAGGTGTTTTCGGGCATATTATAACTGGGCTTTTTTGAGGCATTGGGGCAGTAAAGGCTTCTTTCTTTCAACTCGACCATGCAGCTCATTTTTGTTCAAGTATCGTCATATTGTACTCCTTGAAACAACCACACTGTCTTTTTCCAGAGTAGCCTGTATTTCTCCTGAGGTTACCTGTGGGTTTTTCTTTGTATCCCGAACAATTCTTCTGGCAGTTGTGGCTGAAATCTTTCTTGGTCTACCTGACCTTGGCTTGGTATCAAGAGACCCCCAAATTTTCCACTTCTTAACAAGAGATTGAACAGTACTGACTGGCATTTTCAAGACTTTGGATATCTTTTTATATCCTTTTCCATCTTTATAAAGTTCCATTACCTTGTTACGCAGATCTTTTGACAGTTATTTTATGCTCCCCATGGCTCAGTATCTACCCTGCTCAGTGCATCCACGTGAGAGCTAACAAACTCATTGACTATTTATACACAGACACTAATTGCAGTTTTAAAAGCCACAAGTGTGGGAAATTAACCTTTAATTGCCATTTAAACCTGTGTGTGTCACCTTGTGTGTCTGTAACAAGGCCAAACATTCAAGGGTATGTAAACTTTTGATCAGGGCCATTTGGGTGATTTCTGTTATCATTATGATTTAAAAAGGAGCCAAACAATTATGTGATAATAAATGGCTACATATGATCACTATCCTTAAAAGACAGTTTTTTTGCATGATCAGTCATATTTTCAAAATCAATGCCAAAATTTCACAATTTCTGCCAGGGTATGCAAACTTTTGAGCACAACTGTGTGTGTGTGTGTGTGTATATATATATATATATATATATATATATATATATATATATATATACATACATACACACACACACACACACACACACACACTATATTGCCAAAAGTATTCGCTCACCCATCCAAATAATTGAATTCAGGTGTTCCAATCACTTCCATGGCCACAGGTGTATAAAATGAAGCACCTAGGCATGCAGACTGCTTCTACAAACATTTGTGAAAAAATGGGCCGCTCTCAGGAGCTCAGTGAATTCCAGCATGGTACTGTGATAGGATGCCACCTGTGCAACAAGTCCAGTCGTGAAATTTCCTCGCTACTAAATATTCCACAGTCAACTGTCAGTGGTATTATAACAATGTGGAAGCGATTGGGAATGACAGCAACTCAGCCACGAAGTGGTAGGCCACGTAAAATGACAGAGTGGGGTCAGCGGATGCTGAGGTGCATAGTGCGCAGAGGTCGCCAACTTTCTGCAGAGTCAATCACAACAGACCTCCAAAGTTCATGTGGCCTTCAGATTAGCTCAAGAACAGTGCGTAGAGAGCTTCATGGAATGGGTTTCCATGGCCGAGCAGCTGCATCAAGCCATACATCACCAAGTGCAATGCAAAGCGTCGGATGCAGTGGTGTAAAGCACGCCGCCACTGGACTCTAGAGCAGTGGAGACGCATTCTCTGGAGTGACGAATCACGCTTCTCCATCTGGCAATCTGATGGATGAGTCTGGGTTTGGCGGTTGCCAGGAGAACGGTACTTGTCTGACTGCATTGTGCCAACTGTGAAGTTTGGTGGAGGGGGGATTATGGTGTGGGGTTGTTTTTCAGGAGCTGGGCTTGGCCCCTTAGTTCCAGTGAAAGGAACTCTGAATGCTTCAGCATACCAAGAGATTTTGGACAATTCCATGCTCCCAACTTTGTGGGAACAGTTTAGGGATGGCCCCTTCTTGTTCCAACATGACTGTGCACCAGTGCACAAAGCAAGGTCCATAAAGACATGGATGAGCAAGTTTGGTGTAGAAGAACTTGACTGGCCTGCACAGAGTCCTGACCTCAACCCGATAGAGCACCTTTGGGATGAATTAGAGCGAAGACTGCGAGCCAGGCCTTCTCGTCCAACATCAGTGTCTGACCTCACAAATGCGTTTCTGGAAGAATGGTCAAAAATTCCCATAAACACACTCCTAAACCTTGTGGAAAGCCTTCCAGAAGAGTTGAAGCTGTTATAGCTGCAAAGGGTGGGCCGACGTCATATTAAACCCTATGGATTAAGAATGGGATGTCACCTGAGTTCATATGCGTCTAAAGGCAGATGAGCGAATACTTTTGGCAATATAGTGTATATATATATATATATATATATATATATATATATATATATATATATATATATATATATCTCGTGAAGGAGGGAACAAAACTGTATTCACACACATGATGTATTTTCCTAGATAACGAAATACCCGTCTGGTAGAGAATGCACAAATGAAGTAGGTTCTTTGCCAGAGAGATGTTGACAACTGTTGTAAAACCATCTTTCAAAAAGTTGAACAACACACATTTTAATTGCACTTATTTTTTTTCCAGTTTCATTTGAATTTTGAGCTAAATAAAAAATAAAGTTCAAAGTTTGAAATCAAGGTGTCTTGCTTTATTGTGTAGGCTTAACACTAACCCGGCTTAACAAAATTACCACATAGTACCACCTAGCATCCAACCAGCGCTAATACCGGTGTTCGTCAGTTTCCTGTGGGGTTTTTTCTGGTTGGTCGCAATCAAAACTTGGTCGATCAAGATCCTTCTCATCGACTAAGATTTGGTCGACTATCAGTGGGCAGCCCTAACAAATTTGTTCAGTTTTATTAAATGATTTGTTCAGTGACCCCTTCTGGAGATGCCACTAGGTGCGACAAATGAGTGTCTTGTGTAATATGAGTGAGTCACTGAAACATTGAGTTGTTCACAATCGAAATCTACCAAGAGACTTTATACTGTTTAGCATTATAAGAACAAAGGAGATCTATAATTTTCCTTCAGTTTTTAAATGGCTGAGCATGACTTTATACAAAAAGACAACAATAGTCTAATAATGAGTGAACCATCCTAACCTTCTTTTAAAATTTGCATGTCTATAAATCTACTGATTTCAGTATAATGTTTAAGAATTATAAGAACAAAGGGGTAACAGTGGGGTTAAATGTGATTCAATGTATATATGTTGTGTTTTTCTGTTATGTCTATGAATCAAATTTTTTTTTGTTGAAAAAAATAAAATTATTATAAGAACAAAGTAGACCTATCATTTTTCCTTCAGTATTTAAACTGCTGTGCATGCCTTCTATCAGAAAAGAACAATAGTCTAATAATAATGTTTCAATAATGTCTTTCCAGGGCATTATAAATGAGATGTGTCAAGGTGACAACGCTCCGCTCAACACCAGCATCAAGCACCACTTTGCCCTCCAAATGCGATGCAGAAAAGATCATGGAGGGGCAATTTTACAAGTATGCCATGCGAGAAAGCAGGAGATGTGCACAGAAATCATGTATTTGGAATAGAGAAAAAAGTGCCAATTGCTTTGATTACAGAGAGTAAAGAGGCCTCCTTTATGTTATTTTATTTTTTTGTGTGAATGTAATTACTGTAGTTCAATAACTAGGGTCTCTGCATACTCTGAACCGTAAGGTAATATTTAATTAAAAGAAATTAAGAGACATTCAAAAGCGAGTGTGAAACACTTGTGTAAGTGGCGTCATGTGAAACCCCCTTAACGTTTATAAACAGTCACTTTTACACAATAGCTCTTCCGTCATTTTTCTCCTTGATGAACAAGGTAGACTTGCATGCCGATGCCGAAGTGAACAAACAACTTGCCCCTCTCATTCAGTCTGTCGATACATGCATCAGGTCATTCAGTTTGTTTATGAATGAGAAGTTTAACGAGTGCTGCTTCTTCAGAGCCCTTCACGCTGCATTTCTGTCAGACGCAGAATCACTGTAGCAAAGCATGCAACTGGCCGTAGCTGTAATCAAACAACTGAACGTATCGCAAAAGTGACCAATTTTGGTTTCAAAATGGCGAATTTTGCCGAAAGCCGAGGAACTTGCATCCCTGTTTATTTATGCGCATTTGACATTTTCTACAGTTTAATTACACAGGTCATCTGAAGTGCAGTGCGGTCAAAAGCACTTCAATGAGTTTGCTGTACCAGACAAAAGTAAACCACACAATTCCAGTTTCTTGCAGACATTTGCTGCATTTTTAACTATACTGAATTATGACATGTATCACAATGTGTATAATATGTTGAAGTAGATACAGATACCCAGCTCAAATACATAGTAAATGTAGTCCCCAAAAAAACAAAAAAAAAGACAAAGGCTAAATGCACTTTTGTACGGTGTTTAGATACAATTACTCCTCCAACAAGCCAAACCCCAGTTACAGGTGTCATGCCTTGCAGGACAACTTTCTAAATGCACAGCTGAATTCCTCCCGCAGTAAGTGTTCCACAAAAAAAATAAAAAATAAAAATTGGAACACTGAGATCAAACAGAGGGTAAAAGCACAAAAAGGGAAAAAACAAAATTACAGAAACGTATTTTTAAATATCTAAACTTGCTACAATAAATCAAAAATTGCTTAACGGAAGTAGCTCTCACAGCAGTTTGCACGTTCAATAAGGTCTATAAAACTACAAACTGGCAATCAATACGTTACGCCCCAATATTTTTACCCTCATTCCACTGTCAACAGAAAGAGTCCCCTGATTGGTCACACAATCATGCTTGGAGTATGTGTAGTGGACCACAGAAAATGTGATAAATGACTAGAGAAAGGAGGTTATTTCTTTGAGATACAAACACTGACAATTCTTGACCTGCAAGGTAAAGTTTTATAAATGTGTTTCAAGAGGAAACAAGTCAAATGATAAGTGGTGGGAGTGAGACTCACCCTGCGGGCGAGCAGCAGCCCAGTGCAGTAGGCTGCTGCATAGTTTGTCAAACCCACACTGATGCCATACTTGGGCAGCTCATGGGAATAGGCGGCGCACACAATCATGTCACCCTCGATCTTGGCATAGGCGATCTTAAAAACAAAAACATCCCAATAAAATTTGACTGTACACATGCAAACTAAGACTTTAACCTATTGGTCTAATTAACTGAAGAAAACAGGTCATGGACTCGGAACTGACACACTAACAAACTTTTGTTATGATGCATAACTATGCACAAAAATGAGCACATGCATAACAGCCATACAATAATAGTGCATTGTTAAATACATATGTACTGCTCTCAACAAGCATCAGTGTGTAAACACAAATGTAGCAATTTGTTAGATAAGGGACATGTTTTTTGCAACATATATGTACTGATCTTTGGCATTTCACTTAATGAGCATTTTGGTCAGCAGGTTAACACCCACCTGGCAGATGATGTCCCTGTTGGAGAAGCGGACAATCATCCTGTACTTGGGTGTGTTGTACTTGTTCTTGTCTTGGATGACCAGTCGCTTACGGGCAAAGTAATCAGTTTTTCCCTCTGGAAAGCAAAATGCAAAAAAGACAATTAAAGTCAGGCCTGTTTGAATGGCTTTAACCAATTATTTACTTTTACAGTTTTGCACTTACCTCTCCTTCTCCTGAACTTCACCTGGTACCTCTTGAAGTAGGCCTTGTTCTTCACTACTTTAACAAATCCCTAAAAGACAACACAGAAGTTTAAAAACTTATTCCAGCTTCCACCTCTATACAAAAGGAAAACATTAACATTTCTGCTGCAACACTGACTGTAAGCGTTGAAAGGCCTCCAATCTGATGCTGAGGTCTGCAAGCATAGCAGGTTAGCATTAAACATGTCTAGCTCGTCATGTGAGTGCCGAATCAAGTGTTTAACAATGTCTTGTGCATTCTTGGGAACGTATCATTTTCCGAAAACCATCGATAACGTTGCAGACGTTCACAATATTATGCATCTCTATCTGACACTCATGTGGGAATGGCTAGAAATCAGCGGTAAGGCCACGTTTAAACTCATACCGGACTCGGACTCTCCGACAAAATCTTAAGCCATCTTTTTATTATATGCCATAACATGATAAGGTAAGGGCGCTAAACAGATAATTAACCTTTAGGGAACATAATAAAATAAGTATTGCGGCGCTGTACTGACCATTTTGTAGACTTTTTAGTCTCCAGAGTCGGAGCCTGGAGCCAAACTGGGGAGTTTTTACTCCGCTGCACTGGGAAAAGAAAGATCGACGTGCGCATGCGCGGTAAATACACAGCGGGGCAAAACAACACTGTCAGGAGAAAAACACGGCGACTCCTGCTGCTTTGGATGTATAACTACGAATATGATCTGGTGAAAATAATTTCTTGTGCATGAACAGACTGAAAATATTTCAAGAAATGTTCTAGGTTCTGCTCAAAACGCTTTGAGCCAAGAAAGTCATCGAGTAAAATGGTGAAAGGGACAATATAGCTGCAGTAAGAAAAAAATGCTATAAAATGCAATAAAAATCACGATGTAAATTTTTCATTAAAAATATGTAAACAAATGCAAGGACTGTTTAGCAGATTTATTCTCTGATCTCAAGACCAGTGATAGCCAAGCTGAAAAGAACCTGCCAATGTGTTTATATATATATATATATATATATATATATATATATATATATATATATATATATATATATATATAAAAATATTTTCAAGACAATTAGAAAATAATAGAATTTAATATGTTGTGATATATTTTGAGGTTTTATTTTTATATATCAAAGAGATTTTGCAACAAATATAGAATAGGATTCATTACTTTCACACTGAAATTTCAAGAGAAACAACTAGCTGCCAAACACATACTGAGCTATACATGACACATAATCTACACATAAATTACACATAAGCTACACATTTGCTGGTCGGACTAATCAGATTCTACGCTACAAGACTGTTTTGATCACGCGGACTGGGAGATGTTCCGGTCCGCCTCTGATGACGACATCGAGGTTTACGCTGATAGCATAACGTGTTTCATCAGAAAGTGCGTAGAGGATGTTGTTCCGACCAAGACTATACAGATCTACCCCAACCAGAAGCCATGGATAAATAGCGATGTTCGCGAGACACTTGATGCCGGGAATGCGGAAGAGCATAAACAAGCCAGTTATGCCCTCCGCAAAACTATCAGAGCAGCCAAACGCCAGTACAGGGACAAGATTGAAGGAAAGTTTAACACCACCAACTCTAGAAGCATGTGGCAGGGAATTAATATCATCACCGACTTTAAAGGGATTAAAAACTCCGCCGTGAACACCACTGCCTCTCTCCCGGATGAGCTAAACACTTTTAATGCTCATTTTGAGGGAAATAACACCGCCCTCGCGGAGAGAGCTCTCGCGGCCGAAGCTACAGAGGTTAGTTCACTCTCCATCTCTGTAGCGGATGTAACCCGATCCTTCCGACGGGTGAATATCCGTAAAGCCACGGGTCCAGACGGCATTCTGGCGTCCTGTTGCTCTGACCCCCATCATCAGCAAATGCTTTGACAGACTAATCAGAGATTACATCTGCTCTGTGGTGCTTCCCTCACTGGACCCATTGCAGTTTGCTTACCGCAACAACCGCTCCACTGATGATGCCATTGCATCTACACTACACACTGCTCTCTCCCACCTGGAAAAAAAGGAACACTTATGTGAGAATGCTGTTTGTAGACTACAGCTCAGCATTCAACACCATAGTGCCCTCCAAGCTTGATGTGAAACTCCGGGCTTTGGGCTTAAACAGCTCGCTGTGCAGCTGGATCCTTGACTTCCTGTCAAGCAGACACCAGGTGGTTAGAATGGGCAGCAACATCTCCTCATCACTGACCCTCAAAACTGGAGCCCCGCAGGGCTGTGTTCTCAGCCCACTCCTGTATTCCCTGTACACACATGACTGTGTGGCAACACATAGCTCCAATGCCATCATTAAGTTTGCTGATGATACGACGGTGGTAGGTCTGATCACTGACAATGATGAAACAGCCTACAGAGAGGAGGTGCACACTCTGACACGCTGGTGTCAGGAGCACAACCTCTCCCTCAACGTCAGCAAGACAAAGGAGCTTGTGGTGGACTTCAGGAGAAAAGACAGAGAACACAGTCCCATCACCATCAATGGAGCACCAGTGGAGAGAGTCAGCAGCTTCAAGTTCCTTGGTGTCCACATCACTGAGGAACTCACATGGTCCGTCCACACTTCCTTCCTGAGACGGCTGAGGAAGTTTGGAATGAACCGCCACATCCTCACACGGTTCTACACCTGCACTGTAGAGAGCATTCTGACTGGCTGCATCACTGCCTGGTACGGAAATAGCACCGCCCACAATCGCAAAGCCCTGCAGAGGGTGGTGCGAACTGCCAGACACATCATCGTAGCTGAGCTTCCCTCCCTCCAGGACAAATATACCAGGCAGTGTGTGAAAAAAGCTCAGAGGATCATCAGAGACTCCAGCCACCCGAGCCATGAGCTGATCTCACTGCTACCATCAGGCAGGTGGTATCGCAGCATCAGGACCCGCACCAGCCGACTCCATGACAGCTTCTTCCCCCAAGCAATCAGACTTTTGAACTCTTGATCTCTCACAATCAATATACATCAGCACTGCACTTTATTAATCTTATTATCTCACACTGGACTGTTAATTATAAATTATATTCTTTCTCAACAACACACTGGCACCTGACTATCAACCAACAGCCTGAATGTCAATACAGTACAATACAACTACTGTATATTTGATATATACTTTATATACTATTTTTATTGTATAATGTGTATTCTATATTGTGTGTATGTATTTTCTATATTTTGTTCATTGTATACTGTACATTGTATATTATTATTTGTATATTGTGTTATGTGTAATTATGTGTATATTAGATATGTAATTTGTGTTGTGTAAATCTGATGTTTATTGTAAATTGGTATATGCCTCATCACTGTCATGACTGCTATGTTGCTCGGAACTGCACCCAAGACTTTCACCCACTATTGCACTTGTGTATATGGTTGTGTAACAATAAAAAGTGATTTTGATTTGTATTTTCTCAAGCACTTTTTGTGGCTAAATAGTAGCACAACTTACAAAATTTCATTAGTACACCTGAAGGCTGAGTTCGGAGATTGCATACTACCCATACTACTCTTACTACTTCTGCCATTCATGTCTATTGTAAGAGTAGTATGGTAGTATACCATTCCGAACTTGGCCATACTGTTCTTGTTCACTTGCTATAGTTTACTTCCACGTTGCTTCTTCGTCAAATAGCAATGTCAAATGTAAATCAAGTCAATCACTGACACATCAGTGCCTCCTTGAGTAAGAAATAGCATGTATAATATCTATGTGTACACACATATTAAATTCTGAAAATACCTAATAATGGCAGCAGAGTAATGTATAAAATCATGCAGATATTGGTCAGGAGCTTCAGCTAATGTTCACATCAACCATCAGAATGGGGAAAAAATGTTATCGCAGTGATTTAGACCGTGGCATGATTATTGGTGCCAGATGGGCTGGTTTGAGTATTTCTGTAACTGCTGATCTCCTGGGATTTTCACACACAACAGTCTCTAGACTAGAATGTAAAGAGGATGGTGCGATAAACAAAAAACATCGAGCAAGCGGCAGTTCTGTGGGCAAAAACAGCTTGTTAATGACAGAGATCAGAGAAGATCTTTTTTTTTTTTTTTCTTACACTATTCAGAAGAGAAAGATTGAAGAATACTAAGCGATGTGGGCATAAGTCCAAAAAATTAATAAGGTACAGGGGGTTGAATGAGGTCCCAGCTCACCAAAGACCCGAGGTATGCACTAAAGGGTTAAAGACACACCTTCAAAAGGAAAGAGCTAAATCCCATTACTTGGAGAAAGTAATTATTTTTCTTTGTGTCTTAAAATATGTTCCACGTAAAGTGACTCTTATTGGCCAGATTGCTGCGTCATTGATGCATTGTTGGAGAAAAAAAGGTGTGTCCTACAGCAGAAAGAAATTAGATTCACGTCAGCACAGCCAGGGAAAACCAGAAAAGTTAGTTGACTGTGAGACGTCTTCTGCCACCAACACAACTGTCTGTCTAGTCAGTAACTTAATTTGAAAATCTGAGAGAGATCTACATTATGCAAATGAACTAGCCATCTGATGGTAAGTTGTTTATTTCATTTTCAGGTCTAGTTTCTTCTTTTTTTTTTTTTTTTTTTTTTTTTTACAAGGGTAGTAGCCTACAGTATTTAGAATTTGAAATTGGGTGACTGGTAGACAATCTCTATGCAGCATGTAAATGGCAATAGTGAAAGAGTCTAATTATATTAGACTAATTATAACTGATAAAACCCATTTAGGGGATTATTCACAAAACCTCACAACTGTCAAATTCTGACTTTGACCTATTACTTTACAGTAATTGAAAACTATCCTGAAGGTTGAAAAGCTTTGATTTCTGTTCTATGTTGTAACTACGTGTATATAATCTTCTCAGATGTCATATCTCTTGCTTATTCTGGTGTATTGTGAAGAAAAATAGATGGGGCTAATTGTATTATCAGTGACAATGACATACATGGACTAGACTATAATACATTATGATATCTCAAATTCAAACCTTTCTGTTTATGACTTCCTAATGTACATCGACTCAAGGAAGATGCACAATTAAATTGTGTGAAAGACAATGAAATAGTTAAATGTCGCCTTTTTGTGTTATTTTTAAAGCCTTTTATAATTCTATCAGTACTGTCTGCCAAGAGCTTGTGTTTATGTGTAACCAACTGTGTACAACAGAGGGTGCTATAGAGTCAGTAATCAATGCAGGCAGCGCAGGTGCACGCATGCGTACTGCGCAGTTTCGCTATAGCAGCGCATAGTTCGTCTGCTGGTGGCACGAGTTACTGCTGAAGGAGCTGCAGTATCTGCCCTGCTGTCTGCGCATACACACCGGTTTATTCAGCCCCTCTATGGACTGGACTGTTGAAATCCTGCCCCAGTGTCAAAACTGACCGCTGACGTCGGGTTTGAACCCTCAGTGTATGTGTACTATCAGTGTTATGCAACTTTACCTCGCTCCATGGAAAGTTAATATTTAGCTAAAAAAAACCTGGGATTGAAAAAGGCTTCAAGGTAAACTCTTCGACACGTTTTTTTTTTTTTGTCTAGTGTGTGTATCTCTGTGCCTGTTGCAGTAGGGGCTGAATGCCGACCAACGTCCAATGCTTGTTGTTTTTGTAGTTGCCCGTGTAGTTATTTATTCTCATTTCATCTCACTTCTTGTCAGCCACAAATATACCGTCTAAATACTTAAATACAGTGTAACAATTGTCAGTTTGGGGGCTTTTAAAACAGTTCCAGCATTACATGTTAGGGTGTCTACTGTCCGTTAGCCACTACTGCTAACCCCTTTAGCCTCAGACATCTCAATAGGAAACAATGTTTAACATTGGCCTGTGTTATGCATGCTAATTTAAGCTGCCATATGTCTGCAGTGTTTCTTTTTATAATGCGATTTACTCAGTCGTGCATACATAATGCACCACCGATCTCATGAGCTGCTCAGTGGATTGTTTAGCATGTATTTAATCACCAGCAGATGACTTGATTTGTTCTTTTTAATGTTATTTGTTTGCGTGTTTACAAATGGGGTCACACGTGTACTCATCCAAGACAGTCCCAGGTCATCAGAGGTTAATGCACGTGTATGTGACCACAACATTGTCATCACAGTGCCACGTTTAGATGTCTTGGGTGGGGTAACTCACTATTGATCAGAGGAAACGAGAAGTGTGATCGCATCAAACAGCAACAAACACATGCATCCATTGAGTTTTGTAGTATTTCACAGATCAAGCATCACGAATCCTCATTAACTGAATTACAGTGCTACAATGTAGGATGAGTGTTTTTTTATATTGTATGCATCCACTTTAATATGTTGCCTTTTTTTGGAAGGTTTTGGGGATGTTGAGTAGGTAACCAGTGTTTAGACGGATGAGAGTGCCAGAACATCAGCTGGATTGTGTCATAAACTGCAGGACTAAAACATAATGTTCAGAGATATTTGGAAGCAGAGAGCCTGAAGCGAAACCAAACTCCCTGATTACTGTGCCATTTTGCTGAATATTTAATTTAAGCCTTTACAAGGGTCTTTTCTAGGTAGGTCTTCTAATCCCAATTTTAAAACCAGTTGTGTCATACGGTTGCCTAAGACATTTTGGATTTTTATTTTTCAATATCTTAGAACTTTTAGATGGCATGTGTACATTTATGATGTAGTTGATCATCACCAAAGACCATTTTTTGACATTAGATGTCACATAATGAAATTAATGCAAGGTGGTACAGCTAAGTGGATAGTGACTTTAGGAATACTACCAACTACTTTGATATTTTTCTCCCCTCTATTTAGCATGATACCTTTGACACAGTGTGGCAAGTGATTACTAGTCTAGCTGTCCTGAAAAGCAAATTTCTCCAGTTCAGATACTTACCATTCACCTGCATTCTTTTACCTTCTAAAGGTCGTTAGAACCACGAGTGAAACGTGAACCAGTGATTACAGCTGATCCCCTCTGATCACTGCTGATGTACTTTAGTTGCGAGCACATCCTTCTCACTCTTACTGCACCAAGCTACAGTGTTTTGTTTTAGCACATTCAGGATGTGGACTGTAGAGTGACCTGAGGTAAGTGTGTCAGTCATATGATAAGATTTTTGATAACTGGTAATGTTTCAAGTGAATGTCATGCTGCAGACATCTTAATAAGCATAATTCCTAACATAGATCTTGTGTGTTTTATGCTTGGAAGCTTATAGTTCATGTTAGTGTTATGGTTCTTTCATGTTATTCTCAGACTCAAGGGTGTGATATTTGGACCAGATGTCTTATGGCACTTTTCAACTGCATGTTACGGTTCGACTCAACTCGACTCTGCTCGCTTTACTTTTCTGAGCTTGCTTTTCTACTGCAGTTTAGTGCAGCCTCAACGTGGGTGGGATTATAGGCTGATCGTCATAATTGCACCGCCTCTTCGGCATGGTTTTGCACACAGCCATTTCTTTTTACAATTCGAAAGTCGTGTGAACAAATGATACTGCTGTCACTGTTGCTAACTTAAAACTAGTGGGTTGATGTCCTGTGTCGCAAATCCAGTGACACTGGTAGTGACGATTCTCTCTGACCAATCAGTGATCTGCAGGGTTTTGACGTCACATTTAGTATCGGTGTTGAAGAAACACACTTTATTATATTTTAAAGAACTGACGAAAGAAAAGCCATCAATGCGCGTCTCTGATGTGCTGTTTGTTTTATAATGCGATTTGGAACACGCATATAAAGAGTTCTCACTCTTTCTTTTCTGTTTCAGTCATCTGAAAACTGTTTGCAAGAATAGGGTCATCTATAAGAATGCTGGAAATGTCCTAAGACAGGCGTCGGCAGCCTATAATATGCGTGCCAGTACTGGCACGCGGAGGGCAAATCACTGGCACACCAGCAATGGCGAGAGAGGAGTAGGCTATTTTATTTATATAAATTCCGCACCTGCATTCCAATTTACATCTTGATGTAATCCTTCATCATGATCACGCAGTGTGTTTTCATGAGCTGAATGGGAGGCTAAACAAAAAGTTAAAATGTGACGAGACTGCAGTATATCCAACAGACTCGTACAGCGCGTGCAAGCCATTCGTGCATCACGAGCCGGCAGCGCTTCACTTTCGGTTAATCGTGCGAGTCAACACACCTGCTTTGCTTTGGTCAGACTGCGGCGATGATAGCCTACATTCTGTTTCATTTGTTTCTTTTTGCTTTCAGAACAACACGTGATGTAATAAGGAAAACACCACTATTAATCCTTGAGATTTCCAACCCAGCATACAGGTACACACTCCTTAAACCATGGTCACACTCAAAATTACATTAAATGATTAAAAGAGAAAACATAAACCCACATCGTAAGGGTTCAGAAATCTTTTCAAGTCTATTCAAAATATAAATTAAACCTGGAAATATATTTGTAATTAACATTTTATTGATTCATGTGCTATGACAGTGAAAAAAACTCAACACATATATAATGAATCAACATTTTACCTTTAAACCCTACTAATACAATCCCACCCTGACCCCTGACGAACACCCCTGTGGTCCCACATAACACACACACAATCCAAAAAAATTAAATAAATATATATATATATACACATATATACACACACATACATATACATACATACACAGATACATATACATACACTTACATAAAATAAAATATATATATATATATATATATATAAAACATACATGATTAAACTACACTCTCCACATCCCCTCCCCGAGATTCCCCCAAAAAAACTAAATATTTGCCCCATTTTTTAGCAAATAAGTCCCTCAACCCCAGCCTTCTACTTACCGCCTCTTCAAATGCAGCTACCCAATCCCATTTCCACACACCACTCCGAAATAATAGGGTGCTCCATTTGACTTCCAACCCCTTAAAATTACTTGCCTGCTGATCATGAGACTGGTCATAACCCAGTTTTTTATATGATTGTCCCCTAAATGCATGACCGCTCCGTCACCCAAAATACAGAGTCTGGGACAAAGCAAAACCTGAGTGTTCAAAACGTCGCACAAATACCTCTGAACCCTCAACCAAAACTCCTGGATCTTAACACACCCCCAAAAGTCATGGGTAGTGTCTCCAACTTCTGACTGGCATCGCCAGCAAGTGGGTGTGTCTTTAAGACCAAGCCTATATAATCTAGAAGGGGTCCAATAAAATCTATGTAAAATGTTAAATTGCATAAGGCAAACCCTTGCATCTCTAAATACAGACTTGACATTTTTAAGAATCTTAATCCACACTCCATCCTCCAATACCAAATTCAAATCTTTTTCCCATACTCTCTTGAGAGAAGTCAAGGCTCCATCCCCCAGACTCTGAATTAGTAGGGAGTAATACACTGATGCTTCATGGCCTTTTCCAAAAGCAGCAATCACCTCTCCCAAAGCACCTGCCGCCTTAGAGGGGTGCGTGCCACTCCCAAAAATAGTGCAGAGTAGGTGGTGAAGCTGTAAATACTTATAAAACTGAGATCTGGGATTGCCAAAATGTTGAACCAAATTTTCAAAAGATCTCAATACTCCACCCTCATATAGGTCACCAAGTGCATTAACCCCCCTCACAATCCAATCTGACCAACAAAAAGGGGACTTATTAATACATAGTTTAGGGTTCTGCCATATGCTCGAGGCAACATTTAAATAAATATCAGAATTAAACACTCTGGACACTTTTGTCCATATTGAGTGCAAATGCAAAATAACGGGATCCGACTTAACCTCTCCGGCTAGTTAAATCGAAAGGCTATGCAGTGGCGAGATAGGGGCAAGAACTTCCTTTTCAATACAAAACCAGGGAGAGGCCCTCTCAGGTGGAAGTGACCAATGAGCCAAATGTCTAAGACCGAACGCATAATAATAAAACAAAATCTTGGGTGGGCCTAGCCCTCCTCTGTCAATTGGCCTATGTAACTTATTGAAATTTAACCTGGGGCGCTTACCATTCCAAATAAAGGACTTCGCTATGCTATCAAATTGCTGGAAATAAGAGAGGGGGACATCTACAGGGAGAGACTGAAGCAGGTAGTTGAATTTTGGAATACAATTCATTTTAATAACATTAACCTTCCCAATCATCGATAAATGAATGAAGCCCACCTGCTGACATCGCTCGAAAACCATTTTATTAAAGAGTCAAAATTAACTCTAACTAAATCAGACAAATTTGCTGGGAATAAAATCCCCAAATACTTAATGCCCTGTTTGGGCCACTGGAAGGCACCCGGCTGGAAAGCCGTTACTGGACAGTACGCTGTCAGCGCCAAAGCTTCGGATTTAGACCAATTGACTTTGTATCCTGAGAACTTGGAAAAGGAATTAATAATTCTGTGGAGGCAAGGCATAGATCTAGTAGGTTCAGAGACAAATAATAAAATATCATCTGCGTAAAGCAGAAGCTTATGCGCCGTACCTCCCGCTGTCACCCCCGGAAAATCATCCTCCTTTCTTATCGCAGCTGCTAATGGTTCCAGGGCAAGACAGAACAATAACGGGGAAAGAGGGCAACCCTGTCGAGTGCCCCTATCTAGAGTAAAATAATCTGAAATTAATCCATTTCTTTGTACCGCTGCTACAGGGAGTTTATAAAGTAACTTAATCCAACCAATAAATGTACTCCCTGGAAATATATTTGTAGGATTCTGCAGGTGCGATTCACAGAAAAGGGCTAAATAGTTGATCGGCTTGTGATGCACGAATGGCTTGCACGCGCATCGCAAGTCTCGTCACACTTTAATAGTGTTTAGTCTCCCATTCATCTGATGAAAACACGCAGTGTGATCATGAGGAAGGATTACATCAAGATGTAGATTGGAATGCAGGTATGAAAAACATCATATAAATAAAAAAGCCTGCTCCTCTCTCACTGTCGCTTGCTTGTGTGCTAGTGATTACATGATTACAATGACATAATATAAGAAATATTTAAGATTCCACACAATTCTGGCACAGCCATTGACCAGGAAAATAAAAAATGGCACTCCATGTCAAAAAGGTTGCTGACCTCTGTCCTAAGACCATCTCAGGAGGTCACGTGAATTAAGTTCACGTTATTTCTATGGAACAGTTCACGCATTGTGAACGCAAATCTGCAGGTTCACATTATAGCATATACTGTACATGTGTATACAACCTAAAGAAGTTCACCTTGAACCTAAAATGTATTTATATTTCAATGATTATTATTATTATTATCATCATTATTATTAGTATTGTTATGTTTACATTTATAATTGTCTTTTGATCTTAATTTGCATTAGTAATTTTCCACCTGTTTTAGATGGATACTTGCATGACGGCAAATGGAAGGGTGGTTATATACAATGTTTTTGACCATTTTATTTTAATTGCTTTTTCGTTTGAAGTGCAGTTTAGAAATATCTTTTGTTTGGTTTAAGTTTTTTGTGTTTCAGTAAATTAACATTTTCAAGCAAACTCAATAGATCGAGAATATTCACTGATCCTTCGGCCGGGGGGTTGACTGTGTATTTTTTTTTTAAAAATATCGTGAGCATATTTCTTACTTATCGCCGAGCCCTAGTGTGCATTAGCAATCGATTTTCTCACAAGAAGACAGAATCAAACTAATTTACATGCAGTTCATACAGTGCACAGTGAATATGAAATTTATTTATGGTTCACATGAAGCACTTTTACTGTAAAGTTACTCTATGGCAGATCCAGCGAAAGCTGCAATCTACTGACCACATCCAGTTTACTCGGCCTGGATTACCTGCTTGTATTGTCATGGACTAACTGTCGTGCAACACTCTTGAATCAGAGGGACATAGTTTTGATCCAAGCTATTAGAAAATGCACTTAAAGGTGCACTTAGTAATTGTAATCCAATACACTTTTTGTCAAATTCTGCAAATATCTCCTCACAGTTTGCTAGCTGTCCGTTCTGTGGGTGACCTGAAAAAAAATCTAGTATTTGTACACAGCCCTGGCTCTGCAATGGGGAAAAAAACAAAGTGGATCGGACCGATCCACACAACAGTGCTCCAGCCAATCAGCAACAGGGGGTGGTTCTTGCACGTGCACCTTTTAAGAGGAATATATATGAGCGCTCCACATGAAGAAAACGGATTTGCACAAGTTTTGTGAGATTTGTGAAATAAATCTGTTTAAATTAGATATCAGCATATTTGCTGATGATTTATGATAGAGGCTTTATTGCTATTTGCCTTTATATCATTAGATAAAACAGTTAACAGTTACAGGGAACTGTTGAGGAGAGAGAGAGTGGGAGTGCATAAAACACCAGAGCACTTTAAGCATCATGAGATCATACGTGTTTGTTGTGGCTCTGATATCTCACACTGGTCTATTATTGTGGTAATGCAATGGCACGTAACAACAAAACAAACTTTGATTGTTCATTTACTTGTCTCAGACAGATTGTTCACATGCAATTAGGTGTTTCTAGTTGCCGTCACAGTTGCCGATTTATCTAGTTGCCGATTTATCGGCCTCTGCAATATATTGGTCAACCACTAATTTGCTCTTACAATCTTGCCTCCATTTGGCCTAATGGAACTAGCGTTTGCTTTGCAAGCAGACTGTCTTATTGTAGTTCCCTTATTGCAGAGCAGACTATCTTGCCATCTCAGACTGCATGACGGAGAGAATTTCTAAACTGTAACATTTGAGTCAGGCAGCATCCCCACTGGTTGAAAACACAAGCTTGGCATTTAGCAAAACAGCTGCTTCCCTCATTGCAAAGTGCCGAGTGGTGAAAGAGAGATATATTGCAACAGAAATAAATCTGCTTAGTATCCAAGGTGTACTGGATCGCTGATTGGGTAGGTCTGTTGGTTGTGTTCCTGCCTTTCTCGCACAAAGAATGTTCCTTAGTTGGTCTAAAACTTATTCCACTGTTGTTGTGTTATGCCATGCCTTCCATTGGCAAAGACCTTTGTTCATTCACTTCATTCAGTACTCAGAAGAGTCGTTGTCTCCCTGTAACTATCAGCCCCTTCGACAAACCATAAGGAAAACTTGAACTGCAGCCTTGATTTATGCAGGCTGTTGCAGAGTAGGCTGTTGCAGAGTAGACTGCTGCAAAAGACACCACCTGTGAGACAGGACTCCTATGAGAACATTATTAAAGTTCGTATGGCTTCTGTAGACCTTAAACATTCCATTACAATAAAGGTGGTTTTACACAATACACAGGTGGGTTATTGTATTTTCTGTTTATCTAAAGTTGTCTCAGATACCTATTGCAGAAGAGAAAATTAAAGTAGATGGTCCAAACAAAAGCTTTGCATGTTTCCTTAATCTGTTTTCACCTGGTACACTGACTTGTCTACTCGCATCTTTCCATGAGGCTGTTTTCCTATTTATGTCTCTATAAATGCTCAAAGAAACGTTATATCACTCAGGAAATTCAGTTTGTCCATTTGTCCTACTTGGAGTTTAGAAAGTTAGCATCAAGATTAGAAAATATCATCAAGATGGTGCCACGGATGGCCGCTTTGGTGTGGAGCGCTCCTATTCTTTTGTTGTTTTTGTTTGTTTGTCCTGTGTTTAGTAATTTTTTTCCAATCAGTTTTACCAGGGATGAACTGCTGAACATTTGGCAGCATATACCAGACAATCTTTTCCTGGTTTTTGACTATTCGGACGCTTTGCTGGACATTATAGTCGGAGGTGCAGCAGTGCTGTTCAAGAGACGCAGACGAGGGAGACGAGCTGGTGCACTGGTCATGCTCCATCGGCGCGGCTTTCGAGCAGCTAACAAAATGGAAGAACTACATCTCCTCACCCGTACAAACAGGGACTTTTCAACCTCTGCTGCCTTGTTCTTCACAGAAACCTGATTGAGTGGAGCCATTCCGGACAGCGCATTACATCTGCCGGGTTTCCAGCTATTCAGAGCGGATAGCGTCGTGGATTTAACAGGGAAAATGAGAGGCGGTGGAACATACTTTTACATTAATGAAGGTTGGTGTACAGATGTAACAGCATTAAAGAAGATGTGCTGTCCTAATTTGGAAGCACTCTTTATTAACTGTAAGCCTTTCTACTCGCTGTGGGAGTTTTCCTCGTTTATTCTGGTGAGTGTTTATATCCCACCACACGCGTGCGGGAGAGCCGCGCTGCAACAGCTGGCTGATCAAATCACAGACACGGAACAAAAATACCTGGACTCCTGAAGTTTCCAGACGATACCACTGTCATTGGCGTCATCCAAGATGACGATGAGTCTGCATACAGAAGGTAGGTTGAACAGCTGGCTGTCTGGTGCAGTCAAAACATCCTGGAGCTGAACACGTTCATAACGGTGGAGATGATTGTGGACTTTAGGAGGAACACCCCAACACTGACCCCCCCTCACCATTCTGGAAAGCGTGACAGAGGAATCGTGTCGTCTGATAACATCGCGAGATTGAACAGCAGCTGGGTCTGTGGGGGATCCAGCACACGAGGTAGGATGGTTCTTCTGGTAACTAGTAAGCATGATGACAGTGCTGTTTCTGACCATTTTGACGCTCTAGGTGAGATTGCTGTTGTTGACGGGGGGAGGCGGTGGTATATTAGCGACTTGGGCAGCGTTCTCATTATTGGCGCTCCCGTTTGCCAGAGCGGTCTCAGCTTTGGTGGGGGGTGTGTGTGTGTATCCTCCACCTTGTAAATGCGATGCCAATGTTCACTCTGGTCTTAATCCGTTCTCTGTGTCTTTTAGCAAGTCTTCGAATTTTGGTTTTAACATCTGCTGGTGAAGCAAAATTTATTTTCTTCTGTAAACTTCTGCCTTGTAAGTTCATATTCTCCCAGCTGAACAGCTAAGTAGCCATGCCTCAGACTCACACTATAGGTTGAGCTAGAAATGGATGGGTAGAGCTGAGCAGGCCACTCAAAATGTAAACATAAATGCTTTGATGGTGCCTGGGAGGCTCAGTGTTTATACTTCTGGGGAAGGTAAACCCACGAATGGCTTTACTTATAGTTGTCAATGAACAAAAAACTGGGATAGTAGAATGTATTTTGACATCAAAAAAGTAACATGCTTCACCTAAAACTTCCATTCCTGCAGCTGCCGTATTCAGCATTCTGATTGTTTTCCCATTCATAAGTATACCAGAGACCCGTCTCATCTTATACTGTCTTTTCCTTGACAGTGTCACGGTACATGTCCTTTTCAGCTTACTTCCCTGTTAATCTTCAAATCCTGCAACACATTGTAGTTCTCAGCTTTAAAATACTAGGTCATATTTTTGCCCCTTTTAAGATGAACATCTCAACATGACACTTTCGCAGTGCATAGTTAAAGACATGTCTCATTCCATTTCTTTTACCCACAATGCCCCATAAGAACTTGAAAAAGTTTAATCTATAGTTGAATCGATTAAAAGGTTCTCTGAAAAACAGGCACAATCAATGTATGTTTCTGGCCTTGCTAATTAAAGCACTAAGCCCTGAGTACCTCTTAGCAGCCAGCTAGTTTGTTGTAACATAAGCCAAGCATATTGATTGAATTTGCCCACTGCATTTACCTTATCTCTTAACATATTTATTTTCCTTGTACAACACCTGTACCAGTGGTTGTAAATGATAAATCACTGTTTTCCAAAACAACCTCATGTAGCACTTGTCAGCTATTGTCTTTAAGCTTTCTTTATGTAAATGTGAGTTGTAGGGCAGCAGGCTGTCTCTCCTGTCGACTATTTGGACAGCTGAAGCAGAATCCATAACAAACAGTGGGGCAACAGCACTTTTGCTGGAGACAGGCCTGTTCGTTTAATTTAAAGAATTAACACTGAGTCAGCCTTGTACCCCATTCTGTTTGCTCACAGTATGAGGTTTGGGCTCGCACTGTGATGTTTTTTTATGTTTATTTAAGTTTTTATTGCTTTAAGGAAATCGTTCAACCAAAATGAAAAATTCACCCTATGTTGTTGTTGTGTCTGTGGAACTCGACACAACAACAACCTGTTGGTCCCATCACAAAGAGATACTGCAGATATTATTCGCTTTCACACATACAGCCTTTACCAATAAATTAACTAAAATTTTCAGTGTAGAGGTCATAACATGAGACTACCCTCTCTCGCCATTCTGTTCACTTCAATCCATCTTTAACTCACAAAAAAAAAAAAAAAACTCTCTCTTGTTAATAAAGCTGGGTATTGCCAATTTTCTTCATAAGTAATACACAGTGACACATAAATTATGATAAATTATGATTCAATAAGTCGCGAGCCATTATGTTATAATTTAGCTGCAGCAAGCAACGAACGTCCCCGTGACGGAGTGTTTCTCAGCTGGGTGCAGTTTCAATCTCTTCCCCCTTAGATCGGGACATTCGCGCAACTCATAGAAGAGGTGCGGACCGCACAGAGAAATGCCAGTTTCAGAGTTTGTAGTTATTTACATGATCTGCTTCCTTATTATTTGAACTTTAATAAAGCAATAACGCATTCAATATAACTGCATTTAAGATGTAACGCCGGGGTGTTTCTTTTAAAGACATTCGACGTGCAAGTTTTGCTTCAGCGGAGCGGCAGCTCTGACTCCACAACGAGAGTGCTTCTGTATTTATTATTTTGTCTTTTTGCATTATAATTCCCTCATACTTTGCAATCTACATCACCTGAAGCTGTTGGAAGGTTTAGAGTGCATCTGGACTGTGAGCTGTGTAATTCTTCCTCTCCTCAGTCAGGCGCGAGCTGCAGTGCTGCTCTCGCACGTCATCATTAGAGTTTAATGTGATCTCGTGTTACCTTAAATTACATCAAACGACTATTCGACATTGAAAATGTTCGTTGACAATTTTTGTAGACAAAAATTTCAGTTTCAGCCCTAGTGCTGACCAGTGTGTCTGGGAATTATAACGTTTACTGGATAAATTGAAAAAAATCTGGTCATCTCATTTCTGTGTTAATTTTGCGCTGTAACGTGATGGGCTTTGCATAATATGCTATATCATTCATGGAATTGTCATCTAATGAAAAAAATATTTGAAAGAAAAAACAGGGAAAAGCAAAAAGCTAAGCTGCAATTTGCCACAAATATTTTTGTTTACAAAGAAAATATTAAAATAACAAAAACCTTTAGGATATTATGTAATATAATTTCTCACTATGGATAATCACTTTCTCTTTGTTTTTATGAATATTTACCTCATAGCACAGAAGCGTTTTGCTTCCAATTTGAAGTCAAATGTGGGAGATTCATATAAGTCTGGTGTCCTTAATGGTAATTACTGGCTAACAGAAACCCTGCTGTATCAATTTACATAGTAAGTGTGTGATACCTAGTATTTTTAGATTCTGTTCATTTGAGAAGTGATAGTGTAATTCAGCCTAAAAGCGCTCCTCTGAAATTTGTCGACTGATAAAATAACTAACTACATCTTAGAGTTTAATGTCATTTTGTAGCTGATGTGTGAATGGTTGCAAAATGGAAAAATACAGAAAGTGTTGCATTTGTGAATAGTAGATGTGGTACGTTTACCAGTAAATGTAATCGAACAGTTTTACTGCAATTTACCAGGTTGTATGTGTGAAAGGGGCTATTGTTGACTTTTGTATGACAAATTACTTATGTTCCTCATTTGTGAGTCGCTTTGCATAAAAGCGTCTGCTAAATTACTAAATGTAATTTCTAACTCTGAGCATGTTGGTCTAGACCGCATGTCTCACTCAAAGTCTCTCCTTCTCCATTAGGTTATTAGGGTTTATCAGACAGCTCATTGTTTCCATTAGAGCTGAATTGTGCAATCAGAAGGTTTTCTGCAGAGCTAGAGAGAATCACTCTGTGCAGTGTGCTACATTAGCAGGGTCAGCCTGGGGGCGTAGCACCAAAAGCAGTGGTCATCACTAGCCTCTGTTTCCTGTTTTTCTTGGCAACACAGGATCTGTCCCAGCATGCATGTTTGGGGCACTGCAGGTTTGCAAATGACTTGACATAATGACAGACTCTGCTATTGTTATTTGCAGGCTCCCTGTCTTTAATGAATACTCTCTTCACTTGCTCTCTCACTGGTTCTGTTCACTGGCCATTTAATGACTTGCTGGAAAACATTGTGTTGACTTCAGCATGTTCAATGGTCAGCGTTTTTAAGGTCTGGTTTTTCTGAACATTCAGCAGTGCGGATTGAAAAAAAAAAAAAAAAGGAAAAGCGTACTGTCTTTTTCTCCTTCCAGGATGAGCCGAGGTCTGGCTGTTATTGACATTAATCTGGCATGTCAAGTCAGCTGGAGATTAAACTAGGGTCATGACAGAGTCTTAAGTGCCATGAATCATGTTGATGAAGTAGCTCGCCTCGGTTCAATAAATAGGGCCGTATGAAATCTGTATCCCAAATTCCGTGTTTTCTGTTTTTATTTTTCTGAATTCCGTGTAATAAAGTTTAATACAATTTTATTATAAAAATTGTCAAATTAAAATAAATGTATAGAATTTTAATCAAATGAAAAGCAAAATAATTTTTCAACAAACCAATACATAATTTTAATCAAATGAAGTGCTTCTTATACAGATCCTCACAGCACAATCCAAAACACAATATTGGAGTTATTTTTCTTTTTCTTTGTCAAATACAGTGCTGCATAGCAGAGCATCACAGTATTAAGGCGTTTAGGAAAACTTTTATTCAGTACAACAGCATTCTTGCTTATGAGATATTGTTTGAATATAATGTAATTTTATGTAATTATTATTATTATTACTACTACTACATTGAATATTACATTTAACTATACAGTAGTAGTATATGTCTGTTGCAGTTCTTCCATTTTCAAAAATGAAAATTTGCTGAATTTACTCACCCTCAGGCCATCCAAGATGTATCTGAGTTTCTTTCTTCATCAAAACATTTCATTTCAGGCCTCCTCCTTTAAACAATGCAAGTGGATGTACTCCATTTTTTGACGGTTCGAAATGCTTATTTAGGGTGCATCAAAATAATCCACACGACTCCAGTTGACAAATAAACAATTGATTATTTTTAGAAACAAAACAATACCTATATACGTTTTAACTACAAATGTTCACTTCCGTACATCTCTGTGACATGCGCTCATGAGAGGGATGACGTAAACTCGTTGGAAAGGTCACGCGTCACGTGGAGGAGGAGGCAGTCAGAAGATAGAGCTCTGTCAGGTCCTTATAATAGAAGTACATGGGTGCCAGCACTTTGACGGTCCAAAGGTCATATTTAGGTAGCAATAAAGTAATCCACATGACTCCAGTCAATCAATGAATGTCTTATGAAGCAAATCGATACATTTGTGTAAAAAATAAATCAATAATTAAAGCGTTATTAACTTTTAGAAAGTGCTTCCTGCCAGCAGCTGACGCGAAGCATGATGTAAGTGCGTCTGCGAGTTCACATGAGAATTCATAATCGGTTCTTATTTACAACAGAAGAACGAACGTCACACGAGAGTTCGGCCATTTCAAACTGCATCAGAGCCCTGGATGGAAGCCCCGATTTAAAGTTAACTCATTAAGTTCATTCAAAAATTGAATGAATGTTGCATTTATATAGCGCTATTTCGGACACTACACTCAAAGCGCTTTACACATCGAACAGGGGACTCTCCTCAACCTCCACCAGTGTGCAGCATCCACCTGGTCTAATTATTTAATTGATTACTTTATTGCTGCCTAAATATGACTTTTGGATCGTCAAAGTGCTCGCATCCGTGTACTTCTATTATAAGGACAGAGCTCTTCTTTTAAAAATCTTCATTTGTGTTCTGCTGAAGAAAGACAGTCATACACATCTGGAATGGCATCAGGGTAAGTGAATAATGAGAGAATTTTCATTTTTGGGTGAGCTATTCCTTTAATTCCATTTTTGTGACTGGATTCCACGATTCTGTTCGTGTTTTAAGCATCGTGGAAATGGGCCCATAGTGGCCCAATATTTCTCACTATCACAGGGTTTTTTATATTTCTAACTGTACAGAAAATGTATACATTTTTAATCTTCCCCTGATTTTAAATAATGTGTTACTTTCAGTTAATGATTCTTTAATGTCTAATATAATGTATTGAAATTGTTGTTTCTAATGGTTGTTACAGTATCTGGATTGTGCAAGGCTGCTGCACAGGTTTCAAGTTCTGTTTTTCACAATGTCTTTTCAGAGAGACCGCTTTTTTCTTTTACAGCTGAAGTGTGTAATTGCTGCAGCACTATCATCACCAAACTGTCTTGCAACCATATTTGTTTTCAAATGCATTTCTTGAACACTTTCCAAATATACCTTTCCCTAACAAACAAATAGTCCCTTCCCAAATTCACACCATTGGTTGAGCCAATGTTGCTGTGTTGGGAAGGTCAGAGCTGATGTTTAATCATTCACAGTGTTTACACTTTTTGGGGAAAATCAACCTACACATGATAGGTGAAAGTATATAAGAGATTTCAGAGAAATTTGTGTCATTATTTATATCTTTTTCCATACAATAAAAGTGAATGGTGACTGCCTTAGAGCTCCTTTCATGCCTAACATCTCTAAGTTCCACAGAAGAAGAAAGTCATACAAGTCTACTACTGTTTGACATTTTACACACATTAATTACACACATTTTCATTGTGACTAATGGCACACTGATCAGAAAATAGATGGCAGGGTGGCCTTTCATTTACCTATTTCTCTATTTGTCATTAATCAGTGGATAGTTCCACTATATGAAGAGGGAAATCTCTCGAGAGGGAGACACTCGTCATTAAACACAATGCGAATGCATAAGGTCATAAGGCCAGGCTACAGGAATTGATATTGTTCTGTTTCCTTGTAGACACTCAACTTCTCGTAGTGTATAAAAAGTGATTCCCCTGACAGGCTGAGGTGGGGTTAGCCAAATGATGTGTTCATTAGTTGCTATTCATTATTGACTTACCTCCCTGATAGTGATTTACTCCAGCCGATAGAGTGACACATTGAGTATGTTTACATGCACACCAAAATGCTGATAACTACCAAAAATGAATCCGATTATTAAAACGATCTCATAATGCAAGAAAACCGTGTTTAAATAAGACTTGAAATCATCTGGTTGTTCTCAGCTTTTTATGTCAAATTTTAAACAGGCATGTGCACAACACACTGGATAAGTCGGTAAAGGTGTTTACAGACAGAGCATACACTGGGTAATGCATGGGCAAAAATCATAACCTTAAAAATTGTTGACTTAAGCATAATCGTGTAAGACTCTCAGTCTGTGGTGCAGTGGTGGAGTTTAGTTCTTTTGTTTTTAATGCTGCATGATCTTAAAAGGACTGAGCTCATGGGTGGGTCTATAGGCAAGGGTCTGAAATGTGTTTTTGATTTTTGAAACCAGGCAGCTTGAATTTGCGTGTGTGTGAAGCTCTTCATGCATACAAACAGCTGTGTGAATGTTGTACAGCAGAATCCAGGTACAGCTGTGTAAAGGGTTTTGGCGAGTAAATGAGGAACTAATTGAAAGACAGAAACACACTGAAACTAAAATTGCCTAACTTATCTAGCTCTTTGTGTATTAGTCCAGCTCAGTTATAATGGACTGGACCTTATCTACTTAAACATAATCAGTGGATTTTTTTTTTTTAAGTGAATGAAATATATTTGCACATATTTTGTTATGTCTAGAATTTTATTTTATATACTGTATGTAGTTTCAGTAGGACCAATTATTGGATTACATTATTGCTTCTAAAATACTTTTAAGTCATTGAAATATCTCCGATTTGTTATATCTGTGCTGTTGAAATCTGAAATAATTTGTCAGCAGACTGCTGAGGGCAGTAAATGCAATAAAAATAACATTTATTTCCAAATAATTATTTTAAAAAAGTATGAATCTTTAATGGAACTGTTAAGGAGTCATTAAGAGGAATCGGAACCGGACTTGTTAAACTCTTCGATTCCCATCCCCAGTTTTAGAATCTCACTGCTGTAAACAAGAAATATGTATGCCAGCAGTTTAAGCCATATAGTTGTATTTGACCAAATGTGAGAACATGCAAAACCTAGATTTGCATGAAAGAATGAACAGGTCTTTCTTGCACTACTAGCTTAATATTTTACTAGATCTCATAAGTTTAGAGCTTATTTTTATGCAGTATATTGGCTTCTGAGCATGGGTCGACGTCATTTTGCTTCGACTCTAAGAAAGTGTCAAAACCATTTATAATTGAGAAGTGTGAATGCTATTTAGTAAGTACAGTTGTTATAAACTCGCACACTGTCAATCGGAAGAGAATGAACAAGCACCAAAACATTATACATTTCATGGTTTACATATATAGCACATCCAACACATTGCATCCGAATATATTAAACTGTCCATCTCTAGCACAACTGTTAACACTCACACCCTGTCTACACCGGATGTGAGAGGTGTGTCGCGTCAAAAGCAATGGAAGAACCCATTATAATCAATGATTCTGTCTACCATGAAAGCGTACGTTGCTGTGAGTCACTGCAACAGTAAACAGGTGTCCTGTTCCATTTTGCTCTGGCACTACTACTGCTGTTGCCAACAACACAAACAAACATTTTAGAAAGTTCGTGTCGATGTGCCCAGTGTACAGTCTCGATCTGTTGCGCCGCGTCAACGGACGCGCCTGGTGTAGACAGCGCGCCAGCGTCATAAACTATTTAACAACCATGACAGTTGAAATATTAACAAATGGAACTGTTTACTTAAGTTTTGTTTGGGTCCAATAGTGTTTTTAACTGCCCCGTATCCTTCAGTGACAATTCCTTGGCAAAGCTTAACTTGTTTTATGACTGCTTCACAAGACGCACACATCCAGTTTCCAGTATCATCCTGCACTGAGGTGCACATAGCCGGAAACAAATCAAAATGGTCAAAGATGTCTATCTATCTAAGAATTAAAAATAGCACTGATGGTGACAGAAAGAACAGTTTGTTGAGCAGTTTAAGCAACAAAACAATCAAGTGGCAGCAGCTGATGAAACCTCGACTTCTCTTCATAGTTGAAACTTGACCTTGCATCTTTTAAAAGCATGCCAGAGACATGACAACAGTCAAAGACGTCTGTGTAGGGCATGCTTATATACAAAAAATATTCAAAATAGTCCAGATGGGTCCCATTTGGCGTTCAGGAGTAGTGAGGCCACAATAGGTCTTTTGTCCTCTCTGTCTCTTTGTTTAAGAAGTGAGCACCAGTGGGCAGGGTCATGGGTGCGATGATTTTAAAGTAGGTGTTGATGTTGTCACTGTAGAGGTGGTCATCACTAATATACACTTTGTGACATCACTAATATACGGATGTAGAGAACGAGTCGTTTAGCAGTTTGGTCTCAAATTATTTTATTGCATTGGGGATTAACTTTTGAGTTCTGAAATTTACAGTATGTTTTTATAGTAGAAAGACCTCTTAAATGTCAAAATATGAAGGAAAATTTTATTCCTCATGACATGACCCCTTTAATTACAAAAATATATTACAAAATGTATTATAATAACAATTATTATTAATATTGTTATACAAGGAATATTTCTGTAATAATTTAATTTTCTATGGGGTCTGGTTAAACCCCTGAACCTAGGGTAACCTGATGGAACAACAGACAGACACGCATTGTGCACATTCTTTCATTGGGTTGGGTAGCGAATCTTCACATAATGACAAAATATGATGCATTATATTTTAATTGTGTAGTCTTTTGTACATTTTGTAACAGATTATTTTATAACTGCCTATAATAATGAATAGATGATACACTGGAACAAAAAGATGCGATGCAGCAGCCAAAGACGTTTCTCAGACATGTTATTAGATATACAGTTATGTACATGTCACTGCCTCACGAGTACTTAGTTCAAGTACACGAGTAGACAAAATGACCAAAATGCCAATCCCTAGTAACTTGTAGGGGCCTGTTAAAGTGATTTTGAATATAACACGCTCCGCGAATGTTACCAAACCGAACCAGATTCGTGGAGCGAGCACAGGACCGCCTCGTGTGATCAGAACAGAGCTGCACACAAGCAACGCATGCAAACTTGATTAAATCACAGCCCTTTGCGGTTTAATAATCGCACAAGGTCATCTCTTGATTTTGATTTTATTTAGATTGTTCAGCGCCACACACTGCAATATAAAGACGTGTTGTTTTTTTATTTTTATTTTTTTTTATTTTGAAGTGCATGCTCTCTTTTGTTTTATCTCATTCATCACTTTCACTTAAAAGCAATGCAGGAAACACTGATATATATATATATATATATATACACACACACACACAAGGTGCTGTTGAAATGTATTCCACTACAGATTATAGAATACATGCTGTAAAATGTAATTTGTAATGTATTCTGTTAGATTATTCAAGGTCAGTAACGTATTCTAAATACTTTGGATTACTTCTTCAGCACTGGTAGATTTTTTCACATGTTTTGACTATAAAAATTCAGTAAGACAAAATACACGTTAAAAATACATTCTCCGAAAACCCTAAATAATTTATGCAGTGTTGTTTCTAAAACGAGATAAATCAAATTGATCTTGTTTTAAGGATTTTTAGATATGTTTACAGGAAAACAATACAAAAATATGATTTTTGCCCTAATATCAAAGGTCTTACTAGAAAAAAATAAATTATGATCCAATGTGAATTTTCTTGATAAAAAAAAATATGATCGTGTCTGGTAACGTGCATGTAAAATGGCTAGAAATAGCATTTTAGCTTATCGTAAAGCTGACAATTTACACAAGGTTTATTTCTATTTCTTCTGCTCCAAACTTACTTCAGACTACTCTGTCTGCTCGTATGAATGTAACACATCATAAGAAAGTGTTTCATAGCTGTTCAAATGCACTTTGGATCGCATCATATGTATAAATGTTTTACATCTGAAAGCACTGAATATTAAATGAAACAAATGACAATAAAATGCAAAGTAATCTCTTCAGTAATCAAAATACTTTTTGAATGTAACTGTATTCTAAATACCAATGATTTAAATTGTAACTGTAGTGGAATACAGTTAATAATATTTTAAATATGTAATCCTGTTACATGTATTCCGTTACTCCCCAACCCTGTGTGTGTGTGTGTGTGTGTGTGTGTGTGTGTGTATATGCACATATATATATATATATATATATACATATACATATATATATATATATATATATATATATATATATATGTATATGTATATGTATATATATATATATGTGTATATATACACACACACACACACACACACACACACACTGGCGGCCAAAAGTTTGGAATAATGTCCTTGGCATTCTAGCTGTCAGTTTGTCCAGATACTCGGGTGACGTTTCACTCCACGCTTCCTGTAGCACTTGCCATAGATGTGGCTATCTTGTCGGGCACTTCTCATGCACCTTACAGTCTAGCTGATCCCACAATGGGGTTAAGATCCACAACACTCTTTTCCACTTATCTGTTATACAATGTCTCTGTTTCTTTGACCACTCTAACCTTCTCTCTTTTTCTGTTTCAAAAGTGGCTTTTTCTTTGCAATTCTTCCCATAAGGCCTGCACCTCTGAGTCTTCTCTTTACTGTTGTATATGAAACTGGTGTTGAGCAGGTAGAATTCAATGAAGCTGTCAGCTGAGGACATGTTTGACGTCCATTTCTCAAACTAGAGACTCTGATTTACTTATCCTCTTGTTTAGTTGTATATTTGGCCTTCCGCATCTCTTTCTGTCCTTGTTAGAACCAGTTGTCCTTTGTCTTGAAGACAATATATATACACACACACACACACTCACTGAGCACTTTATTGGGAACAATCCACATTTGGCGGGTTGGTGGGTGCTAATTTTAAATTCTGAACAAAAAGTAAAAACACGGAATTTACTAATTTCATTAACCAGAGGTTACAACACAAATATACACACACAATTGGTTGAAGGGAATCAAGCAATAATATTTACAAAAAAAGAAATATTCTGCTATTGTAGCCCATCCACCTCAAGGTTCGACATGTTGTGCATTCTGAGATGCTGTTCTGCTCACAACAGTTGTACAGAGTGATTATCTGAGATACCGTAGCATTTCTGTCAGCTCGAACCAGTCTGGCCATTCTCCTTTGACCTCTCTCATCAACAAGTCTGAAGCTCCTGACCCGTATCTGAATGATTTTATGCACTGCTGCCACACGACTGGCTGATTAGATAATCACGTGAATAAGTAGGTGTACAGATATTTAAAACTGTAATAAATCCTTGGCTGTTCCTTCATTACTATATTTGCACTTTGCTCTGTTGTTCCTGTCTATGCCTAGCCTCTTTCTGTCTGTAGCACTATCTAATAAAGGGTGTTTCCAACTCTGACAGGTTTTTTAGACATTTCTAGGGATTTTGCTGTGAACTACTATAACATTTGTTTTTTTGGTGGTTTGTAAAACACACCACAAAGCCCATGCACAGGCAGGCATGGTTTTAATTAGTCAGAAATGGAGATCTAAAGAGGAAACGTGAGCTGTCTTACAGAGGATTCAGAGAAGTGCCTAATGCAAATGAGAAACCTGCTTTGATGTGCAGCGGTAGACTTCCCCTGGTTTTATCATTACTGCTCACTAATGTCATGAAGCGCAGCACGGTGAATGCAGACGTCACCCGACAGTTCGCAGGTAAAGGGATTTTTTTTTTCTCTTGGTGAATTCCAAGGCATGAATTAGTGTTACGTCAGCTGTGAAAGAGAAGACTGTAGTTCATACCACTGCATCTGACTGCTTTACAGCTGTCTATATCAATGTCTCCGCATGAGCACTTTGACCCCAGGTGACACCAAGCCAGCAGTGTGACTTTGGAATCGACAAACCTGCTCAAAAGACTTCTGAGATGGTTTTTGATGACTAATATAACGTATTTTTCCTTTGACTTTGTTTATGGATTTTGTGAAAAAGAGGAGCTTTATTAAGGTGACATCTTTCTTCAGGTAAGAACAAAGTATTCCAAGGAAATCCTTCCATTTTTATATTAACAAAATCTTTACCATTTCACTAATTAAAGAATGTTGAGCTTTTAGAAATAGGAAAGGGATTTCAGGGATGATCCATAGTATTTGGGGGAGGATTCATGCCTTTCTAATGTTACTATGTTCTGTCCTGGTGTTGCCATTTGTCCGTATTGTTCTCGGTAGCTTTCTCAGTAGCTTTTTCTTTTGACATGAGTTTCTGATTAGTGCCTACAAATGCTACTTACCTTGAGAGTTCCTCTGTGATTCAGTTTGAGTGAGTCAATATTGTGCTCTTATCTTTTCACTGGAAAGCACACAACTTCTTCAAACATTCCCCTAGCCCAAGCTTTGGAGAGGTTGTCTTTGATAATATAGAGTGACATATTGCATCAGTTTCCAATTCATAGGTTTGCATGACCTAGTAAACCATTTTGCTCTTGTAGGAATAAGTGTTTCATAAAACACTTGCACAGCAGTTTAAAGACCTACTTCCAAAGAGGAAGCCAAACATAAATGGCATCTAATTTCATTGAGCAGTTTCTTTTCTGTCTGTTTGTATAGGTTGTCTTTAATAGTCTGATGTTTACAGAGATTCATTCATTTTTATTTTTCATTATTCAGTTTTATGACAGATAAATAGTGATTTTTAATCCAGCACTTCTTTTGCCATATTCACTCCTATGGCAGAAATGTGCTGAGGCCAGGATTTCACTGACCTATATGGGAAGTAATGGAGAGGATGGTCATGTGAATATTTCGTAAAAGCTGTAATCTGGTTATTGTTTAAAAGTACAGAATAGGAGGTCTTGTATTACCACAAAGCTTGTTCATCAGTACTTCAGAATTTTAGCAGTGCAATTATAACTGCTTTACTTGCAGTACAGAACAAAATAAATTAAAGCTTTGAAGGGAAAATGTTCCAAACCAAGAATAAAAACAAGTTTGTTTGTTTGTTTGCGGTAATGTACATTTTGCCACATTCAGATCCTTATAGTGTGCATGCTAATTATTTGGACAGTACAAGGCTGTTTTCACTGACCTGAATTTTTTCATACATGAGAATGTCTTTAAATATGTGATTTTAGGGCTGCAATTAACAAAAGGTTAATCTTTTATTTCTTCAAATCATCCGATAAAAAGCTATTGTATTTGTATTTTATTAAAATGTATTTATTAGAAAATTTAAATGATTAAGATTGTAACAATTTGGTTTGATTCATGGTTTGATACTCTTACAATAAACAAAATATTCACGTTGATTTAGCCTGTAACTTGGGTAAGATGTATTCATACTATTATTAGCAATAGCAGAACAGATAAAATTTAAATTTGTGGTGTTGCATGTAGCTATGTTATAGCTTGCATGATCAGTGGAACTTCTTATAATTACGCGGGACATTCAGCGCTTGAAGAGTCACGCGTATCAGCGAACGTCACGTGTGAGGGTGATGCAAGTTCCATGGCTGCACATTCCCACAGTGAAGTTTATCTCACGGAAATAATGACAACATGGACAGGTCCAAGGATAAATATTAGATGTAATAACTGTTGCATTGTTTCCATCCCATTGAACTATTACTAATTTTAAGCAGGTTTCAGTTTCTTGGCATTTATGTTTGGTTTCAGATGGTTTATTGGGGCTAAAGCTCCAACCAAAGAGTGAGTAGTTCTTTCTTTTTTTGTAAATATTATTGCTTGATTCCCTTCAACCAATTGTGTGTGTATATTTGTGTTGTAACCTCTGGTTAATGAAATTAGTAAATTCCGTGTTTTTACTTTTTGTTCAGAATTTAAAATTAGCACCCACCAACCCGCCAAATGTGGATATTTAATGCGCAGTAGTGGGTTATTTCTGTGGCGGACAATTATAAAAAGTCTTGGAATTACATGTGACAAGAAATGCTGTCAGAAACAAAGACGTGCGTTTGAAGAAACACATGATTATATTTTGAAGAACAGACGAAAGAAAAGCCATTGATGCGCGTATCTTATTTGCAGTGTCAGATTGCTCTGCAGCCCATAAGCGCAGCACTTCTCATGGAACGTGCATGCAGAATGCTTACTGTTTCTGCTGTTTCAGTCATCTGAAAATACAGTAGTTTGCAACTGCAAGAATTGTGTCGTCCATGACAACACTGCAAATGATCTCAGACCATCTCAGGAGGTGCTCTAAGATTAGTTTGCTTGATTTTCACGGAACAGTTCGCATTTACATGTATTGTGAATGCGACATTGCTTAATTCCAAACATTTGTGGCTGAATAAATAACCATACAAACTTAGCAAATGACATGCAGCGACATTAATGAATTGTCGGGTGTCATCATAATTCACTACAGCTTCAGAAGTGGTGTTTTATATACCTTTATGAATAACCAAAGGAACTGGTTAAAAAATCAAAGTGGCTGGCGAAATTGGGCATTTACAGCCACTGTGGCTGGTGGCAAAAAAATAATAATATTACCCCAGTGTTAGCTATGAAAACAGCATCTTTCGATTTTCCGGCTCCAATTTTCCTTTGGTCCACCACTGAACTACCAGCATCACTAAAGAAATTTTAATTTACCCAAGTTATGAGACTGCAGTCTGAATTGAATGTGGCGACATACAAAAAGCGTGCACCGTGAAATAACACCAAAACAGTGCGCCTTTCTATTGTGCTCGCTGGATGTACTCAACAACAAACACAGTGACTGGTTTTGTCTGATTCATGACTAAATGACTCCGATTTTGAGCCGGTACTTTTAAAACATTGATTCACCAGCTCACGGGTTCTCGTTATGAATCAGTTTGATGAATCCTTCAGTGAATGCACTTACTGAATTACTCTGAGGAGCTGAATGAATATGTGATTTTCTGCAAGGTGCTCTCAGTCATGTCGAAATTTGTTTGTGTACAAAGTTGGAAAAATATGATGATAAAATTAAGATAATTAGTTATTTAAACAAAGTTAAAGAATATATATATATATATATTCTTTGTTTAAATAACTTATATTCTTTGTTTAAATAACATATATATAACAAATATATATATACACACACAGTATATATAATTTATAAATATAAACTTCAGCCTCCAAGCAATGCTGCTTGGTCCAGTCAGGCCTGCAATCCAAAATGAGTTTGACACCCCTGGCCTAGAGCATCTCAGACTGTCCTTGGTTAGAATGTATTGCATTGTTGTTGCAAAGAGTAACATAACAGTAACATCAGTACATTTACATGTGCATTTGTGATCAAGCTAAAGCAGGTTTTTGCATAGTCTAGTCACAGTCTTTATCTGTTTAAGTATACATGAACCAGTGTAATTAAATATTTGAAGGAAGGACGTCAGCTGAGGATACAGATCGAGCTTCACTTTGTATGTATCATTGACTTTGATGTAACATGAACCAGAAATGTGCCTATATTGCAGACGTATGCTGATTTTACTGAGAAATAAATGGCAATACACATGAATGCCTATTTATATAAGTTTTTACGGTAATCCTGATGAATTGCTAACAGAGAGAGAATAATGAACTTCTAACAGTTGTAATAATGTAGCCTCAGGCTGCTTGAGTTCCTGCTTGAAGTAGAGAGGCTGCAGGCAGTCAGAGAGTCTCAGCCCTAAGCAAAAAATCTGTAGCAAATTATCGCTGAATATATCGGTGGTAATTCCAATATCAGCGTGATAATATTTCGATTTTCCCGGTTATAGGCCAATAATATATCAGCCGCTGATATGTCGTGCATCCCTACTATATAGGAACATGTAGGTGTACATGTATAATTTGTGCTGTTTCTAAGTATTTTCATTAATTTGTAGAACAAGTTCTAAAATGGTACATAGCAGCAGTTCATCGTGTAACTAGTGTTGATGTGTTTTGGTTGAATACTTTTTTGCTGATTCTGTGCCATGTGTACTTCTAATACTAATTAAATATTTTATTATTTATTTTTATCCACAACTGACTGTAAAGAACGGAAAAGGATATTAAAAGAGACACTATTCAATGACAAATGCATTGCATGGATCTCGTCATTGGACATACATTACATGGAACGAGTCAAACCACAGTGAAATTATCTTATAACTTCTTACCAATATACTATGCAATCACTGGTGAGTGAAATGTGAACATTTACCAGCCAGTGGCAGATCACACATTTTTAGTCACATTGCGTGAAATTTAGTCACATTTTACAGGGTTGACACATAGATCGATATTGGGATTTAAGATCTATATAGAGATCATTTAAATAAAGATTGCGATGCATCGCAAAATCAATATTTTACCCAGCACTATTTAAAAAAAAAAAAAAGTGTACTTATTTCCCATCATTAGTTTACTTAAATTGAGCCTTAAACTTTATTAATCTCTCTTAAAATTTTAACCAAGGAAATTTCAAATAAAAAAACTTTTTTGTATGATGTTGTTGTTTTATTGTCTTCTGGGTTCAGTTTCACTATTTCTTTTCACCTAAAGAGCTTTTGCATTTTTTTTCCAGGTGGCGACAGACAAGGTTGCAGGCAAGCTGAGTTCGACTCTTTCATGGGTGAAGAACTCAGTGTCGCATACGGTGAGTCAGATGGCTAGTCAGGTGGCCACGCCTTCCTCGCTGCACACCACTGCGGCCTCGTCCACTGCCTCACTGTCCTCGCCCTCTTCAGCCTCCCCGACCCAGCTCAGCCCAGATGATGTGGAGCTATTGGCCAAACTAGAGGAGCAGAACAGGTAACGATACTTTAAATAAAGCTTGATTCCAGTCATCAACTATGTTGCACAATTTTCACTCTAGTGGTTCCAATTTGTACCCAAAGCGTCTGAGATAAACAGCTTCAAGCATTTCGGGAGCATCATTTGGTCAAATGATTTGTTGTGGAATACATTGGCACTGGTGGAGAAAAGTTTGCTGAGATTCACATATGCAGAGATGTCTGCTACCTGAAAGGACTTTATTGCATTTATATCTTTGAGCATTCTTTAATTTTGAAAAGCAGGAAGTTGTAAAGGTCTGCAGACTATTATAAAGGAAATGCTTTTGTTGTTGGCTTCAGGCTTGCAGTTGGGTTTCTCCGATACCAAAATTTTGGCTTTGGGACAATACCAGCCCTGGTACCACAGTATCGATACTAATCCTCAGATTTGTGATGAAATTACACAGAAAATTATTGACAAAAAGAACTGCATATAGTCCAATAGATAAAAATTATGCATTTTCTGTTTTAATTTTTCTGGATTCCATGTTAAATGTTTTAATTCAATATTATGATCAAATTGTGTTTAATCAAATGAAAATATAATAATTTATAATGAATTATTTTTTGTAAAAAACAAAAAAGATGCACAACAGAGCTTTACAGTATTAATGAAAACATTAAAAGAAAATCTGTTTACCTGAGGCAAAAGGCTGACATGGCTGAATCACAACATGCTGATATTCAGTACACTTGCTTCTGTGATATTGCTTACAGATTATAATACTAATAATATAACCATTTAATATTATATTATTGTTATTGTTATAGTATTATTGCTACTACTTTGAATATTACACTTTTATACAGTAGTAATATTTTTCTGTCATAATGTTTCGATTTCATGCATCCAGTTAAATAAAGCTCTCATTTCAGCTGGACTTTTATTTTGAAAGACATTTGAAGTTCTTCCTGTTTTTTAAGGGTTCGTTATATCAAACTTCCAGCGACTCGCGAGCTGAAATCTCCGGTGAAAAAGGTCATTTGAGAGTTCACAGCCGTTTATACACTAAACACACTGTTTCTCAGCTTTGCAGATGGAAACTATTGGACACACTGCATGAAAATCAAGCAGTAGTTGTGTGTGTGTTTGTGTGGAGATGACAGAGCAGAGCGGAGCCTCTCATTCATTCTGTGTCCTGCAGCGCATTTGTCTATATTATTTAAAGAGCACCTATTATGGTTTTTAAACGTGCTTAATTTTGTTTTAAAGGTCTCATACAATAGATTTACAAGCATCCAAGGTCAAAAAACACTTTAATTTGCTCATAATTTAAATTGCAGCATTACCTTTTTTTCCCAGTGTCAAAAACGACTCATTTAATGATCCGTTCTAAAGGATTCATTCTAAACTCCTCCTTTCAGAGAGCGTACTCTGCTCTGATTGGTCAGATGTCCCAGTGTGTTGTGATTGGTCTACTGCTTAGTGTAGTGTTTGAGGGCGGGTCAAAGCTGTTCACGAGCAGCCAATGAAGACCAGAGGCTGGTTTTTTGTTACCAAATTACATAGATTAGAACAGGAGGTAAGTCTGGAATTACTAATGACTCGTTTCAGGTGTTCAGAATCGGTTCTTTCTTTTGGGAGTCAATAACTCCATTTATCGTGCACTTTGATTTTTGAAACTTTGCAGACTTTTTTTACATTCACAAACTGCTATATAACACACTACATGAAAGGTAATATTTGAAAAACCATAATAGGTGCTTTTTAATGAAATGACATCCCTCTGCTGTTTAATGATCACACTTGGCCATATGGAGACTTTTTATTATTATTTCCGAATAGTCTTTGATTTCATCTCAAAACTCTCACATTACATTACATTTTGCAAATGGCAGCATACTTTATCATACCGTTTTAAATTTTTTGATATTGTGAAAATTCATTAGTACCGGTATGCCGCACAATGCTAGTTTGCAATTTCCTTTTAAAGTATGTCCACCCTTGTGTTGAGGAGCTTGGGTCTTGTCCAGGTTCTCTGCTGGTTAAGTCCAAATTTTGGACTGCTTTTCAGTACAATTAAGTGTTATGACAAGAGCATTGACATGATGATAACAAAGTGAGGCCTTCGCTGGGGTTGGCGTGTTGTGTTCTCAGACAAGTGATAGCACAGTACCTTTCCAAATATAGAACCTATGAGAGATAAAGGTCTGTGGAGCTGTTTGTCACTCTCACTATCTTCCTCTAGCTTCCATTCTTCTCTAATCTACAATATCTTCATGTTGACATGCTAACAATTGTGAGACTTGCTCACACATTGCAGGAATTCTGCATGAACGTAAAATCTGTTAGTGCTAGGGCAGTAATTAATTATAATTTTGGTAACTGAGTACGCTACAAATAATTCATATGATTACTTAAGGTATTTGATTGGGGACATTTAAAATGTAATTTTACTTCTTTTAATTACAACTTTATTGAAAATTGCAAATGAACATTGTATATCCTTCTAAGTTGATCAGAAGAGTGATGTTTCATATTTTTTTTTTATTTTTTTAGCTTTATTCAGCCCTCAATGTATTAAAACATAATTAAAACTCATTCAAAAGTAAAAAAGGCAGTTGGAGAATTTGAAAACATTGCAAGTACTATGAAACACAAATGCAGTTTTATTTAATATGTACAGTAAAAGTCATGTATATGTTGGTACAAATTACTAATAATTATTGTTAGTAATGGTTCAGAGTCAACTATAACTGCTCTCTGCTGCTTAGGGTGCATTAGTAATGTTAGTTTGCACACTTAGTACATGTAGGCTACTCATACTTGGTGTCTTAAAATTGTTTTATATCACTTCTATTGCAGTGTCTTGACTGAGTACAGGCTGCTGTCATGTCAGATGTTGTTACACAGAAGACAAGCTATTGTGTCATGCTATATCAGTTTTCTGTCCCTTTCGGTTAGCACAAAAGCGGTAAAATAAAATGTCAATGTTAATGATCAAAACGCTAACATTACTTGCGGTAATAGCAGTCTTTTTTAAAACCAGACATTATTTTTAACCAGAGTTACTCAAAAGTATTTACTGTATTTACTGAAACATTTGTCATGATGTTCTGCATATTTCACATTGTTTCAAATCAAGACTATTGTTTGGGCTTGGAAAGCATTTATTTTATTTTAAGCACTGTATTTTTGTGGCTTTGCACTGCAAACCAAAGGAAAAAAGGATGAAATCTATATGGATGTGCAGTTGTGCTTTTTTCCATCTTTTTTCAGATCAGATTTAGTCACTGTTTTGATTCAGTTTGACCTGTGACCATTAATAAATTGCAGAGTGGGTGTGGTGCTTATGGCAGCTAATCTCTGACCCTACAATTCATCAGGACAGCTGGAGGCCACAGCTGGTCCTAGAGCCGAATAACAATGCCCTATCAGCCGATGTCTCCCACAATACTGTGCTATTAAAGTAATGCTGCTTGGCACATGTCAGAGTGTATGTGTTTTCATGCATTTTAAACACTGCTGGTTTGCATAACTGTAGTATAAACAGTAGTATAAACTCTAAAATTAGATATTGATGGTAAGGCAGGGTAAAACAGAGGGGTCTGACAGTCAAGACATTGAAACCTTGACTTCTTTGTATGCCTTTTTTCCATTAAACTGAAATTAACTTATTAGCTGTCACTGCTCAATAGCCAGAAACAAATTGGTACAGTAGCAGGTTGTTTTGTTTTTCATAGACAAAATAACAGACCATTAGGGATGGACGAGATATCTAATATTGGCAATATATTCGCAATGATTTTGTCTGTTACATACAAATAAGCAACATTGTGAATATCACAGTGCACTTTTTATTTAGCCATTTAGTTTCCTAAAGGGCATGTCATTACACCAGTTTTCCGTGGTCCTTCTTTGTTCAGCGCGGACTGACAACTAGCAGTCTTTCTTGGGCTGCGTTCCATTTCAAATTTTTATACCATTCCCTCGTAAACTTCACTCCATCTCATGGACTCGGATGTACGTCACTGCTTGCGTTGCACGAGTGTCCACTACTGGCAGAAGACGTGCAGTGGTTTTAACTGGAACACCCTTAACCCTTGATCACTTGGAGCATGTTGAAGACTGATGTCAGTTTGTGGAATTATTTAGTGATTTTTGCACCTGAGAAAACAATGTTTTCGGAGATTGATTTCAGAGGCGTATATATAAATATTATATGTTTAATTTTTTTTTCATTAGAATGAATTGTTAGGATTAATCAAGATTTACACAAATGAAAATGTTAACATAACAATGAACACAGGCTATAACCGTGTGATAAGGAACAATGGTGGCCAAAAGTTTGGAATAATGTACAGATTTTGCTGTTTCGGAAGGAAATTGGTACTTTAATTCATCAAAGTGACATTCAACTGATCAGGACATTACTGATGTAAAAACATCACTATTTGAAAAGTTATTTTTGATCAAATCTAGACAGGCCCCATTTCCAGCAGCCATCACTCCAACACCTTATCCTTGAGTATTCATGCTAAATTGCTAATTTGGTACTAGAAAATCACTTGCCATTATATCAAACACTGCTGAAAGCTATTTGGTTTGTTAAATGAAGCCTAACATTGTCTTTATGTTTGTTTTTGAGTTGCCATAGTATGCAATAGACTGGCATGTCTTAAGGTCAATATTAGGTCAAAAATGGCAAAAAAGAAACAGCTTTCTCTAGAAACTCATCAGTCAATCATTGTTTTGGGGAATGAAGGTTATACAATGCTTGAAATTGCCAAAAAAACTGAAGATTTCATACAAATGTGTACACTACAGTCTTCAAAGACAAAGGACAACTGGCTCTAACAAGGACAGAAAGAGATGTGGAAGGCCCAGATATACAACTAAACAAGAGGTTATGAAGTGCAATCTGCTGTCATGTCACAGTCAGGTTGCATTGTGGGATAGTGTACATCAGCATAGGCTCGCTCCCTCGGTCAAAATCGAGGGGTTGAGGGTCTGTCAACAGAAACTTCCCTCGCTCATTTAACGAATTGTAGCGGACTTCCAAAATGGCGGCAGGGATTCCCCCCTAGGGGAAGCCATCTTTGGAACACTCTCGAACAGCTATTTTTCTGTGTAAACAAGTGGCATACAAGAGCAGCTCCTATCTACTTGAATGGGGAAAGACTGAAATCTCCAAAACAGTTGCTCAAGATTATGATCAAAAAACATATTTCAAATCAGCAGTAAAATCTGACAACACTGGAATCGCAAATTGTGCTTCTTTACCTCAGATTACGAGGCATTTTTCCCGGCTTGTATAGCTAATGTTGATGTGCCTTCTCGAGTTGATTGACAGGCACTGTCTGTATCTAAAAGGTGATTGGCTTTTTTGTCTGTAAGGCAGGACTTTCTTTTCACATACTATGACAGTTTGGCGTTCCAATTTCTCCCATTCATTTTAGTAGAAGTGGCCCATCTCTGCTAAGTTTCTGCAACAAGCACGTTAAACCAAAGCAGAATTCGAATTTCAAAGGCAATCACTTCTGGACATAATTTTCAATATAAAAGTCCCACAATGAATTAACTAATTTTGAACATGAATTAGTGTAAAAATAAAATAAAACATTTTACAACACAGATTATTTTAGGATATCCCAGAATATGGTAAAGTTAACTGTATTCATATGCTTTTTACAAAAATAAAAAAATAAAATTGAAGAATAATTTTAATATCTGCTACATAGCTCATGGTAAAAATGTACATATTATATGCAGTCCATATGCAGTTTTGAAAAAAGACCACTATGTTTGTGAGCTTAGGGATGGATGGTGTTTTTTTTTATGCCAATAAACTTTAAACAGTTTATTTGGGCAGTGGGGGTTCCGATGTTCCACGTGCTCTGATGACGTCATCATAAGATTATCGTATCGCATTTTCAAACAGCTTATCGCATATCACAGCTTTCCTCCATATCGTGCAGCCCTACTTCCTTGTCTCATAAATCTTTGTTCCTGTGAAAAGATTTTGCCATTTGCCATTTAACTGGGAAGAAACATACATTAATTTTATTTTAAGGAGGTGTGAAGAAACACTGACAATATCAGCATCTGCAACAGATTAACTGGCTGTTTTGTATAAGTGTATATGGACATTTTAACGTTTTTGTGAGCATTTGTTTGTATTAGACTAGTGTTGGGAGATCAAAGCCCCTCCCCTTTTCTCATGAATTATTGAATAGCTATTGCGTGCAGCTCCATTTACTGTACAACTCTTGAGTCCTTGCTTGCTATCACCTCACTGTTTTTGGTATCACAGGCTGGTTTCAGTATTAGAACGGAATCGGAGTGAGTTTGCTTAGGCGATTGCAACACCCACACAGAGTTCTCTTTGCAGCATTAAAAGTAGGGCAGGCGCTTGGAGGATCTGTGGAGTGTTTGGAGCTGTGATTCTCCCTATGTTGCCATATGGGCTTGTCTTACCACTTCAGAAACAGGGCCCAGAGTATCACTTATAAAAATGTACATGATCCAGCACTGCATGTAATACCCACTCACACAGATTTGAACTCTTCACTGACTGTGATTTTGCTCTGCAGCTGCACAGGTCGAAGGCCTTTGTACTTTACAGATAAGATGTGTTTGTGTGTGTGTGTATGCGGGTTCAAGAGAGAGAATAAAGTGAGATATAGTCAGAGTGGGTGAGAGAGAAGGAGGTTGTCTCAATTCTCACAGACAAACACATTGCCATTTAGGATTACTTGGCGGAATCCAGGGGAAGACATGTGGACTGCACAATGAGTTTCCTGTGGTGAGCACTGTAGCAGCTTCGCTGTAATACCTTTGATACATTTTATATCGCACAATGCAGCAGATGTAGCAGAGCTGAGATCTATAGCCAATCGCAGATTTCTATTAATACAGTCTTTTTCGCAAAAGTTTCTGGTTGCTTTTAATTAATGTGTTGAACAAATATTTTGCTTTTGGCCTGCTTTTAAAATGTGAAATTATCTGTGTGGAAGGAATGTGCAGTGTTTGTGTCCTATACAAGATTCCATGTGGTACTTTAACCAGCAGTTAATCATTAACACGGAAGCAACAACTGCAATGCAAATGCATATTGCTTTAAATGCTTACTGAACTCATAAAATTGGTCAAGCCTACATAAGCTTACTTTATTTAACATTAACCTTTAATGTAAGATTATTTTTTGAGAGTCTTTAATCTTTAATGGATTTTTTAACACGTATAATTGATTGCGAGTGATGGATATAATTGTGCTTTTAACTTTGCTGGGTTTTCCCAGTGTAAAATTATTGAACTTTGGATTTCCTGGTTTCTCTAATTGACTAAATACTATCATGACAGAAGTTTGCGTCTTGGCCGTGGTGCAGTGGTAGTGCACAGCACATACACTTGACATTGGAGCTGTGGTGCACCAGTCGATGATTTAAGTTCAAGTCCAGCCAGCGACCTGTCCTAATCTCAAAATCTCTGTTCTCCTCCCAATAATTTCCTGTCCCTTCTTCACTGTACTTCTCCTCTAAAAAGGCATAAGCAGATTCCAGTTTTAATTCCAATTAATTTGGGTATATTTCAGTTATATACTGATGTCTAAAGAAGAGAATGTAGCTCGAAACATCAAATTGTTTTCTCTTGCTAAGCTCATTAAATTGATTTGAAAGTAATAGTGTGCCAACTTTGTCCTGTGATACAGTATAAATACACAAAGAGTTTCATATAAATATCAATACATAGATCTCAAGTATCGAAACAATATAATGAGAAAAAGTATCTCGATGTATTGATATTTGATTAATCAGACCATGTTTGGCCATTTTGAGATTATCAGCATTGTAAAATAACTTGGCCTCTTGTTGTACATCGTGGCCGATTAACAGAAGTGGTAGCTCTCCCTTGTGCTAGATCGAAAATCTAAGAACCGCTTTGATAATAGATATTTCTGGTTTCAATTGTTTTGTAAGTAGTTTTTGATAAAAATATTGTGAAATAAGCATCAATTTTATTATTAGGAATTTTGTGCATATCTTGCCATACCATTAAATTGTATTATATGTAAATGATGTCAGCATCTTATTATACATTTGCTATATTATACAGTTGAAGTCAGAAGTTTACACTTAGATTGAAGTCATTAAAACTCATTTTGTAACCACGCCACATATTTAATATTAGCAAACTATAGTTTTGGCAATTCGTTTAGGACATCTACTTTGTGCATAACACGAGTAATTTTTCCAACAATTGTTTACAGACAGATTGTTTCACTTTTATTTAACTATATCACAATTCCAGTGGGTCAGAAGTTTACATACACTAAGTTAACTGTGCCTTTAAGCAGCTTGGAAAATTCCAGAAAATGATGTCAAGCCTTTAGACAATTAGCCAATTAGCTTCTGATAGGAGATGTACTGAATTGGAGGTGTACCTGTGGATGTATTTTAAGGCCTACCTTCAAACTCAGTGCCTCTTTGCTTGACATCATGGGAAAATCAAAAGAAATCAGCCAAGACCTCAGAAAAAAAATTGTTGACCTCCACAAGTCTGGTTCATCCTTAGGAGCAATTTCCGAATGCCTGAAGGTACCACGTTCATCTGTACAAACAATAGTACGCAAGTATAAACAACATGGGACCACGCATCCATCATACCGCTCAGGAAGGAGACTCATTCTGTCTCCTAGAGATGTAGTTTGTGAAGATGATGGAGGAAACAGGTAGACAAATATCTGTATCCACAGTAAAACTATATCGACATAACCTGAAAGGCTGCTTAGCAAGGAAGAAGCCACTGCTCCAAAACCGCCATAAAAAAGACAGATTACAGTTTGCAAGTGCACATGGGATCTTACTTTTTGGAGAAATGTCCTCTGGTCTAATGAAACAAAAATCAAACTGTCTGGCCATAATTACCATCGTTATGTTTGGAGGAAAAAGGGTGAGGCTTGCAAGCCGATGAGCACCATCCCAACCGTGAAGGGGTGGAAGCATCATGTTGTGGGGGTGCTTTGCTGCAGGAGGGACTGGTGCACTTCACAAAATAGATGGCATCATGAGGAAGGAAAATTATGTGGATATATTGAAGCAACATCTCAAGACATCAGCCATAAAGTTAAATCTCGGTCGCAAATGGGACTGCAGTGGGTTACAATATTAAGGTCAAGAAAAAGTCACCGTTTGATACGTTTTTTGATGTTTTTGCTGATTGATTTGGGACTGATGTGGTGGGATTTCATGTGGTCACTTCAAGAGTTAAGTGGTGACTAAGGTGACCACAACCAATTGGATAACATTCCCATGTATCTGATTGCGACTCATTACTGGAATTTAAAGTAACCTTTAATTTGTTTAGAATGCTGCCATGTGCTTGCAAATTTTGTGTTTAAAAGTTACGTTTTGGAGGAGGATTTGGTTCCCGTAGGAGAAAAAGATCAGAGACTGACAGCACCCCCTCCACCTACTTCTCATACCACATTCAGCATGTATTATAGTAACAACCCCTCAGATGTGAACCCCACGGCTCCCTTTTACTGCTTTTCACCACTAACAACCGTGGCCCCCCTTGTGTGACCCAAATGCAGCTGTAACCGGATCCGGCCTCAGAGCCTTGGGCATGACGTCACCTAGTGCTGCCTTTAGAGGCCCAGGCCCCACTCTTTTTCCGAGATCAGGTTTCCATGGCTTTATGTCTGTGCTGTCCGCACTTAAATGTTGAGGTTACTTTAGAGCATTGTGTGCTTTTATTTCAGCTGATCCTGGGCCAGTTTCACAATGAGAGCGCCTCCCCACTATTTTTCCCAGTCAGAGAGGAACAGTTTCTTCATTTTAACTGTTATATAAAAGTGTTTTCACTATTCTTCAACCTCTGCATTTTGCATTATAAATGCTGGGCAGTCTTAAATTGGCTATTCCATTTATAGCTTTCTGCCACAATGTTCCAAAGCTAGAGCACTCATTTGGCAAGCAGCCCCTTTTCATAACAATATTCAGTTGCTTATTCAAAATACTTTTAAGTCTGAAATAACTTCACTCTAACGGTACAGTTAACACCAACACCCAAGAAGTATTTCTCTGTGATCTGAGGTCAACTGTTGTAGGTTGTTTAGACTGTATTAATATCTGGAACAGAACGTTTTGGAGATAAATTATACAGTTACACAAAGCTTTTGGAGATAAAGTTTTGCAGGCTGCCAGATCTTTTGCATGACATTTAGCAATGACATCACCATAGTTGCTCCATAGAAAGGACTGAAATCTCTTTTTTTTTTTTTTTTCCAACATGCCCTCATTATATGCCAGAAAACCTGTTTGTCATTCAGTTCACTGATACAGATGGATTTTTTTGAAAGCTGACATCTGGTTGTGTGACTGTTACTTTGTTACTTGATGTGAATGTCTCTTGTATCACAAGTCTATTTATACACCAAGCTTCACATTCATGTGATTTCCTTCCAGAAAGAATAACTTTTGCTTTGCCACTGTATTAATGTTCACTTGATGGAGATTAACTTTGAAGTCATACGTCACTTTTTCAATTTCTGTTATGCTTCTTTCAAAGCTGAGGATGTAATTTTTGCACCACCAAAGGGAATTGCAAAAATAAACATTGTTTTCAAACAGTTTTCCCCAAACAGACCGTCCCACCCAAAACACACACCATTGGATGAGCCAATTTTGCTGTGTCGAACTAGACTGGCCGCTCAAACAGGAATTAATAATAAATAAATAGTGCCACAGAGACAAAGTTTTCGAGGAAATAGACCAAATGGTTTGCTTATTGTTGTCTTTGAATTAGGGATGCTCCGATCAGGATTTTTACAGCCGATAATGATCACCGATCTTCTTGTCACCTGATCGGCCGATATCGATCGTTTCACCTTTTTATCAGGATCTCTGTCATAACTGTCTACATGTAAGCTCTCTGCACACTGTCACTATTAATCGAATTTTCCTCTTCCCAGTAATATCACTTTGCCTAGTTTTTGCTGACAAAAAAGTTAGTTTAAATGGCTTATTATAAAAGCTTTAAAACAGGGAAGCTTAGTGTCAAACTGAAGACAAACTGACAACCCATAGGTGCAATTAAACTTAATGTGACATTTTTGGTTATTGATTCATTGCCATTATTTAATATTATTATTATTATTCCTCATTTTATTTACATTTTATTTTTGCATTATATTTAATACATTATATTGTGGTATCTTAATATTGTATAAAGAATTATTACGTTTATAAATTCCTTCTCTGCCTTTTCATTTAGTTGGATGATTGTATTAATAGTTCATTTTTCACTTGTTGCTGCTTGAGGTTTAATGAGGGGAACACGCTCTCTCATGAGGACAAGAGATGAAAGGAAGCGGAGAAAGCGCATGTTTCTGGACTCACGTGCTCTATTGTTAATGCCATTTAAAGATATTTAATGTAGATGTTGGAATTGCACCACATCTTGTAACTTGCATTGTTCTGAGATGCCTATGCCCAGCGGAAACTGAGAAGCTGCCACCATGAATGATGATAATAAGGACTGTTTCACAGCTCTCGCTATTTTCTCTTTGCCTTGTCGCATGTGAAACGCCACATTAATTGTACAATACACAAACTTTTCATATTCGCCATACCTCTCCCACTGCATCGTTTTTAAATGCTGAATCAAGTTTGTTGTCTTACAACACTATGCTAGTATTCCACACACTCCGTGATGCCATGACAGTGCTGCTGATGTCTTAATGGAGCCGCGTGTCTTTTGCGACATGAGCAATCGGTTTATGCGATCAGCCAAATTACCCATCTCCAATTGAGTCATAGGACGTGAATATCGTCCGATACCGATCAGTGGCCGATTGATCGGAGTATCCCTACTTTGAATATTAAGCTTGGACAAGACTAGAGAAAACCTTTTAAGTACATGACGACTGCCCTACATGCCAGTGCAAAATATTACTGAGTGCACCTTTAAAAGCACACACAAATATGTTCATATGTTTCCTTTCAGGTTGTTGGAGACTGACAGCAAGTCTTTACGGTCTGTAAATGGCTCTAGGAGGAACAGTGGCTCCTCACTTGTGTCCAGTTCATCAGCCTCTTCCAACTTATCACACTTGGAGGAGGATTCATGGATCCTGTGGGGACGCATCGTCAACGAGTGGGAAGATGTGCGGAAGAAGAAGGAAAAACAACTGAAGGTAAGCAGATAGATTGTAGATACAGTAAGCTCTGTGTGCAAATTAGATTTATGCCATTTATTATTGAACTAATGGAGCTCCAGCTATCATTTACTTATTTAATCAGAACAGTAGAGAACGAATCAACATTTTATCGATCCTTATGGGTACATTTTAGAGCAGCGCAACAGCAACATCAAAAATAAGTCACAAGTACACAGCTAAAAAGATTTAGTGCCGGTAAACAGTAGTGCAATACATTACAAAGAGGGTCATAAGACATAAAATGTACATATATTAGTGCATTTACTGGTAATGCAACTGGGTCCATTAATAAAGAAGAAAAACTGTAAATGTTCAGTGCCATTGCTCCTGACTGGAGTAACAGCCAGAAGCAACATGACATTTGGGAGTATTTTATGATAACAGCCAGCAGAAATGATCACCAGCAGTGTTTCTTGAGCAACGCTCTAAGTCATTTACTAAATGGGCTCCAATATTTGAATAATGATATATATTAAACTGTATACATTTTTATTTTTTCTTGAACAGATGAAGAGTTATAGCAACAGCTTCGGCATTGTGTTTTGAATAAGGCAAGAAACTCCAGCAGTCAACATTCAGAACTGCCTCTTTCAGAAAGGACAATGAGCAGATAAAATATAATTGATTATATTAATTTTTTGAGAATTTTAAAAATGTTAAAAATTTAAATATTTTAATTTAAAATTCAATTTCTCAATATAACACAATTATCAGCTCTGACTTTAGCCATTTCCAAACCATTCCTCCTCTCACATGTAGGCTCAGGCTTTCTCAAATACAGTGGCAAGAAATAGTATGTGAACCCTTTGTAATTACCTGCATTCATGTATAAATATGTCTTAAAATCTGGTTTGAACTTCATCGAAGTTACAGTAATGAACAAACACAGTCTGTTTTATCTAAAAGCACACAAATTATTGTAAAGTTCTTGTACATATTGAATACATCATTCAAACATTCAAAGTGTAGGTTGGAAAAAGTATGTGAACCCTTAGGCTAATGACGTCAACAAAAGCTAATTAGAGTCAGGAGTTGGCCAACCTGGCATCCAGTTAATGAAATGAGAAGGTTAGAGCTACTCTGACTTATAAAGAGCACTCATCCCAATGGTGAAGTACCATGGAGGAGCATCATGATTTTGGGCTGCTTCGTTGCTTAGGGGCCTAGACCGCTTGCCATCACAGAGGGAAAAATGAATTCCCAAGTTTATCCGTAAGATATCCTACAGGATAATGTCAGGGTGGCTGTGTGCCAAAAGAGATGCTGTGGAATGACCTCGAGCCGTTCACACCAGTCATCCTAAGAATATGGCTGAGCTGAAGCAGTTCTGTAAGGAAAAATGGTCCAAAATTCCTTTTGAACTTGTGCAGGTCTAATCCACTGCTGCTGTAAACACTTGATTGAAATTATTGCTTCCAAAGGAGGATCAACCAGTTATATAATCCAAGGGTTAACTTACTTTTTCCACAGCACTATAAATGTTTAATGGGATGTTTAATAAAGACGGGAAAGATTGTAATTGTTGTGTATTATAATTGTTATAATTGTGTGTTGTTAGCTTAAGTATATTGTGTTTGTTTGTACTTGTGACTTTGATGAAGATAAGATCACATTTATTTATTCCAAAGGGTTCACATACTTTTTCTTGCCACTGTATTCTCCATTTTCTCCTCTAAATTCATTTTTCTGCAGTGTGTTTTGCATATTTCACTCTAACTTTTAAAACATTGCCAAGGAAACGATGAAAAAAGATAATAAAAACCTCTGTTGTATTATCACAAAACCACCACGTACTTATGCAAATTTCACAGTGCTGTCCTCACGACATGTCACTTTCCCACAGAACATACCGAGTTCAGTAAGACAAATAGGTGAGCAAAATGTGTGTGTAATGTGTATAGTGTGTGCATACTGTATGGCCCCTTAAGAGCGATTGGATGTCTTGTTCTAGCCAAGCAGCAACATAAGGCTTTTGTCAAGTCTGGTGTTTGAACAAAGGCCTATCTCTAGCACCCCCTAGAGTGCTTTTGAAGAGTCTTTGAGCTGATAGCGTGTAGGTGGATTCTCATCTCAGCTACACAGTGGAATGACCAGCTGTAGAAATCAGCAGCCTAAATCAGTCTTCTGCTGAGCATAAAACAGCTTAATCATATCAAACATAATTTGCTTAAAAAAAATGAAGCTGTGCTGTTGAAATCTCTGGCAAGGTTACATTTAGGAGCATAAAAGTGGTTACCCTATCTAAGGTTTTGGGGGAAAAACACCAGAAAGCTGACAAACTTGGACATTTCTGTAATTTAAGGTGTAATCCTTAAAATAAACCAATTTTGTTTAAACTCTACTAGCAGTGGAAATTTGAGTAGTTGCTCTTGAGGTTCTAGCAAGATGTGATGCGATAAAGTAGCAAACGATCAAAGTCTTTTCCATATAAATCAGAGTTTTTGTCAACCAGCCATGACTGCGAAGAGCAATGGGGCATTTTTCAGTCACTTGGTTTCTATGACTGCTGTGTCAGAATGGCGTATTGCATACAGTGAAATCCCATGGTCAAATTACTCAAATTACTTGTGTCAGTGTTGATAAAGTAATTTGTTCTGTTTTTTTTTTTAGGACTTGGTTAGGAAGGGCATTCCGCATCACTTCCGGGCAATAGTATGGCAGCTGTTGTGCAGTGCCCAGAATTTGCCCATAAAGGAACAGTACTCTGAGCTGCTGAAGATGACCTCGCCCTGTGAAAAACTCATCCGCAGAGACATTGCCCGGACCTACCCCGAACATGAGTTTTTTAAGGAGAAGGACAGTCTGGGGCAGGAGGTGCTCTTTAATGTTATGAAGGTAGGTCTCCTCCATGCTGACCATTTAGAGTAATGATGTTAAATGGACAATATTTTGTAAGGAAGAGAGGCAGTATCGCAGTAATTTCTCTAAAACATTGCACACATCCTGACACACCTGATGATTGGTAATTCTTTCCAAAATTTGTTTTAGGTCATTGAAGGTTAATTCGTAGTTAAACCTCGTACCAGTCTTTACACCTTATCTGCTTTATTCTTATTTGTAGCTTATTGAATTTTGTGAAACCTGGAAAACCTGATCACCTTAAAGCTTAAATGAAGATTGCACACCTGAAATGTTTATCAGCACACCGTATTTTGAACACATGTAAAGTTGTACTCATGAATTTGTTATTTAGGCTATACAGTCACTGAGCACTTTATTAGAAACACTATGGTCCTAATAAAGTGCCCAACGTGGTCTTCTGCTGTTGTAGCGCATCTACTTCAAGGTTCGTTGTGTTGCACATTCTGAAATGCTATTCTGTACACTATAATTGTACAGAGTGGTTATCTGAGTTACCGTAGCCTTTCTGTCAGCTCGAACCAGTCTGGCTCCGTTGACCTCTCTCATCAACAAGGCGTTTCTGTCTTGTCTTCTGTCAACAGTACTGCCGCTCACTGGATGTTTTTTAGGGCTCCAAGCACCGAAGGTGCTGGAACCCTATCATATTTGGACTGATATTTAGGGGTCCAAGCACCGAAGGTGCTGGAATCCTATTGTATCCGTACTGATTTTCTCATTATTAGGGGTCCAAGCACCTTACTTGTATTTGTAAGGATTATTATTATTCTGCCATAAAACTGATCGTGCAGACCAAACCATAAGGCCTAGAGACTTGAAACTTTGTGGAATAGTAGTACTCTGGCTCATACGCATGGACTCGCCACAATCGCCAAAAGGGGGCACTACAGTGAAAAAAAACAAAAAACAAAAGAACACTTTGGGCCATAACTCTTGGGCCATAAGGCCTAGGAACAAAACGTTTTCCTGTGATTCCTTGCATCATGGCAAATCTTTTTGAAGACCATAACATTTTTGCTCCACCCTTTCGTTTTTCCGCTATTTTGGATTATTTAAAAAAATACATAAAAACAAACTAGTCCTAGGCTGTTTGCCCAGTCGGAACCAAACTAGTGCAGAAAGATTCAGCAGAGTCCCAATATGAAAAATTATCAAAGGAATTTTTAACTTTCAATTCATCGTCAAACGGTAAGCCAAAACGAACTTAGTGGGCATGGCCACTTTTACTAAAACGGTTATAACTCATGAATGGAATGAGGTAATATCACCAAATTTGGTATACATGTATAGGGTCATTCTGAGGATACACAAAATATTGCGCGCCCCTGCCTCTTAGTGGTGATATAATAATAAAAAATAAAAAAATTCCTCCAACTATGGAACCGTTGGTCCGATCAACTTCCGAAATTTTGCATGCAGTGTCTTTGTCCAAGGTGCCATCAAGGTCTATGAGGACAGTCTCATACCTTGAAAAACACGGCTGCCATCAACTAATCAAATTTTAGCAGCTATTAAATAGGGTTAGAAAAGGCAGGTCAGAATGAAACGTAGTAGGCCGATTTGTCTCTTGGCCCAAGAGGTCTGTGCAAAATATGAAAACAGTTGTCCACCGGGAGGCGTTATCATGTTTTTCATGCATGTAAATCGTTGTATATACTGTTGTATTTCACTCAGACACACGTTATTCATACCATATGATAGATTTACTCATTCTGAACAACTTTGCCTCAAGAAGCATTGGTGTGATTTAAATCATTTGTTCAATATTAAAGATTATTTAAAAAAACTACTTTTTCAAAATAGTCCTAGGCCATTTGCCCGATCAGAACCAAACCAGTGAAGAGATTCTCTGGAGACCCAATATCAATAATTATCAAAAAAATGTTTGAACTTTCAATTCATTTTCGCAACGTAATGCCAAAACCTTCGAAGTGGGCGTGGCCTCTAACTTAAATGGTTATAACTTTTGAACAGAATGAGATATCACCCAGTGTAGGACGTCAATCTGAGGACACATGAAGATGTTTTCGCACCTCTGCCTCTTGGTGATACTATAACAGTCATGAATGTAAAAAATGTCATATGTCTGTGCTACCTAACATGATGGTTCTGAAAAATTATGGCACTTTATCATTGTTTTATGTGCTAATGGCCTGTCTAATTAATACTTAATATTGGTTGCATATGTACTTAAAGGACCTTAATCGTTGAACCCCGAAAATTGCTGCTTGCAGCTATATTTATTATTATTCTTTTTCCGCCCTAAAAGCATATGGGCAGCAAAAACTTTAAGTCCTAGAGACACCAAACACCAAAAAATCCCCCCCAATAATTAGGCAGATACACACACACCCATCCAACTCTAGGTGGTGCTATAATAAGCACCTTTACATTTTGGCTCAAATCTTCACAACCATAAGGGCTAGAATCAAAATTATTTTTTGCTCTGATTCCTTGGGTCAAGACAAAAAAAAAGTTTATCTCCAATTTCATTTCCACCTGAAACATTTTCCATCATTTTGAATTTTCTGAAAAATCTACTTTTGCGAACTCCTATGCCGTTTGTCCGATTTGCTAAAAATTTTGCATGCATCATCTAGGGACCATCCTGACAAAAAAATAAATAATAATAATTTTGAAGGTATAAGCTAATTAATTCTTTGGGTGTGGCCCAAATTTACTTAATGGCCTATATCTTCTGAACTCAATGTCCAAACTTTACAAAACTTTGAATACTTTGATATCAGAACATTTTGAGGATGCATGCAAAGTTTTGTCCAATTTCGCTAATAGGGGGCGCTACAGCTAAAAATTCCTTTTAAACTCCGCAACCGTTTGAGTAAAAGTTTGAAAATTGGCATGCATCATCTTTGGGTCATGTGCTAACATATCCTTACAAAAACGATTCATAAAATCAACAAAAATGGCTGCCAGCAGCCAATCAAATTTCAGCAGCTAATAACTTGCGTTGCGAATGGCCGATCGTTACAAAATTTATGGTGCACTTTCTGGTCACCAAAATTTCACCAAATTTGGTTAAAATCATTCATAAGGTGGCACTATAATAAACTATTTTTGTCAATAACTTATCTATAAGTGTTAGTCAAAATTCGTATTACCTCTGATTCCTTGAGACAAGACGAACAAAACGTATATATCCGATTTTATTTCTGCCCTGAAAAATGTTCCGTCATTTAGAATTTTCTGAAAAAAATACTTTTTCGAACTCCTCCTAGGCCGTTTGTCCGATTGGCTTGAAAAGTTGTGCGTATCATCTAGAGACTGTCCTGACAAAAGAAAAAAATCAGATTTTTTTGTATGTATCAAATCGTTTAGAAGATATAAGCCAATTAATTATTTGGGTTTGAACTGTAACTACTACTATGCCTTTATTTGTGTGCACAAGGTTCAAACATGACAAAACTTAAAACATATACACACCAGGATAGTCTGAGGACATGTGCTAAATTTATCCAATTTCCTTGTCAACAGCAAGTAAAAATATAGCTGCAATCAGCAATTATGGGGGTTCAAGCAGCATAGGGTCTTTTAAATGCATGTGTCACGTTGTTAAAGCATTATTCAGATAGCTTGTAAGCATCTAAAATAGAGCTAAATCAATATAATTCTATTAGTTTATTTTTAATTTAATTTATTATGATATTTATGATGGTTTGGTCTGCATGATTAAAAATAACAAGCACCAGTTACAGGGCTAAGCAAACTATCATCATGTAAGGAAATATGATTGGACATTTCTTATTATGATTTTAAGAAAAGCTATAAAAAATTAATTAAATATTAATGGTTATGAAACAAAACATTTTATGAGAACTTTTGACCAATAGTTCGCATTGTCACTGAATTTGTGTGGTGCTGTCAGGGTTTGATGCCAATGAGACACACAAAATTCCATGTCAGTACAGCAAAGCATCACTGAGATACAGCCTCTGATGCATTTTGGCATCTTACCATCTAATTAGTTGAAGTGCTATTCAAGAACCGTTTAGTCTATCAAAAAGCTTTTGATAACTTTTTGTTATGAATGTCCCTAGATGACAGTGACAAATTTCGAGCGAATTGGACTTTCGGACTAGGAGGAGTTTTTCAATGAAATTCAAAATGGCATACAGGAAGTATGACTAGTGGCAAATTGAGTATCAGTGTACTCAGCATGACCCAAGGAATCTTAAGACAGCATTTGCAGAAATATAGGCATGACTATTAAAAGACACCAATACTATGAACATAAGGTCTCTTTTGACCAATTGTGTTTAGATTTAAAGGAGAGGGTCTCTGATTTTTTTACTTTATACATCAGTCATTGCATTAGTGTGTTACTGCATGATTAATGTGTTGCTTAAAGCGCAAGCAAAAAGTATTATAACAAAATAAAAGCATGAAAAAAGCAGCGCATCATTTCTGTGCTCAACAGTCGCACAGCAAAAATATTTTAAAGTGTCTTTTTTAATAAATAGTCATGGATGTCAAATAAATAAAAAGTAAAGGTAACAGATTATCTCAAATAGAGTTAATATTTATTGCACCGATAGATAAAAAATCATGTGCAGGCTAAAAGATCCACGTCTAAATAGAGCAGGGTCATAGAATGACAAACAATCTTTTAGTAGTGTGTAAAGGCGGTTATACACGGTATACAGAGGCACCTCTGCTAGTCATGCTCGTTCAAGAGAACTATTTTGCATCTATTGCGGAACACACTGCAGAAGTTTAAAATGTTTTATATGTTTGCGTGTGTCATTGGCTATGTTCTGTTCATGATTCAGTTGTTTTATGTAGAAATAACACATTTTATGGGTATACAAAAGCAGCATTAACATAATAAATTGTAATCGGGGGAGAAGTAACAACAATGAACATACTTTGGTCAGATGGATGCTAACAGTTTTGAATGACACAAAGCTGAACTCAGCAGCATCCGTTCGTATTTATCCATGGTTCGTGGAGTGAACTTAGCAGCATAAAACAGTCAGCTTTATCTGATGTTACAAAGCTACATTTTCTGGTGTCTTTTGTTGACCAACATCACTGACAGGTGCTGCTTTTACGGGCTTTTTACCAATGTGTCAGTTAGAAGGCGATTAATAGGTTAATTATTACAGGGTGGTTTATAGTAAGTAGATAAAACACACTGCATTTTTGTTACCAGCATGGGAATGCACACTCTGTAAAAAGTCTGTAAACACAGTCAGTCAAATATGTCTTAAGTGAAAACAGTCGGGACAAAAAAATCTGGATATGATCAGATAGGATCTGTGCAGTAAGCTTTGCAGTGCGAGCAAGTACTGGTGTCAGGTTACATCTGCACCAAGCGCTTCTTTGTCAAACACTAATGAACCTTTTCGTATGCAGATCTTAACAAATAATAAACTTGAAGACAAGGAAACACCTTTGATGATAAATGGGAAATTGGTTGAGTGTGTAAAAGACTGTTACTCAGTTATGAACATGGAAATATTTCTGAGGTAAAAATCTAATTATTTAAACATCAGCACACTCTGAATATATAAAACAGTAATAAATATTTTATTAGTAGTATTTTATTCATCTTGTTTACAATAAATGGCTGTGGCAAGATGCCTAGCATTAAAATGTAACAAAACTTGGCCTGTTACCTCAGAGTGTTCTCTTGTCTATGTGTACAAAGTTTTGTTAAGTTTGAAAATTGCGCTTACAATATACAGGCTAATTAGTCAATATAGACCACTCCCCAAAACATATTTGCTTATATCTTCGAACGATTCGACATATCAAAATTCTTTTGATGCATTTTTGTCAGGAGGGTCTGTAGATGATGTATACCAACTTGAGTGCGAATCTGGCAAACGGCCTAGGACGAGTTTGGAAAAGTAGGTTTTTCTAATAAATCGAAACCATAGAAAATGTTTATTGTGGAAATAGAAATTCATTTGACCATATGATTTGGGGGCACTGGTGGTAATTTTATTGTAGCCTATGTGGTTCTGGAGTTATTAGCAAAAATGCTAATTAGCTAATTATAGCACCACTGTGTTGCCGATTGTCACAAAATTTGATATGCAGCCTCGAGTTGACACCCTGCTTGTGTGTAGTCATTTCCCAATATGAGTCATAAGGTGCTGAAATTTGATTGGCCGCTGGCAGACATTTTTGTTAATTTGTCGAATTGATTTTTTAAAAATATATTGGCATTTGAACCAAAGAAGATGCATTTTTAATTTGAACTTTGTCGCTCAAATGGCTGCGAAGTTATGACAGTTTTTTAGTTGTAGCGCCCCCTAGGGGCGGAATTGTATGAAACTTTGCTGACATCTTCTAAACGTCCTGTTGACTTTGTATACCAGGTTTGGTTACGTTTGGAGTTTGCTTTGAGTAGATATTGATCAATTACTCAAATTGTGTTAAACCAAAGGAATTGTATCATTAATATCTTTAGAACGATTTTATGTATCAAAATTCTTTTGATATATTTTTGTCAGGAGGGTCTGTAGATGATGTATACCAAATTTTGTGCTGATCAGACTAACGGTCTAAGAGTTAGAAAAAGTAGGTTTTTAAAAACATTAAAAATGTCAGAAAAAAATTATAGATGGAAATGAAATCGGAGATATATACGTTTTGTTGGGCTTGACTCAAGGAATCAGAGGAAACATTTTTTAATTATAGCCCTTACAGTTCAGGAGGTATGGCCTAAAACACATTTGCCTTTGTTATAGTGCCACCTATAGGCCGATTGGGGTGAGAACATGTGTATGAATTTATTGTGTGAGACTACCATTCCCCAGATTTTCATGTCTCTAGGCCTTACGGCCCAAATAATAATAATAATAATAATAATAAATATAGCTGCAAGCAGCGATGACGGGACCAAGCACCATGGGTCCATTTCCACCCGGTGGCTTTCAGAAAACAATGCATGATGGAAACATGCATTCGGTCGAGTAAACAAGTAAGACATAATGTCTTCTGCTCAGACATAATGGTTAACAACCATTGTAATAAATGTGTAATTATGGCAAGTGTTGAAATACCCTTGAACAATCCAAAAAAGAATATTGTAATTTGACTTGTGGCTATGATGATATCATGTAAGATATCAAGAAGCATTTCAGATAAAAATAACAGGACTAATTCGAAGTCTGTTGTAAATACCACACTTCCTGCTGCCAGTTTTTGGCACTATGACCGTGACCCACAATAGCCACATCTATGTGATCAGCCCCCATTACCAAACATACAGCTAAGTTTTGATCTAAATCACACAATTCAAAAAATCCAAAATGGCTGACTTCCTGTTGGCTACAGAGCCCACCCCCCTGCAAATTTTGCCCAGGCCTAATGGCTGATAAACTCGGATGTGTGTGCAAAATGTCAAGAGTTAAGCAAGACAAGTGCCTCAAAAACATGTGATTATACAAAGAAAAGAATAAGAACATTTAATGCTTTGCCATGGCAACACGATTTAAAATATCAAGAGTCCCTTCACAATTTTACATCAGCAGTGTCCTAACATTATTCTAAACCATTTTTAAGCGATTTGGGTAAATTTAAGAGGACTATTTCAAAGTTTTTTTTAAGTGCCACACTATCTGCTGCCAGGTAGTGGCATTATGACCAGGACCCACAAAAGCCACATTCATGTGATATGCCCCCAAGACCAAACATACAGCTAAATTTTGCATGCAGAAGAAATGAGACACTTCCCGTTTCCCATTTTTTGCCATTAATTTATTGCCTCGCATGGCAACACCATTCAGTATATCAAAAATCCGTTTGCAATTTAGCATCTTCAATATCTTGGCATAATATTGCCTAAATTTGGTGACAGTCACATTTATCCACTAGGAGTATTTAAAAGTTTGGAGCCTGCAATTAAAAAAAAAAATCCAAAATGGTGACTTCCTGTTGGGCAGAGCTAATGACTGTATGAAAATTGTCCAGCTTGATGAGAACTATATATGTACCAATGTTGGTGACTGTAGGTGAAAATGGGGGTGCTACAGAGCCCCCCCCCCCCACACAACTTTTGCCCAGCCCTAATGGTTGACAACTCCACACTTTCAGTGCTTGGGCCCTAAAAATCCTGACAAATACAATAGGGTGTCAGCCCTTCGGGCTTAAACCCCTAAGTATTATTTATTTCAACTATAACTGACAGATAAAGGATGTACAACCAGTTTTGTCCACTAGATGGAGCAGCAAGTTAAAAAATTCCATTAAATCCTCTGACTTTGAGTTATTGCTCTTGTAATAGGAACAGCTATCCAACAAATTAAGAGCCCTATGAAATCTATTTAAGTTTGTCCTCAAGTTCAGTTTTTCCTGATTTAATTGTCCAGCAATGCAAAATCTCATTTATGCATAGTATATCAAGGATGTATTACCGGAGTCACATGACGCCATGCGAGGATCGGACGTGAGAATGGTGAGCTCTGCGCACTTTGCTAGTTTTAACACTTTTAATGACATAAACCAGTGAGATTCGATACACTCTGTTCCATAACTGTTCTAGGAGGACAATATGTCAAAGTATTCAAAATCCTCGTGCTCTGTAGTCATTAAAAGACACTTACGTGCTCAAGCTGACGCCCCCAAGCAGGCCACGAGCCTGGGAGTCAATTTAGTCAGAGAAATGCGGCGAGAGATGCTGAACATGTCGGCAATGCTGACGAAGGTCGTTGCTGACTTGGAGGATCTTGCTGTGATGCGTCGATTGATCACTACCATGGAGGCAAAGTTCACTGATGTGGTTACAAGAGTGGGGGATGTTGAGAAACGGATCGATTACCTGGAGTCATTGGAGAGGGAATTATCTGCTAATCTGCTAGCGACCAAGGTGAATTTGAAGCGTATCTGGGAGAAGTTGGAGGACATGGAGAACCGTAACCGGCGGAATAACGTCCAAATCAACGGAATTCCTGAGGGTGAAGAGGGCTCTTTCTGAATCTGCTCGACGATCCACGGAGGGAGACAGGCCCCGATCAATTCTGGCCAAATTTCTGAGATCATCCGATAAAGATCTTGTGTTATGCAATGCGAGGAGTAAAGGAAGGCTTTCTTGGAAGAACCACACCATTTTCTTGTTCCCAGACTTTGCAAATTCGACAAGAGAAACGTTATCGATTCAAGGAATGCAAGAAACTTTTACATCAACGGAAGGTCGCTTTTGCACTGATATTCCTGGCCAAATTGAGAATAGATGCTAAGGATGGCTGTAAAACATTCACATGCAAGTGATGTCCTTCATAAAGTCAGTGGAGTAAGTCATCTTGTTGTACTCACGTTGCAGCCGAGTGGACTGGCTCACTGAACATTCGCTTGACTGTTGTGCTGGTTCTACCTAGCGGCTGGAGTTTATTTTGTAGAGCAACACACCTTTAGGACAGTTTTATTTTTATGGATGAATATATACACACTCTTTGTGCTTATTCCATCTATTGTCTGGAGTTTGTTTTGTGGAGTATTTCTTGCAAAGTCATTGGAGTAAGTCATTTGCTTGCACTCATGTTGCAGCCGAGTGGACCAGCTCACTGAACATTCACTTGACTGTTTAAGAAATCTGCACGCTTTTTTTTTTGTTTTGTTTTTTTTTTTGTGCTGGTTCCACCTAGTGGCTGGAGTATATTTTGTAGAGTGTAACACCTTCAGGACAGATTTATGGATGAATCTACATGCTCTTTGTGTTTATTCTGCCTATTGGCTGGAGTTTGTTTTATAGATTATCTTTTGCTGTGTAATTCTGTCACAAAATTTTTATAGAAACACCGGACTTGACCAGTCTGAAGGCAAGGCTGTCGCGGGGGTTCTCGTAGGCTTGTATGGACTGTTTGAGTTTGGAGGGATGGATGCCAGTTTGCGCTGTCGTGCGCGGGGTTAATGCGCATGTTTTTCTTTTATCTGTTTGTTTTGTTCCAGGGGATGTTCGGGTTTTGATGGTTGCACTAATGTTAGAATGTGGTCTTTATAATCTTGTTTTTGACACACAATCCATTTTTTCTTATATGTCAAAATGTCAAATGTTAATATGAGTGGATTGTCTCTCTCCACGTGGAATGTAAATGGGTTGGGGCACCCCATAAAAAGAAGGAAGGTTATTTGTTTTAAGCATAAGAAATATGATATGGTGTTTCTTCAAGAAATGCACATTTCTCCACAGGAAGCTGAAAAATTTGGGAAGATATGGGGTGGGCATTTTTTTTTATAGTGCTGGCTCGAGGAAGAGCAGGGGAGTCATTATGCTGATAAGTAAACATCTACAACTCAAATGTCTCAAACAGAGTAAAGATAAATTAGGAAAAGCCATTATTGTTTTGAAATTCAAGGACAAAGTCTTATTTTGGCTAATATTTATGCACCTAATGTTGATGATCAGGGCTTTTTTATAGATCTTGAAGGGATGTTGCAAGCCGCTGGCACCCCTCATGATATAATATTGGGAGGAGACTTACATTTTTTTTGTTTGACTCAGTCCTTGATCATAGTGAAGCAAAAGTGTGCAAGCCCCCTAGAGCAACATTGATGCTTCACAGGATGTGTAAAAATCTTGGTCTTACAGATATTTGGAAACTTTTGAACCCATCTGGTAGGGACTATACATATTTTTCATCAGTCCATAAGATTTACTCTAGAATATTATATTTTTTTTATATCCAAATCCCTCATTTCATCTGTTGTTGATTTGCTCAATTGGAAACATTTTAGTCTCAGATCACACCCTGGTGTGTTTAGAGGTGTTGTCAAATCATATAGTTGCCGCTTTAATAAATCCCTTTAGCAAAATCCTGAAGGTGGGGTTTATTCGGGGCCATAGCTTTTCTAAAAACATTAGGCGTTTCATCAGTGTCATGTGGTCAGTGGTGAATGATCAGACTCCGGTCACTGCCATCTCACTTGACGCCTAAAAGGCATTTGATATGGTAGAATCGGATTATCTTTTTAAGATTTTGGAAATGTACGGGTTCGGGAATACTTTTATTGGATGGATTAAGTTACTTTATAGACACCCGGTAGTGGCGGTACAAACAAATGGATTAATTTCAGATTATTTTACTCTGGATAGGGGCACCCAGCAGGGTTGCCCTCTTTCCCCATTATTGTTCTGTCTTGCCCTGGAACCATTAGTAGCTGCAATAAGAAAGGAGGATGATTTTCCAGGGGTGGTGGCGGGAGGTGTGGTGCATAAGCTTTTGCCTTACGCAGATTATATTTTATTATTTGTCTCTGAACCTACTAGATCTATGCCTTGCCTCCACAGTATTATTAATTCCTTTTCTAAGTTCTCAGGATACAGAGTTAATTGGTCTAAATCTGAAGCTTTGGCTCTGACAGCGTACTGCCCGGTAATGGCTTTTCAGCCGGGCGCCTTCCAGTGGCCCAAACAGGGCATTTAGTATTTGGGTATTTTATTCCCAGCAAATTTGTGTGATTTAGTTAAGTTAATTTTGACCCTTTAATAAAAAGGTTTTTGAGCGATGTGGGCAGGTGGGCTTCATTACAATATCTGTGATTGGGAAGGTTAATGTTATTAAAATTGAATTGTATTCCAAAATTCAACTACCTGCTACAATCTCTCCCTGTAGATGTCCCCCTCTCTTATTTCAAGCAATTTGATAGCATAGCAAAGTCCTTCATTTGGAATGGTAAACGTCCCAGATTACATTTCATTAAATTGCATGGGCCGATTGACAAAGGTGGGCTAGGCCTACCCAAGGTTTTGTTTTATTATTATGCATTCGGTCTCAGACATTTGGCTCATTGGTCGCTTCCACCTGAAAGAGCCCCTCCCTGGTTTTGTATTGAACAGGAAGTTCTTGCCCCTGTTTCGCCATTGCAGAGCCTTTCTATCAAGCTAATCGGATAAGTTACACCCTGTTATCTCACATTTGCACGTGGTATGGACAAGTGTCCAGAGTGTTTAATTCGGACATTTAATTAAATGTTGCTTTGAGCATATGGCTGACCCCAAATTTATGTATTAATAAGTCCCCTTTCTGTTGGACAGAGTGGATTGTGAGGGAGGTTAATATGCTTGGTGACCTGTATGAGAGTGGAATGTTGAGATCCTTTGAAAATATGGTTCAACATTTTGGGATTCCCAGGTCTCAATTCTTTATGCATTTACAGCTGCGCCACCTGCTTTGTACTATTTTTGGATGTAGCATATGCCTCCCTAAAGCGGCAGATAGTCTGGGAGTGGTGATTACTGCTTTTGGAAAAGGTCATGAGTTATCAGTGTATTACTCCCTGCTAATTCATAGTCTGGGGGACGAAGCTTCAACTTCTCTCAAGAGATTATATGAGAAAGATTTAAACTTGGTATTGGAGGAGGGAGTGTGGGCTAGGATTCTAAATCTAGAGATGCAATTTAAGATTTTACATTGATTCTGTTGGACCCCCTCTAGATTGTATAAGCTTGGTCTTAAAGACACACCCACCTGCTGGCGATGCCAATCAGAAGTTGGGGACACAACCCATGTTTTTTGGTGGTGTGTTAAGATCCAAGATTTTTGGTTGAGGGTTCAGAGTTTTATGTGTGACGTATTGGGCACTCAAATTTTATTTTGCCCCAGACTAGACAGGGGGTATTTTAGCCGATGGTGCGGTCATTAATATAGGGGATATGTACATAAAAAATTGGGTCCTAGCCAGTGTTATGATCAGCAGACAGGTCATCCTTAGGGGATGGAGTGCCCTCATTTCTGGAGTGGTGCACAGAGATGGGCAGGGTGGCGGCATTTGAGGAGGTGTCGCATAGAAAGCTAGGCAACTGGGAGTTGTTCAATAAAAAGTGGGGCAGCTATATGGACTTTTTGGAGGGCTCTCGGGGAGGGGCAGTGGAGAGGGACTTATAGTTTTAAATGTGTTTATTATTATTATTTGTTCTTTTTTTATTTTTATATATATATATATAACTTTTTTTGCATGTGATGATAGTTGGGGGTGGGGTTGGGGATTGGGATGGGGGAAGGGAAATAATGGGTTTAAGGGGGATAATGGTTGACTCTGTACATGAATGTTTTGTTTTGTTATGTGTCATGCTTGTGGAGAAACCAATAAAAACGTTAATCTGAAGAATGTATTACCGATTTTGTCCACTAGATGGAGTGCCAAGACTAAAAATCCTTAAATCCTCTTTGATTTAGCTTTTTGCTCTTGTAATGTGCTGATGTCCAGCAGTCCAAAATCTTTTCATCTTCTTCTACTACTACTATCGTCATTCTGTTTTCATTCTAATAAAATTCTAATTTTGCAACTGTGATATTATTGTGAAATATTTTGGAAGAAATTTTATACAAAAACAGCTGTGTTTATTTTGGCCATGTCCTGGCCATACGTGCTTGGACCCGATGATTGCTTGCTATATTTGTTTTTGGCACCATTCTGAGTAAACTTTACAGAATGTTGTGTGTGAAAATCCCAGGAGATCAGCAGTGACAGAAATACTCAGACCAGCCCATCTGGCACCAACAACTGAATTAACTGAAGCTCCTGACCCGTATCTGAATGATTGTATGTATTGCACTGCTGGCACACGATTGGCTGATTAGATAATCACATTATCATGTACAGGTGTTTCTAATAAAGTGCTCAGTGAGTGTATCAGGATTTCCGTTAGCCAGTAATTACCATATTTTTACTGTTAAAATGTCCTAATGTCCGACAAATTCAAACATTTTTGGACACAATATCCGGTAAAAATATTAACACGATATATCAGCAGCCCCTTGATGCCACAAGTGCACAGTGTGCCGACTTCCGATGATAAGAACGCTACGCTGCCATGGATGTTTAAACATTCCTGGAACTTGCAAAGTCCTAATCTGCAACTAAAGCGCGTTGTATCCCACACATGCAAATGCAGCCGTTATTCCCATGCTTCGTGCCCGCAGTGAGAAGCTTCTCGCTTTAGAATTAGCCTACATTAAAACAGCCTTGTGTTGCCATCTTTTGGTGGAGAAGAACACCAGGCTGTCAAGTTGTATTGAAACACTGGACACATTTAACTTCACTTTGGCAGCAAAACGCTTCTGTGCCATGAAAAATTGGAGGAATTTAGTTATAAAAATAAAGATCCAAGGAAATTAGCCAAGACGAGAAATTATATGACATAACCTAATTATTTGTTATTTTAATATTTATTTGTAAATGAAAAGAAATGGCAAAGTGCAGGTTAGTTTTTTTGCTTTGCCCCTTGTTGAATGTTTTGTTTTTATTTAAATTAGACGCTAATACCATGACAGCTATAATGAACAAACTTTTATCATTCATTTAACTTGATTGTTTCATTATTATAGCCTATTGCATTATTATGCATAGTCCATCGCAGCGCAAAGTAAACACCAAAATTTGATGACAAGGTTTTTTCCAAATTGCCAGGCAAATTTTATCATACCCAGACACGTTGGCCAAGATTTCTCAGCGGAAACTCTAGAATGTATATATTCCAAGGTTTCAGTATTGTCTTTTTGACTGTTGTTAAAGGTTTTAAATTATAGTAAGCATAAATATCTTTAGTTCTCTTTTATTGGTGAAATATTTTCTGTTCTCTTTTGTGTTCAAAGGCTTACTCTCTGGTTGATAGAGAGGTGGGCTACTGTCAGGGGAGTGCTTTTATTGTCGGCCTTCTTCTTATGCAGGTATTAACACTGTCAGAATGGGTTATACTTTTATACAGAATTTTATTATGATTTTTTAAATGCAGTAATCGTTTTTTTTTTTTATTTTTTTTTTTTTATGACATTCTGTGAATCAAATTTTTTTAATAATCATTTATTTCAGAACGTGTAATGTGAAATTGTTCTACATTCATTTAGCAGTGTATTGCCATTCTGTGATTGTGATGTATAAATGTCTTTTCGCAGATGCCAGAAGAGGAGGCTTTCTGTGTGTTTGTGAAACTGATGCAGGACTACCGGTTGAGAGAACTCTTTAAACCCAGTATGGCTGAATTGGGCCTCTGCATGTATCAGTTTGAATGTATGATTCAGGTCTGTGACTATCCACCAAACTTTGACATTTGGTTGGCCCATCATAAATGTGTTTAGAAACATTATGCTGTCAGATCTCTTGTCTTTAAATCTGTAGAATAAAATTACTGTATATAATGAATCGCAAATAATTCTGGGGTTAATGGTCTATTTTGGTTCTCCTTTCCCTTTAGGAGCAGCTCCCAGAGCTCCATGTGCACTTCCAGGCCCAGAGTTTTCACACCTCTATGTATGCTTCCTCCTGGTTCCTCACTATCTTCCTCACCTCCTTTCCCCTTCCTGTTGCCACTAGGATATTTGACATATTCATGTGTGAGGTAACCATCTCTCTCATAATCACATAATTTGCAGAAGTTTGCCAGGTTAGTGACATCAGATCTTTGAGTTCAAAGAGTTAAGGGGGACTGGGTAGCTCAGCGAGTAAAGATGCTGACTACCACACCTGGAGTCCCGAGTTCGAATCCAGGGCGTGCTGAGTGACTCCAGCCAGGTCTCCTAAGCAACCAAATTGGCCCGGTTGCTAGGGAGGGTAGAGTCACATTGGGTAACCTCCTCGTGGTCGCTATAAAGTGGTTCTCGCTCTCAGTGGGGCGCGTGGTGAGATGTGCGTGGATGCCGCGGAGAATAGCGTGAAGCCTCCACACGCACTGTGTCTCCGCGGTAACGTGCTCAACAAGCCACGTGATAAGATGCAAGGATTTACAGACTCAGACGTGGAGGCAACTGAGATTCATCCTCCGCCACCCGGATTGAGGCGAGTCACTACGCCACCACGAGGACTTAGAGCGCAGTAGGAATTGGGCATTCCAAATTGGGGAGAAAAGGGGAGAGAAAAAAAAAGATATTCAGAGTTTCGTTTGAGGCAAGTAGCAGAAAGAAAAGTGAATATCCACGAGCAGAGATGCATTTTCTGCTTTGTTTAAATCTGTGAAATTCACTATAATGAGGTTTTCTGTGCTGTACATTTTCTGCTATCCTCTCGTGTGGTTTTTATGCAATTGCTCGCGGAGACTCGCGCGGCATTATATAAATAATTTTTTCTCCATGTCGGGTCTTTTCTTATGGTTGGATAAATCTCTGATATCCCTGCCCCTAAATCCCCTTAATGACAAAATCGACTGTGATTGGTTACTTTACATGTCTGTTAGATGGCTTTACCTGTCTAAATGGGCAATTCTTGACCAATTAAAGTGGCTATAGACCCCAGACCTATGCCACAGTCATAGGTCTGGCTATGCGAGGCTGTGTTAGGTGTAACAATAATAATAATAATAATTAATAATAATAATTTTCTTTATTTATCACACATATACATTTGCACATATACAGTGAAATTCTTCTTTTTCACATATCCCAGCTAGACTGGGGTCAGAGTGCAGGGTCAGCCATGATACAGCGCCCCTGGAGCAGATAGGGTCAAGGGCCTTGCTCAAGGGCCCAACAGTGGCATCTTGGCGGTGCTGGGGCTTGAACCCCCGACCTTCTGATCAGTAACCCAGAGCCTTAACCGCTGAGCTACCACTGCCCAACAATGGTGTGGATGGGACTAGCTCGTGCGGACGACCTGGGTTCGATTCCGCCTTTGTCCCCCTTTTTCCCATCCTGTTTCCTGTCTCCACTCTTAATATTTCCTTTAATACTACTTATAATAATAAATATTAAAAAAAATATAAAGGTTGATTTCCTTGCAATGATCTGGTCACGGTGAAGGATGGTAGTTGAGAGAAAGGTTTGATTCGGGTAAATTTAACCATGGTTTTATTGTAGTAATATTGTAGTAACTGTTTTTTGGCAGAAGCCACCGTTTTAATGCAATTAACCATAGTGGTACTACAGTAATATTTTGTTAATATAGTTACCATGTTTAATTTTGTGGTTACTATGAAGTTACTACAAAATAACATGGTGATACTATGGTTACTATAGTAAAAACAAGGTAATTTTTTTTTTTAAGGTAAGGTGTTAGGTGTAGGGTGTCTGTGGGACACTAAATAAACACAATAAACATGCTGCAGTGATGCCCCTATACTGTTAGGTGTGCAAATAGCATCTATTTCCATTTCCTCTTAGTACAGATAACATCTATGCAAATAGCCTCTGCCTATTTTAACACAATGTAATAATGCGTTTTGTATGTGACCCTAAGCTAATCGAAGATGTAGCATGCCTGTGTATTTTAGTTGTCTGTGATTGCCCTCTGTTGGATTTACAGTACTAGTGCAATTCATTTTTAGACTTGAGTTCTCACCAGTAGGTGTCATTACAGGGTTTAGAGATAGTGTTTCGTGTGGGGATGGCCATCCTTCAGATGAATCAGGCAGAGCTCATGCAGTTGGACATGGAGGGGATGTTGCAGGTGTGATATCTATAATTAAATTTTCCTCTCTGCTTGGTTCTATTTGATTATTTTCTGCTTAATTCTATCTACTTATGCTAGGTTATGCTTGTTTATATAAGAGCTTCTCCACTATTACATAATTTTTAAATATTTATTTAGGTGTATAAATTTGCAATAAAGTAATTTGACAAGCAAAATACAAGTTTGAAGAAAGTAAATTGAGTTTCACTGAGTAAATGATTGGTTTGCAAATAATGCAGCCATTTTTGTCCCTCTTTTTCACTTATTAAAACATGGTGAACAGAATAATTCTCATTTTTGATATTCACACTCTCTCCTGCAGTACTTTCAGAAGGCCATCCCTCCCCAGCTGGACAGTGGACCCGACAAAGTTATTCAGGCTGCATATCAAGTTAGGTACAATGCCAAGAAAATGAAAAAGTGAGTCTGTGTGCAATAAGGTTAAACATGAATGAATCTTTTCTTTCTTAGTATGTTTTTAAACATGGAGGTTTGCTTTATCCCTTTATTTTCAGATTGGAGAAGGAATACACTACAATCAAATCCAAGGAGATGGAGGAACAGGTAGAAATTAAGGTGAGTTTTCCCCGCCTTTAACTCGCATGCTTGCATGATGCTTCTCTAAATAAAAGTTTAAAATTCTTGTCTTATTCATTTTTCATTTCAATCATCATTTCATCATTTTAATGAATCATCATTTTCTCCAAACATTTTAACGACATAGTACATGCTTCGACATTCACATGAATTTAACTGAAACAAAACTAAGCACTAGTACTTTATGGTTAACAAGTTGTTCACCGTCTTGTACATTCTAATTACTTTAGTTATTCTGATCATACTTATTGGTTGATGTCTTGCCGCCTGAAACTGTTTATGCCATCATTCTATTACAGAGACTACGCACAGAGAACAGACTCCTGAAGCAGCGAATAGACACTCTGGAGAAAGTGAGTGATCACAGTATGGAGCTTAAATAAGGGGTGAAGCCTAGTTCTGTCTAACAAATCATAAACCAAACAAACACATCAATACTCCACCATCTTTTCCCATATTTGCTGATCTTGAACTAGTCCATGACTCATCTCCTTGCTGTCCGTCATCACTATGCTTTGGTATCACCAATAACAAATGTGTGTGCACCTGATAGGGTGTATAATATCTGGCTGTCTCTTGTGTATGGCATTGGAAAAGTTGTTGGAGATTTATTACTTGCTTATTATGTGCTATGAAGGTAAGTAAACACCAAGAGTACAAAAAGAATAATCGCCCAGTCTTTCGGCTGTGCACATGGGTTTGAAATGCTCCTTCACTACATGGACTAATTTAAGGCCAAAGTGGTTGGCTGACCGAACGCAGCATGCTGAAAACCAGAACCTGCAGTGGTGCATGTTGGATTATTCTCTGCTTGTTACAGCATGTTTGTGTCATGCATGAAAAAGACAGAAAGCCCTTGGTTCTGTCCATTAAAAGAAAGAAAAAACCACAATACATTGCCGTAAACCACCTCCATCACCTCTCAGCATGGAACTTTTGTACTCAAATGAAGCATTAGTTGAAACACCTAAAATAGTTCCTTATACATAACCCTGGGCCGCTCTGCATTTATCATAAAAACCTTTCACACTAACACATCGGACGCACTGGGTTTAACATACGGTAGATTCTGTTTACATTAATTCCGTTAATTCTTACACTACTTGTGCTTAATCTGTCCTCTGCTTGGCCTCCTTTTAAACTTTTCACCTTGTGGTGTCACAATCTTGCTTTATTACATCTGTCATTGTTTCCATTGCCACATCAAAACCACCATGCTCCAAATGTTTTTTTTTCTACCCCACCCCACTGTGACTGTTGGAAAGTTGCATTTGTAGATGTTCATCTAGAACACCAACTGTGCAATATATTTTAATGTAGGGGTATGAAAAAGAACAGCGTTTTCTGTCAAATCAATCTTATTGTTTTGTTCTATGTTGTAATATTCTCTGGTCTCTCTCTTGTGTTTGCTTTCCTTTGTGGATTTACTCTGTTTTTAGGAAAGTGCTTCTTTGGCAGATAGATTGATTCAGGTACAATTTTCACTCTTTTGTTCTCCCTTTGCTCTGTCCTTTCTTTTAAAGTTCCCTTAAAGTTCTGTCCTTAGCTTTACTTCATTTTCCTTATTTACTTTAAAAATCTCACACCTAAGGGACTCGCAATAAAGATTTAAACAAGAAAAATTCTGACTTCAGGGAAGAGGCATCACTGTGCTTATTATCTTTGGGCTGCAATCCTGATTTTTGGTGGTGTACTGCAATAATCCCCCCTTTTTATAGTACATGGCGAAGAAATCTTAAATGTTAAATTAAAAGCCTAAAAGTGCTAACAGCATGTTGCCACAACAGAGCTTGAGATCCAGCATTAATTTCCCCTCCATCCATGCGTCCGTTTCTGCCCATTCCTCCTCTGCGCTCACCCCTCATCCATAATTGGTCATGTCAGGGTCAGGTGACACGAGCCCAAGAGGCGGAGGAGAACTACCTGGTCAAGCGGGAGCTGGCCACGGTCAAACAACAGAATGAAGAGGCCGGTGCACAGCTGGAGCAGGCACAAAGCACCATCCGACAGCTCCAGCAACAGCAGCCATATGCGGTAAGGGCAGTTCATAGACAGAACCTCCTTTTGGACAACAGGCCTCCTCAGAGTGTGCTCTTCGAACACTGAAAAAGAAATTTTTTTGTGGTCCCTTATGTCAACAGTTTGCAGTGGCAGCTGTACATAATTCTCTTGGTGTTGCTTAGCAACAAAATCTCACCGACTACAGAGCTGAGATTGGCAGCTCTTGTAATGATGCTCTTTACATGCATGACTGCAAATCAGAACAGCAGAGCAGAGGTCATTTGCATGCACAACTGTGCTAAAGGGAAACATGTACATGAGTTGTCAGGAATGAGTATAACTTGCTCTTTGTAGGTAGTCTTGAGAGTAGCCACTCTGTTTAATAAAATCTACACTCTCAACAGAAGGGCACAAAATGGCTCATCAATTATAAATGCATACATGCACAACACAGAAAAAAGCAGATAATGTGTCATATGCTTTGAGGAAAGTGCTGCTTTACATAATGTTGGGTTAAGATCTCATTATGCTTTAATGTGGCTGTTGGTACAACCATGGTGGTGGTTGAGGAGAGTCCCCCTATACTATGTAAAGCATTTTGAGTGCCTAGAAAAGCGCTATATAAATGTAAGGAATTATTATTATTATTATGAACATTTGAATGGAGAGAGCTGTGTTTTTCTATCTGACACAATCTGAAGATTGGCTGGAATCAAATGTGTGTTTTAATCATTGGTAATTACACACACTGAAAACTTTATTAAGAATACTATGTGGTCTTTTGCTGTTGTAGCCCAGCCGCCTCAAGGTTCGACGTGTTGTGCATTCTGAGATGCTATTCTTCTCACTATAATTGTACAGAGTGGTTATCTGAGTTACTGTAGCCTTCCTATCAGCTCGAACCAGTCTGGCCGTTGACCTCTCTCATCAACATGGTGTTTCCATCCGCAGAGCTGTCGCTCACTGGCTGTTTTTAGTTTTTGGGGCCACTCTGAGTAAACTCTAGAGACTGTTGTGAGTGAAAATCCCAGGAGATCAGCAGTGACAGAAATACTCAAATCTGCCCTTCTGGCTCCAACAATCATGCCATGGTCGAAATCACTGAGATTGCATTTTTTCCCCCATGGTTGAGGTGAACATTAACTGAAGCTTCTGACCCGTGTCCGTATAATCACATGAATAAGTAGGTGTACAGGTGTACCTAATAAAGTGCTCAGTGAGAGTACAGCCATGAAGAGACACATGGGTAGAATTTAATCATAAGGGCTGTTCAGATGTTGATGTCATTAAAATCACCCACTGACTGGTTCAGTTTGAACAGCTTTTTGATTGTCACACTTTTCCCAATTTAGGAGAGGAACCCACGCTACTCTGAGGAGTTCATCCTGCAGTTGGAGAGAGAACTGGTGCAGGCCCGACTGCTGGAGGCTGAGTCCCAGTGCGCACTAAAAGAGATGCAGGACAAAATCCTTGACATGGAAAAGGTTGTGACACCTCATTATCGTTCTCAGACCCACATACGCACATATACACAAAGCGTAGAAGTTTTTATTAGACCAAAATCCTTACTACCTCATGATCTGATTTTCTCTTTTTATTCTTTTATTAAAGCGCTCACTACTTACATTGTCTATAATGACTTTTGGGTACGTTTGCCTCTATTACAGAGAAATGCATCCCTGCCAGATGAGAATAATGTGGTACGTCTACAAGAGGAGCTAATTGGTGTAAAACTGAGGGAGGCAGAGGCTATGACAGGCTTTAAAGAGCTTAGACAGCAGGTCAGAACACTGGAGGAGCACTGGCAGGTAAATCACACTCACATTTGTTTTCTCTGCCATGGTGGGGACTTTTTCATCGAGTTCTGTTGTTTTTAAACATAAATAATAATATTTTTCCCCATAACCCTAAACCTAACCCGTTTGCATTTAAAAAAACTTGTATTAAAGGGAAAGTTCACCCAAAAATAAAAATTCTCTCATCATTTACTTATCCTCATGCCATCCCAGATGTGTATTACTTTCTTTTTTCTGCAGAACACAAACAAAGATTTTTAGAAGAATATCTTAGCACTGTTGGTCCTTACAATGCAAGTGAATGGTGAACAGTCTTTTGAAGCTCCAAAAACCAAATAAAGGCCACATAAAAGTAATCCATAAGACTCCATTGGTTATCTTCAGAAGCGATATGATAGGTGTGGTTGAGAAACAGATCAATATTTAAGTCCCTTTTTACCATAAATCTCCACTTTCACTTTCAAAATGTGAAAGTAGAGAGTTATGGTAAAAAATTACTTAAAAATGTATCTGTTTCTTACCCACACCTATCATATCACTTCTGAAGATATGATTAAACCACAAGAGTTGTATAGATTACTTGTATGTGGCCTTAAAGTGATTTTTGGAACTTCCAAGTTAAAATTAAAGCCAGCAGGCCTTTAACCCAAGGTAGTTTGGGTAGAGAACATGGTTTTGGGAGGGAAACAGCTGAATATACACCTCTTTACCATCTCTGCGTTTGCTCCGAGTCAACACCATGTTTGTCTGCTCTACTACATGACAGTTTGTTGAAGGGGAGGGGTTTAATATAACTAAAAAATGTTGACCATTGGTTTTACTGCCGTGCAGCCTTGCATATGTTAGTAGAGAAGTCATATCAGCAAGTTATTACAGTTTAATTAAAAATATTGAGGACAAATTGTTTTAATAAAAATACAAATATGCATGGATGAATCGTTCACAATAAGACCAATAACATGCATTAAGAAAATAAGTAGGGTCAATTTTGATTACATGCTGACTGTAAGACTTTTATTTTTATGTTGTGTACAGAGGCATCTGGCACGCACGGCGGGTCGCTGGAAAGATGGCCCTCGGAAGAATGCAGTAAGTGAACTGCAGGATGAGCTGATGAGTGTGAGGCTCAGGGAGGCAGAGGCTCAGGCCGAGCTCAGAGAGACCAGACAGAGGATGCTGGAACTGGAGACCCAGGTCTTGACACACAGTTCACTTTTTCTCTCTTGCACGTCCCTCAGATATGCTTACACTCACTTCTCACTCACAGATGCAGCACAGAAAAGAAAATGGAACAAACGGTAACGAGTGTCAGACGTTCATGAGAACGTTATTATAGTACATATACAGTAGTCATCATTTGCCCAAAACTCAAGATTATTGGAGGGGAACTTAAGAAACAGTCTTGTCAGATTCAAGATCAACATTAATGGGATCGTTCACCCAAAAATGAAAATTTTCTCATTATTTACTCACCCTCATGCCATCCCAGATGTGTATGACTTTCTTCTGAAAAACACAAACGAAGATTTTTAGAAGAATCCGCATATTACTCATTTTATCTAAAAAAAAAAACCCTGTAATTAGGAGCTTTCCATGAAATAATCATGGCAGAATGTGAAAAGAGAATTTTCGGTAATGCAATCGGTAACTGAGAACTTCTGTTTTTGTATTGCTAGGTGTCTACAAATATTACTGAGTGCACCTTGAAATTGACATTATTTAAACTTAAAAATAAGTGCTGCCGACCACTGACCTTAGAGAGAAAATTATTCTGAGTAGGTACACCGCTCATTTCTATATATTTTTTTGTATCGAGGGCTTGTTTTATGGCCAGTAGAGGGAGACAGAGTGACTGAAGTTGATGTACTCGCACATGATGGGCTGTGTTTGTACTGAAGCACTGCTTTATGGCTGCAGATTTCAGTTGTTAAATGCCTGGCCCATATGATGTGACTTCATGTCCTTCACTATTCAGGGTTTAGACTGCGCTCTTTCTTAGTAACACTAAGATACAGGTTGAGTCCTGAGCATACTATTTCTTTCACCCAAATACAGAATCACATACATAATAATCAGCTGCGACGTGCAGAACAGGAGGCACGGAATCTACATGAGCGACTGCAGGTTTTGACCCATCAGAATAAGACGCTGCATGCTGAGCTGCAGGAGACGAAACGGAAACAGGCTGAAATAGAGTGCAAGGTGAAGGTGATTTCCATAAAATCAACTAAGTAGTCACTGTCTACCCTGTAGCCTGGGGCAAAAAAAAAAAAACATTTATTTTTCAAATGCATATTTATAGTAAAATGCTTTTAGATATTCATTATCAATCACTCAATTAAAACCTTTGTAATAAAACATTTTTCAAACTCTCTATGATTTAGTTGAATTTTCTTTTTAATTACTTACCTTTAAATAGTGTCCAGAAGTTCCTATTTTCAAGAGAGGGACATTAATGCTGAGTGTGTTTGTACTCTCATAGTTGTCAGCTAAACTTTCAAAAGAAGCTATTTAATAAAAGCCGGCCATTTTTTTCCCCCAAATATGTTCCTGTTCACAGTACTTCTCTTTTTCTATCTCTCAAACAGAATAAGGAAGAGGTAATGGCAGTGAGACTGAGAGAAGCTGACAATATAGCTGCCATGGCTGAGCTTCAGCAGCAGATCTCTGAGCTTGAGATTCAGGTACAAATAAGCACAAAAAACACTCAAGCCCAGCACAACACATTACATCCTATCAGTCCAATCCAGCTCAGCAGTCTCTCCACAGCCCAGCACAACACAGCATAATCTATTTAGATTCCAATCCAACCAAGCAAATTCTCTCTATAGCACAACACAGCACAGTCCATGTTCATTCCAATACAGCAGAGCACAGTGCAGCCACTCCAACACAAATCTTTTTATACTGCTCCCCGATTATCCATTGTATGTATGCCGTTTACATTTTGCTGTGATCTCATGTGATCTTACATTCTATCAGTGAACTGACTTGATGGATAGCAAAAAGGCACTTACTGCAGAGGATGCACTTAATAATTAAAAGCTTTCTTTGGTATGGTGTGATTAAAGTTGTGGCAAGGACTTAGAAATTTATTTTAAAAGTTGTCAGCAAATAATTTTGGAGTTGATGGACCCAAGCAGCGTGTTTAACCCTTAAATGCATGAGAATTACACCAAACACTCTTACATATTCGGGCACTTATATCTATCACAAATGGATCTACAAAATAGATAGTGACTTAGTTTTTTACATATTTTCAAGACAATTAGAAAATATAGAATAAACAATATTTTTATTAGGGCTGTTAATTTAACGCATTATATTCAGTGCGATTTAATTATATTCCTGAGCAGTTCAAGCTTGAAGTACCCCCTGTTTCCTCCAGTGGGCAGTAAGCGAAACTTCAGCTCTATAGGCAACGCACAGCTTACTTAGTGAACAAACCAACCCTTCAGCAAACAGCACAAGCACAACACAAGGACGCATTCTTGCATTCAAAACACAGCTTGATGGAGTGTAAATCCGAACTGGGGATCTCAAGACGTGTTTTTTTAAGTATTAAACTATGTTTAACTTGACACAGTGACCTAAAAATGGTATGTTTATGACGTGACGCAACCAAAGTGAGACGCTCCAAAAACATCCGTCTGACGCAGGTGTACATTGGCGGCTCCTTAGACAAGCCCTCATAATAAATCTCGGACTGACTGATAAATTCAATTGCAAAATGGATTGCTGTGAACTGTAGGCCAATGATTGGCTTATGTTCAATAAGACGCAACTGAGAGGCAACTGGCTGTCAAGCACATATTGAGCTGCACATAACACATAAGCTACACATAAGTTACACATGTATTTTCTCAGGCACTTATTGAGTCTAAATAGATGCACAGCTTACGTCATTTCAGTAGAACACCCAAATGACAATAGTCAAATCATACTCTTCATTTGTTGTACTTGCTATATTTTACTTCCAATAGCAATGTCAAAGGTAAATGAAGTCAATCACTGAAACAACAGTGCCACCTTGAGTAAGAAATAGCATGTACTGTATAATATGCATGTGTACACGCATATGAGATACTGATAATTCATCATTGTTGATAATTCATTGTTGCACAGATAATCAACTTGATATATATTTTTTTTTTATTAATTTTTTTATAAATATAGTACTCATTTGTCTTGTAATAAAGAAATAGATATCCTGTGATAGTATAATCATAAAAAATATAATTTATGAAAGTGCAACTCCAAAAAATGGATGAAGTACAGGGGTAAAATTAGGTCCCGGGTCACTAAAGACCCGAGGTGTCCATTTAACACCCTGTCTATACCGTGCGCGTCTGTTGACGCCACGCATCGACATTCTAACAATGGAACTAGACACCCGTTTACTATCAGAGTGACGGATGCGCCACAACGGATGCCTCCAGTGTAGACAGCATCATTGATTATAATGGGGTTTTATTGTTTGTGACGCGACTCACCACTCATGTCCGGTGTAGACAGGGTGTAAGGGTTAGAAGAACGAAGCAGCTGCACTAAAAAAATCCTTTCTTATCTATAAACTTTTCAACAAATAGTGTTTTTGTGTGTGTGTGTTTTTTCATCATATTTACAGTGAGTTTCGACTGATTGACATGAAATTCCTGCAGCTTAAACATTACAGTAAATATGGCCAAAAATGTGTTAGATGTGATTTGAAATGCTGTGTGTTTGGTCTGATTTGAGGGAATGATTATATTAGTAAGATTTACTGGATGGAAGAGAGAAGTGAAATATGTGTGTGATCTGTTTGGAGGAAATGCTGCTGTCTGAAAATGAATGCTGTGTTTCCCATGCAGGAAGAATTATTTTAAAAATTAGCTTAGTATGTCATTAGTGGCGTTTCATATCAGTGCATAAAAATGTGTGGCTTTCCTTCCTGAGACAGAAATAAGCTGGGGGTTTTGCATTCGAAACTAAATCTCACCTTTTATGAGAGTATATTCATTTCTGTCTCAAGCCTTTCTCTTCAGAGCAAACTTTTACATGTCTCTGAAATGTAATGACATTGGACAGTCTGTGTCCTCTCTGGTGCCCTGCTGCGTCCTCTGACATTTTACCAGAGAATTTGGTAGTTCGATATAAGCTTGTGCAAATTTGAGAGTCTTTGTGTACTGAAATTGCATCAATTTGCTATATACTGATTAGATGTGCAAGCTCCTCCCAGGCATTTGCAGCTCTTAGCTGTGGTTCTGTGGTTTTGTCTACCTACATGGTTTTTACCCTGAGGGCTGTGGGCAACAGGTCTGGCTCACCAAACTTGAATTCACTATTAGACACAATATAGTGAAGAGAGAGTGATTAGCAGAGAGAAACAGACCATTGTTCTCTGCTCTTCTTCTGTAGACTATGAATACTTCAAATACTTCATCCACCTAAAGAAAGCTTGTTTTTTTTATTATTAAAATATAGTTGGACACACTTTACATATATTAACATCTGTAATTACATCTGTAATTACACTGTTGTCCCTACCCCTAACCTTTGCTGCACCCCAACCTTGGTTGCAGCAAGTGCGAATCTCGCAACTTTCGTTGAATGAGTACAAAATGTGCACAGTGAGTACACTATCAACTGCTTATTTTCTTTAAATGAAAGTATGTAGTAGTTAAAGACACATAATATAAAGTGGGGACATACGTATATTTTAATGTATTATGAAACACCAACACGTAGAATTTGTGCCCCTATCTTCTTCATTTATTATTTATTCGATCACCTTTCACACACTCATAACATGACATAACCCATCGCTGGAAAATATAACATTATGATGTCAACACAACTTTATTTCTCTGGACTCTCAATGAGTCACCTGAGCGTGGTTTTATTTTCACTGGAAAGATCCACTATAAAGTGAACCTAAAGGTCTGTCTGACACCAAACACCAACACACTAACCCGACTCCAGTCCCCAGTGTACAGGAGATGTACACACCTTTCGGAAACACCCACACAACGTGTCAGTCTTTTAATAGATTTGTGACTGACATGCAGGTAAGACTGAATCAAGTTTTGAGACAGTCTTTAAAAAGAAATGCAGAGCCTCAGTGTTGCTCCTTATTGTTATGATCTCTTGCCTAACTAAGACAGAGTGCAGTGAAGTGGGTTTTTTTTGTTTTTTGTTTTAACACCAAGCTGAGCTCAAGGTTAAAACGGCTGCTTGCATGGCCCATGGAACCGCAGCTTAGCTATCTTCATTACCAGATGAGAAACCACTTCCTATCAGGCTGAGAAACACACTGAGCTGTAATCAAAGCTCGCATTTTGCTTAACTGCGCTGCATTCATATGATCGATTGTAACAGAGAGATTTGGTTTTGCATGTGTTTGTTAGATGCATAAAAGGGAACAAATAAAGTGCAGAAGTAAAATCTCAGTACTAATGTAATCCATGCAGTGGTGGAGAACTGTGACATTTAGTGTAAGCATTTTAAATCACAAATGCAAGCAACTCCACAATGTTTGTTGCCATGCCAACCAGATGTAGAACAAAGATGCCCATAACATTTTACCCCATTTGAATATGTCGGAATGCTTTTCTTGTCTGTATCTGAGCTGTAAAGTACACAAAATAGTTTTTAAATTTTACACATTGTATTTAAATGATAAACAGAAGTAATGTCACAATAACGTTAGTTCGATCAGATAAGAATTGCTCAATTTTACGAAGCTGAATCTTCCTCAGAATCAGGCCAACAGTTAAACTCTTAATACATTAGCATCAACATTTGATCGAGTCATTGTGGCTCAGTTCTGTTCTGCTTTTTGTGTAAAACGGTTATGCTGTTTACCTGAAGAAGAAAAAAATTTTTGTGAAACAAAAACATTTTGTTAACTGAAATCTTTGGACTGAAAAAACAGTGGTTATGTTAAACTTAAATCTTCCCTTACAAAAATTCTAGAGTTCTGGCAAACTAGCCGTAAACTTGCAAACCGAAATTTGCCTCTCATTATTTTCTTATGCAAATGTTTGTCAGAAGTTTGCAGCTCTTCACAGGTAGTGGTGAACCTGCAGCAAACCTTTGGCAACAGTAGACAATTTGTTGCAAGTTTGCTGCAAAGCTCATTTGCATGTGAAAGTAATCAGTGGTGAATTTGCGGTAAGTTTGCGGCAAATTTGCCATGAGTTCTCGATTTTTGTAAGGGTTCATATTTTAAGTAAATATCCCAAACTCTTGCTTACTTGACATTGCAGAGGCTGCTTGAATACTTTTTTTGCTTGAATAATTTCCCTTACAAATCAAATGACAATCACATGAAGGCAGCTAAACTATTCTTCACCAATCAGAGGATAACGGCATACATTTGATGTACACCAATATAGTGACACAACTAGAAGACTGGTCTAATTTGTAACAAATTTGGGGCAAACATGTTTTCCTTCTTTGTGTGTTCTAATCAACAACCCCATTAAGTTTTACTGGGGGTACTGAAGTGAGGAAGCTATTACTCAGATGTTTGACGTCCCAAGCTGCAGCCTGCCACCTGCTGATTTCATGCAGCTGAGTGTAAGGAAGTCAGCTAACTGCCTTTCCCTTATCGCACCACTGTAAGGGTGGGGGAGAAACCTCAAGAAAAACACAGATTCTTGGAAGAATGCATTTTAGATCCCTCACCATCCCCATCCTCAGCCTATCAGAAGGCTGCATGCACAGCCCAACACAGACCACAGGAATAGAAAACACCCTTCACTGTTTGTAGGGTGTGTGTACATTTGTTGATTTCACTTTGTTATACTTATATAACACACCCCTCTCTGCACCTTTTCCCCTTTTTTACTCATCACTCTGTCCTGTGTGGCTTGCCATAACTGTACTACTACAAATGGAAACGGCTATGTTCCCATGTTTGTAGTGCATGTCTTTTGATTCCCTCTTTAACAGGTGTAAATGTGGAGGGTAAACAAGCGTGCCATGCACACAACGTCTGTTCAGTACCACATGTCTGCTCCCCCAAGGCATTTAGCAGTAGTGAAAAACACAAAAACACAAAAGCATTAATAGTCTCACAATCTGTAGCATAATATCCATGTTCACATGCAACTAAACCAATATGGCTGTTCCAACACACCACTGTTTTCTACTCACATTTAAGTGACTGCTAATCCTTTTAGGTGGCTTGCATATTCTTAATAATTGAATATATCTATAAGATAAAAATCTCATGAATGTATTTTCCTTTTTTTTTTTTTTCTCTCTCAGAAAGAGGAAGGAAAGGTCCAAGGCCAGCTAAACAACACAGACTCCAGTCAGTACATTAGAGACCTGAAAGACCAGATAGCTGATCTCAAACATGAGGTAAGGTCCATGAGTTTATGCAGGACAGAATTTTTCAGTATTACTTCAAAGCATTGTATTCAACTCTATTCTTTTTATGTACTACTACAGTATCTCAATGCCTTAATAAGGCATGTTTAAAGATGCACTAAGTCAGTTGTTCTCAACCTTTTTGACTCCAAGGCCTCCCCATTGTCCAAGGCAATATTTGAAGGCCCCCATCCCCAGAGACTATGAGTGTCAGTAGATTAAAACAATTAATCATGATTAATGTCATGATTAAAAAAGTTTCAGCAACTATCAGTTTGTTGTAGGCCTTATTTTATACATCTAAATTTTTAGCTGTTTTTAGCATTTTAATAGTTTTTTTTATTATTTATTTAACCAATTTCTGTTAGTATCAGTTGATGATTTTTTTTTTAATCGTGATTAATTGCATTTTTTTTTTTGTAGTTAATCGCGATTAATTGCAGATTTTGGAAGTGCAAAAAATTTGACTATATATACTCCTTTTCCTGACAAAATGCGTTTATTTCCATATTAGGAAAGAAAACAAAATAATATGTAAAAATATAATGATTTATTAACATTTTCTATACAAAGCCTTCCACAGTACAAAGATAGAAATGCACTAAAATAGCACCAATTCAAGTAACATTAAACATTTCCCAAAGTCTGATTGGGACTAATTGAAAGAACTAGTCTCCCCATAGGCTGCATTTTAATTGCGATGGGCATTAAATCTCTTGAACTCTCATCCTCCTAAATATAAAACTTCTGGTAGACTGTGGCTATCTGCTTTCCTACAGCAGTCGTTAAGCCGCGTTCATTATTTGCATAAGACCTCCAGCATCAAGCACCAATTTAAACCACATGAGAAACGCTTGCAGACAAAAATGTCTCATTCTGCGTTTTGGTGATAGTTGACTTGATGTGTTTCTGTGGTGATTAAAATTCATTTTACATTGGCTGAAAAATGCTTGATTTATATCACAAGTCCCATCTGAGCTTGTTTTGTATATCAAATCGCATTAAGAGTTACTTTATTCATTATTTTATTACTGACAGGGAAGCGTATTACACAACAGTTGTGTTGTGAAGTGTGCATCAGTGTAATGACTCCGGGCGGACACATCGCAAAGATTCCGCCCTTCAAACTAGTGTTTATGCTGGTTTATGCTGTATTAACAGTAAATGCGTTAAGCACGACTGATAAAAATTAAATGCATTTATCTTTTTTAATTAATCGCATGCGTTAAGTCATTAATTCTGAGAGCTCTAATTTGTATATAATTTTAAGTCATCCCGTGGCCCCCCTTGGAAGTTTGCTGAGGCCCCCCAGTGGGCACCATACCCCTGGTTGAGAACCACTGCACTATGTAATCGCTGGGTCTTATTCTTCTTCTTAACTAAATATGAAAGTTGTATTGGATTATAAGCTGATACCTGTTGGCATGGATGCAATATCTTGCAAATGTTTTTTTGTTGTTTTTTTTGTTTGTTTTTTGTGACCGATGCATGTTTGTCACCCATGATTAATTTATTCTTCAACCAAAAATAACTGATAACAGGGGTTTTACTGAAATAAAGTGAGTAGTATTCAGCTTTTCATGTGATTTGGGGGACCAATCTTATGTTGAACAAAACAGCTTTTTCTAGGCCACTTATATGACTGGCTTCATTTTATACACATTTGTCAAAAGCATAATTTTTTTCATTAGGTATAAGACTTTATTGAAGTGGAAAAATAACTTGGTGCACCTTTAACAACATTAACATGTTGACAATCATCATATGTATTTTGCACTCACTCTAAAGAATTTTTTATCTTTGTATCAAAGTCACCTTGGCGTCTTTTGTTTTACCAACCCATGAGGTGCTCCTTTTCCTGCCTGATGTATGTTTTTGTTCTTTACTATTTGTTGTGTGGTTAGCTTCTTATTTTTCTCAAGCTTTGTGAGCACTTTTAACTGATTTGTTAGTTTATTTCACAGGCTTTTTTAACGTGTTAACTACGCCCTGCACAAAGCCTCTTCCTGCACTTCTGTTTGCCCGCACACGCCCCGTCACACTCTTTAGCACTATATCAATCCTCTTGCAGGTGGTGTCATAACCACCCAAAAAATCTGTATTGTTGACCCAATGTTTTAAAGGAATAGTACACTGAAAAATAAGTTCTGTTATAATTTACTCGCCATCATGTCATTCCAAACCCATATAACTTTATTTCTTCATCAGAACAGAAAAGGAGAACTTTTGTAGAATGTCCCAACCCCTCTTTTCATTACAATGGTAGTGGATAGTGACTCACTTAAAGAATGCAAATTTATTATAGAAGTTATCCATGAGACTCATACATCATATTCCAAGTCTTCTGAAGGCATACGATAAGTTCAGTTAGGCAGCTTGACCTATGTCAGAAGATCAGCCTCATCAAATTTGCTCAGGTCACCATTCGGTATAGCAATAACAATATTTTACCTCAGCTCGACAGTCAAAGGAGATGGCAAACAATAGTAACAGTAGAACAGACAAATCTAAAAAATTCAAAATCTAAAATAATAATAACTGGTGTTACATCTGGTTGATCTAGCTTGAAGTCTCCATAGACTTCTCTATTAGGCCATTGGGGCAAAGATGTCCTTTGGAAGGGTGAGACTTGTCCTTGTGCTTTTGAAAATGGGATCTAATAATGTTCTGAATAGATTTTCCACCATCTAAACTTTTAGGGCTTTCCTTTGTTACACAAAAAAATTTTTGTACCAGACAGTGATGGTGCGGATTAGGGCGTTCTCAACAACACAACTGTAGAAGCTAGCGAATATTTGGTTGCTCATGTTAAGTCTCTTCAGGGAGTGAAAGCATTGCAGAAACATTTTCACTAATGAAGAGGTGTTCAAGTCTAATGAGATACCATGAGGATTTTTAAGCTGTTAAATATTGCCATCTCTATGTAAACTGATATGCAGTGTAACATGTTCCATGCAAGATTCCCTGAAGTGCCTTCACTTGGTCTCAAGATGTGACACCTTTTCTCTGAGAACACAGCCCTGCAGGACAGTGATGTCCAGGGTCCCAAATCAAGAAGTCCAGTCATTAATTCACAATCATGGATGCCATCAGGGCTTAAGTGATTTGCATGGATTGGCCCTCAGTTGTGTGTTACCTCTTGTGGGCTCCTGTTTCAACTCTTCGTTGTCTGTGGGTGGTGCAGTTTTTGTGGCTGATGTGGTGTTTGAGTTGTTGACCACTTCTAGGGGATTGCTTTAAAAGTTGTGTTTTTGCTATTTATGTAGTAGTGACACACTTCAAACCCTGCAATTGTGTTAAATAGCTGCAAGTATTGAGTAGATGGCTTGTGATCTTGAAAATCTGATGTGTCAGTAAATTGACTGAAATCAACAAGTAGATGTACACTCACTTAGCACTTTATTATGAACACTATGTAGGAACCTAATAAAGTGCATGATGTGGTCTTCTGCTGTTGTAGCCCATCCGCCTCAAGGTTTGACATGTTGTGCATTCTGAGATGCTATTCTGCTCACTACAATTGTACAGAGTGGTTATCTGAGTTACCATAGCCTTTCTGTCAGCTCGAACCAGTCTGGCCATTCTCCGTTGACCTCTCTCATCAACAAGGTGTTTCCGTCCACAGAACTGTCGCTCACTGGATGTTATTTGTTTTTGACACCATTCTGAGAAAACTCTAGAGACTGTTGTGAGTGAAAATCCCAGGAGATCAGCAGTTACAGAAATACTCAAATCAGCCCGTCTGGCACCAACAATCATGCCACGGTTGAAATCACTGAGATCACATTTTTTGCCCATTCTGATGGTTGATGTGAACATTAACTGAGGCTCCTGACCCGTATATGCGTGATTTTATGCATTGTACTGCTGCCACACGATTGGCTAAATAGATAATTGCTTGAATAAGTAGGTGTACAGGTGTTCCTAATAAAGTGCTTAGTGAGTGTAGTTGTTTCACATTCAGAAATAATCCCAAAAATAAGGATGTAAATTTATAGTATATTGAGCAGAATTACAGTAAAAAGGAAATGGAATTGTCTTTATTAGGCATTCTATTAGCCACCTTTGCATCCCAGTTCATAATTGGCAGTTGTAAGAAATGTAAAGTTTTGCATTTGAAAACTTGCTTACAAAATAATGTCATGTGCAAAAGTATGACCTGGGAGAGAAAATGCTTATAATGGTTTTTCTCCTTTGATTACAGTGTCATTGATAAATTTATAACTTTCTTATCCTCCCTGGTTTCTCTTCCTGATAGCTTAGCTGCAGTTGCATCATCTAGGTCTGTTATTGTCTGACTTCACAGACATCGGATTGGTACGATTTCAGTCTGATTGAAGTTTACATGACATTTTAAAAAAACAAAATATTGTCCAACTGAAATCAAACTTTTTAAAAGTGCATGTAAATGTACTGACTGATGACTATTATTCCTTTAATGTAGTTTTGCAGCAACCAGTTTAAACATCCCCAATATGTGATGTTTGAGCAATCAAGGATAGCCAAGTGTCACTGAAACATTTACCCTTCATTAGTTGGATACATAGAGATCTTATCTGAAAATGATGAAACAGAAAAGATTTTAATTTAAATAAAGATTTAAAACATTTAATGGATTTACACAGATGGGGGGGATGTAGTCTGATTCTCACCTTCTCCCAAATACTGCCAACAATAGGCTCGTGGTTTGTGGTCAAACAACTTTCCACTAAATCGTTCATTCTAGACCATCTCAATCTCTATCAACAGAGTGCAGCCAGACAGCTTTACCTTTTAAAACCTGCCAGGTTCCTCTTCATACACAATCATGCAGCAGCATGAATCCTGTCTGTAGCCACAAACCCATTACGAACAAGACTGATTTAGATGTTTGTGGTTGTGGAGTTAGAGAGTGGGCCGACATTCTTTTTTTGTGGAATTATGGAATGTTATGAGGACATTTAATTTTAAATGTAATTATTTATTAAGTAATTGAAATGTTTTTGATCAGTGTGAGTCCCTAGTCACCTTAAGAATTATCTTAGGACTGATGATGAATCTAAAGATGTTTACTAGAGATTTGTTAAATGAAGTTGTTGTAACATTCTAAAGTTTTGCTTCAAAGATCACCCATGCTTAAGTTTCAAAAAGTTGGCTTTGTCATAACCTTAAAGCAAAAGGATGGATGTCTCATATCTGGTTGCTATTTAAATCACGTAGTTGCTAAACTGTGAGAGGTTTCTAATCAGCCACATATGCACCAAGCAAAACCATGCTCGAGGTAATCTCTCAACATCACAGTCATGACTGACTTGTGGCCTCATTGCCATTTTGGTGCTGGCTTCTGGCTTGTTTGCTTTTTTCTTTCTGTTGCCTCAACAACCCCCACATCACCCATCTTATGTGTGCACTGCATTTCCATCCCAATTTAACTTACGTTTTCATTTAAAAACTGTTGGCTTTTTTTGTAATTCAAATAAAACATGATGGATACTGATTGTGGTTACACTCAAATACCCATACATACGTTTCTCCCCACATGTCTGTCTTTCTGAGGCAGAATGTTTCAGGTAAGTGTGTATGCATCTCCATCAACTGTTTTTTATACTTCAGTGCAGGTTTTCACACAAATACTTTTTTTTTTGTTTTGAGCATGGACTTTTATTGCAATTTGATGTACTTGGAAAATTAAATTATAGTATTTGGTACATGATAGACCTCTTATCCAAATAACCTGCTGACTTATTGCTTGATTACCGTTTTCCTCATAGTTTTGTTTTGTTTTGTGTTTTGTTTGTGTAAAAATTACATTTTAGAGATGAGCACGTCTTCATCTTTTGATGTCTGGCCCCATTATCCCACTGTACGTGCATGTTTAAATTTGTATTGCATTTCAAAGAATGTCTGTTGGTGTGTTTTGCAAATTTTACCCTTCCTTTCATCATTGTGAGGAAAGTTTTCTAGTATTAGGTTAATTTAATGTGATCTCTTGACAATTTTATAGGTACTCCTACAAATGTGTGGTTCTAGCACACATTTACTTACGATTGCATATACTCTGAAACGAACAGTGTTGACTTATTGACTGCATCTAAAACTTCAATCATTTCACGTATAAGCACCTTTAGACAAGGATGAAACCTCATATTCAGGATTGGGGGGACCAAATGTAATAATAATCAACCATGGGAAAAAAACATATCAGTAGACCACTATTATGAATATTGGGGGGACATGTCCCCCTCAATGTCTGTGGTGGTTACGGCAACTCCGGGTTCAATACAAGTTAAGCTCAATCAACAGCATTTGTGGCATAATGCTGATTACCACAAAAATTAATTTTGACTTGCCCCTCCTTGGAAGTGAATGGGGCCAATTTTTGGAGGGTTTAAAGGCAGAAATGTGAAGCTTATAATTTTATAAAAGCACTTACACTAATTCTTCTATTAAAACTCACTTTTAACAGAAGAAATTCACTTCCATTTCAAGTCCCTCACTGTAACCCAGATTTTGGCTTTTTATTTTAAATTATTATTATATATTTATTTATTTATTTTTTTAAGAAAAGGAAGGACAAGTCAAAATAAATTTTTGTGGTAATCAGCATTATGCAACATATGCTGTCGATTGAGCTTAACTTGTTTTGAACCCGGAATATTCCTTTAATTCTTTAATCAAGTAGTTAGGTTTAGGGGTAGGGTAAACTGACCTAAAATATCCAAACTGGTCCCATAGAATCACATTACTATTCAAAATTTTAGCAAAAAAAAACGTTTTACGTGGCTGTTGTATGTATCTTGGCAGTTTCCTAGTTAAATAAACATTAGAGGCACTACAACAATGATTTTTACGATCAAAACATTTTTATTATAGCGCATGACTTGTAAGGCAGTTACATTTTAATGTTTGCTTATTCAAATGCAATCAAGTTGCACGGTAGCAACTGAGTGTTGCATTTGCGATGCAAAGGACCAGGGTATGAGTCCTGAGCATGCGAGTTCATACATGAGTCAAAAGTATCATAAAAGAACCACAAATTTAAGTGGTCACTTCAGCAATGACGTTTTTTCACCTCACATTTGCTTTATGACACTATCAGTTAGGTTTAGGGACATCAGTTTAAAACTCTGCAATTTAAAACTCAATAGAGCATTAACCTTAAATATCGAATTTTATGTCTCAGTGTCTATCCAAATGTGCATGTAAATGTTACGTACGAATACCTTTGAATAATGATGAGATTAGGCTGGTTTATTGGTAAAGGTTGTTTTTCTGACTTGTCTCTTTGCTCTGCTCATAGGTCCGATGTTTAAGAGGGCAAAAGGGCATACCCGACCAACCCAATTTTGATGGGATTCATATTGTAAATCATTATAGAGGGGATAATGAATCCTACCAGTCCTCTGATGAAGATGGAGTGAAGCTGTCACCCCATCTGACTGGTCATCAGGTTAGAGGCCGGATCACACTACATCCAAACCTTGAGGATTCAGAAAGTGAGGGTGATGATGAAGGAGATGCCCTACGACTTACTTTGTCCTCAAATGTCAGCTGTAAGACAACTACAGTGTGATCATCTGCATTGGTCATACAGACCAGCATCTAAAGCCTGAGAGGGAGAGTATGTCTGTAAGCTCATCCTTAAAACCTCATGTGAGAGGGGACATTTAAAACTGCCTACATAGCATTGAGCATGGGATTCGAACTTGAGAACTTGAAAAGTCTTCGCTCATCTTTACAAATGGACTTTGCAGTCATATCTCATAAGGTCATGGTTTACATCTGCATTTGTTTTGTTTTTGCCAAAATGTGTCAGATGACCAGGCTCAGTAAGAGGCTTAATGTGCCTCTCTAGACTCTTTGAGACCCTAGTTTTAAAGATCGTCATAAAGTGGTAGGAGATCCACAGACCTTAAGAGAGGGTGTTTCTGATACCCCGTGATTTTTTCACATTATGAGAAGCGACTTTGTATAGTGTAGTTTTTTATGTATTGTGATACAATTTCATTGTCATAGCTTTTATTTTTTTATTCATCCATTTTTTAACACCATGAGAAACCAGTGAGTGCATTTGCTGGTGTTCATAACTTTGAGGGAACACTATCATCTTTAAAGGAATTTTCAGGGTTCAATACAAGTTAAGCTCAACGCACAGCATTTGTGATAACCACAAAAATGTAATTTAGACATTTCCCTTCCTTTCTATAAAAAAAAAAAAAAACTGGGTTATAGTGAGGCATTTAGAATGGAAGTGAATGGCATCCATACCGTAAACGTTTGAATACTGTCTGTTCAAACGTATAGCCACAAGACGTAAACAATATGTGTGTTAACATGATTTTAGTGTGAAAAAAATCACTAATTAATATTTTCTGTGTGAAGTTATATCCAATTTTACAACTTCAGTGCCAAGACAATGTAACGCTGTAAACCCTAATACGACTGTAAAAACGATGATTTAAACAACTTTACAGTGCAAATAACGTTTTAACAAAATAATTAATGTAAGTGCTTTTATAAAATTATAGGCTTCACATTTCTGCCTTTTAAACCCTCAAAAAATTGTCTCCATTCATTTCCATTGTACTTTAAGTGCCTCACTGTAACCTAAAATTTTATTTTAGAAAAATATATTATGTATAAATTATTTTTATGTTAATCAACGTTATGCCACAAATGCTGTCGATTGAGCTTAGCTTTTATTGAACCTGGAATATTCCTTTAAATCGACATTTAACTTTCCCATATCAATTCAGCAGTGTCATATCAAAAGTCATCAACTGCATAGCCTTTTCTCCTGGCATGAATTATACGATTGGGTTTTTGAATGTACATTATGCAGTGTCTGTAAAGGATCCAACATCTTTGTAAATATGTACATGTTTTGACTTTTTCATATCCATTATTACTTGAAAATATGTATTCAATTGATATCATCATGTCTAAATTGTAATGTATTGTACAGTTTAGTTGAGAGGGATGTACTCCTGATTTTGGGAGGTGTTTGGAGGCAACAAAATTCCCTGGCACACTGCTCTTCATTAATTCTTTTATGTACTGTAGGTTTGATGTTGTCGGTTTTCCATTTCAGAGGATGGAGTTTTGTGTTCACACAGTTGTTTTTGGTGCCTGGAAAGCTCTATGAAATTTTTTTTTATTTATAATATTTTTGAGCATGTTATGATTTATGAATTCTTGCAAACAGGTGGAATTGGAGGCACAGAGAGAGAGGCTATCTCAATGTTATTTTTATTTCTGTGGCCTTACTCAAGCTAGGCACTCTATGCCATTACATGCAATGAAAATACAAGTCAAATTGCTGTCCCTCCTTTTCTTTATACATTGGTATTTGAAAACAACTTATTAAATAGCTTCAGAATCGGTTTGTATTTTTGCACAGACGACATGCATAAGACTTCACGGCAACGAAAAATACTACTTTTCCCTCAGTTTATGGCAATAGCTAGATTTCATTTAGCTTTACTTTCTATTGTTTGTTGATCACCTCCAGTAAGTTTTAGGATATGTGTCCTGATGCTGCGTTTGAAGATGTGGCTGGAAGGCAAAGTCATCTTCAAAGAAAAAGAATGAAGAATTTTATATCAGTATCACAGAAGTCTGCTGTATATTGATGTTCAGTTCAAGCCTTAAAAACTACCCTGATAAATGTAAAGTTGGTACACTATTTGCCCACCTTTTAAAAAGGCCAGTCCACCTACAAAATAAAGACATTGTGAATTGAACAAACTTCTGTTTGCAAAGAACAAAACACTAATGTGATGTAAACAAGAAATAAACATTATTTAATATACAGTCAAATCTTTGGAAACTGGTTCTGGAGTGTTTTACATTGAATTCCAGTGGAAACTGGATGTTCCTGTCATTAAGGAGGCTTTACAGACAGTTGACCATGCAGAGATGAGTGTATTGAAAATGACGTTGATTTAAATCGCAATAAAAATATCATTTTATACAGTATGTGTACAATTTACGTGCATTGTTCACCATTCTTCATGCAACAAAATGAATAAAATGAACATGTAATGTCACTGTTAAAACATTGGGTCGTTTAATTAATCAAAACTTTTATAGGCATGCGCTGAAAACCCTAATAAGTTGACTTAATTTGATTGCGAAAACTCGTTCCCTCAGTTGAACTGAGTATTGGTGTCTACAAAACTTACAGTATGTAATTAAGTTCAGTTAACTTGGTGTTCATATAGAGTGAACTTTACTATTTAGGTTAAGCTAACAAGATGCAAGTAGACTTAACTCGGATTTGCTATTTAAATATTGTTGTTTCTACTGTTGTTAATCATTTTAATTGAAGTGGTTCAATTTTAGATCAAACAATAGCACAGCTCAAATAAAGATCATAACTGATCTTTAATTATCTGTGCATTTTTAATTGCACATACACAGAATTAGTGACATCGCATGAAAAAACATTTCGCAACAAAACAACATCAGTAATAAGAGCTAAAATCTCAATAAATACTTAATCCCAACTATTTAAATCATAGACGTTACTAGACCCTTTTTAGGAGGGCTTCAGCCCCCCTAAAAACATTTGACTTTGCAATCAGCACGCAAGTGTTTTAAACAGCTGCAGCTTTTTTGTTGTTAATAAATGTAAAATGAATATATATATATATATATATATATATATATATATATATATATATATATATATTATTTGAAACGGTTTCAGTTTTTTTTATTTATATATTTTTTTTATAACTTTATAAGTGTTTATTATGGAAAATGGCAATGTTCTGAATGAATATTAGCTGGCTATCTTGAATGATGTAAACAGTATAAAAAACACTATCTATGCTAAAGAGTGGAATACATTAAATATGCACATCTAATATTGTTGTTGGGGGCTGAGCCCCCCTAAGATTAAAATCCTAGAATCGCCCCTGATTTAAATGCCCCCATAACTTCCCTTTGACCAGTTCAAAGTTTAAGTTCAATGAACTTAAATATTTGAGTTATGAGCCCAAAACCTGACATTTCCAGTAATAACAACTTTAGGGTTTACAGTGCCCTACTGTCCTTAATTATTGAAAGGTCTTGAAGACGTTTTAAATGAAATGATCTAATGAAACATTTATAAACTATTTAAGTAGTAGCCTATAATATATTGTTTCATTTTTCAATGTGCATTGGGCGATCATTGTTTTCTTACAGCCACATTTTTAAGATAAGTGTTTAGATGTGTAACGCTCTCCTACATGAATCAAATAACGGATCCAGTATGCTAAAATAAACAGCTGTTGAAGGCACAGCCCTCCTAGCATCACACTATTAAGATGTTTCGCAAATAACGTTCTTCAGGAAGCATATTTTTTTGTTCTTCTTCTTCTTCTGCTCATACGCTTAAAACCCCCTGAGATGGGCTGTGCGCTCTTGGGCTCAAAATAAAACCGCGCGACTGTAATCATATTACAAAGAACTGCGTGATCAGGTAAGCTGTGCAAATACTGTCTGCAAATGAACTTTAAAATCAATGAAATTGATTCATGTTGACTTACTTAAATCAGAGTTTTGCTTCGAGCAAATCACAGTTCGCTCGTCTCGAGTCACGCATGAAGTTTCATTATATCTAGCCTACTCAGTGGTTTGCCTCAAAATATTCATGCAAAATATTAATGATATAATGTCAAACCGCCAACTCGTAGGAGGCATTTCAATGATGAAATGTAATTAAACATTTAAAACCAATAAATATGAATGAATATTAGAGAAGGTGTAAAGAGCACATTGTTTTGGCATAACGTTTCCATTTTGGTTGCTCAGTCTCTATAACGGAACTGTATATAATAATATTAATGGGGTTTAATAATAATAATAATAACTAATGGTTATTTGGCTACTAATAATAATAAAACAACGGCTAATTCGTGTATTCAAAATGACAACGGGAGTTAAACGAAGGTCAAGACTTTTATTGTCGCTTCTATTTTCGTTTGCATTTATTTAGTTGAATTCTGAGTTACACCTTGTTAACCCGATTCTGGAGCAACATAGAAGTATCCCACTACCATTCCGTTAAGTATTCCCCCCTGGTATCACAGTGTTGATAATTAATAATTATTAATTAAACGGAAATGTCAACACTTAAGCAGTACAATATAGTAACGAGTAGGCTATATGTCACTCTTCTACAAAGGAATAGGCTATAGCCTAGCACAATATGATTCTCGTGATGGAGGACATAGTAAATGTGAGATAACAGGCCTATTCGAAAATCCGCCGAGATTGTGGAGTGTACTTGCATTATCGGTGTCCTATCTAACGAAGCCCGGATGTCTTGAGGTGGCACATCTAATCAATGAGTAGCACATTGCGCTTTGATTGCTTCATGGTTGACCAGTGCTGATTCTTCTGAGGATCCTGTACTGTACCGGTGTCATAAATTCAAACTAGTCTCAGTGACTAAACAGGTCTAAAGTAATAGGCCTATCTATTTTACAGTTACACACGGTAACTTACATTACGTTTTTATCATACTGTATTATAACAGTCTTTTGAGGAGTAAAACGGTTCAATGTAAGTGGCGGCTGTCACTAGTCAAAGGCAGGTGATGCGTGTCCCTGTTGTGTCCACGACAGATCACCGGCGTCCATTCTGAACAAGGCGGCTCTGTTCACTGAGCGACCGCGAAACTCGAGAACACCGTGACCCCGCTGGCGTGTGGACAGCTTTATTTCATGAACTGAACATTTTTGTTTCGAAGCTTTATTTTATTTCCGTTTATTTTACAGCTTTATTTAGGCTACATGACGTCTCACAATATCAATATGATAATGCCCATTCATGAGCCTATACAGTCACTTCAGAACTTCACAGCTGCATTTTAAGACGCAGTATGTTCCTGTCTGATTTAGGCTACTAGTAGACTTTATATAGCCTATATATGATATCCACAGGCCTACTGATTTATTAAAAAAAATAAGATGTTACAGTTAAATATGCAGTCCTTATATTGAGCGAAAAAGCACATTTCCCAAACGCGGATTTCCCATTGAGCATCGGTTGCCTTGTCTCCGCGTTTCCTCTCCCCCTGCAGCTAGGGATTGAGTAACACTTTGATGAAGCAGTGTATCACTTATCCTGATAGCCACGGTCCCCCCGGACCTGTCTGTACTCTCAGAGGGGCGGACCAATCACAGGCCCAAGGCTGGGTAATAGGCTAGTTGTCCCTTTAAAGCACCTGGCTTCATAACACCTGGCAGACGAGAGAAGTGCTCTACGCATGCTCCCACTCTGCCGTATCCCCTATACAGACGCGCTGTTCTTCAAATCTTTTCAGAGATAAAAACAGCCGCCGCATCCGTGGATCTGACAGATTGCCTGATCATCACTAATGTTTGAGGACGTAGGAAGAAGGAACCAGTTGAGACACAATGCCTAGGTCTTTCTTGGTGAAAAGCAAAAAAGCACACAGCTACCACCAGCCACGGTCTTTGGAGGATGACTACAACAGACTTGATACTATTTTAGCTCATATATGTGCAGGTATGTGAAAATGACAATATTTTTTGTGAATAGTAGGTCTAAAATCAAAATGCCTTGCAACTGCTAAAAAAATGATATGTCTTTAAGAAATTATTTATTCAAAAAGAAATGATATTTGCTCATTTTTACACGTTTAATTTTACCTTTAAAAAGTGCAACTGTCCGGTCTTTTCCTTAAAGGGCAGCAGTTCATTTATAAATGATAACACAATAAGCACATTTGATTTTTGATTTTTCGTTTACCTGACAACCCATTTTTTAAAGTGTAAGAAATTATCTTTAAACCCGTTGTTTTGCCCAGAATAATAGACAAATAAATAAATAAATAATAAAAAACATAATTAGTTCATTATTTACTTATTTATGAGTAGAAGTGGAGGCAAATAGCGAGCGTTGTGTGAGGGGAAATGAATTTGACAAATTTGCTCACGCACATGAACTCATAACAGAAAGCAAAACTTCAGATGAGCGGGAGTGCTGTACGGATGCCTTGACAAGCGACACGACTGGTGCTTGTTCACCGGATTCTCACCTGGTGGACCCCGCTGATCTTTCTTCCAAATCTCCTCTCAGCTGCGGAGGAAGCTTGTGCGACACCTCCTCGGATTACGACGACTTTTGGCGACCTCCATCACCATCAGCATCACTGGGTACGAGTGTACTTAATTTGTAATATTTATTGTAGACATAGCCTATCTTATAGTCATTTTTTCCACTGTTTTTATTTGTTTTGTGACCTCGAATGTATGTCGTTAACACTTTACATTAATATTATCTTTGTGAAGGGTTTATAAAGGGGTTCATTAACCCTAAAAAAGGGTAAGCATATAAACGTATCTTTGAAAATTAATGAATTGCTATTTTCCAACACATTAGGGCCCACATAGTACATTTTCATGTGTTTTCTAAAATATGGCTTTTATTTTCAATGTTATAGCTTGTAGAAACCATGAAAATAACATTGAAAAGATAGGAGCGTTTGCCTCGAGTTTTTATTTTAATTTAATTTTTTTTACTTTTAGATAAAGATTGTGAATTGATGCCAGACTTTATTTGCGAAGTTGCATGTCCTCAGTAATTGCAGGGACCTCCTTTTCAATATTCTTCTCTAAAATTTGACGACTCACTTATTGCTCTTAAATGTTTGTATCCCCCAGGATACAAAAACCTTTTTAGGGTTAAAGACAAATGAGTCATTTACAAATGTATTATAAATCATTGACATGCGGTTATAAGAACTTGAATAAAAATTGAGACTTTCATGCAATGCTTGCCAAATTGTAAGCCATTTTACCACACATGTTATAAATGCTTAATAACACTTAATCAACATTAGTAACCTATGAAAATTTACCTTAATGTAAAGTGGGCACTTGTGAAGAATTTATTAAGGAGTTGCAAGCATTAGACACCTATGTAGGCTATATAAATTTCAGTATGGTTTAATGGTCATCAGGCTTTATTATGGTATATGATGAAGGCCTATGCGGTAAAAGAGCATGAAGACCTGAAAAGTGTTTTTGCAGAGGCCTTTAGGTAACAAGGACTAGATAAGTTGGGACCACTCAGAGTAGCACCATTCTTTTGACATCAAGGTGACAGGGAAAGTGACAACACAAGTTAGTCAAGACATTACAGTAATTAAAATAAACACAAAATGGACTGTAGCAAAATTACATAATCCCTCCTTTTAATCTCACTATAATAGTCTATTTTTGCTGCATTGTGACATAAAACATAAATCATGTTTTTAATTAATGTAAGTATGAATAAGTATATTTATTAAGCATTTATAACATGTTAAAATGTTTACTATTTGGCAAATATTGGATGAAAGTTGTTAACTGCATATCAATGATTTATAATGCATCTCAATATTATGTATTTGCCATTAATGAACCCATTTGTAAACCCTTAACAAAGGGAACATTAATGTTAAGTTTTTCCTGTATATTTCTTCAGGAGAGTCTGAAAAATCCTTTTCACCCTCTGTTGAAGAAACACAGCCATTTACCATCCCCCTCAGGCCTTACGCATGGAGCAGGTACTCGGGATGTGAAATCAGACAGCTGGTTCAGCACACCCTGAACCATCACCAATCTCTGGATCTGGAGCGGCCTTCTCCACCAACCTATTACAATAACCGCATGGTCGAGCCCTCACTTTTCACTGAACGAGGATCTGGAGAGGGTATTTACAGCAGTTATGGCTCCACTGACACACTATTCGAGCATGCAACTTCCTCTGGACTTTATGATGACAGAAGCCTACTTGGAAAAGGAGCCGAGGTGAAGGCCATCTCTAATGTGATGTGTAGTAGTCTCCTGCTAAATGGCACCTACAAATGTGTAAAATGCAGCAAGGTAATGTAATCTAACTATCATAAATAGGTTGCTCTGATTTTTCAAAATCACATTAATTAGGATTTTATTAGTTAAACTTTGTCTTGTCTGCTCCACAGGTGTTTTCTACACCACATGGCTTGGAAGTTCACGTCCGGAGGTCTCATAGTGGAACAAGACCTTTTGCTTGTGACATCTGTGGGAAAACTTTCGGCCATGTGGTCAGTCTGGAGCAACACAGAGCTGTTCACTCACAGGTATAATGTGATTGAATTTAGTTGTTATTTTTAAGGAAACCGTTCACTATGTGTAAATATGCTGATTGAAACCCAATTAATGTGATGAATGTAAAGATTAGTAATAATAAAAACACGTCTTTCTTCCATAGGAAAGAAGCTTTGATTGTAAAATCTGCGGGAAAAGTTTTAAAAGATCATCCACTCTGTCCACTCATCTTCTTATACACTCTGATACACGACCCTACCCGTGCCAGTACTGTGGAAAAAGGTTTCATCAGAAATCAGATATGAAGAAACACACATTCATCCACACAGGTAAACAAAATCATTGATTGGAGTGCATGATGACGTGTTACACCATACCATTTTTTCATTTTCAGTTTTCTGTAGTCAGATGTGTGGAGGACTGCAAAAAAAAAAAAAAAAGAAAAAAAAAGAAAGAAAAAAAAAATTAAGTTGGATGTGTCTTGATATATAGATCAAAAGTTGATATATAAATTTTGTCTCACAGGGGAAAAGCCACACAAATGTCAAGTGTGTGGGAAAGCTTTCAGTCAGAGTTCCAATCTGATAACGCACAGTCGAAAACACACTGGATTCAAACCGTTTGGATGTGACCTCTGTGAAAAAGGCTTCCAGCGCAAGGTCGATTTAAGAAGACACAAGGAAACACAACACGGACTGAAGTGAGGAAACATGCCTTTATGGACCCATGACTTTACCAAACACTATTATACAACCCACTGGAACATTCATAAGCTTTTTCATTTTAACAGGCTACAAATGCTATTCATTAAACTTTAAATCAGTGTTTGAAAGTAGGTGACTAATAGTTTACATTAGTTGTAGAGGGCTGTTTATGCTTTGTGAGAGTTGCCTACGAGTCAGCAGCAGGCCAGCAGGTCTGGCAGCTTTCATGACGATGTTGTACAGCCTATCACAGGATATCTCGACCCAAATCAATAGCCCGCTGCAAAAACTTGCCAGGCATCGTGTCTGAACCCTAAATATTATCACCAAAATAATCAAGGAAGAAATATAAGCGCCGCGAGAAAGGACACTGTAGGTTATCACCCAGAATATCAGCTGAAGGAGAGAAAAATCACCGCATCTCAAAAGAATGTCACTTTGTTTTCAATGCTCCAAAGGGAATGGTGGCAAAACAAGCACTACAACAGACTGCGTGATTTGCTCTGTTAAAGGATTGTTTGTGTACTATAGACTTATTGATTTGGCAACTTGTTAGGCCTTTTCCATTCATTATCATTTTTTTTTTTTAGAATAATGAAACATATATATATATATATATATATATATATATATATATATATATATATATATATATATATATATATATATATATATAAACATTCTACTCCATTGAGATCCTTTCAAATATTTTAAATAGTTAAATGTTTGTTTTATATTACACTATTTATTAAAATAAAAAAAATCAATGAAAAATATGCATCTTGTGTAAAATTCTTTCTTTTGTGTATTACTCAAAGTTTCCACATTGTTCCGTACAGTTTTTCAAAAGCTCACACTGGACAAAATCTCTGCACGTGGTGCGCACCTCGAATAGTCTAAATCACAAATATACATCACTTGTTTTGATGCTGCACTTTCATCTCAGAACTATTTCATTATTCACATTTTTTCCCCCATTACCTTAAAATATTTACTCGGAAAAACTACCCACACAAAATAAGCAGGAAATTCCAAATATGTTTCGCTATCAAGACATTTTATCTCACGTTATTTTGTTAGGCTATATCTTAAGGTTGAACACCTAAAAGCATAATTAACCTCATAAATTGTGTAAAACTCTTTGTGAACAAGCTAAGTTTAAGCGAACGTAAAAATAGTTAATAGTATTGAATTATTGCATTGAAAAAAAAAAAAAAAACGGCAGAAAAAAATAGCAAAAATTGTAGTTTGATTTTTCTCATTCGTTAAAAGACCAAACAAAATGTCAGATTTATATTTTTTGCCTTCCTTAAGCATAAAACGTCAGCATTAAAGAAGTGGCCTTTATGTCTTTAATGACGACAAAAACAAGTCGCAGTGCTATATGCTCATTCACTGAATTTAATAGGAAATTTAAAACGAATTTAAAAGGACGTCAATCAAAAACAAAAAGACAACCAAATGAAGTCGCAGTTCTTTTAGTGAATTTAATAGATCTCTAAAGTTGGCCATTTCACTGGACATCTGAGAGAAGGCCAGAAAAGGTTTTATGGCCATTGTATAAAACATAATCTACTCAACATAAACATTCCCTTTAATCTGAACCAGAGTAACCTGTACCATTTGTCAATTTGGTTTAAGATGCAATTTATTGTAGACCTACAACCTTATAAAACACATTTCACGTTTACAGCAACGCAACGTTGTACGATTTTGTTAATAAATGATAGGATTAATTGCAGGAAACATTACTGTTTTCATCTGTTAGTTTCTAATAGTTAATATCGTTATATAAACTATTACTTATCGTAGCCTACATAAACCTAAAATAACCAAATTCTAATTGTTTAATTGAAATCGTTGCGTCAACACATTGTTTTTAGAAATGATACTGACGCAGATGATGTCAAATCCAGCGGCTAGTTGGCTCCTAACTTTTCGGACAACGAAAACAGGCAGTTATCTCCTTTTATTTACACTCTAAACACTCTAGGATCTCCCTCGTTAACAAAACCGAGTGTAAATAAAGAAGAAAGTGCTCTCTACCCACGGAAAAATAAGGCAGGTCAGTGCATTCTTCAACCCTGCCGTCTAAAAAGGCCCGGGGACAGAACGTCAACTTATCTAGCGATCTGACACAGTAAAGGTAAATAAAGTCTGATTTAAAATCAGTTTTCACTTCATTTTGTTCTCTCCAAAACTATCCAATTTTTTTTTAAACCCTCGAGATCGAATTATATGGATATTAGTACTAAAAAAAAAAAAAGGATTTTTGCTGCTTGTACAATTTACTTAATTAAAATAAACAAAAGCAACACAATTTTAGAATATAGAATATAACAACTTGACTTCATTGCGTTCTATCCATTTAAATTTATAAAAGTTTACTTGATCCATTTGAGTTGGGACTACATGAATACTTTTTGTGGTGATTTAGTATTGATGAAACTGGGCAGGGGATTTCCATTACCCAGCATGCTTTGCATTGGATTCGATTGGGAGAGTAAATGTTAATATTAAATGTTATTTTATGTTTTTGTGTAAGATGAATATAAAGGGGGATACTTATTAGTGTTTAATGTTTTGTTATGTTGAGATTTAAAAGAGTGTCTGTTATGTTGGTGTTTTGGGGGTTACCATAATGGTGAAGAGTGGAGCTTGAGCCAACTATGAGAATAGGTAGTTGTCACACAAAATACCATTGCTTGGTTTTAAACAAATGCTGTACTAACAATAACATAGTTACTACTCTTCCATCTATTGTGCTTTTAAACAGCATGTATTTAGCATACTAACGTTCACTTTCACTAGTTAATACCTTTTAAGTTTAAATAAGTTACTTTGAGATGTCTAATTTCGATGGTTTTACTGGTAACACTTTATTTTAGGGATCCGAAATTAGACAGTAATTAATGATTAATAATTGGACTTTAGAATTATAAGGTATTTGTTAAGCCTTTGTTCTCTGATTTTTAACCCTTGCCTAATAACCTCTTTACATTTCTTTTTTGAACTTATTAGGTAAAAACATAAGATACCAATAGCTAGTAAGGTAAAATACATCCTTTATAGGTTCTTATTACACTGTGTGAATGTGCAGCTTATAAGAATAAAATACTGTAAATATAGAAGGCAGAGACTTTTGTTGCTTAGTGTAAATAAATAGAAACAAAAAGCATCTTCTTTGCACTAAGTACAAATAGTGTTAGATATTATTTGCACGTCTAATTAAATACTACCATACTGTATAGGGACATCAACATGTTTATTGTGTTTATTTAGAGACCCAGAGACACACTACACCAACCCCTAACCCTAAACCTAACCCTAACCTCCCCTGCTTTGTTGAAATACTATATGCATTCTACATGTAATTTATATTTATAAGCCAAACATTCACACAGAATACTGAGAACCTATAAATGTTTTATTTTTAGCTAATAAATTAATTGTTATGACAAAAGCAAATGTGCAGGAGCTATAAAGCAAGAATAAGAAATCAGGCAATTAAGGCTTAGTAAATACTTTATAATGCCAAACAAGTGTAATTATTAGTCAGTCTAATTTTAAATGAAGAAAACTCTTTTCAAATACATGGAACCACTGTCCACGATTGAATCAAGTTCAGCCAAAGAGCTATTTTTGTGAGTGATAATGCTGGTTTTTGCCATGGAAAGATGCAATCAAGGAACACCGCCCTTTGCTACATTGATTGAAATCACTGACTCACAAGAATTATTTATGCCTCAAATCTTACTGCATTTAGGCCTGCAAAAATGCTGAATATTTTAAAACCCAGAAGATTTGACTGAGAGGAACATGAAAATGCATATTTATTCTAGAGAAAAGAGAGGTAACCACACAGCTGTGGGGTTTACTTATTGCTCCAGTGTCCTGCTGCTATGGGGAGAATCATACAGGCCTGAGGAGTCAGGACAGTATAGGTTGTTCCTCTCTTTTGACCACTGGTATTTTTATACTCTTTTTATCCACTAGTGCCAGCTGCTGATAATAGCCATGGCTGCCAACTAGCTAACAGAAATATTTTAGTTATATTCAAAGATTTTTTTTCATAAAACTTTTTGTCTATTGCGGCATTATCTCTAAGTATTTTAATTAATGTCTACATATATAGTTCTTAAATTATGTTAATTGATAGGTGTCATTTGCAATGGCCTATGTTCATAATATAGGCCAGATATAAATCATATGTTACAGAACTCCACATTAACAGAACACCACAGAAGGTGTGTTTGAGGGAAGACAGTGTAAATCCAGAGTGCTGCAGGGATTGCAATGCCTTTACGTAGGTCAGAATAGCCACAGATGTTTCAATCCTCTGCAGTTCACTCAGAGGGAAACTACAAGCTTCAAGAGCACCATTAGGCCAGGCCAGATTTCGATGAGGGTTTTAAAACCGTTGCCCCATAGCCACCAGGCATATCAAATATGAATAGGAAAGAGCCCAATCAATTTCAGTGGGTGAGTAATCAGAGCACTTCATTCTTTGGCTTCATACAAACACACAGAGATAAACACAGACACATGTACACTAACAAAACAAAATATGAAAGATATCCAGAATATGTTTTTATTATTATTATTATTATTATTATGATGATTTAAGACAAGGGACCCAGTTTGTAATTTCTGATCAACATTCAAAAGCTTATTCCAGATCTTAATATTTTCATAAACTAAATAACCAGAACAATTTAAGAATCAGCATCCACAGCACCAACGCAGTTGCAGTGTTAAACAATAACTCTTGCTATTGTGCTACCATCTGGTTAAATGTAAAATAGAAAATTGAGAATACATTAAAAACTTTCAGAGAGTAGGATATTATAAATAGCTCCCCTGATTTATTTGGCTAATTCACAGCAAATCAGATGTAAAAACAGCTTGGAATTACAGGAATAAATCCTAGGAATCCTCTAAATCAACATGACATCATAGGCTGATCTGAATGTTACATTACGCATCTATGTAAAAACACATATCAAACTGCAGAAACTCTGAATTAAAAAGAGAGAGAGATGTAAGGGTTTTTATAACATGGTTGTGTGTGTCATTTCAACATCTAAAGCAAAAGTATCATACAAGCAATCCAACGTCAAAAAGTGAAAGATACTCTGGTGTTTTTAACTATCAAAGATGAATTAGTCAGCAGTCTCCCAGCCAAATCACCCAGCTGAACAGAGGTGACAAAAGAAACGCTGGCTGTTTGCACCTCTGTGATGGAGTAGCAGTAGAAGGTCTCACTGAGAAAGGGCTCAGATAGAGTGTTCTTTTGTTGTGGCGCTTTATTCATTATTTACTTGATCTGAAAAATAGACTGCAAGACAACTGCACAGCTGTCATCAGGCAACAGAGCGGAGATACAAATTATTTATGATTTTGGAAAGGTAGATAGAATATAAAAGAGGAAAAAAATATAACAGAGAATTTTGTTAGCACAGATGACAGATGCTCACACTATCTGTCTAAGAACCATTTGCAAAGGGTTACATGGATTAGACTACTTAATCGAGATATTTGACCTGAAATTCAATGACAGTGTTGAGGAAGCTACTTTGAAACTGTAGTTTCCTGAGGTACAAGCTACTTTTAACTTACAGCTTCACTAGAGTCAAGGCTTATAAAAACTTAATTGAAGCTATTTGAAGAAGAATATGTTGTAAATATATAACAATCAAATGATGTTATTTAATCAGAAGCTCTGATTGCAGATTTTAATAACATCTGATGGTTAAATATTTCATTAGGGTGACATTAAACAGGGTGACAACATAAAATTAATATTCACGGTTCAATTCAAGTCAAGCTCATTGTACAGCATTTGTGGCATAATATTGATTACCCCAAAAAATAATATTGACTTATCCTTCCTTTTCTTAAAAAAAAAAAAAAAAAAAAAGAAAAGAAAAAAAAAGAAATCTGTGATACACTGAGGCACTTATAATAGAAGGGAATGGGGCTAATCCGTTAAACGTGTCAGAGGAATATTCCAGATTTAAAACAAGTTGAGCTCAATCGACAGCATTTGTGGCACAGTGTTGATTACTAGAGAAAATTTGTTTGACTCATCCGTTCTTTTCATTAAAACAAGCAAAAATCAAGGTTACAGTGAGGCACATTACAATGGAAGTGAATGGGGCCAATTTTTGGAGGGTTTAAAGGCAGAAATGTGCAGCTTATAATTTTATAAAAGCACTTACATTAATTATTCTGTTAAAGTCATGGACTTATGTTTAAATCATCATTTTTACAGTCATTTTAGGGTTTTAGGCTTTGTTGACATTATATCTTCATGGCAACTTAGTTGTAAAAGTGGCTATAACTTCACACAGAAAAGATTGGTAAGCGATTTTATCAAACTAAAACCATGCTAATATGCATATTGTTTACATCTTGTGGCTATACTTTTGAAACAGTGAGTATTTTAACGTTTACTGGTTGGTCCCCATTCGCTTCCATTGTAAGTGAATCACTGTAACCCAGATTGTTGCTTTTTTTAAAGAAAAGGAGGGGAAAGTCTAAATCAATTTTTGTGGTAATCAATATTATGCCACAAATGCTTTCGATTGAGCTTAACTTGTATTGAACCCGGAATATTCTTTTAAACGTTAAAATACTCAAAAGTACAGCCAAAAGACATAAACAAACTGCATGTTTTTTTTTTTTTGTAATTAAACTTTTTATTGATTCATATACACAACAGTGAAAAACTCAACACATATATAAAGAATCAACATTTTACATTTAAACCCCACTAATACAATCCCACCCTGACCCCTAATGAACATCCCTGTGGTCCCACATAACACACAATCCCCCCCAAAAAATAAAATAAAATAAAATAATAATAAGCATACATGATTAAACTAAACTACACTCTCCACATCCCCTCCCCGAGAGTCCCCCCAAAAAACTAAATATTTGCCCCATTTTTTAACAAATAAGTCCCTAAACCCCAGCCTTCTACTTACCACTTCCTCAAATGCAGCTACCCTCCCCATTTCCACACACCACTCCGAAAAAGAGGGTGCTCCACTTGACTTCCAACCCCTTAAAATTACTTGCTTGCCAATCATGAGACTGGTCAGAACCCAATTTTTAATGTGATTATCCCCTAAATTAAATGACCGCTCCATCACCCAAAATAAACAAAATGCATGTTAACATGATTTTAATGTGATAATATCGCTAACTAACATTTTCTATATTGTAAACCCTAAAACCCTAAACTGACTGTAAAAATGATGATATAAATAACTTTACAGCTCAAATAATATATGAGTTAGAATTAATTTGAATGCTTTTATAAAATTATAAGCTTCACATTTCTTTCTTTAAACCCTCAGAAAATTGGCCCCACTGACTTCCATTGTAAGTGCCTTACTGTAACCTCGATTTTTGTTTGGTTCAGTTTTCGTTGGAAAATATAGCTCATTACTGGAAAAGCTAGACTATTGTGAAAATAGCTTAGCTACTGTCACGCTACTGAAAAATGCAGTTAAGCTAGCAGTATCGCTGCTTTTAGTTAGTTACTCCCCAACACTGCTCAGGGACAGTACAATTGCCATGCAAAGCTAAGCAATAACTTGCATGTACATGAATAATCTATAAACTGCAAAGGGCCTATCAATAAAACACCAACCTAGAAGAAATTTCATTTTATGTCACAAATAATGAAATATCTACTTGTTTGGTGTTTTATTGATAGGCCCTTTGCAGTTTTGATAGGCCCTTGGGAGTTTTTCATGAAACAGGTTAGGTTGGCAGGCTGTCAGTGTACAGTGTTTGTCTGCTCCTTTGCATCCCATCCCAGCTTGACATGACACCTAAGCACAGACTCAGGGGAACAGAGAAAATTTTTCCAGTCTGCTCCGGGACGTCCCAGCCGAGCCTGAGTACCACGCTTTTACTGGACACACGACACACACTTTTGTTCTGAAGCCCTTGTTGTTTTCAGGATTGTTTAACAAGTTAAGTCTCCAGAGTCCTGGCATGCTGTGAAGTCAGTCACACTGAAGAGCTCACTGGGGAGGGAATATGTGGATTTGGGGGGGTTGGGGGAGGGGGTCTTTGTAAGAATGGGTAAGACCAATGGTGATGGCCACAATTGAGAGACATTAAACCTGGGTGAGCAAATAAATGTGAGCTGACGTTGTCCTTCAGGTTAAAGGCTTGAAAGCTTTTCCATTAGTTACCTCGCAGAGGGGCCCACCAACCCCTGCACAGCACGCAGCCAGCCTAGACAGCCCCCATCAGCTGCTGAAGGGTGAGTGCAGTAGGTCGCTGCTCATTTAAAGACATGTTTATCTGCTTCATTTAGCATTACATATCACTACCACTATTTGGATGCTAGCTGTCGCTCAAAAGAGACGCAAGGGGATGTCCTATATTTGTTGCAGCTTTCACTGTGCATCTAAAAATATGTGTATATATTCTGTATACATACTGTATATTCATAATATACACAGTATGTTCATAATTTATAAATATAATATGTAGCTAATTTTTTTCTAAAATGCATTTGATTTGACAGTGTAATTTAAGAAATCAGTTTTCAAATCAGAAAGTTTCACTTAAGTATTACTGATTAATTAAAATATTGGTAACATTTTCTGTGAAGCCCATGTTTATAATGCATTGTAAAGACATTATAAATGCATTATAATGTAATAGTAATGTCTCATTAAAAGTCCTTATAATAAGGTATAACTCTTCATAAATACTTGTAACCACAATTATAATACATTATAATGCCGACGTATTCACAGATATACCTTAGATTATAATGCATTAAAATATGACCAAACTCAACTTGTATCTGCTGAAGTTTTAATGGATTATTCCTATTTGTATTATATTTATTATATATACTTTAAGTAAAGTGACAAAAGCAATCTTCATATAAACATCCATAAAATATGTTTAAGTGGTTCTAAGATATTACAAGTCAAGCTGGTATAATGGAAATGATATACAAATGCAAAGAATACAAAGAAGCACGCATTCAATGTAAATGATGAGATATTAAGAAAAACACAGGTAAAGCTACAGGGTTAAAAAAATCAGTAGCTCTCATTTGAGAAAAAAGTATTCATGTTGACCACACATGTAGCCAAACTGAACTGCTGATGTCCTGATATGCACAAATGCATTTAAATACACTATTTAAAAAAAAAAAAATGGTATTGTACAGTCCAATTAAGACATTAACAAAGACATATAGAGTACGAAATCATTTTCATTAAGTGACGAAACATTTTGAGGGAAATTAAACAGGGAAAACTTGTTAAGCCTCAACACTCCTCTTGATTTATGATACATTTTATGTTTTATTATACATTTTCATTAGGCCTAGGGACTTTGTTTTGATTACGTTACACCCTGTTGGACAGAATTACATGGGGAATTTCCAAATGTCTGAAAATTTATGTTATGGCTTTACTTTATGTTATGTTACGTTTATGTTATGGCTGTTTATAGAAAGACATTGCTTTTGTAACTTTACTTAAAGCAGGCCAAGACCACTTATAATGGTACAGTCTATGATCACGTCATAAAGCCTCATGACTGTTTACACTATGCTGCTTTCACATGATAGCACTTATTCGACCTAATATATTTATATCATTACACCTTCTGCTAAAATTGGATGTTGATTGTGTAATAATACATTGTACTCTTTAAAGGAATATTCTGTGTTCAAAACAAGTTAAAGTCAATTGACAGCATTTGTGGCATAATGTTAATCACCAAAAAAATTTCTTTTAAAAAAGCAAAAATCAAGGTTACAGTGAGGCACTTACAATGGAAGTGAATGGGGCCAATTTTTTGGAGAGTTTAAAGGCAGAAATATGAAGCTTATAATTTTATAAAAGCACTTACATAAATTTTTTATTAATTACATTAATAATTTAAGTTGCTTAAATCCTCATTTAACAGTCATTTTAGGGTTTTAGGGTTTGATGACATTACATCGTCATGGCAACAAAGTTGTAAAATTGGCTATAACTTTACATTATACATTACACAGAAAAGGTTAGTAAGCAATTTTATCTCACTAAAATCATGTTAACATGCATATTGTTTATACTGTATCTTCTGGCTATACTTTTGAAACAGTGAGTATTTTAACGTTTAAAAAATGTCTCCCATTTACTTCCATTGTAAGTGCCTTACTGTCACCTCGATTTTTGCATTTTTTAAAGAAAAGGAGGGACAAGTCAAAATAATTTTTTGTGGTAATTAATATATGCCACAAATTCTGTTGAATGAGCTTAACTTGTATTGAACCCAGAACTATGAGTATATTAAGCATTATAATGTATTATAATTTTAGTGACAACTATTATAAGTTATAACTGATTATAAGTTGTATAATAAGACATTATGAATGCTTTATAATGCATTTATAATGCCTTTACAAAGCATTATAAATATGGTCTTCATAGAAAGTGTTTCCTTTGAGAAGTTATTGATATTGCATTAAAAACGAATAGAAAACGAAACCATAAGCTAAAATCATTAAAAACAAAAAAATTGGATGAAAATAATTTGACATTGGACATTTACCAGAGACCTTTAAATCTAGCCCCAATGTAATTAATAAGTAAAATTTCCATGAAATGATATCTAATTCATACTGTTCATGAGTAATTTCTTTAGCCAGAGTGCATCAGTATACCTCTGTTTCATGCACATTTAAAGAGTAATCTAATAGCATATTAATCCTGACAAAAGCACTATAAGGATTCATGTCGGTAAAAGGTTGAACAAAAAGAAGCTCTCTGGTCAGAAACAAATACAATGTGACAGACGGGCCCAGACAGCATAGTAACAGTAGCTCTAAAATCTTCTATGAAAGAGTCAGTACATTTTTCTCTAATAGCGATGCCCTTGCCCCTGACTTCTTCAAATATAAAAAAAAAAAAAAGAGCAAAATAAAGTGAAAGTGAGTTTTGCAGGGGAATGTTAATGTTTAATTTTCAGATGAAAACATTGGAATATTATTATAAACAGCCCTCCAACAATGGAATGATTATATATCTGTCTGCTTAAATATATGGTAATATATCTGAAAGAGTGCAGCTGCAACCAAAAAGCTTGCTAAGTGATACGATCATCCACTTAACGAGGCCTGACTAAAGCAATGATCCTTTCTGAAAAATTCATAAGATCCATTTCACAAAATACCAAACCAGGCATAAGGATGTATTAAACTAGAAGAGAAAGGAGAAGGGGCCTGGGTAGCTCAGCGAGTATTGACGCTGACTAATACCCCTGCCAGGTCTCCTAAGCAACCAAATTGGCCGCTGTTGCTAGTGAGGGTAGAGTCACATGGGGTAACCTCCTCGTGTTCGCGATTAGTGGTTCTCGCTCTCAGTGGGGCACGTGGTAAGTTGTGCGTGGATCGCGGAGAGTAGAATGAGCCTCCACATGCTGTGAGTCTCCACTGTGTCATGCACAACGAGCCACGTGATAAGATGCACAGATTGGCAGTCTCAGAAGCGGAGACAACTGAGACTTGTCCTCCGCCACCCGGATTGAGTTGAGTAACCGCGCCACCACGAGGACCTATTAAGTAGTTGGAATTGGGCATTCCAAATTGGGAGAAAAAAAGAAGAGAAAGGAGAGGTGGATACAGGCAAGCTGATATACTGTGAGAGAGAGGAAGGGAGAGAACAGCGCAAAAATAGACAATAGAATGTGGTGGTGAGAAAAATGACAAAAGATTTATTCTCAGTAATAATAAAAAATTCATGCTGAGGCATTCAAGTAAAGTTCTTTTTGATGTTCTGATTTAATGAATGATTTGAGGCTCAGATGTAGGTTTGTTGAAGCCTGTGCTAATGTCTGTTCAGGGGTCTGTGTAGGCGTTTGTCACTCTGCAGCACCATCAAGCCACTGCACTGCTTCTCAACAGATCAACCCATCTGCAGTGAGCTGGTAAGTACTTCCACTGTCCCTGAGGTCCATCCCACCCACACACACACACACACACACACACACACACACACACACACACACACACACACACACACACTTACACAGTCTCCTCCATAGACAAATTCTGATACTCAACACACACATTTGTTCACTAACTCTCAGACACATTGATTTGTTCCTAACTGTTTATAGTACTTCAGATAAAAAAGGCTGTTTTATGTAGTGGGAACATGTGTGATTGTGCTTGTTGTTGACTCTCTAATGGGCAGTGAAGTGTAAAAGGAACAAAACAGTGAACTTCATCAAAACTAACACAACATGCATTGTGTACCATCCACTTGATTTAAAGTTATAGTGTCTCTCATTGTCAAACATGCTGTTCGGTGGATAAATCCTACTCGATCTAATACGTATAATCATAATACTCCCATGACTAACCCTTATTATACTAAAAAAAAAAAAAAAAAGGTGTTTAAAATGTTTTTGCCAAGACCACTGGGAATTAATATAGTTATTAAGGAATTAGTATAGTTAGTAATCATCAAAGGGATAATTTACCAAAAAAGAAAAAAAGAAAATTCTATATTCATTTACTCACCCTCATGTTGTTGCAAACCTGTGTGACGTTCTTTCTTTCATGGAATACAAAAGGAGATGTTAGGCAGAATGTAAGGGACAGACTGCTTTAGTCACCATTCACTTTTACTGCATGGAAAAAGAGCAGCTTCAACATTCTTCAAAATTTCTCCTCTTGTGTTTCACGAAAGAAAGAAAGTCATATGGGGTTGGAACAACATGTGGGTGGGTAAGTGAGACAGATTTTTATTATTGGATGAAGTATCTCTTATATATATATATATATTTTATATATTTATTGTACAAGCCAAGTCGTAGAATATTTTACAATTTCTTATAGAAATTATGAGTTGTCATGAGACTATGTTGGATATTTTCCAAGGGAAAATGTAATCTTAAAGGGATAGTTAATCCCAAAATAAAATTCTCTCATCATTTACTCACCCTCATGCTATCCCAGATGTGTGTGACTTTCTTTCTTCTGCAGAACACAAACAAAGATTTTTAGAAGAATATCTCAGCTCTGCAAGTCCACACACACACACACACACACACACACACACACACACACACACACACACACACACACACACACACTACAACACAGATAAAAAGCCAAAAACCCATATATAGGCAAATTACGTGGCCTTTGGAGCCCTTTTAATTTTATATTAAATAGTCATATGAAGGTGACACAAAATTTGACACCTAAAATGGAACCATTTATAACTCAACACTTTTCAAACTACTTTAAAATTGAACAAATATTACAACTCCGAACACTAAATAAATAAACAAATAAAATAATAATAATAAATGAATAAAACATTTTTTAAATAAAGAATTCAATGAAAAAGTTACAACTTAATGTGATGCCAATTAATTCATTCGAACTTTAATATTTAGAATTTTTATACGAACAGTCATGTACACAGAAATAAACCATTTAGTTATTTAAAACAAATTGTTAATTCTATTTTATCTGTATCGTTATTTTTTATCCAAACAGAAAAAGAAAGAAAATAATGAAGAGGCTTAATTGTTCAACATGATTGATTCTGAAGCAAGTCTCTCCATCACACATTTCTATGCCCATTTGTATTAATTAATGTATTTTTATTTAGTCAATAATTAATCCAGGTGTTGTTTATTCATTCCTGAGGTAATTTACTCACACCACATCGTGTTTGAGACAACAACAGTCGAAGGTAGGAAAGTGCAACTAACATTAGTTATGGTTAGTAAGAGGAGCCCAAGTATAGGTTGGACATGGCGGAGGGAGGTTTAATTAACACGTTTTTTAACAAGCTTTTCTCTCTGAATGTAAAGCAGTTGAACGCCCATTCCCAAACTTACAGCGACTTTTTGCATAATCGTGACAGAAAAGATACTTGGAAAAGAATACTTATTTATATTAGCTGCCACCTTTGTGCATAGGCAGCATTAAATGTTGGTTAACTCCAATCCTTTCTTCAAGACTTTCAGTGTTAAAGCGGTAAGGTACACCTACCAATCTCTTTGTCAACCAGGGATTGTTTTCTTAAATTTAATGCACTGTTTTTCCATTTTTCCATCTTCCTTTTTCTGTTCTGTGCCCCAGGCCAGAACGCAGTCCCCCTCTGACCATTTTTGTCATGTGACAGTCAGAGAAACGTTGGTTGAAAGAGGGTGAGCAGTAGCTATGAAGGTACTTCTTGATAAAAAAGCAAAAAAACCAAAAATGCATATTTGAACCCATTTAAAATGTTAATAAAAAAATACTTAAAAATAAATAAAATGTAAATAAAATACATCCTTTCATTATTGTTTAAAACTGTGCTTTTGGTAATTTGTAAGGTATTATATGAGATTTAAAAAGTATGATTTTGGACCCTCGTGTGGAGCCCCTATGCGTTGCATGTGTTGCATACCCCATTTTTGCACCCCTAAAGGCAGCATAAAAGTAATCCATATGACTTCTGTGGTTAAATCCATGTCTTCAGAAGCAATATGATAGGTGTAGGTAAGATTTAAGTCATTTTTTTACTATAAATCTCTACATTTACTTTCATATTCTTTCCACAATCTTAAAGTGAAAGTGGAGATTTATAGTAAAAAAGGATTGAAATATTGATCTGTTTCTTACCCAAAGTGATTGCATCGCTTCAGAAGACATATATTAAACCACTGGAGTCATATGGGTAACTTTTATGCTGCCTTTATATGATTTTTGGAGTTTCAAAGGTCTGGTCACCATTCACTTTCATTGAAAGGACCTACAGAGCTGAGATATTCTTCAAAAAAATCTTCGTTTGTGTTCAGCAGAAGAAAGAAAGTCAAACACATCTGGAATGGTATGAAAGTGAGTAAATGAGAGAATTTTCATTTTTGGGTGAACTATCCCTTTAAGGTTCAAAACAGAGATTGCTTTTGATTCTCTGGTCACCTTAATACACTACAGAGATCTGAGAAAGCTTCATTATAAGGACAAAGATCTGGGTTGCATGGCTAGATGAGACTAGCCTTGCTCATTTCCCTGCTGGTGTATGCTAAATCATTAATGATCACAACCAGTACCTGATCTGCTCAAATCAACTCGTTTTTCCAACCTGCTTTCCAAACAGGCATTGGTGTTTATAGCTACGGACCTATTAATCACATCCACTCTCTTATTTTTCTTCTGTTTTCTTTTCACATTTTGTTGTAAAAAACATGGAACCTTTCATGGTCTGTTGTAATCAACACATTTTGGTAAAAAAAAAAAAAAAAAATCAGAGTATGCAACCGTAATTACACAGCTTTCCAAAATCCAGAACATAAATAGCTCAGAGTCAAAGACAAAATACTCACCTGGGTTTACACTGTGAAGTTTTATTAAAAAATAATAAAATGGATGATCTGTTGACCTAAATGACTGACCACCATGATGCCTCAGAGAGGCATTATTTACAGGGGGAATAAACATTAAAACACTTGTACTCGCAGATAAAGGGGGAGAGGGAGGGGAGAGAGAAAACAGCCTAAAAGCTTCCATCACCTCAATAAAATCATGGGAACCATTGCACAGTGTGTCAGCATCTCTAAACACCAGAGAATGAGCAGACTGACAAAATTGCTTTGACAGCCTGCTCACTTGTAACATCCCAGCCTCTTCTACCATTGGGGGTTACCCACAGAGATGGAGGTACAGGGAGCCCAAGTACACAAGCAGAGTCCTCTGTACATATTTTGGTATTGATCACAGCCAGTCAGGGTGTCTCCCTGTCAGGAAAAGGACTAGTGTTATGCTTGTCAATTAAGGTTCCCACACTGTATGTATTGATTGAGAGCAACTCAACAGAAGTAATTGCCATCAAAATGCTGATTTACAAAAGGGCAAGCAGGCTTTAGCAATAGAAGCACTAGTATAGTTGTATGGATTTATCGTTTCCTTCTCCCCATGGTCCCAGTCTCGAGTCAGACTCAATGCTCTTGCAATGCTCTGATCTGCCATTTTTGCATTGCTGCCTCCTTCACTTGGACACATTATGTGTATTAATACATATTCTGCATGTTTTGCACTCTATTCCTGTGCTGTTGTTAAATATGGAAGTAAAAGGGATAGTTCACCCAAAATTAAAATTCTGTCATCATTCACTCACCCTCATGCTGTCCCAAACTGCCTTTCTTTCTTCCGTGGGAGAAACAAAAAATGGAGATGTTAGGTTACCATTCACTTACATTGTATGGCAAATAGATGCAATGAAAAGTGAATGGTGATTGAGACTAACATACTGCTAACATCTACTTTTATGTTCCATTGAAAAAGAAATTTATATGGTTTGGAACAACATGAGGGTGAGTAAATTATGATAACATTTTAATTTTAGGGTGAACTATCCCTTTAACTTAAAACAGGTAAAACAGTAGACTGTTATCTATGATATGGTGCATCAAGCCTAGTTGCTTTTCCACAACAAAAGCAGATTCTGCACTACTGCCTCTATGGTAGAGGTTCACACTGGCATTAGGGTTTTTATGAAAACCCTAGTTTTGTAATGTTCCTGCTTCTTTACTGCTCCCAAATCATGGTGTAGGAAAAATCTGAGCCATATAAAGCACACCATTTGAAATCAAATGCAAAAGTCCATCTGCAGGAAAGGCAGTGAAAGCTACGGCATAGACTCTGGGGAGTGACCTCTAAACAGGACAGTTTTTCTTGACATGCTCGCTGGGGTTTGAGGAGGGAGTTTGGCAGACAGCATCAGCTCCAGACATGGCCTCTAGGGGCCTTCAGGGCCACTCTATTGCCAAGAAATAGGCAAGAGAGTGGCAGAGTAAACAGTGCTGTCAGCATGCCATTTTACAGAATACTGAGTGCAAAAAAGCTAAACCATTTGAACCATCATGTTTTAGAGTATGTGTGTTTGTGGTGGGAGGAAGAATTAAATTCAGACATAGTGTGAATGCCTAATTTTTTCACCTTTTATGTTTTCCTTGCACAACAGTTAGTGACCACTAAGCAAAACCATCATCCAAATATCTTTTAATAAAGATAATATCTTTTAATAAAGATAATATTTTGCGCCTCTGTGCTAAATTCCACTGAGAAGTCTAAGCCTGAAAAGCTGACGTGTCAGTCAGATAGTTAGGTTACACTTTTGTTGTCTTGTTGCTGCTACCTATTAAAAATACATGGATATGTGATAGTAGTGAGCTAGGATGGGCCTATTAGGCACAAACACACAGAGAAATGCTGTTAAATAAGAGACCTCATTTAACAAATGCAAATGTAGGCATGTGTTTGAGTATATAGTCTATGCATATATGGACTGAAAACTAAGAAAGTCACCAGAACCAGTCTTTCCAACCAATTTTGGACTCAATGTGCAAAATTCTGGACAAGTGGCACCCTGCAGTGAAGGTTCATGCTCTGAAAAAAGCCTGTGCTGTGCCTTTGACTTCACATTCCTTTATCTCTGGCTACAGTGATACCATGGCTACATTTGCAAAGAAGAAAGAGTGTAAAAAAATGCTATTTTGGTCTCAGTACTGTTAGGGTTGGGTTTAGGATTTGGGTTAGGAGTATATTAATGTAATTATCGCTCAAATGTTTCTAAAAATGTGATGTGCTGTGCCTTTCACGTCACATCCATTTAAAGAGGTAAGTTCATGCAACTGCGTAGTGCGTCGCATTAAGATGCACATGTGCACAACTGTAATCCCAGCTTCGGCCACTGGGGGCATTTCGGAAATTTTAAAAGCACATGCCGATTTTAGCAGACAAAACATTCAACCTCCTGTTGCCAATTTCCTGTGTGATCATTTTGGAAAACACTTAAAAATAAAGGCTCTTTATGTAAGGAATAATTGACGGCAGACAGTTGAATTGTTGAAAAACAATGCACACTCGAGGTGGTAATGCGGTTATGACACGCAGCGGAGCACTATAGCTATGTGAGGCTGATTAGGGCAAAACACACTGAAACATAATTTTTTTTATCCCCTTTTCTCCCAATTTGGAATGCCCAATTCCCACTACTTAGTAGGTCCTCGTGGTGGCATGGTTACACACCTCAATTCGGGTGGCGGAGGACAAGTCTCAGTTGCCTCCGCTTCTGAGATGTCAATCCACGCATCTTATCACGTGGCTCGTTGTGCATGACACCATGAAGACTCCGCATGTGGAGGCTCCGCAACTTACCATGTGCCCCATTGAGAGTCACTCAGCACACCCTGGATTTGAACTCGTGACTCCAGGGGTGGTAGTCAGCGTCAATACTCACTGAGCTACCCAGGCCCAATACATTGAAACATTAAAAGTTATTTTGGAAAATAGAAATTGTTGTATTGATCAAGTCGTGGGGGTGCGGCTCTATTTGTTGGTCGCGACTCGAGTCTCAATGTGTGTGTGTGTGTAAGTGTGGGGGAGACGACGAGGGAGCGCGAGGGCTCTTTTTAACCGAAATTGAAATAAATTTAGGATATTTAAGACATTGTTTGACATTCTTAACCAATTTACTCTAACCAATGTCTTTGTTTTAACTGGTTATTTTGTTGTGGTAGCCTGTAGGGCTCTTTGAAATATTTTAAATAATTTGGTGAAGTGATATGGTACCATTAAGCGGTCAAGACCTGGAACTACTTCATAGCCGTGCATTTCCTTGAAAAATAATTGCACACCTTAAAACGTCCATGAACCAATCAGAATCAAGCATTTAACAGAACCGTGGTATAACAGCATGCATTGTTCCATGAAGAACATTTAACATCCTTGGAATGAAAGGTTCTTTGGGGAACCAAAAATGGTTCTTCTTTTGCATCGCTGCAAAAACCATCTTTCATTTATTATTTTTTGTTACAGGTATATTCTTCTGAATCCCTGCCAAAAGTAGTAGTTAATCACAGACTTTTATTCACTATTCTGAAGGCTTATTGTGGTATGTTTGTTCATGACATTTACACATTAACAATACACATTACACAATAAGTAAAAACTTATTGTTGGTTCCAGTGGGGTTGATTTATAAGAATCTGTTGCTTTATTAAAATGGAAATCAACAAACAAGTTAACTTATCTCATACAAATTTCCAGAGCAACACCTTTTAAACACTGAGTGCAAAAGACATGGGTTGACCACTTAAAAACAACAAAACCTGTTGGTCTGTCAACATACTGTGAGAGATTTTCCATCTCTTGACTTTCATTATACATAGTCTCTGTCAAAACACTAAATCAGCAGTCTTCAATTAGCCACAGGCAAATCTGAAGCTGACATGCAACCAGCCTGCCTTTTCCTGTTATATTTACATTGTGCCAATTGTTATAGCCTTTCACCACAATGTAATAGACAGAGCAAACATCACAGCTGCTGTTTAAATCCTATTGCTCAAACCTGGTTTGTCTCTATACACCTGAAATCAGGGTCTACAGTAGTTATTATACAGGAAGTCAAAGACATAGCATATATCAGGTTACATGTTGTTGGGCCTCATGTGCTCAGATAGGAGACAAAGGCAGGCCTACACACAGTCATAAAGTCTGACTGAGGCCTGTAAGAACACTCAAAGCCTGATAACACAAAAAACAGTGCCAAAATCAAACAAAGGGAGTCCAAACAGACTACAGATCCCATCAAGCCTGGCTCACTTTACACCTAGGTGTGAAATTCTGAAGGATCGAACTCTCAACTCCTATTGGATGAAACGCACGACAGAATGCGTCCCTCAACCATGATGTCAACGAGAGTATAAAACCCCAGAGATTCCTCTTAAGTCTTGCTTCCAGCAACAGTATTCGCCGCATCTAGTTGCAGCCCTGCTGCTCCCAGGTGTAGCCTTGCTGCCCAAGGAAGTAACGTACGTACCTGAACTTTGGCCATATGATCTCCATCTCGCTGGATGAGCCGAGATTCTCCGTGTTCCACCAAGCACACTAACGGATCCGAAGGAGACCGGCGAGCAATCCGCGTCTCACCCTTTTGCCTGCAGAAGTGAAGAAAGAAGATTTCTCTTCCTTCTTCAACCGAGTCGACTTCGCTGATTTCTCCGCCAATCCGCCGAGAATCAGCCACCGTACTGCCTGCTGACAGAGCGTGGAAACTGCCTCCCGTCATCACCTGAGCTTCGAGGAACTGAGTCGGAGTCAAACGAGGAATGAACAGACATTCTACCTGCGTCCTCACGCAACTCAAGTAAGAAGTTTACGTCTGGGCAGAGATAGATTATTATAGTGTGTTTACGGACCGCTGAGTCCGCTCATTGCTGCTAATAATACTCAAGGTATTACTGTAACTTACTGTTACCACAAATGAGATTTGCTGAGTTGTCATACAGCCATGGCTGTTTGTGTATTTCCACCATCGCGGGTAAGACCGACACACTGAGTTTATCCATTAAAGAACCAACGACCACGGTGGATGGATTACGAGTCATTCACCGCGTCTCAGAGTGATAAAACTAATGGTTGCCATCTCTCCAAAGATCGCTAATCTGTCTTCGGTGCTGTCACCCTGTTCTCTCTCTCTTACTAACCGCACACACACGACCCCTCACAAACATACCCGCACGCACATTTGGCGAACAGATAACTTGGCAATAGAGCCCAGCTTTGTCCCTAGGTTATCGTACCAGCGGAGACACATGTTAAACGGGCAGACGCCATTAAGCAGTCTCTCCGCCCACATTCACGGCTACATTCTCTGGCTGGAAACCTCACGTTACGCACTCTCCACGAGAGCCACGCCCACCATTTTGTGCATTCCTTCTCTCCTTACACACACACATACACACACTGGTTTCCATGTTTTATGGGGACTTTTCATAGACATCATTGTTTTTATACTGTACAAACTATAGATTCTATCCCCTAACCCTACCCCTAAACCTAACCCTCACAGAAAACTTTCTACATTTGTACATTTTCAAAAAAACATAGTTTAGTGTGATTTATAAGCTGTTTTCCTCATGGGGACCGACAAAATGTCCCCACAACATCAAACATTTCGGGTTTTACTATCCTTATGGGAACATTTGGTCCCCACAAAGTGAAAAATACCTGCATACACCCATTCACTCACACACACACACACACACACACACACACACACACACACACACACACACACACACACACACACACATCTACCCTCCTCTCATGTATTGTAGGCTTATTTGTTACCATATCTACTCATTTGGAAGTCGGAAGTTTATTGACTGCATTGTATTGATTATTAATTGATATTACTACATCAATAAACTTTGTTATACTATATATATTTGTTATATATATATAGCAGTAAAGAGAAGTGTTTTGGTACGTTTCTGCATGCACCTGTGACAAGGGCTGGCAGGGGATGTCAGTGCTCAGATTCAAGCCTTCATTGTTGTTCTTTTGAATGTTGATGTTCTTTCGACGTCGACTTTCCTAAGAGAACATAGCATAACAAGTTTAAATAATGTCAGGGGTCATTTGAGAGCAGTCTGAGAGAATTATTGTGAGTCATTGTGGTCTTGGCCAAATTCCCCCATTGGACCTTCTCAATCATGGCCTCCTAATAATCCTAATTTTTTATCTAACACTCATCTCTCTCCTCTCCACCAATAGCTGGTGTGTGGTGAGCGTACTGGCGCACTATGGCTGCCGTTGCATCATCCAGGTGGATGGTACACACTGGTGGTGGATGAGGAGAGTCCCTTGTTCACTGTGTAAAGCGCTTTGAGTGTAGTGTCAGTAAAGCGCTATATAAATGTAACGTTCATTAATTCATTCATTCCTTCTGAATGATTCTACACAATCTCTTCCAGTAACAGCAGAGCTTTTAATTAAAGTAAGACTGGATCTCAAAAGCCAAATTGTACTAACAGAATTTGAATGTGTTACTATTAAATGACTGTACTCTCATGGTTGTTTTCCAGGTTATTCGAGAGATTTCTGTCTTGCCTCATCTATGACAGATAGCTCTGTCTTAATCTTATTAGCAGACACTCAGTGCATACTTAGAGGTTTACCCCCTGTCAGATTGCCTCTTGCTTCATTCTTTTCATACATCCTGACCTCCATTATAAACAACTACCCGACTCTTTTGTGCCCAATTTTATTGCAGATGTCTCTCAGATCTTGAACAGAAAAGACTCGGTTATAATCCTGACCTTGAAGTGTCAGGTGTATGGATTATTTTTAAAAGGTCTTGCGCTGAAAATGGCAGTGAATCAACTAGAGAACGTAATTCAAAGATGGGTGAGGAAACAGAGAATTGTATGAAAAAAGTGTAATTTTTTTGTAGCAAAATATTTTACTACTGTATTTGCCTTTTATACTACTTGACGTGTAACTTTTATTTGGCTCATTAGAAAATTAAATGTTTAAAGGTATATTCCGGATTCAATACAAGTTAAGCTCAGTTGACAGTATTTGTGGCATAATATTGATTACCACCAAAAATTATTTTGATTCGTCCATTTTTTCTTTAAAAAAAACAAACAACAAAAGAGCAAAAATCGAGGTTACTGAGACACTTACAATGGAAGTGAATGGGGCCAAATTTTGGAGGGTTTAAAGGCAGAAATGTGAACCTTTTAATTTTATAAAAGCTCTTACATGAATTCATCTGTTTCTTCTGTAAAACTCAAGTATTATTTGAGGTGTAAATTAGTTTAAATCGTCATTTTTACAGTCAGTTTAGGGTTTTAGGGTTTGTTGACATTAAATCGTCATGGCAACAAAGTTGTAGAATTGGCTATAACTTTTCACAGAAAAGGTTAGTGAATTTATATAACATATAAATTGTGTTAACACGCTTGTTTACATCTTGTGGCTATACTTTTGAAATAGTGATTATTTTAACATTTACGAATTGCCTCCATTCACTTCCATTGTAAGTGCCTCACTGTATCCCAGATTTTTGCTTTTTTTAAAGAAAAGGATGGACAAGTGGAAATGATTATTTTTTAGTCATCAACATTATGCCACAAATGCTGTCGACTGAGCTTTACTTGTATTGAATCCGGAATAAATCCATACGTGAATTTCAATAACGTATTCAAGTTAGACCTGGCATAAAAACATTTATAAAATGATATAATGTAATCCTTTGCACATGGTAACATTTCAATGTTAGCATAACAGCAAGGTAACATGCTATTTGAAATATGTTCAAATTGGTTTGCAGTTGTAAGTAACTACTGATTAATTTAAACCCACAAATATTTTCTAAGATTTACAGTATGATTATTTGTTCTATTGTTTTTGATTCAGTAATATGAATTGTGAATGACTCTTTCCATGTTTTCAGAGAACAACTGATGAAAAAGACTTTAAACCAGAGAATCGAGAACTCTTTCTAAATGGTGGTCGTACCTGCGTTGCCCAGGGTGACAGTGCTCAACTATTGGACTTCATAAAAGAGGAGAATAATCAGGTAAACATAAATAAAAAATAATTCAAAATTCAATTTAGATTTTATTGCATTGGGAAGCATTCTTAAAAAAATTCTGGTTTGAAATGTTAAGGGTATTATCCACCATTTTCCTACGTCCTGTGAGGCTTAGCGAGAAATATTGGCGTTACTTCCGTTGTCAAGTTAACACAGCTGTTGTTGTGGCATACGTCCATTCATTCTTTCGTTGTGGTGTTGGGATTTTGAGGAGAGCGTGTATGATTTTGTATGGACATACATCAATCACTATATCACTGTGTTACTTAACGATAATAAACTGCAAATAAATCATAAAGACAAAGAAAGCGCGAGCAAAACCGGCCTGCTGTTTCTCCCAGATGCAGCTGAGATTTAATCTAAGCACAAACACAACATTTCGAGCTAAATTATTGGTTGTTTTAGTGGAATATCTGTGGTAGTTCAGCTTCAGATGTGTGTGCTTGTCATCTTGTCACCCTGCATATTCAAATCAGACAGACACACTGAGGAAGAGCTGTGAAGTTCTCATCTTTGGCTATGTAATCGTTTTTTCAAGTTTTCCGATCGGACGGTTATTTACATTTAAATCCGCATGTAAGTTTAAACATTTGTTCAGTATTGACTGGTGAGAGGTGGTGCTTTGCTGCTGTCCGAGACAATGTTTTAAACCTCAGATGTGATGTGGTTTTTGACTACCTCTGTATGTTTTTTTGTGATCCAATCACAAAACATTTTGCACCCTGATTACAACTATATTTAGTGCTGAACTTTGCGATCGGATCATCCGTCATATTACCAGCTGTAAACAGGGTCTGCAATGACTGCAGCCAGAGCTAGGGAATGCTGTACAACATCTTTCGGCGGAAGTCCCATCCTCATTCGTTTCCACAGTAAGACCCCCAGGAAATAGGTAGATATATATAGAGAGAAAGAGAGAGAGAGATAGAGGCAGCATCCGAAACCAGGAAAATGCTGCCTCCGGAGGTTGTATACGGAGGTAAGAAGGGATCAAGGCATGTCCAAATCCAATGTGTGCGTCACATCCTGTCTACTGTGATACCTTCATCTGATCGATTTTTGAAGGCATCATAGATGTATCCTTCGCTGCTTATGAAATCCCACAATCCTGTGCTCCCGAATCCATGGCGGTTGAGCTGAAGAAAAAAAATTGCAGCTGAAGTGGCAGTTGATGGCCAATTTGTGTATAAATGTACGTTTTTATTCACTTTTTCCAACTTTTAATTCCATTTCTAACGAGAAGGTAGAATTGTAGTTATTAAATATACACTTGGTTATCGCCAAAACTCACTTGATTTTCTTCTAGGTTATTACAGCATTGCGGTTCGTTTGGATGACTGAAGCAGATGCGTTACCTTTAGTGGACACCAGATGGCGTTAATCAGTTGCTGGTATCCTAGCAACGATGTGACCTTGCTGCCTCAGTAGCCTGTCCAAAACCAGTTCCTGGAGGTACCTTCATACGCAAATGCTGTCTGTTGAGTCATTAACTGATAGGGCAGCGAGGCAACAAGACAGGTACCTTTGGTTTAAATATATATATATATATATACATATTTATGTTTATATATATATGTTTACCTGGGAAAGGGATGGCACCAGGATGCACTGTGGGAAGGCAACAAGCCGGTGGAGGGAGAGTGATGCTCTGGGCAATGATCTGCTGGGAAACCCTGGGTCCGGCCATTCATGTAGATGTCAATTTGACATCGTTGCAGACCAGGTACACCCCTTCATTGCAATGGTATTCCCTGATGGCAGTGCCCTCTACCAGCAGGATAATGCGCCCTGCCACACTGCACACATTGTTTGGGAATGATTTGAGGAACATGACAAAGAGTCCAAGGTGTTGACTTGGCCTCCAAATTCCCCAGATCACAATCCGATTGAGCATCTGTGGGATGTGCTGGACCAACAAGTCCGATCCACGACGGCTTCACCTCGCAACTTACAGGACTTGAAGGATTTGCTGCTAATGTCTTGGTGGCAGATCCCACAAGACACCTTCAGGGGTCTTGTAGAGTCCATGCCTCGGTGGGTTGGCGCTGTTTTGACAGCACGCGGAACACCAACAGCATATTAGGCAGGTGGTCATAATATTTTGGCTCAGCTCTGTGTGTGTGTATATATATATATATATATATATATATATATATATATATATATATTGATATATTTATTTATATATTTTGATATAAGACATTGAGACTCCCACAAACTCTCTGGAGCAAAGTCAGCACACCCCTGGGACTCACTGGGATTATAAACAGTTGTTTAGCAATGGAAAAGCTGTACAAGAATGGCAACACTCGCTGCTGCTGAGAAGTAAACTTAAACTTACATCTTGGCAATTTGAAGCGATGTTATTCCTGACGAGAGCCACTTTAAACACAGGTAATTCCACACGTGATCTCTCGCTCGCTCACACACACACACACACACACACACACACACACTACCTTTTTACTTCAATGCCGAAAAGCAGCACATCCTCTAAATTCTAAAGTGACGTTTTCGAACTAGCAACGAAGGCTTGAGCTGTATCAAAGCTAGATACACTTGATCAATACAACAGTTTCTATATTATCTGAAATATCTGTAGGAAAAACCCTCCTGCCCCTTCCCCCTCTCACACTCCCACACACGTGGACACACATACATTATATACATTACGCACACACATTTACTTGTGAGCGAAAAACAGAGCCGTCATGTCAGCACACACCTGCATCACAGTAGGGTTGAAAAAAGTTGTTAAGATTTACACTGGAGAAGCTATATACAAAAATGGTGACACTCGCTGCTGCTGAGAAGTGCTTAAACTTTCATCTTGCCGATTCTGAAGCGATGTTACTACTGACGAGAGCTGCAAGAAAAAAGGTCATCCCAGAAGCGATCTCTCTCAGTTTCTGAGTTTCTCTCTTTCGATCCCTCAAATACAAACACACGCACAAATGCACTACCTTATAACGCCAGGAAGTGCTCCAGTAAAGCAACGCAAGCCCCGCAATCCTCCGTCGTTAGTTCCAAAGTGACGTTTTCGAACTAGCAACGAAGGCTCTGACTGTATTAAAGCAAGCCGCTGAATCCGTGGTGAAAGAAAATAGTTCCTTTCATAAGAGCATTTTAGGGACGAAAACCAGAAAATGTTTTGAGATAAAACCCTGAACGATGTCTTAATGTGTGGTGACTGTGGTATAAGCGGAATAATTGACTCCAGCCTGTTGAATTATTGAAAAAAAATAGTGCGCAGAGGTCGCCAACATTCTGCAGAGTCAATCGCTACAGACCTCCAAAGTTCATGTGGCCTTCAGATTAGCTCAAGAACAGTGCGTAGAGAGCTTCATGGAATGGGTTTCCATGGCCGAGCAGCTGCATCCAAGCCATACATCACCAAGTGCAATGCAAAGTGTCGGATGCAGTGGTGTAAAGCACGCCGCCACTGGACTCTAGAGCAGTGGAGACGCGTTTTCTGGAGTGACGAATCACGCTTCTCCATCTGGCAATCTGATGGACGAGTCTGGGTTTGGTGGTTGCCAGGAGAACGGTACTTGTCTGACTGCATTGTGCCAGCTGTGAAGTTTGGTGGAGGGGGATTATGGTGTGGGGTTGTTTTTCAGGATCTGGGCTTGGCCCCTTAGTTCCAGTGAAAGGAACTCTGAATGCTTCAGCATACCAAGAGATTTTGGACAATTCCATGCTCCCAACTTTGTGGGAACAGTTTGTGGATGGCCACTTCCTGTTCCAACATGACTGCGCACCAGTGCACAAAGCAAGGCACATAAAGACATGGATGAGCGAGTTTGGTGTGGAAGAACTTGACTGGCCTGCACAGAGTCCTGACCTCAACCCGACAGAGCACCTTTGGGATGAATTAGAGCGAAGACTGCGAGCCAGGCCTTCTCGTCCAACATCAGTGTCTGACCTCACAAATGCGCTTCTGGAAGAATGGTCAAAAATTCCCATAAACACACTCCTAAACCTTGTGGAAAGCCTTCCCAGAAGAGTTGAAGCTGTTATAGCTGCAAAGGGTGGGCCGACGTCATATTAAACCCTATGGATTAAGAATGGGATGTCACTTAAGTTCATATGCGTCTAAAGGCAGATGAGTGAATACTTTTGGCAATATAGTGTATATATATGTATATATATATATACATATATATATATATATATATATATATATATATATATATATATACATATATATACATATATATGTATATACATATATATACGTATATATATATATATATATATATATATATATATGTATATATATATATATATATATATATACACACATACAAAATGAATGAAAACAAGGGGGTGCCTTTTAAATTTCCAGTCCCCGAGAGACGGGAAGGTGCCACAACATAGTTACATATCTAGCTAATTATTAAGGTATGACTCCACTGGGATTGGCAGAACCTGATGGGCTGCTATATGCCTGCTAAACCGCCATTTTGTCATTCTTCCCAGCTGCCTGGCTCCTTGACCCTTGGGTGTGTGAATGCAGTTTAGTGGAGAGGCAGTCAGATTTCTTGCTCCGCTGGAAGCCCTCTTAGTAGGAGCACTCCTTTAAGTGCTGTTGATTTACCCATTTCTTACACTGCTCCACTTTTTCATACATGTACACAGTAAGGAAGGTCTTAGTTGTTTTAAAGCAGAGCTTAAAAGTGCACCAATACACCTTATTTTCAAATGACCGATTTTAAAATACGGAATCAGTGTCCATCAAACACAACGCTGCCACGATCATGATTGTGAATCACTTCATTTCAGCTTTTTGCAGAATACTGTATACAGGTGTTAATTAAATTAAATGAATGATCAGTGTTCAATAGAAGTAAAGCTCAATCAGTGGCATTTGTGGAATGAAGTTGGTTACTACAAAAATAATTATACTCGTCCCTCATTTATTTAAAAAAAGCAAAAATTGTGGTTACAGTAATTCACCTACAGTGGAAGTTAATGGGGCCAGTTCATAAATGTAGCAATGCATGCTGTAATGTGGTAAATCCCTGATTTTATCATACTAAAATCATGCTAACATGAATAATGTTTGCATTTTGTGGTTAAACTTTTGAAACAGTGTGTATTTTAATGTTTATGGACTGGCCCCATTCACTTCCATTGAAAGTGACTTAATGTGACTGCGATTTTTGTGGTATTCAACACATACCACAAATGCTGTCAACTGAGCTTAACTTGTATTGAACCCGGAACATTCCTTTAATGCTATTACAACACACATTGTTTACAAATATGTACACGTAAAAAAAAAAAAAAATTAAATGTCTTTAATAAATTCCCAGCACTTAGTAAAGTCTATGGGCAGTGGCCTAAAGCCTCCACTAGTGAATGTAGTTTTGAGAAAGGACCAGAGTCCTGCCCACTGTCAGGCTATCCTCAATCAACTCGTACAGGTAAAATAGATTGTGCTTAATTAAATAGTGTTATTAAATACTACTGTTAAAGAACATAAACATAAACTTGTATTACTGATCTGCGATGTAATAGAACTCCTCGATATTTTACTCTTGCAAGTGGAGTACACTGATCCAGATGTCATTGAGACTCATTGTTCTCATGCCTCTTATTCAGTCAGGTAATTTAACAGCTGATGTGGGTAAGAACCCCATTAATAAAAAAATAAAAAAACATGAACTCCAGTCAACTTAAAATTCCAGTTAACAAGCCGAGGACAAAGTATGCATCTGCAAGTAATAACAGCTTTTCGTTATCTGTTTGTTCCCATTTAGTGCTGTTGAGAATGAGAGTGTCGAAGGTCCCTGGATTGGCTTTGGCCCTGGATTCCTACAGAAACAGATTTAAAAGCTGCCTGTACTTACTCACACAAACAGGAACAGGAAGATGAGTATGGGCTCTGCCGATGCTACACTGCAATACTGACCTTTGTACAACCCTTTGTACAGAAAGTCAAGAATCAAGAACTGAAGTCCAACAACCAACACATAAAACTAAGAGCTGCTCTTCTCAAGTTGTGTGTATTTAAACCAGTTTCAACCAATGCAATAGTAATAAGCAAAGTATAAGATACTTAATGTAATGTTTAAAAGGTCAATGAATAAATACTATTTTGGACCAGGTATGCGGGGCTCCTGTCATGCCTTATTTAACCCATTGTAGATTATACAGTAAGTATGTAATCTTGATCAATTCCCTTTCTTTCTCTAATGGCTCAGTTGCATGGAGAGCTTAAGGGAACCTCTTCTCCAAGCTCAACTGGACAAAGAGGTGAACACAATGGAAAATTCACCCCTCCTGAATTTTGCTACAGAAAAAATGGTACTAATACCACTCACTTCATTGTGATTATTATGCTTAGGTATTGTACTTTTGGGAAATTGATGACCTGGTTTCTAAGTTCTTCTATGCTTCTAATACTAGGCAATCCTAGCAGTGATCCAAGAGAACCTGCCTAAAGTCTTATTTTACCATTGTTTGAGGGGGAAAGAAGATACCATTGTTCTGGCATACTTGCTTTTTGTCCAGCTTATTGCAATGGAAGTGTTTCCTGCAGTTTAGGGTAAGTTGCAGTTAGACCTCAAATCTTCAAAAAAAAAAAATAAAAAAAAAAGCTTCTCACCACATGTTTACCAGACTCAAAGACAGAATGAACTGTTGAGGCCACAAATCTCTTGGGCCTTTAAAAGCAGTTAAAATCCCCAACACTTGCAGAGTTAAAAATATTATTTTTGTTTAAAGACTTTAAGATACATTTTGTACAAGAAGGATTTAAAGCCCTCCAACAAGTTACATTTATGAGGATATTAACTTTTACAAAGACTGTTATTGACAAATGGTAAAGAGCTTAACAGTCAGGGTGCAGAGATAAAAATCCCATTCATTTATTTTCATAGGGGAATTGATTATAAACTGTAACTTCTAAACCTTTAAAGCAGATCTACCGTGAGCTCCGAGGTTGTTAATCGAAGGTAGATGCTTCCTATTTTACCTCCTGCTTTTTACTCCTGCAGAAAAGATGAATCATGGATTTTGAAAGGCTTGGTAAGAAGTGAAATTGTACCAAAAGAAAAGAAAAGTAAAGTAAAGAAATAATTTCATTATTGAGTAGCAATTTAAAAAAAAAAAAAAAAAAAAAAAAAAAGAATAATACATTTTTCTAAGGACTTGAATGTAAAATGTTTGGAGAGAGTAACAGACAATAACCTCCCAGTGGAGCTCTTTGAACTGAAACTGTTTCATGAGGTTCCACAGGTATGCAACACTATGTATCGTATTAGATAAAATAATTATTTATGAGTTAGAAAATGTATTTTTGAAAGTGTTATACTGTGTGCCTTTTAAAGGGATGGTTCAACAAAAAAGGAAAATTCTGTTGTCATTTATTCACACTTATGTTGTTCCAAACTGGTATGACAGCCTTGCTTGTTCCAAACCTATATGAAAATGAATGCTGACTGAGGCTGTCAGTCCATAAAGTCCAAAGTATACTTCGGTTGTTAGCATTGCTGATCGCTCTGCACACAGTATTCTTGACGCAAATTTCATCATCAGAACAATCTGACTGTCATCATTCGGCCCAGATTTTCTCAACACGCGCACAGCTGTACTAAATTGTAACTGTACAAAAAGAGTATCACAAAGTAGTCGTAGTGCGCATGCATCGAATGAGTTCATATTTTCTCACACTCAAAAAAGTATATTTTGAAAGGCAACGCAGTCGGCCAGGCGTGATCCGATCCGGAACACGGAAAAACGAAGTATACCCGGGCCTTAACACTTTACCTTACATCTCCTTTCATGTCCTACCAAAGAAACAAAGTCATATAGGGAGTTATTCTCTTCCACAGACAACACTGCTCAAGAACTACAAGAAACGGCTGGATTGTAGTCGTAGATGTCCTAAACGACTTGCCAAAACTAAAGTTTGCTAATATCAAATCTGTGGAGTGGTTAAAAAATGAGTTTTAATGACTTCAGCCTAAGTGTATGTAAACTTCTGACTTCAACTGTATATATATACAGTTGAAGTCAGAAGTTTACATACGTATACATATATATATATATACACTACCGGTCAAAAGTTTTTAAACACTTGACTGAAATGTTTCTCATGATTTTAAAAATCTTTTGATCTGAAGGCATATGCTTAAATGTTTGAAATTAGTTTGTAGACAAAAATATAATTGTGCCACCATATTAATTTATTTCATTATAAAACTAAAATGTAATTAAACAAAAAAAAGTTTTTGAAATAGATGACTTGGACCAAATAATAAAGAAAAGCAAGAAGTTGGTTGAGAAAATGTCAAGAGTACATGTCTGCAAATTCTAGGCAAAGGGTGATTACTTTGAAGATGCTAAAATATAACACAGTTTTGATTTATTTTGGATCTTGTTTAGTCACAACATAATTCCCATAGTTCCATTTATGTTATTCCATAGTTTTGATGACTTTACTATTATTCTAAAATGTGAAAAAGAAAAAATTATGATAAATGAGTAAGTGTTTCAAAACTTTTGACCGGTAGTGTGTGTGTATGTGTGTGTGTGTGTGTGTGTGTGTGTGTGTGTGTGTGTGATATATATATATATATATATATATATATATATATATATATATATACACACACACATATTAATGAGTTTCAGTTAAAGGGACAGTTCATCCAAAAAAGTCTCTCATCATTTACTCACACTTATGCCATCCTAGATGTGTATTACTTTCTTTCTTCTGCTGAACACAAATTAAGATTTTTAGAAGAATATCTCAGCACTGTAGGTCCATACAATGCAAATGAATGATGACCAAAACTCCAAAAGCTCCAAAAAGGAAATAAAGTCAGCATAAAAGTAATCCATATGACTCCAGTGGTTTAATCAATGTCTTCTGAAGTGATCCAGTTGGTTTTGGGTGAGAACAGACCAAAATATAACTCTTTTTCACTGTACATCTTGGCATTGCAATCTCTATAGGCATGATCATAATTTCAGGCTTGATTACACTTCCTAGCGCTTGACACATGCGTAGAGTGCTAGATGGAATTGTAATCGAGCTTGAAATCATGAGCGCCAAGGAGACTGCTGTCAAGATGTACAGTGAAAAAAGGAGCTATATTTTGGTCAAAACCAACTGGACCGCTTCTGAAAACATTGATTAAACCACTGGATTACTTTTATGCTGATTTCATCTCTATTTTGGTGCTGTTGGAGTTCTTGTCACCATTAACTTGCATTGTATGGAACTACAGAGCTGAGATTTTCTTCTAAAAGTCTTCATTTGTGTTCAGCAGAAGAAAGGAAGTCATACACATCTGGGATGGCATGAGGTTAAGTAAATAATGAGAGAAATTTCATTTTTGGGTGAACTAACACTTTAATGACAGCCACCTTTTGTTATTTGTTCACAGAACTTAGTTAAAATCATGCCTGACTGTCCTATCCAGCATTTGGTAAGTAACTGATCCACGTGAATACAAGTCAGTTTGAAAAGTTGTGGTCATTTCCACTCTTCCATCCAGAGAGAAAGGAGACTTGTGGTTTTCCAGCTCTTTACAGGGAAGCTTAATGGTGAGGTGAAGCACACATTTTTCAGGTATGGTATTCTGAAATCTTGACAAAAAAATTTTGATTTACAGTATTTAAGAGGTTGAAAAGTTTATGCTTCTTTGAAGTTTGTAACATGTTTTATTAAAAGTTCTAAATGTGGGGGTCTGGGTAGCTCAGTGAGTATTGAGGCTGACTACCACCCCTGGAGTCCCGAGTTTGAATCCAGGGTGTGCTTAGTGACTCCAGCCAGCTCTTCTTATTAACCAAATTGGCCAGGTTGCTAGGGAGGGTAGAGTCACATGGGGTAACCTCCTTGTGGTCGTAATTAGTGGTTCTTGCTCTCAGTGGGGCGTGTGGCAAGTTGTGCATGGATCGCGGAGAGTAGAATGAGCCTCCACATGCAGAGTCTCCGCGGTGTCATGCACAATGAGGCACGTGATAAGATGCGTGGATTGACAGTCTCAGAAGCAGAGGCAGCTGAGACTTGTCCTCCGCCACCCGGATTGAGGTGAGTAACCGCGCCACCACGAGGACCTACTAAGTATTGGGAATTGGGCATTCCAAATTGTGTTAATATAAAAAAGTCACTAAAAATCACTTATATGTTCTATTTTGTATGCTTTAAGACATATCATGAAAACTTCCCATCATGCAGGTGTAGAGAGTATCATCATCAAAAACATCAAGAATCAAGTGGAACTGGGCAGAAAGGTAAGACACAAGATACTCAGATACCTTACTGCAAATAAACCACATGCTCAACTGTCTACTTGCCCAAGTGACATTTAAGAGGATGTTAATCAATACTGAATCAATGATGTGAGGAAATAGTTCTTGTTTCTTTGCTTTTAAAGCCAGGTAACAAGGACGACTGGTTTGACAGGATGCGGCTAGTCTCACTGCTGAAAGACACTATCATTCTCCCACAGGACCATGAAACTGACTTGCTACGTGGGATGGACACGTGAAAAATACTTTTTATTTTACAAAGAGCTCTTAAAGGAATAGTTCACCCAAAAATGAAAATTCTCTCATCATTTACTCACCTCATCCCATCCCAGATGTGTATGACTTTCCTTCTTCTGCAGAACACAAAGGAAGATTTTTAGAAGAATATCTTAGCTCTATATGTTCATACAATGCAAGTGAATGGTAGCCAGAACTTTTAATCATCCAAAATCACATAATTGCAGAATAAAAGTAATCCATAAAATTCCAGTGGTTAAATAAATATAATCTGAAGTGCTATGATAGGTGTGGGTGAGAAACATCAATATTTAAGTCCTTTTTTTCTTTAAATCTCCACCTTTGACCAGCCCCAACCAGTAGGTGGCGATATGTACGAAGAATGTGAATTGCCAAAAAACAGAAGAAGAATGTAAAAGTGAAAGTGGAGATTGTATTAAAAAAGGACATAAATATTTCACCCACACCAATCATATCGCTTCTGAAGACATAAATGTAACCACTGGAGTCTTATGGATTACTTTTAAGCTGATTTATGTTATTTTTTTTAGATTTATAGTTCTAGCCACCATTCACTTGCATTGTATGGACATATAGAGCTGAAATATTCTTCTAAAAATCTTCATTTGTCTTCTGGAGAAGAAAGAAAGTCATACACATATAGGATAGCATGAGGTTGAGTAAATGAATTTTCATCTTTGGGTGAACTACTAAATGTGCAGTACTGCTGTAAAAACAAGTACACAGTTGGCATAATGCATCTTGATGGATCTAATTATATTTTGTATCAACAAATCATTGGCATGAGTCGTAACCCAAGTACAGACTCCACATATGGCAGCTGTCTCTATTTTAAATGTTAGATCTCCTACTAAATAGATACAATCCATCCCTAACCATCATTTATGTATGAGTATAGTCCAGGTTTACTGCCACAATCCCACAATGCAGAGCAGATGGTGAGCAGTCCAATATTTTGAGGCAGATCTTGTGTCATTCCTAAAATGATCCTAAACCTGAGTGACTGACATACCTCATTTGGATAATCTGTCCCTGATAAATTACTTAGGCCTTGCTTCAGCTTACTGATGTGCAAATGATAAACATGTCAACTTTTACCACAATGTGCACCTGTTGTACATAACTTTCTCTGTGCCAAATATCTGGACTCAATCTGTGAGCAAGCAATTTAAAATGATTCATTTTCATATAAATATTTCTTATTTATTGCTTTTAAAGGTCATGCAGTCTTTAAATCTTCTGCAGTATTTATTAATACGGGAAACAAAGAGTTCGGTAAGACTTTCGCATTGAATTGTTGTCACCATAACATATATAATATTATTATATTTGTATCCTCATCATGTTCTATTAATATGCCCCACCTTGTTATTTTCAGACGGAATATGGACAGACTTGTTCCACACTGTCGACAGTTACACAGAATTATTACGAGTGTGTCTAATCATGTCAAAATCATACTACAAGACAGAGTTTAAAAAACTTAAGAGAGAACAAAAAGATCAAGGTGAAAGGTAACAGGTACTTATCCATCCAATATTGGTGACCCCTTTCTTTTTTAACCTTCATGTCAAAATTGCCTTTGCTTGTACATTAGTATTATATCTTTGTTTCCCATAGAATTTAAGTAGGCCTCTGGGAAGAGATCAGTCCACAGCATGATTGTGAAAACGGAGATGCTTGGCAGCATGCCATGTGAGGCACAGGATATGGTTAGATTATTGTTGCTAATCATCAGAATTCAGATATAAAAAAAAGAATTGTGTCAGTAAGTCATATGTAACATTATATTACATCAATTGCAGGTCTTGCAGTGTGCCCTGATTACATATGATACAATACAAGAGCCTTGTGGGCCGTGTAGAGGAGATCATAGAGGTGAGTCCAAAATAAACAAGGAGGCACAATTACTGCTGCTGGGACTGAATACTGCATATATTTATTTAAGCTCTAGTTTATGATCTATCTATGCTGTAGTTTGCAATTGTAACATCAAAGCTGTAATACAAATACTATGAAATAATATCAATACACATATTCGATACAAATCCTAAAAGGTTGCATTTTTTTCGCTGACAATGTTTATACTTATTTCTTGTAGTTAATGAACTGGAAGAGAATGTTTTAAAAGGCTATGAACAAATATGAAGGGCAATTAACAGTTTTGAGCTGCTGAGCAACACAACCTACTTTGAGATGACACTGACACCTGCTGTTAAAAACAAGAATAGCAAGCAATAAAAAACTTCAACGGAAAATAAAACATTTCCTTTAAAAAAATACATAAAAATGAAAATGTTGTCATCATTTACTCACCCTCATGTTGTTCCAAACCCACTTGACTTTCTTTCTTTGGTGGAATACTAAAGGAGTAAGGTTAGGCATGAATGTTAGCTTCAGTCACCATTCAGTTTCATTGCATCTTTTTCCAACGAAAGAGAACGGTGACTGAAGCTAACATCCTGCCTAACCACTTTTTTGTGTTTTAGAGAAGATAGAAATTATAAGGGTTTAGAATAAGATGAAAGTATTGTCATTTTTGGGGTAATCTCATTAGAGCCGCATCTCTTGAAGCATCCCCCAAACTGGGCTACGATCAATGATGTGAGCACAAGCCAAAGACATCCGATCTCTCATTTTCTCAACATGGGGTTTACTTGTGGCCTGTGGGAAAAAAGACCAATCAAACTCTTGCAGGTGCCACCTAATAAACTTTATCAACATTTTTATTTAGTATACATGCTGCTATATCAAGCACAATCCTTAATATAAAATTAAAATTATAATTGAAAGTCCATAATTCACCCAAAGACAGCATTCAATTTCAAATAAAAAAATTACTGGTAAATAATTTCAATCAACAAAGAATCGAAATCAAACTAAAGTGCAACATCAAAACTTACTTTAGCGATGAGCAGCATTCCATCTATTACATTAGCAGTACTATGCACAGGTAAGGCTTTGAGGTTGCAGCCAAGAAATCTATAGCAAAAATGAAAATCTGTTGTAAAAACTAGTTATTTACCTTTTCATTTCATAACATTTGATTGGGTCCAACTTTATAGAGTGTATGAGTTTGAAAAGAGACCAGAACCAAGCTCTCCCAGAAAGTGTATTCATTGGTTATTAATTATTAGTTGTATTTTGGAAATATTTATTCACAGAGTTTCATCTTCAAATGCATCCCAATGTACAAAAACAGAACTCATGGTTTGCGATGAATCATGCACCTGTTCTGCACCGATGATAAAATCTCCCACTCCCTTTTTCCATAGACTGGGGCTTTAAGCAGAAGAAAACTGTTTCTGTGGACCTGCATAAACTTCTCAATTCTCTCAAAAAGTTCGGCATTCTCATGCTTTGCTGGAAACTCCTCCGGCGTGACAAGCAAGAATGCTGTACCTGTGCAACAGAAAAGTGAAGGCGAGGCACTCTTCTACAGCACTGTGCAAAAGTTTTAGGCACTTGTGAAAAACTTTCAAAGTGAGGATTTCTTAAAAAAATAATGACAGAAATAGTTTTCATTAATCAATTAATGTCATATAAAGTCCAGTAAACAGAAAAAGAGCTAAATCAATATTTGGTGTGAACACTTTTGCCTTCAAAACAGCATCAATTCTCCTACTTACACCTGGACACCGTTTTTCTTGGTTGTTGGCAGACAGGATGTACCAAGCTTCTTGGAGAATTTGCCACAGTTCTTTTATTTATTTAGGCTGTCTCAATTACTTCTCTCTCTTTGTGTAATCCCAGACTGACCTGATGTCTGTGAGGACCATGCCATCTGTTGCAAGGCTCCCTGTTCTTCTATTCTATTCTATTCTATTTGCAAAAGGAATGTTTGGGAATATAAAATGTATATTTCCTATTGACACACTAAAGTAGCAGATATAAATAACCATCTTAAGACAAATGTTTTTGTGAAACATCTTATGTGCCTAAGATTTTGCACAGTACTGTACATTCACCATGTACATCCACCTCCAAGCAAAGCACACTAATCGGCCACCATCAGGCATTCATACAATGGATACGAAAGTATCCTATTGGGAAACTACTTGTCAAACATTACTGGTTATGAATGCATATGTCTATGGGTTTTCATTCATTAAGGGTTCAAACAATGAAAAACAAGAATTCAGTTGGAACAAATAACAAACGTATCTACCTGATAGTGGGAAAACAAAAGTAGAGGGTAGGATGCTGTCCGAGCGGCGAATTTTGTGCTGCTGTGCTAATAGAATCTGTGAGGGTTCATCACACTGCAAATAAGCACATGGGTCACTGACAAAAAAGGTTGTAATACATTTTTTTCATCTTTTAAGAATCTAGTTTAAAACACAGGTGTGAAGTTCATATAGGCCTAAATGTAATCTTTGTGTCAAGTTTGGTTTTAAAATTATTTCCTTGCACCTTTAATTCACGCGAGTGTACACAAATTAAAGAAGTATTCTGGGTTCAATACAAGTCAAGTTATAATTATGATTACTTCAAAAAATAATTTCGACATCTTTTTCTGAAATAAAGCAAAAATCGAGGTTACAGTGAGGCATTTACAATCGAGGTCAATGGGTTAAAAAAAGCATGCTCATCATAGTAGAGGAGGTGTATCCAAGTTAATCAAGTAGATCAAATTGTTTCGTGTGAATTGCATTTTTAATGTGTTTTTTGAAGATCCGGACAAAAAATGTTTACTGATATATCATGACAGCCGTGGATACAAACAGTTGTTCAATCAGTCAGGATTATCATTGAGAAGACAATTGTTAGTTGTACCTACAACACGATAAATCAATATTTTTCAGGGTTACTAACAACTTCAGCCCAATCAATGAACTTCCACAGCGAGCTTTATTCAGCCGACATGAACTACAACACGGAAAACCAACTACCTGAGGTGAAGAGCTGATAATAATAGTTGTTTTCCAAGAAGTGCTCGTATCGCTTGCCATTTACAGCTAGATTACTTGATATTCTGTAATGCCACAGTCTACAGAGTATAAACTTTTTTTTAACCAGATAGGTCGGTCAACTGACGCCAACGGTTAGAGCAGGCGGGAGAAAAAAACACTAGCTGTCATACCAATTAAATACCACTAGGTGGTAGAATTGCGTCAATTTATTAGGGTTCGTTGACTGTCGTTATTTTCACAATAATAATGAACGTTTCAATATACCATTTCAATGTGCTAAAGAGTTTTATAGAATATAATACAAACGCTTGTAATAGGACATCAATTTATACATTTAATGTATATAAAAACAGAACATGTAAAAAGAAGTACAAAAAGATATAGGGGAGACCAGGGCAACCTTTTTGCTCCAGTGAATGTTTTTCAGAGTCTGATATTTTATTTTAGAAAGATGAACTTGGAGGGGAGAAAAACATCTATTTTAAGTTTGCACCTTTATTTAAACAAGATAGCAATGTTCATCGAACACATTTTGACCTTTTCATTTCACATGCCTGTTGTCCACACTACATGGGGTATGTTGTCACAATGGAACCTGCCATTAACAACTGTTTGTCACATTGCAAAATATTCCTGATCCATGAGATCATTGTCATGTCTAAAGTTTCAATTTGTGGTCATTCGATCTAATATTTAATCGTTTTTAAAATGTTGCAAATGTATGTAGCTAATAAGAATTCCTGAAATGATCACATTTATTTTAAGACAAAATACTTATTTGTCATTTTCAGTTTTGTTCAAGGTGATTAAATCAAAAGTTTTTTAATAACTGTCTAGTAAGTGAAAGGATAGTATTTGTGGTAAAACGCCCCTCTGTTGCAGGGGCTGTAGGCCCCATAAAACATTTTTTTCTTAAGTGGGGCGAATAGATTTTTAATGAAGAATGTACAAAGTAGGCTCTTTTGAATAAGTATTATCTCAATATTTATTCAAAAAAGCATTATAATGTCTCTAAAGTATCTGCATTAGTCAGCAAATTTGGAACTATAACTGTTGTCCCTTTATTTACACAATATCACTATAAGCCCCCAGGGGGCCTTTTCGTTCTTTAAAAAAGAAGCAAAAATGTGGTTTACATTAAGGCACTTATGATATGAAACGTGAATGGGGACAATCCTTAAACGTTAAAATACTAACTATATCTGTGTAAAGTTATTTCCAATTTTACACCTTCGTTGCCATGACGACTTAACAACGTAAACTCTAAAACGACTGTAAAAACGACGATTTAAACAACGTTACCACTAAATTCATACGCAAGTTTTAACAGAATAATTAATGCAAGTGTTTTTATAAAATTATAAGTTTCACATTTTCTCCCTTGAAACTCTCCAAAAATTGGCCCCATTATTTCCCATTGTAAGTGACTCACTGTTACCTCGATTTTTGCTTTTTGTTTTGTTTTTTTGTTTTTTAAGAAAAGGATGGACGAGACGATTTTTTTATTTTATTTATTTATTTATTTATTTATTTATTTTATTATTATTATTTATTTATTTATTTTATTATTTATTTATTTATTTATTTATTTATTTATTTATTTATTTTGTGGTAATCAACATTATGCAACAAATGCTGTCAGTTGAGCTTAACTTGTAATGAACCTGGAATATTCCTTTAACATATAATTTTTTTTTTTTTTTTTTTTTAATGGTAAAGTTTATTTTATACTGAAAAAACAAAACAAAAAAACAAAACAAAAAATCAGTGCCTATAAGTTACAGAATCACCCATTTATCCGAAAAAAAAAAAAAAAAAAAAGGATTTGTAAAGGTGAAATTAGGGGAGGAAGCTTACATTTGAAAACAGGCAGCAGTAATGTAGATATGTTTTTGTCAAAGCCCTGAATGCAATATTGCTAAGTACAGTCAATTGATGACTGCACATAGCCACCCTTGGAAGTGAAAATATTTCAAGCTCATTTTATTCAAGTTAAAGTAGTACTTGAACTGACTGAATAATATACGGAGATAGATGCATTATTATAACTTTAAGACAGCAAGGTTGGAAAATAACATTTGTAATTCACAGTTGACAGTGTATTTCTTACTTTTCTGTAAGCTAAGACATATAAAAACGTCAATTATTTCTTACTATATTCCTAGAAAAAGAGAATGTCCTTTTTTCTACCGTAAATCTACACGTTCACTTTCACTTTAGTGGAAAAAAAAGACTTAAAGCTACACTATGTAACTTTTGGCCCTCTAGCAGTTAAAAAATAAAACTGCATGTGTCTTGCGGAAGAACGTTATTTTAGCTGTGCTTCGGCTCTGCTGCTCTGCGTGGATGAATGTGGTTCGAGGCAACGGTGTACACATGGATACAGGACATCTTATCAGAGCGAATGGACAAATAAAAAACAAAAGAAAGGAAGAGTCGGATATCTGAAAACATGTCATCTGAGCAGGTAAGTGCCATATCTTATTCTGTTGTTTTGACTTATTGGAAACATTGATGTTTTGAAATAAATGATGCTACAAAAGTTAGGCAATGTTTTTTAACATTAGACACAATGATTGCTAGTCTAATAAGGTCAAACATTGTAACGTTTTTATAACCGCAGGATATTCTGGCCAAATAGAACACGGTAGTAACTATTTTGTAGATTGCCATTGTTACCAACCAGTGGTCGAAATAATTTCAAGACTCACATGTCAACTCTACCATCAACTTTCAGCTTCAAGCTACTCCCACACCATACATGTGCTACAGTAGCCGGAGCTTATTTTCTCTGTGTACAGATATGACGTGAACACGCACGGGTGAATGACGCATGTATGCAATTTCCCGTGAAATCCGTCCTGACAGCTCTAAAATATATTATAGTTTTTGTGTATTTGGGTAAAGTCATGGTTTGGGAAGATGGATTTTTGTTGCACTCTCTCATTAATAACATTTTGTTATTTTTTAACAAAAAAGTTACATAGTGTAGCTTTATACATTGATCTGTTTCTCACCCACATCTATCATATCACTTCTGAGGACATGGATTAAACCGCTGGAGTCTTGTGGATTAATTTTATGCTGCCTTTATGTGCTTTTTGGACCTTCTGAGTCACCATTTAGTCACCATTCATTTGCACTGTATGAACCTACAGAGCTGAGGTGTTCTTCTACGTAATCTTCATTTGTGTGCTGCAGAAGAAGACATACACCTGGGATGGCATGAGGGTGAGGAAATGAGAGAGTTTTCATTTTTGGGTAAACCATTCCTTTGTTCTAATTGTTAATTTAAACATGTAATTTACATGACTTTTAATGTCTTGATATTAAGTTTGCTACACAAACACACATCTTGATCATTTGCCAGACATCTTGATAATATAAGTTTAAACACTACCTATAGTTAAATGTTCTAAATTATTAAAAACAAATTGCTGAATTAATTAATGATAATAAGTGACATTATGTTGCATATCATATATTGAGCTGTATGGAATATAATTTATAGTAAATAGGTCTATCAGTTGTATAGGACAGAAAAGAGTAAAAATATACCTTCATACACTGGAAGTTACATCACCCCCATTATAATATTACTCGACCAAGCTGTAAACAACTTATTTAAATGCATGTGTTAGTTTTGTCTTGTCTAATGTTAACCATTTAAAATTTGCACTGAACTTCGAACTTAGTAACTGTTTGTTTTTCTGCAACTTATACGATATGATGTCTCTCTGTTCCCTTACGACTCAGTACACTTGACATTGCATTTGCTAATGCATGTGGGGAGTGTCCTTCCACACAATCTGGTTGAAACCTCTCTACAGTAACGACAATATTCTAATGTTGGCTATGGTGTTTGAGTCCCGCCCTTTTAGGTGCAAAGCTGTTCGCTATAAAAGCAGATGCGCAAACACCATTCTTCAGAATTTTCTTCCTTCAAGACAGCGATTCATCTCTCGTCTAAAAGCCCTCTACTACTTCGCCATCAACTACATGAGTCAGAGGGTGGGATCTTTACGGCAACAGGAAGACTCTCCGCTCCCCTGCAGTGCTCCGGCGAACATCACTCCACCTCGCCGCTTGATGCTATATATATATTATATACTGTATATATATCTAAAAGAGTCGCTTACGTGATTGCGTCTTTTTAAAGATGTCGTTCCGTAAGTGTTCCTTGAGTGAGAGGCACATCCTGCCACCAGATCAGCATGAGAGCTGCATTCACTGTCTGGGCCGTAAATACGCAGAGTCAGTTCTCATGAAGACAGACTGCCCTCATTGTGAGGGTATGAGTCTCAAGATGCTTCGCTCACGAATCTCACATTCTGAGGGACGATTCAACCTCCCGCGCCCTCCCACCCGCCTCTTCTGTGATACCCGAGGGATCAAACGAGGAGGCATGGCGGGGCCGCGAGTTCGAGCAGGTTGAATTTGAGGTGGTCCTCATGCCGTCACATGTCCCGCGAGCCCCTCAATCTCCATGTAGCACATTTATGCCGCTCTATTTGATGCTCTGGTGTCTCCAGCCGGCCTTTTCGGAGGCTCTGTGAATAGAATTGCTGAGTGCTACGTCACGACTCAGCAACACTCACAGGCTATGAGACATTTTATGCCAAAACAGAGCAGTACTTCATCACAACCGCTCACTCCCGCTCTGTCTCGGTCCAGCGCCTTGCTAAAAACCCCACACCAGCTGCCTCAGTGTTGTCAAATGTCGCTGCCGAGCCGCTGGTAAAGCCACGCAAGCCGTGGCCCAAATGAAGGCAGCCGCCTCAGCACAAGCTCTGCACTGACGGGAAAAACCCCCCTCTGCGCAGCAAAGCACTCCTGACATACATTACTGTTCCCCTCTTTCCCATTGCTGTTTGTCGGGAAAGGAATATTGTTGTTCAAAATGTTGAAGTCCACCACAAGCTCCTTTGTCTTACTGACGTTGAGGGAGAGGTTGTGCTCCTGACACCAGCGTGTCAGAGTGAGCACCTCCTCTCTGTAGACTGTTTCATCATTGTCAGTGATCAGACCTACCACCGTCGTATCATCAGCAAACTTAATGATGGCATTGGAGCTGTGTGTTGCCACAGAGTCATGTGTGTACAGGGAGTACACAAGTGGACTGAGAACACAGCCCTGTGGGGCTCCAGTGTTGAGGGTCAGTGATGAGGAGATGTTACTGCCCATTCTAACCACCTGGCGTCTGCTTGACAGGAAGTCCAGGATCCAGCTGCACAGTGAGCTGTTTAAGCCCAGAGCCCGGAGTTTCTCATCAAGCTTGGAGGGCACTATGGTTTTGAATGCTGAGCTGTAGTCTACAAACAGCATTCTCACATAAGTGTTCCTTTTTTCCAGGTGGGAGAGAGCAGTGTGTATTGTAATTGCAATGGCATCATCAGTGGAGCGGTTGTTGCGGTAAGCAAACTGCAATGGGTCCAGTGATGGAGGCAGCACAGAGCAGATGTAATCTCTGATTAGTCTCTCAAAGCATTTGCTGATGATGGGGGTCAGAGCAACAGGATGCCAGACATTTAAGCAAGTGATTTTGGATTGCTTTGGTACAGGCACAATGGTGGATGTTTTAAAGCATGTGGGAACTACAGACAAGGAGAGGGAAAGGTTCAAAATGTCCGTAAAAACACCAGCCAGTTGGTTTGCGCACGCTCTGATGACGCCGCCCGGAATGCCGTCTGGGCCCGCGGCTTTACGGATATTCACCCGTCAGAAGGATCGGGTTACATCTGCTACAGAGACGGAGAGTGAACTAACCTCTGTAGCGTTGGCCGCGAGAGCTCTCTCTGCAAGGGTGGTTTTATTTCCCTCAAACTGTGCATAAAAAGTATTTAGCTCATCCGGGAGAGGGGCAGCGGTGTTCACAGCAGAGTTTTTATTCCCTTTAAAGTCTGTGATGATATTAATTCCCTGCCACATGCTTCTAGAGTTAGTGGTGTTAAACTGTCCTTCAATCTTGTTCCTGTACTGGCGTTTTGCTGCTCTGATAGTTTTTCGGAGGGCATAACTGGCTTGTTTATGCTCCTCCACGTTCCCGGAATTAAAAGCGGAGGTCCGCGCATTAAGTGCCGCACGAACACCGCTATTAATCCATGGTTTCTGGTTTGGATAGATCCATATTGTTTTGGACGGAACAACATCCTCTACGTACTTTCTTATGAAACATGTTATGCTATCAGTGTAAACCTCGATGTCGTCATCAGAGGCGGACCGTTACATCTCCCAGTCCGCGTGATCAAAACAGTCTTGTAGCATAGAGTCTGATTGGTCCGACCAGCACTGGATCGTTCTGAGGGTGGGTGCTTCCTGTTTCAGTTTCTGCCTGTAAGCGGGCAGAAGAAGAATGGAATAGTGGTCCGATTTGCCAAATGGTGGGCGGGGGAGGGATTTGTAGCCATCCCGGAAGGGAGAGTAGCAATGGTCCAAAACCCGCTCCCCCCGTGTGTTGAAACTGATGTGCTGGTGGTATTTTGGTGCGATTGATTTGAGATTGGCTTTGTTAAAGTCCCCGGTCACAATGAACGTGGCCTCAGGGTGTGCGGTTTCCTGATTGCTTATAATCCCAAACAGTTCCTTGAGTGCCCGGTCTGTGTCGGCTTGTGGCGGGATGTACACAGCTGTGATAATGACCGCTGTGAATTCCCTCGGTAGCCAGAATGGTCGACACAGAAGCATGAGATATTCCTGATCAGGAGAGCAGAAAGACTTGATAGAACCTCTGATCACACCACGATTTGTTGATCATAAAACATACACCACCACCTCTGCTTTTACCTGAGAGGTCTTTCACTCTGTCCGCTCAGTGCACGGAGAACCCCATAGGTTCCATGGCTGAATCTGGAATCTCCACAGACATCCAAGTTTCTGTAAGGCAGATAATGCAGCAGTCCCTCGTCTCTCATTGGAAAGAGGTCCGTGCTCTCAGCTTGCAGAGCTTGTTGTCCAGAGACTGAACATTTGCCAGTAGAATACTGGGTAGCGGGGGTCGATTTGCACGACGTCTTACTCTGATGAGAACGCTGGCTCTGTTTCCCCTTTTCCTTCTGCGTTTCCGTGGCCGGGCAGCCCAGACAAAGGGCTTCGCTGGCGTGTTTGTAAACAGCGGGTCGGCATTGAGGAATTTGAAGTCCAGTTTACGGTGTGTAATTGCAGAACCAATGTCCAAAAGTGTTTGTCTGTCATAGACAGGCAGACAACATCCAAGACAAAAAACATAAGAATTGTAAACAAAACAAACAAAAAACTACAATGTTGTTTCGGAGCTCGCAACGTAGCAGCCATACTCTGCGCCATCTTGAGTCCAATTTCTCCAATTTCAATGGTGAGTGGCGCATTATATCATGTATGAACATACAGATTGTAAAAAGAGTACAGTGCTCACACCAGACATTCACACTTTTTCAATAAGGGCTTTCCCACTCTAAAGTCCATACATTATGCACAAACGCTTCCCAGAGCGGCGCATTATATAATGTTATGAACATACCAAATTGCCCTCTGTCCCGTTACGTGGATGCCTGGCGAGCTCTTACTTGCATTCTGACTGGGTGCTAAAAAGTTATCGAACATGATTATACGATTCAATTTGCACATCGACTGCCCCATTTCAACAGTGTTCTGTCTTCCACGGTTCCGTCTGAAGACGTGCCGGTGTTACGAGCCGAAATATACAATCTTCTCGCAAAGAACACGATAGAGGTTGTTTCATATGAATTAATAAGCCTGCTTAATAAGCCATGCGAATGCGTGTCAAGTCCTTACGGGCATGTCAGAGCTGGTGTTTACAATGGTCGAGCACAATCTGTGTGCACAGACTGTGACACACAGCCGTTATTTCCTCATTTTGGAGAAGGACGGTGGGCTTCGGCCCATTCTAGTTCTGAGACACTTGAATCGCGTGCTTGCGATGCGCCCATTCAAAATGCTAACTCAGAAACAGATGTACTTCATGTACCAATTGCACCGAGTTACAGGTGGCTTTTTAGATTCGCGTTTGAGGGAACTGTGTATCAATTTAAAGTCCTTCATTTCAGTCTGTCTCTGGCTCCCGCACGTTCACGAAATATATTGATGCAGCGCTTGCCCCATTGAAAATGAACGGTGTCTGTATGTTTGGAATTACCTCAGCGATTGGTTATTACTAGCCAATCAGAGGCACTACTGAGAGAACACATAGACTTGCTGCTTTGCCATATGGAAAATCTGGTCTAATTTCAACTGCATACTTTTCCCCAGCCAGTAAATCTCCTTTTTAGGCATTCATGTGTGCGCACCTCATTAATGAGCATGTACAGACCATTCTCAAAACATTACCACCGAAGTCATTTAATTTTCATGTGCATTGTGGTAACTCGCCACTGTCTGGCTGCTCTAGCACCATGGACAGCGCCAGCCTTATACCAACCGGGTGTTATGCAGGGTCAAGTTTCAGAAAGAAAGTGCTGACCACAAATACATCCAACACAGGTTGGGGAGCAGTGCGTAATGGACCCCGACTTTCGACACCTGGAAACAGGTGACAGGTGACGTGTCAACTGCCTAGAGCTACTGGCTGTCTTTCTAGCTTGGAGAGCTTTTCATTCCGATATTGTGAATTACCACATTCTGATTCATTCTGACAGCTCAACAGTAGTGCCGTATATATGTCACCATGTCACGCTGGCCCACGTATGGCTGGCAAAACGCAAGTATGCACTTCCCCCAGTGCGCCTCCTTCATTCTGTCATCAGCAAAGTCTGAGTGGTCATGGAAACAGTTCTGTTAATTGCGCTGAAATGGACCATTCAGTTCTGGTTTCTGGGGATGGTAGAAATACTGGACGGGCCTCCATGGGAAATACCGCTGATGAAAGATCTTCTTTCTCAAACACAAGGCATGGTTTGGCATCCCCATCCAGAGTTGTGAAGCCTACACATGTGGCCTTTGAACAGAGAGTGCTAAATGCACCAGAACTGACGCATTCAGTCATGAACACCATTTTACTGACCAGAACGCCATCCACGAGACGCCTCTATGCGCTAAAATTTAATGTGTTCACTGATAGGTGATTTTCACATGGCAAAGTCCCAGTAAACTGCCCCATACATGAAATTCTCATATTTCTTCAAGAGCGATTAGACGCAGGACTCACTCCGTCAACACTCAAAGTTTATGTGGCGACTATATCTGCGTATCACGCACCTGAAGCCGGCACCACTACAGGCAAACATGATTTAATCATAAAGTTCCTTAGAGGAGCAAGACAATTAAATCCACCTCGGCCGGCTACAGTCCCGACATGGGACCTAACTTTGGTCCTAAAAACGCTCGCAGGGCCCCCCTTTGAGCATTTGCACTCTGTTGATTTGTGCATGCTCTCCATTAAGACCGCACTACTGCTGGCTCTGGCCTCAGTAACATCGGTCGGTGACTTACATGCACTATAAAATGACAATTCATGTCTGAAATTTGGCCCCGGTCTTTTAAAGCAAACCTCACACGTGAACTGCCCAAATACAAACAGCATATTACATGCCCAACCAGAGACAGAAATATACTGTATCACTGCTACACAACAATAAAGGATGCATATCGCTCTGTCCCTAGAGCCGCTTTGGGACTATCTGATCACTGTCTGGTTCATCTTCTTCCAACCTACAGACAGAAATTAAAATCTGCTAAGCCTGTAGTAAGGACTGTAAAGAGTTGGACCAACGAAGCAGAGCTGGAACTACAAGCCTGCTTTGACTGCACTGATTGGAGTGTTTTTGAAGCTGCAAAAACCAATCTGGACGAGCTCACAGATACTGTAACATCATATATCAGTTTCTGTGAGGATATGTGCATTCCTACTAGGACTTTTTTAACATTTAACAACGACAAACCATGGTTTACAGCAGAACTCAGGCAGCTTCGTCAGGCCAAAGAGGATGCAAAAGAGAGTTGGGATAAAGTCTTGTACAATCAGGCCAGGAACACACTGAATAAGGAAATCAGAGTGGCTAAAAGAAGATACTCTGAGAAGCTGAAAAACAAGTTTTCACCTGCATGTCTTAGATCCTGTACTAACCAGCTGGCCCCCATCTTCATACAGATCTTCAATAGATCACTGGAGCAGTGTGAAGTCCCATGCTGCTTCAAACGTTCCACTATCATCCCCATCCCAAAGAAACCAAAAATCACAGGACTTAATGACTACAGACCTGTCGCCCTGACGTCTGTGGTCATGAAGTCATATGAGAGACTGGTGTTGGCCCACCTGAAGGACATCACTGGACCCTTTCTAGATCCTCTTCAATTTGCTTATCGAGCAAACAGGTCTGTGGATGATGCAGTCAACATGGGATTGCATCATATCCTGCAACATCTGGACAGACCAGGGACATATGCAAGGATCCTTTTTGTGTACTTCAGTTCGGCTTTCAACACCATCATCCCAGCTATTCTCTGGACTAAATTACACCAACTCTCTGTTCCCACGTCTATCTTTCAGTGGATTACCAGCTTTCTGACAGACAGGCAGCAGCTTGTGAGATGGGGAAATTCACTTCCAGCACCTGTACAATCAGCACTGGTGCCCCCCAGGGATGTGTGCTCTCCCCACTACTCATCTCCCTCTACACCAACGACTTCATCGCCAAGGACCCCTCTGTCAAGCTCCTGAAGTTTGCAGAGCACACCACTGTCATCAGCCTCATCCGAGATGATGATGAGTCTGCATACAGAAGGAAGGTTAAACAGCTGGCTGTCTGGTGCAGTCAAAACAACCTTGAGCTGAACATGCTCAAAATAGTGGAGATGATTGTGGACTTTAGGAGGAACCCCCCCAAAACTGTCCCCCCTCACCATTCTAAACAGCACTGTGGCAGCAGTGGAGTCATTCAGGTTCCTGGTCATTACCATCTCACAGGACCTGAAGTGGGAGACCCACATTGACTCCATTGCGAAAAAGACCCAGGAGAGGTTGTACTTCCTTCACCAGTTGAGGAAGTTCAACATGCCACAGGCGCTGCTGATACAGTTCTACTCAGAATTCATTCAGTCCTCTGCACTTCTATAACTGTCTGGTTTGGTTCAGCTGCGAAATCGGATATCAGAAGACTACAAAGGACAATTCAGGATTACTGGTTGCCCCCTGCCCTCCTTTCAAGAACTATACACTTCCAGAGTGAGGAAAAAGGCTGGAAAAATCACTCTGGACCCCACTCACCTTGCCCACTGCCTTTTTGAACTGTTGCCTTCTGGCTAACACTTCAGAGCTCTGAGCACCAGAACTGTCAGGCACAGGAACAGTTTTTTCCCTCAGGCTATCCATCTCATGAACAGTTAAAACTGCCCATTTGAGCAATAATTAATGTGCAATACACAGCTTAGTCTTTTTTTTATATTATCCAACACATCCTACCTCTTCTTTACATTCCCTTGCACTGTATATCCCGATTTGTATTTAGATTTGCACTACATATGTGTATGTGTATATGTATGTATGTGTGTGTCTGTGTGTGTATGTATGTATGTGTGTGTATATGTGTGTATATATGTGTGTGTATGTATGTGTGTGTATATGTATGTATATATATATATATATATATATATATATATATATATATATATATATATATGTATATATAGTGGTCGGACTCAAGATGGCGCCGAGTATGGCTGCTGCGTTGCGAGCTCCGACACAACATGGTAGTGTTTTGTTTGTTTTGTTTACAGTTCTTATGTTTTTTGTCTTGGATGTTGTCTGCCTTATTGTATACGGCAGACAAACACTTTTGGTCATTGGTTCAGCAATTACACACTGTAAACCGGACTTCAGATTCCTCAATGCCGACCCGCTGTTCACAAACACGCAAGCGGACCCTTTTGTCTGTGCTGCATGGCCGCGGAAACGCAGGAGGAAAAGGGGAAACGGAGCCGGCGTTCTCATCAGAGTAAGACGTCGCGCAAATCGACCCCCGCTACCCAGTATTCTACTGGCAAATGTTCAGTCTCTGGATAACAAGCTCTGCGAACTGAAAGCGCGGATCTCATTCCAACGAGAGACGAGGGATTGCTGCATTATCTGCCTTACAGAAACTTGGATATCTGCGGAGATTCCAGACTCAGCCACTGAACCCGCGGGGTTCTCCGTGCACCGAGCGGACAGAGCGAAAGACCTCTCAGGTAAAAGCAGAGGTGGTGGTGTATGTTTTATTATCAACAAATCGTGGTGTGATCAGAGGAACGTACATTCTATCAAGTCTTTCTGCTCTCCTGATCTGGAATTTCTCATGCTTCTGTGTCGACCATTCTGGCTACAGAGGGAATTCACAGCGGTCATTATCACTGCTGTGTACATCCTGCCACAAGCCGACACAGACCGGGCACTCAAGGAACTGTATGACAATATAAGCAAGCAGGAAACCGCACACCCTGAGGCTGTGTTCATTGTGACCGGGGATTTAATAAAGCCAGTTTCAAATCAGTCGCACCAAAATACCACCAGCACATTAGTTTCAACACACGAGGGGACCGGGTTTTGGACCATTGCTACTCTCCCTTCCGGGATGGCTACAAATCCCTCCCCCACCCACCATTTGGCAAATCGGACCACTATTCCATTCTTCTTCTGCCCGCTTACAGGCAGAAACTGAAACAGGAAGCACCCAATCTCAGAACGATCCAGTGCTGGTCAGACCAATCAGACTCTACGCTACAGGACTGTTTTGATCACACGGACTGGGAGATGTTCCGGTCCGCCTCTGGTGACGACATCGAGCTTTACGCTGATAGCGTAATGTGTTTCATCAGAAAGTGCGTAGAGGACATCGTTCCGACCAGAACAACACGGATCTATCCGAACCAGAAGCCATGGATTAATAGCGATGTTCGCGCGGCACTTAATGTGCAGACCTCCGCTTTTAATTCTGGGAATGTGGAGGAGCATAAACAAGCCAATCAGAACAGCAAAACGCCAGTACAGGAAGCATGTGTCAGGGAATTAACATCATCACGGACTTTAAAGGGAATAAAAAGCTAAGTACTAAGTACTTTTTATGCTCGTTTTGAGGGAAATAACACGCCCTCGCAGAGAGAGCTCTCGCGGCCGAAGATACAGAGGTTAGTTCATTCTCCGTCTCTGTAGCGGATGTAACCCGATCCTTCCGACGGGTGAATATCTGCAAAGCCGCGGGCCCAGATGGCATTACGGGCCGCGTCATCAGAGCGTGCGTGAACCAGCTGGCTGGTGTTTTTACGGACATTTTCAACCTTTCCCTCTCTTTGTCTGTAGTCCCCACATGCTTTAAAACATCCACCATTGTGCCTGTTCCAAAGCAATCAAAAATCACTTGCTTAAATGACTGGCGTCCTGTTGCTCTGACCCCCATCATCAGCAAATGCTTTAAGAGACTAATCAGAGATTACATCTGCTCTGTGCTGCCTCTCTCTCTAGACCCATTGCAGTTTGCTTACCGCAACAACCGCTCCACTGATGATGCCATTGCATCTACAATACACACTGCTCTCTCCCACCTGGAAAAAAAGAACACTTATGTGAGAATGTTGTTTGTAGACTACAGCTCAGCATTCAACACCATAGTGCCCTCCAAGCTAGAAACTCCGGGCTCTGGGCTTAAACAGCTCGCTGCGCAGCTGGATCCTGGACTTCCTGTCAAGCAGACGCCAGGTGGTTAGAATAGGCAGCAACATCTCCTCATCACTGACCCTCAACACTGGAGCCCCACAGGGCGGTGTTCTCAGCCCACTCTTGTATTCCTTGTACACACATGACTGTGTGGCAACACATAGCTCCAATGTCATCATTAAGTTTGCTGATGACACGATGGTGGTAGGTCTGATCACTGACAATGATGAAACAGCCTACAGAGAAGAGGTGCACACTCTGACACACTGGTGTCAGGAGCACAACCTCTCCCTCAACGTCAGTAAGACAAAGGAGCTTTTGGTGGACTTCAGAAGAAAAGACAGAGAACACAGTCCCATCACCATCAATGGAGCACCAGTGGAGAGAGTCAGCAACTTCAAGTTCCTGGGTGTCCACATCACTGAGGAACTTACATGGTCCATCCACACTGAAATCGTTGTGAAGAAGGCTCATCAGCGCCTCTTCTTCCTGAGACGACTGAGGAAGTATAGAATGAACCGCCACATCCTCACACGGTTCTACACCTGCACTGTAGAGAGCATCCTGACTGGCTGCATAACACAGCCCACAACCACAAAGCACTGTAAAGGGTGGTGCGAACTGCCAGACACATCATCGGAGGTGAGCTTCCCTCCCTCCAGGACATATATACCAGGTGGTGTGTGAAAAAAGCTCGGAGGATCATCAGAGACTCCAGCCACCCGAGCCATGGGCTGTTCTCACTGCTACCATCAGGCAGGCGGTATCGCAGCATCAGGACCCGCACCAGCCGACTCCATGATAGCTTCTTCCCCCAAGCAGTCAGACTTTTGAACTCTTGATCTCCCACGATCAAAATACATCAGCACAGCGCTTTATTACTCTTACTCTTATATCTCACACCGGACTGTCATAAATTATATTATTATTATATTATATTCTCTCTTAACAACTTACTATCAACCGACAGCCTGAATGTCAATACAGTACAACACAACCTACTGTACATTCTATATATACTATATGTACTTTTTGTATTGAATAATGTGTATCTATATTGTGTGTATTGTACTGTACAGTGTATGTTATTATTTGTATATTGTGTTGTGTGTAATTATGTGTATATTAGACTTTAAATTGTGTTGTGTTCATTTGATGTTATTGTAAATTGGTATATGTCTCATCACTGTCACGACTGCTATGTTGATCGGAACTGCACCCAAGAATTTCACACACCATTGCACTTGTGTATATGGCTGTGTGACAATAAAAGTGATTTGATTGATTTGATGTATATATATGTATATATGTATGTGTATGTATGTATGTGTGTGTATATATGTATATACCGTATATATATATATATATATATATATTGTCTATTGTGTATTCTATATATACTTTTTTCTTTCAATATTTATCTATTTTTTTATTCAATTTTAATTCTTTTTTAAAAGTCTTGTTGCTGTTTTTGTATTGTTGTGTACTGGAAGCTTCTGTCACCAAGACAAATTCCTTGTATGTGTAAGCACACTTGGCAATAAAGCTCATTCTTCTTCTTCTTCTTAAAGCCACTGTCAAACCCAGAAAAGGCTATGTGCCTAAGGTTCTAACCATGCCTTTCAGAGCGCAAGTGGTTCACCTTCTCCTCCATTTAATGCGGATGAGGAACAATCCTTGCATTTCTTATGCCCTGTGTGGGCGCTATACACGTACGTTGAGCGCACCCGCCAGATCAGACTGTCTGATCAGCTCTTTGTGTGCTATGGAGGACTCATGAAAGTAAAGAATTTCTCACTGGATAGTTGATGTGATTGCCTTGGCTTACAAGTCACAGGGTAAGATTTGCCCAGTTGGTGTTAAAGCACGCTCAACTAGAGGCGTGGCCACCTCATGGGCATGGACGAAAGGTGTGTCTTTACAAGACATATGTTTTGCAGCAGGATGGTATTCTCAAAACATATTGCAAGGTTTTACAACCTAGACGTAATGTCTCTCTCTTCACAAGTCCTCTCTGTTTAGAGCACTTGCTGTTTCATTTGCCAAATATATACTTATGCCCCTCCCTTTAAGTACGGGTTCCCCATCATTTTACACAACCGCCTGCATTCAGGCCATTGTCATTTACCATAAAGTCACAAGCACTTTTATTATATATAAACTCCCTTCCCGACTGGGTTCGTGAAGGGATTAATTCATACTATGGCCTTGTTCAGACTGCCACTAAAAATCAAATTTTTTGCATATCCAGATTGTATCCAGACGAGTTTTTGATAGTCTGACAGCAAAAAAAACTGATTCTTCCGAATCTGATTCAAACCACATCGGGAGGTGGTTTCAAATGCGATTGAAATCAGATTTTTTCAGATGCGTCTCAGTCCGGATGCTCTGGCCGCTGAAATCGGATTTCAAATGGTCTTTTGCGTCACTCTTAACGCGACACACAACGATGACGTCAAAAATCGGAGACTGCAGCACGGAACATCACAAAAGTCTCCTCCGTCTCTGAGTTTTTCTTGTGCGACAGAGGAGTTCTGCACCACGACTGGACAGGGCGCTTATTTGGAGAGCGAGATGATGCACCTCCATTTTTCCCCATCTGTTTTGAAAGCATCGTCACGTGGGTACGCTTTCATCGTTACCAAAGCAACCCATGCAGATAGGTGGTTATGTCTGAATGCGCAAATCTGATTTGATAACTTGCAATTAATAGTGCGGACAGTCTGCCTGAAAAGATTTGATTTGAGAAAAAATCTGATTTGCCTGCAGTCTGAACATAGCCTACATGACAATAGTTCATAAATGCATTCTGAGTGCTCCCCTCCCGGCCCAACATGAGGGCCACTCTCTCGCGGCATACTCATGTCGGTCGCCGTCCCACGGGACTGCGGCGTCATGTTTCCTCTCTGGAAGGTTATGTCGTGTAGTGCGGCATGATGGGATTCTGTTCCCCACATGCAAACGCAATGTCAAGTGTACTGAGTCGTAAGTGGACGTCTCAGTTACATACGTAACCTCTGTTCCCTGAGACAAAGGGAATGATACATTGCAAATGCTGGCCGTACTACAAGACTCAGAGTTATTTTGAGGTGCGAGCGATGCGCTCCTTGTCCCTCAGTCAGACAATTCTGAGGAATGGTGTTTGCACGCCTGCTTTTATAGCGAACAGCTTCGCGCCTAAAAGGGCGGGACTCAAACTCCATAGCCAATTTTAGAATACTGGCTTATTTTAGAGAGGTTTCAACTAGGTCGTGTGGAAGGACACTCCCCACATGCATTAGTAAACGCAATGTCTCGTCCCCTTCCTCACAGAGAACCGATGTTTGGTACCTAACCGAGACGTACCAAGGCTATATGAACGACTTCTCAGATGCCCGATCGCAGACCGCTTGAAAGTAGCTCTTAGTAGCCAATCCGAACGCATTAGGCGGGACCTACCAGAATACGGGTGGGGGAAAAAAATTACTCTTCAGAGCGGTGACCTCTCTCTTGGTTGCGTGCGCACGCTCGTGTGTGAGTTTGCGCGTGAGCTGGGCGCTGCTGCTGCGTGGTGCTGGATTATGGCTGCGTCGAAGCCCGTAGAGCCACAGTCCGGGAGTGGGCTACCCCGCTGGCAGCTGGCACTTCTCGTAGGGACTCCTATCGTCCTCGGCGTCGGAGCTGTGTACCTCTGGAACCGAAGCCGTGGCAAGGACAAGCAAGGGAAACGGAATGGAGAGAGGAAAACTCCCGAAGGAAGCGCTAGCCCCGTTCAGGGCCAGCTTGGTGCGACCAACCCAGAGCTGGAAAACATGGTAATGATCCAATTTATAAAGCCATACTACCCATTCCTTCTATTGCCTTAACATTTATTAATTTGGACCTATCATTTTTATACGTAAATGTTTCCTTGACACCGTGAAATGACAGCACACCCAGTCAAGGGCACGAGTTGTCAAACTAGCCTTGGGGTGTTAGCGAAAGTGCATTAGCCTGTTAGCTTTCAAATATGAGCTGCAATTCCACATCTGCAATCATAAATCTGTTCTGGCTATCAGGAATTTAAAGTAATTTCTGTTTTATAACTCGTTCTAATGCAGTGTATATTTTGATTATTTGCCTTATGCTCCCGAATCTTCTGTAGACACGGGGGTGGAGTCAGTCATTGCAGTCAGGTCGAGAGGCAAATGCACATGTTATACTACTCCGTGTTGCTTATCCTTTAGCCTTTTATCTCTTACATTCATAGCATGCTTAGTGCTCACTTTGGCTACAGTGTCGCGTCTAGTTTAACGGCAGCGTGTCTCTAAACAACGTTTTTTGAATGTGAATTTGTGAATATGCAAACCGCAGCGCGTAATATAGTACATGTACATATATAGTGCATGTGTATAGTATTGTTTCAGTTCGCCGCTAATCAATCAAACATGAAGTGCATACAGTAAGATGCATCTGGCCACTTTTACACCTGATGTGTGCGTTAGTTGGGTCCATACCGATGGGGTTTCCAATGTGATGGTAAGATCCGGGACAGTATACTGTTTGAAGGGACCTCATTATAGTCCAAAGAAATATTCTGGCAATTGATGAAGGTAAAGCTGTAGAACATACTTGTGACAATTACTTGAATGGTATAAATTCAGTATATGTAAACAATGTGCAACTTTTCACACACTTTAAAACAATTACCATATTTAACATTTAAATAAAAATGTAAAATCTAAATTATGGTGGGGATCATGTCCAAAGTTCAGAGATGGTTAATGAATTCAATTTAAATTAGTACAATGTTTCTCAGAATAATAGCTGATTTTTTTTTTCTTTTTTTCTTCTTCTTCAGTGAATTAGTGTACTTCCATCTGTCAGTATATACTTCGCAATGTGGAAAGTTATACTCCTTTTGCACCATTTAATGTAGTTGAGACTTCATTCTCAGTACTCGGCTCACCTATTAGTTTGTAAGCTTTGGGGATTAGTCGGACAGCTCACTGTAAGAGGGGTTTCTACAAGGCTAGAGGAGGGGAGGAGTCTTAATCAGAGATTTTGATTGTTTAACGGATAGTATTAAAGGGATAGTTCACCCATCATCTCTCATCATTTACTCACCCTTATGCCATCTCAGATGTATATGACTTTCTTTCTTCTGCTGAACACGAATGAAGATTTTTAGAAAATATCTCCGTTCTGTAGGTCCTCACAATGCAAGTAAATGGTGGCCAAAACTTTGAATCTACGAAAAAGCACATATATGCAGCATAAAAGGAACTCCAGTCGTTAAAACCATGTCTTCAGAAGTGATAAGATGGGTGTGGGTAAGAAACAGATCAATAGTTAAGTCCTTTTTTTACTATAAATCTCCACTTTCACTTTAACTTCCACATTCTTCTTTTGTTTTTGGGTATTCACATTCTTCGTGCATATCACCACCTACTGGGCAGGGAGTTGAATTTATAGTAAAAAAGTACTTAAACATTGGTCTGTTTAATACCCACACCTATCATATCGCTTCTGAAGACATGGATTAAAACACTGGAGTCTTATGGATCAATGTTTACACTACCTTTATGTGCTGTTTGGAGCTTCAAAATGTTGGTTCCCATTCACTTTCATTGTGTGGACCTACAGAGCTGAAATATTTTTCTAAAAATGAAAGTCTGGGATGACATGAGGGTGAGTAAACGATGAGAGAATTTTATCATATTTTGGTGAACTATCCCTTTAAGGTACTTTTTTTTTATTGGGAGGATAGTTTTGAAGTTAGACTTTAAGAGAATAGCTTCATTTTAGATTTTGGTGCTTGCTTATGTGAAAGTCTCACGAGAAACATCTACAGAAATAAAGAAACAATGTCTTTTCATCTGTAGCAAAATCTTACACCTTGCCAGGCCAAATTGGTTTTTGTGGCAGACAAAAGTCAATTTTGATCTTTTAGCTTTACATAATTACATTATTAGGTTTTTCTCTTCTTCGTATGTCTTAATGTCTTAACCTTGTTTTAGAAAATACATGCATTAGACACAGTAACCATGTGTTAATCAGTGGCCTCATGTTGGGTGAACATTTACTGAGCTTGCAGCAGACAGAGAACTTGACAAAGTAAATCTGTATATTTTTGTCTGCCACACACTTACACACAGATGCATCAATGTTTATATGTCGTTTTTATTCAGTTGCGGAACGTTGCATTGATTTGTGAGCAACCTGAATTTAATAGCCTGTCTTATGCAAATTGGATTGCATTCACATTGCACTTGTTTTGCCAATGTAAGCAATTTCCAGATTTCCTAAAAGGCAGCATTTTTTTTAACAGTTTTTCTGTTTGATCAGAGTAAACCCCTTTCAATATGCAGCATTTAATAAGAGATGTTAAATTTAGTTTTAGATTATGTATTAGTGTAGCCTAGAAAAACAGCCAAAGCATTGAATTTTGTTCATCTCATGCAGTCTTACTTGTATTTAAAATAATTCTGTGTCTGTCCATCCAGAGTCCCCTTGACAGAGCACAGTCTGCTAAGAATAAGGGCAACAAATACTTCAAGGCTGGCAAATATGAGCAGGCGATCCAGTGCTACACAGAAGCCATCGGCCTGTGCCCCAAAGAACAGAAGGGGGATCTATCCACCTTCTATCAGAACAGAGCTGCAGCCTTTGAGCAACAGGTTTGTTTCAGTCACATGATCATTCATAGAGTGTCAATTCGTACCTACACAATATTACATGTCTGAATGATTGTTTTTTTTATTGTTTTCTTTTGTGATTTAGATGAAATGGACAGAGGTGATACAGGACTGTTCTCAGGCAGTGGAACTGAATCCTCGCTATGTGAAAGCCCTTTTTAGACGTGCCAAAGCACTGGAAAAACTGGATAACAGGAAGGAGTGCCTTGAAGGTGAATGTTATAGCTGGTTTGATTTGAATTGTCCTTGTTCCTAGCTGCTATTCTTTAGTGTTTTCTTAATTTTTTTTGTATTTGAATTTTTATATTTTGAATTTTAAACTTAGGTTGAAGATGTTTTTTTTTTATTTATTTTTTTTAACAAATTCATGTATGAAGCATTACGACCTCTCACAGATCATTTGCATATTTGAATTTGAACATGTTCACAATATGTTGATGCCCAAAGAAGACTTTATATATTTTTTTTTAAGGACTCTGATTTTCTATTAACAACCTGCTGTTATAATGGCTGAAATCAGCAATTTATTCAAGTTGTCATTTATTGCCATAAATAGTTTAATTAAAATAAATGTAAATAAGGCTTTCCTCTGACATTAACATGCTAAGCTCTGTTGGAGAGGTAACAGGGGTTTCAGTCTCAAATAATGTTTTTGCTTTTTCTAGATGTGACGGCAGTATGTATTCTGGAGGCTTTCCAGAACCAGCATAGCATGCTACTGGCAGACAAGGTGCTGAAACAGCTGGGAAAAGAGAAGGCCAAAGAGAAATACAAGGTGAGAATTCAACAGAGAGAGCAAGTGTCGGATGTCATTGTAAACGATGTCAAATATTTATTGCATCTTTATTTTTTTCTTCCTCTTTCTTTTATGCTTTCTCTCACTTGCTTTTCTCAGAACCGGGAGCCCCTTATGCCATCTCCTCAGTTCATCAAGTCATACTTTAGCTCCTTCACTGATGACATCGTCTCACAGCCCCTACAGAAGGGGGAAAAGAAGGATGAGGATAAAGACAAAGAGGGCGAGGCCGCAGAGGTCGCAGAAAGGTGAAAGACGAGGGAATTATATTTTGCCCATAAACACAATGAGATTTGTATGTGTTTGTGCTTTTGTTGGTAGTGTTTCCTGTTAAGTGTAACCAAGTTCTAACCATGTGAATAGTGGTCAACCAATATATCGACAAAAAATATATTGATACATTTGCAGATATTTATAACGGAGTGACTATTTGCACTAGGTGTAAAAAGCACCTGCCACACAGCGCAGCTATTTGCACTCCAAAAGTCTAGTATTGAAACACAGAAATTGAAGACAAACTGTGCCTACTAGTGTTGCTGCAGTGGTGTAGTTGGATGTGCTTTTTTCATGCGGACGACCCGGGTTCTAATCCGCCTTTTGTCCCACTCTTAATATTTTCTTTTAATTCTACTTATAATAATTAATAAAAATAATATGAAGGTTGATTTCCCCAGTGATTTGGTCACGGTGAAGGTTGGGGAGATGAAAGCTTTGATTCGGGTAAAATTAATCATGGATTTACTATAGTAATATTGTAGTAACCATGTTTTTTGGCAGAAGCCATAGTTTCAATGCAATTAACCATGGTGTTACAAAAGTAATATGATGTTAATATAGTAACCATGTTTAATTTTGGGTTACTATGATTTTAACTACAATAATACCATGGTGATATTATGGTTACTGTATTAAAACCATGGTTAATTTTTGTAAGGGAAAGTTAGGGGTAGGGGTTCATGTAGGGTATCCGTGGGACTCTCAGTAAACCCAATAAGTATGCTGAAGTGATGCCACAATACTGTATGCTAGTATTTAATTAGGGTTGCAAATAGTATCAGCCACTATTTGCAGCGGGTGTAAATAACATCTAACATTATTTGCACTTAATGCATATAGCCTCTGTCTATTTTTAAATTATTGGCATTGGCAGATTAGTGTTGCAAACCAGACTTTTGATAGCATGAAGTCTGGAGTTCCTCATTCTCAAATCCTCAGATGTGAATGGACTACTCTGATTCACCCCAGTCGGCTACATGCCATTTAGAGGCAGGTAAATCTGATACTGATGCAACCACAATAATAGACTGGCAGGCAACAACATATTTAAACAGTACTGCAATTATCAGAACCATGGCTCAGCAGGTGTACAAGTTATTTATTTTTAAAGTGCATGCATTCGTTTTTGGAGTGTCCCACCATGAGCGTGACATTTATGTCAACTTTTTAAAATATATCTTGAAACCTGTTCGGTTCCATTCCATTGTCCTCCCTCTAGCTGTTTTTGAATGCAAAAAAGTGTTTTAAGTAACCCCTACCTCCCCAAATAAACTAATCGAATCATTATTCAATTATACAGGGCGTCCTGGGGGCCTGGGTAGCTCAGCAAGTATTGACGCTGACTACCACCCCTGGAGTCTTGAGTTTGAATCCAGGGCGTGCTGAGTGACTCCAGCCAGGTCTCCTAAGCAACCAAATTGGCCCGGTTGCTTGGGAGGGTAGAGTCACATGGGGTAACCTCCTCGTGGTCACAATTAGTGGTTCTCGCTCTCAGTGGGGTGCGTGGCAAGTTGTGCGTGGATCGTGGAGGGTAGCATGAGCCTCCACATACTGTGAGTCTCCGCGGTGTCAGGCACAACGAGCCACGTGATAAGCTGCGCGGATTGACTGTCTCAGAAATGGAGGCAACTGGGACTTGTCTTTCGCCACCTGGATTGAGGTGAGTAACCATGCCACCACGAGGACCTACTGAGTAGTGGGAATTGGGTATTCCAAATTGGGGAGAAAAAGGAGATTCTATATATATATATATATTCCACAGTCTAAAGACAGGAATGTACTAAAATGGCATCAGTGCAAGTAACGTTAAATGTTTCCCAAAGTCTAAATTGGAGTTTGACTAATTGAAAGAACTAGTCCCCATAATTTGCTAAATCATTGCAATGTGCATTAAATCTCTTAAACTCATCCTCCATAATATTAATTGTGGCTATCCACTTTGCTACAGCAATCGTGAAGCCGGAATTTAAAAAAAAAAATTGAAAAGCGCTTGTAGAGAACGTCTTGTTTTGCTTTTAGCGCTGGCACTGTCCATGTAATGATACTTGATCCGAATTGTCCAGTAAGACAAAGGCGCAATGTTATGCCAGGAAAATGCTGATGCTTCACTCCAGTGGTACATGTGAATGCAGCTTATCACAAGTCCCATCTGGGTTTGTTCTGTAATCCTTTCAACATCACTTGATCATTGACACGGAATCACTCTTGTTTGTGTTTTTGTGGCGTGAACGTCAGTGTAATTTCCCCGGACACATCGCAAAGTTTCCGGCCTATTCAAACCACTGTTCAGAACTCACATGGAACTGAATAAAATGTCTGAATCTAATGTGAAAATTGGTAAATGCAATAATCGCATAAAACATTTTAAATTATGTGCATGCGTTAACGTGTTAATTTCAATTAATACATTTCTTTGGATCAAAAGCAGTTCCGAAATGAATACATGCAAGTACAATTATTTAAGTTAATTTTCAATAACTGAAGTATTGAACCACTGTTTCCTCAGCTCAGGCTACCTTAAGGCTAAGCAGTATATGGAGGAGGAGAACTACGATAAGATCATCAGCGAGTGCACAAAGGAGATTGAGTCTGGAGGCAGGTACACAGCTGAAGCTCTTCTGCTGAGAGCCACCTTCTACCTGCTGATTGGCAACGCTACAGCTGCACAGCCTGACCTCGACCATGTCATCAACATGAATGATGCCAGTGTCAAGGTAACAGATTTGGGATGAAGAGTTAAAAAATACAACAAAAAAAACAGTATTACACTCATTTAAGTCATCACTATAGCATATTTCACTGTGTGCCAAGAATGAATTAAGAACGAGTCATGGCTCATACATTTTGACTAAGCCATTTCAGAAATAACAGAGTCATGTACTGAATAGTATGTCCCTTGGTGTTAATGCATTTTAGGGATGGGCGATATGACCAGAACATTATATCATGATATGAATAATTTAACAACATGATAATGATATCAGGATATAGTAAAACTTTCTGGAAAATCAATAAAAATGGGTTTTTATGCTAAATAAACATATTGTAATGTCTGGTTTTGGATAATCCAGTCAGTGAATTAAATACTTTATTAAATGAAAATGACTTCCTATTTAATATTTTTTAATTTTTTATTTGTAACTTGACAAACATAAAGTAAAACAAAAAACAACTTAGTTTGAAATAAGCCTTACCATAATGCTAAATTTCACATTATGCCACATTTCAGTCTATGTTGTTGGCCATAAACTTTCCTCAAGAAACTCAACATCATCTTAAAGCAATGCAACAAAGTAATACATAAAAAAAAATCCAGTGAAAATAAACACTTATAGGCTCTTAATGATTTATTTATATATATATATATATATATATATATATAAGGGTGTAACGGTTTAACAAATTTGTCACGGTTCGGTTTGTATCACGGTTTTAGGGGCATGGTTTCGGTACGGTTTGTTATTTGTTTTGTTCAGGAAAAAAAAAATATTACTGCCAAATCCAAAGTAAAAATATTCTATTTGGTAACACACTTAAAGAGATTTGCCTTCAGTAACCATAGTTTAACCATGGTATTTGTAGTAAAATCACAGTAACCACAAAATTAACATGGTTACAATACTATAGTAAAATCGTGGTTACTATATGGAATCTACAGTATTACTGTTGTAAAACAATGGTTAATTGTAACAGAACTATGATGTCTGCCAAGAAATCAATGGTGACAGCAGTCATTGTCACTTCATTCATGGCTACTACAATATTACTATAGTAAAACCATGGTTACTGTATGGCTACTATAGTATTTCTGAATAAAACCATGGTTAACTTTCGTTAATGTTCTTAACAATTTTTCCCCCCTAATTACTAACTCAGCATTTAACTTAATACCTGCATTTATGCTATATGCAGGGGTGGGTTTACGATTTCTGAGGCCCCAAGCAACCGACCAAGCTGGGGCCCCATTTTGAAATTTTTGCTTAAAAAATTACATGAAATTTATTTTATATCATAATTTTAAATTCATCCTATCAACGATTGTAGCAAAGTACATTCAAAATGTTTAATGAAATAAAAATCTAGTAAAAGATAATTAATGCATGTTTTCCACAATACAGTAATAAAAACAGCAAATTATTTTGAACAGGGTGTGCAAAACCTACTTCACACAGTAACATTTTGGAATTCAGTTGTTATTTATTAATTTTATAACCCAGCAATTATTTATTGTTGTCCAGATTGCCATTATAAAATGATACAGTATTTTTATTACTTTGAGGATTTGTTGTATACAATAGTAATATATTCCTGTCTTATTTACTTTACATTCACCTGGAGTGTATATTCTGATGCTGAGGTTGTATTTTATGTAAGCATTGTAGGCAACATTCGTAACTAACAATAAACATACAAAGCACGGCGGCCCCTCAGCACACTAGAGCAGAAGGAAAAAAAAACATTGCCGTTTATCAAGTGCTGAAATTTGCTTGTTGCAGAACAGTCTGGAATAATTGTAATAGTCACCTCTTTGCAACCTGAACTTGTTCAGAACGTTAAATCTTTGTGACACCTGTGCTAAAAAAAACAACAATCTAGACACAGTTCAACGACTGATACAGAACGCAGGTGTCTTGGCATGCATTTTTGAAACCTGAAGCTCTTATTAACTTGACACAGTGTCTGAAAATGTGCCAGTCCTCCGTGAGACACTGAAGAAACAGCGAGACATGCTGCAGCAGGTATGGCTATTCGTCCAGTGTGTGTTTACACAGGAAAACCATGGCAAAACAGAGCAGACAGGCAAAAATAAGTTCGGTGTGAAAGGCCCCTAACTCATCCGTTTGTGTGTATCTGTGAGTGAGAGCGTGTGCGCGAAACAATTTCGGACGGCCTATATATTTTTTCATAAATTACAAACCTGAACCCTACTTAAAAAAAAAAACTCAGCTGTCCGACCCCAGCGGCTTCTAACGTGAACCGCTCCAAGAGCGCTGACAACAGTGTATTCGCGCATGTACCTAGAACGACATGACATCTCCCAAGCATTTTTTTGCGGAGCTTTCCTACCGGGGTGGGGGCCCCCCGCTACATCCGGGGCCCTACACAATTGTGTGGTTTGCATGGTGGTTAAAACCACTACTGGCTATATCCAACAACATAAAGTGCATTTCATACTCAACTCAACATATATTCAACATTCAGAAGTTGTACATCACTATAGAAGGAATAATCTTGCTGTTAAAATGGATGCTAGAAGGGATGTCGTAACGCAACTTGAGTGTTTTAATCATATGCGGAATTCCCACATCTTCATCAACGGAGTAGGGCAACATAACTTTGGCAATGAACACTCCAAGTGCTTTAGTTATTGTTATATGTCTGTCCGAACTAGCGCTGAGTTCCTTAAAGACAGAAGGGAGTGTGTCTGTGTGCAGTTTCGGGCTCAACTGCGGCTCTGTGTGTGCTGCGCGCTATCAATCCTCGGGTAATGTCAGCGTAAATAAATAATCAAACATCGATGTATTACCAGTATACGGCACTCGCATCAAGCAGTGTCTGCAAACAGTGCCTGTATTGTAAAGGTTTTATGACCATCGCTGTTGTGATTGACTGCAAAAAGAAAAAGTTCCCAGACAGGAGACTTGAATGACTTAGGGGCTTCTCTATCTTGCGGCTTGTTTTCTCATCTTGCCATTTTCAGCTTCACACTAACGCGTGCAGAACTGTGATGTCATCAACTGATTTAACATGCTTAGTTAATAGTACAGCTTCTCTATGTGGAAAGTTGACCCATGTGAAACAGGCAGAGCTTGTCTACAGAGCGATACGGGTGCATTAGAGAAGGTTATAACTGCGCATGTCTAATTGGCGCTTTATTTTGTTCGCCAAACTGTATGGTCCAGATACATCATTAAACTTGAGATGAACCGTGGTGCAAATGCTTACTGAACCGTGGGTGGTGAACCATACGGTTCGGTTTTTAACATCCCTTATATACACACACTGGCGGCCAAATGTTTGAAATAATGTACAGATTTTGCTCTTTATGGAAAGAAATTGGTACTTTTATTCACCAAAGTGGCATTCAGCTGATCACAATGTATAGTCAGGACATTAACAACGTGGAAAATTACTATTACAATTTGAAAAAAATGTTCAGAATTTCTTAAACTATCAAAGAGTTCTCATTGCAGATTCTTGGCATTCTAGCTGTCAGTTTGTCCAGATACTCAGGTAACATTTCACCCCACGCTTCCTGTAGCACTTTTCATAGATGTGGCTGTCTTGTCGGGCACTTCTCACGCACCTTACAGTCCAGCTGATCCCACAAAAGCTGAATGGGGTTAAGATCCATAACACTCTTTTCCAATTATCTGTCCAATGTCTGTGTTTCTTTGACCACTCTAACCTTTTCTTTTTGTTTTTCTGTTTCAAAAGTGGCTTTTTCTTTGCAATTCTTCAAAACTTGTGTTGAGCGGGTAGAATTCAATGAAGCTGTCAGCTGAGAACATGTGAGGTGTCTATTTCTCAAACTAGAGACTCTGATGTACTTATTCTCTTGTTTAGTTGTACATCTGGCCTTCCACATCTCTTTCTGAAATCTTCAGTTTTTTGGCAATCTCAAGCATTTTATAGCATTGTATAGCCTCAAAACAATGATTGACTGACAAGTTTCTAGAGAAAGCTGTTTCTTTTTTGCCATTTTTGAACTAATGTTGACCTTAAGACATGCCAGTCTATTGCATACTGTGGCAACTCAAAAACAAACACAAAGACAATGTTAAGCTTCATTTAATTGACCAAATAGCTTTCAACTGTGTTAGATATAATGGCAAGTGATTTTCTAGAACCAAAATAGCAATTAAGCATGATTACTCAAGGATAAGATGTTGGAGTGATGGCTGCTGGAAATGTGGCCTGTCTAGATTTGATCAAAAATGACTTTTTTCAAATAGTGATTGTGCTGTTTTTTTACATCAGTAATGTCCTGGCTATACTTTGTGATCAGTTGAATGCCACTTTGGTGAATTAAAGTACCAATTTCCTTTCAAAACAGCAAAATCTGTAAATTATTCCAAACTTTTGGCCACCTGTGTGTGTGTGTGTGTGTGTGTGTGTGTGTGTGTGTGTGTGTGTGTGTGTGTGTGTGTGTGTGTATATATATATATATATATATATATATATATATATATATATATATATATATATATATATATATATATATATACTGTATGTAGTATATGAATATGAATATCTGAAGGCAAGCATGGACAGTTTCTTTCCTAACATCCAACATTATTCAAACATAATTTTATTAAGGGCAACGATGTTTCGTTTAAAAACTCTATTTTGGCATTGTAGCTGTTGGTTAGAAAGCTGGACTGTCTAGCCGTTTGAGATGTCTGACCTCCATAGCACTTTAAGGTACACAAAAAAAAAAAAAAAAAATCAAGTTTCAAATGTAAGTTTTGTGGTCTGCGACACAATTTTGAATTTGTGACCCCACTCTGCGCTGCCCTGTCTCTGGAGCATAAATATCGGTAAACCTGGACTCGCACGCACTTGCGTGCTCCAGAGATGGCATGCATGACACTACAGTGAAACACAGATGCGCTTGTCAGATGAGAAGCATATTTAAAGCTTATGAAGCATTGAACGCAAGATGAATGTCATTGAATTTGCTGAATTTCATTGAAATTTTTAATGGCAGGAAAACCCTGTCCATGTCTCAAATTCTTCAGGTGAAGCCCTGCCTACTGATAAATACACACGCCGTACTCATGTACTGTATATTTACATATCGCGATATACATGATATGGTCAAATCTTTATCAGTTGACACTACATAGTCACCATGATATATATCGACATATCGCTCAGCCCTAATATGCATCTTTCTTGATATGTTTCAGCTGCGTGCTAATGCTCTCATTAAACGTGGAAGCATGTACATGCAGCAGCAGCAACCCCAGCTCTCCACACAGGACTTCAATATGGCTGCAGAGATCGACCTCCGTAATGCAGACGTCTACCACCACAGGGGACAGGTACCATGAAAGCTTCACACACGTTCACATTTTCACCTAAAGAAATTGGTCAAAGTAAATCTCTTTAGAATGTTCATGATATTGAGGTGTTATGATACCCTTTTTACGTCTAAGAATTCTACATGTTTCTGGACAATCTTTGATCCATTAATTGGATTGTAACATTACTTTCTATGGAGTTCAGTACAGTCATGCAACACTTACCACCAAATAAACCTGTTCTTCCTTCAACATTCCTCAACTATGAAAGTTACAAGAAAGTCCTACTTTGAGTGTCTTGATAACTGAATATATTCATTCCTCAGTTGAAAATTCTGCTGGATCAGGTAGAGGAAGCTGTGGGAGATTTTGATGAGTGTATAAAGCTTCGACCAGACTCTGCACTTGCTCAGGCCCAGAAGTGCTTTGCACTGGTGAGTAACAACAGAGGGTTCTGTGTGCACATTAACATTGGCACTGTTCAACTTTTTACATGTTGCTCCAGAGATGTTCCTTGGTCTACCTTATTGACAACTTAATGTGAGCAATTCTGAATTGTATTTATTGTAAACATGGATGTGACCTCCGTTGTCACTGGTTTCTTGTAGTACCGACAGGCCTACACTGGAAACAACCCATCCCAGGTTCAGAAAGCTATGGATGGCTTTGAGGATGTCATTAGGAGGTTTCCAAAGTGTGCAGAGGGCTTTGCTTTGTATGCACAGGTATTGCTCACCTTGTTGGAATTTAGATGAAAATCGTCTATGAAATGTTTAATGTTTGAATCATCTTTGCATCATATATCTTCCTTTTTTATTTTTATTTTTTTTATTTGATCTTTTGTAGGCACTAACTGACCAGCAACAGTTTGGTAAGGCGGATGATATGTATGACAAGTGTATTGAACTAGAGCCTGATAACGCCACAACATATGTCCACAAAGGGTTAGTCCTTTGAATATTTATAGAATCGTATCTTAATCCATTAGTAGATTTAGAAAAATACATTTTTAATCAGTTCTGTTTGTTTGTCTATAAAGTCTATTGCAGCTCCAGTGGAAACAGGATCTTGAAATGGGCCTCGAACTCATTAGCAAAGCCATTGAAATTGACAACAAATGCGACTTTGCTTATGAAACTATGGGAACCATTGAAGTCCAAAGGTTTGTGACAGTCAAAATGTCCACACTTCCCTAAAATAATATTTTTTTTGAGTACTGAATAATTGCACTGTTTGCTTCATTCCTGCTGTGTAAAGCGTTAAGTTAAAATGTTTCATGTGGTGGTTATTTAAAACCAGATTGTGTTTGCTTGGGAAAAATGTTTTTGGAAGTGCGCTTTTGACAAAACTGCTATTTGAATTGTCTCCCACAGAGGCAACCTGGACAAAGCTATAGACATGTTCAACAAGGCCATCAACTTGGCTAAGTCAGAGATGGAGATGGCCCATCTCTACTCTCTGTGTGATGCTGCTTATGCCCAGACTGAGGTAGCAAAGAAGTATGGGCTCAAGCCTCCCACACTATAACTCTTGGTTCCTTCCATTACATTCTACTGCCGGGCCAGAGTACACATCCCATTACCCAAACATGAGTTTTTGTTTTTTTTAACTTGATTATCAATGAAAAGGAAGGCCAAACAGGATCTGCTGCCATATGTTTACACCAGTTTTGATTGGAGGACTGGAAAGTGGCACAGAAAAGCATGGGGGAGTGGAGTATGGAACAGCAAAATGAAAAAAGATTGAGAGAGAAAGAAAAGTGAGTGAGTGAAAGAGAATGATGGCTGCTCTTTTGGATGTCAAATCGTAAGTGGATTAGTCCACATCTTTATCAAATATGGTCCAGACTATCTTACAACTTACGAGCAGCACTCATTTGCTTATTTTCAGTCTCCCTTGCCATGTGGTGTGACAAATGTGAATCTTTGATTTAATTTACTATCAGCAATGGACAGTCTACATTCAGTAATTTTACTTTATTTTTTTTAATTATTATTATTTTGCTCCAAGATGCCAGATTCCATAAGTTAAGTCAATGAACACCGTCAGCAGGGACTGCATTATGGATTCATGGTTTAATGCTGTAATGTGCAGAAGTTTTGTCCTTCACTGTCATATGCTAGCAATCTATTTTCGTTATTGTTGTATGGGAAATGCAGGATTAAAATTTTAGTTGACATGTGTTTGTGTAATAAATCATTCAGTTCTTAATGTTTCACTGCTGTTGACGACACTGTTTATAAGAATTGAGTTATATCAATCTAAAGTTTAAGAAAACGGACCACACAGTGATTCCTTTTAGTGTTAGTTTACATGGAGTTTACCGGGTGGGGGTTTGTTCTGCGCAACACCAGTGAGATTTTTCTTTAAAAAAAATAAATCAACACAAGTTATACAATAATAACACAGATGTTATTAAGCCTGCTCAATGTAGAAAAATTCTAATTTTGGTGACAGAGTTTGCTAATTATTTTTTAGCATAAGGGAAACTATAATCAAAGTAATTTAGCCCTACTTTAAGCCATGTACAATAATTTTTATTCCAAGTGAAAGAACCTTACCTTTTCATACTGAGGCACTAAAATGAAAAGGAAAGCTTAGCTGTGTCAACGTAATGTTGCATGTTTGTGCAAAATAAAAATAAAAATAAAAATAATGAACCATTAACCTAAAGCATTGTTTCACAAAAATTACATTCCTCTAGTTTTTCAACCTGCGCATATCTGATTTTATTTGCTTATTTGCTCTGTGGAATAAAAATGATATGGAGGGATATTTTTGGCTACATTCTTGGAAAGAATAGATCATACATTTTACATCGAACAACAAAGTGCAACTCTGTCTTCAACTCTTCTAGACTTTTTTTTTCTTCTTTCAGAAACTACATTCATTTATAAAGCCTTGTCTTGAGAACGTGAGCTAGTTGTAAAGAAGTGGCTTGACCTTAAATATAGCACACAGAATCCAAATTTACTGTGAAAACTTGGCTGTTAATATTTAAGAAACACTTTGTTTGGTTAATCAGTTTGCAAAAATGGTGTTTTTTCTTGATAATTAAAAAAAAAAAAAAATTTAAAATAAGTAAACCATTTGCTCATCATAGCAAGACTTCTTCCCTAACATTATTCATACAGACATCTTCCAAACACAAAAACAAAATCATTTCTATCTATTATTCACGTGCTTTAAATACGTTTATTTTATCACGTAAATAAAAGTCATTCCAGACTGCTGCATGTTTTATGATCTGCCTAGTAACCCTTAATTAGAATGACTGTTTTAAAATTAACTTTACACTGCAGGCGAATTGGCACCATCATCTAGAGGTTATAAATGAATTTGTTGTGCTTGATCTGTTACTGAAAGTAACTGTGCAAAAAGATGCTTAGAGTTAAAAAAACAAAAACGAGAGATGTAATGTGACGTTGGTAATGTTTACTGTGTGATAATGTATTATAACCTTAAATAAAGAGAATTGTTGTCAATTACTCATAAAGCTAACTTTGTTTCATGTTTTAATACTGATCAGTTTTATGTGTGGTTTTTATTTTGTGTCATTATTTAAGCGTCAAATTATTTACTATTCAAGGTATAAAAAATTGGATGACCAGAGACCCTTGTGGCAACATGTGTCACTGTGTCTACACTGCAAGCGATGCAGTATAACCATGTTTAATTTTCATAAGGGATGACTTTACATTAATAAGGGAAACTTTCAAAAATTAAAGGAATATTTCACCCAAAAATGAAAATTCTCTTATCATTTACTCACTGTCATGCCATCCCAGATGTGTATGACTTAAATTTCTTCTGCAGAAAACAAAGGAAGTTTTTTAGAAGAATATTTCAGCTCTGTAGGTCCATACAATGGGAGTGAATGGTGATCAGTTCTTTGTAGCTCCAAAAATCCCATAAAAGTAATCCATATGACTCCAATGGTTAAATCCATATCTTCAGAAGCGGTATGATAGATGTGGGGGAGAAACAGGTCAAAATTTAGTTTCACTTTCACATCTGATTCTGAAAGTGAAAGAGAAAATGGAGATTTAAAGTAAATAGTAATAATAATAATAAAAAAGGAACTTAAATTTTGATCTGTTTCTCACCCACACCTATTCTATTGCTTCTGAAGATATGGATTTAACCACTGGAGTCCTATGGATTACTCTTATGCTGTGTTTATGTACTTTTTGGAGCTACAAAGGTCTGATCACCATTCACTTGCATTGGATGGACCCACAGAGCTGTGATATACTTCGAAAATCTTTGTGTTTTGCAGAAGAAATTCATACACATCTGGGATGGCATGAGGGTAAATGAGAGTAACTTAGAGAATATTCATTTTTGTGTGAACTGTCCCTTTAAAGTAGGCCAACGATGAGAAGTATTCACAAAGTGTGACAAGTATGTGGCATGTCAGTAATAGCTGGGAGAGCATGTAGTCCTGCTGAGCTGAAATCTTGCTTTGACTGACCAGAGTAGTGGGATGATACAGTAGGCGTGTGTAGATGATTTTCATGTTTGAAAAAATGAAGTTCGATTATTGAAATTACTGAAAATATTTTCTTAACATTATTGCTATTATCATCAGAGATGTTTAGTTAAATTCGACGAATCTATCTGATGGTAGATGGTTTCTTGTCGCTTGGTACATTGGCAATAAACGGGTGTCCGGTGCGAGCGCGTGGTATTTACGACACAGTTTGACGTGGACCGTCACCACAGCAATGGCGGATGCTTTAGGGGAAGTGCTTCAAGGCAGTTGGTAAGAAAACACTGATGTTTAATTTAACCAGAGAACTGTTCACCGATCCGAATTTGATATTGTCAAATATTGTAAAACGTGAAACCCGTTGAGAAGGGCCATTAAAACCGCAGATGATACACGTCAGCCGTTTGACTAACATGAAGACAGCGATGCTAAGCAGCTAGTCTGGCTAATCAAAGCAGTATGTGAGGAGACTCCAGCTGTTTGTCGTAGTCTGTTCATATTTTTATGCTATTATCCTAAACGATTCAGTATTGTTTTGTCATGCTAGTAAATCTCGTCATTGTTTTCTCAGGACTTGGTTGTGTTAGATCAGCTTTTGCTTTGTGTTTGCGTAGTTTTGCAAATAACAGAGCTATGATATTTATGATGGTGTGGCGATCATAATAAGTTTTATTTACCATTTCATGGTAAGGGTTAGGGTTATGACGTTACCGTGGCCAACTCCACGGACGCTGTTTAGTTGGCATTTCAAGTTTCTCCATTTAAATGGTCACCAAAGTTGCTCGGCTAGTCTGAAAAGTGGGGGAGTGTCTACTGTGAATTATCTCTGCTCAGCTGTAAAACATCTCTCTCAGCTCAAATGGTGGGTTTGTAAACTCTGGTCCCAAAGATGTTTCAGGAAAAAAGCTATTACGGATTAATTAAACTGAAACGTATAATCAGGCCTATGTGACTCGTGTCTTCTGTGTAGTTCAAAACAATAACATAGGTCACGATTAACATCTATTCGTATGACAAAAAAAAAAAAAAAAAAAAAAAGCAGTTTTAAAAAGAGGTGAATCTGAGGGCTTGGTAACCATGTATGCATCAGAAATTTGGTCTCAATAATTGTCTTTCTGTTGTAGTTCCTTCTGAGCAGGACTGGGTGCTTTGATGACACCAGCAGTGTCTGTGAATCTGATGAGCATCACATACTCCTCCCTGCTTGTAAACACGTGTGGTATTGTTAACTCTGACAGCTTCATGACATCAACATTCTTTTGCCTTATTGTCTATCAATTGTCTATTGTTTTGAGCAGTAATTCGAAGATGATTATTCTGAAAGGAATTCTGAAAAATATATTTTCGCTCCTATAGAGGAATTTTGTTATAATGGGACAGTTGGCACAATTAGTTAGCTTTCTTGATAGTTTTAATCTGTTAGATTTGAAGTTATTTGTATATAGCAGTAGACTGAAAGAAAATACGCACACTGGGGTGTTGCACAGAAACAAGCCTCTGTAGGCTAGATTTTTATGTCCTCTTCCTCTGTATCTGAATATGGGTCTTCCTGTTTTTCCTGACAATGACCAGGAAGAAAATGGACTCCATAGGGAGATAAACAAACAAAGTGTGTGTGAGGGTGAGAGAGGCACATGTGTCAGCTTGTGACTGTGAACTTAAATGTTAACCGCAGACAGAGCTTTACATCGATTTTCCCCAGTGCTCTTGTTAAAGTATGAATAGAAGAAAGAACTTGCGTTTTCTCACCTCAGTTTGGAATGATTGCCATGTCTTGTTGTTAGACCACTTTAATGTCAGCTGCCTTCCCTTCAAGTATGCCAGGACTTTTCTCATCATTTACTCACCCTCATGACATCCCAGATATGTATCTCTGTAAAGCCACGCTCTCACTACACAACTGTCAGACTACCTTAATCGCTGTTATGCTCGCATTACTTGACAAGTTTTCTTGTCATCTGTCGTCGTCTTGTCTTAGCAGCATTCATACTTCACAATAGAATGCAGACGAGGTGTACAAACTACAAGATCTGTGACCAAGAGGCATCCCCGACCAACAGTGATTAAAAACGTTTTCTCAAACAAATCACGCAAGAAATGAGTGACCATGAGATTTTACCAGAAATAAATGGTTGCGATCAATTCACTGTCCAAACATTGTCTGCTAACTGATTTTGTCTGAAAAACAAAAGAGACGAAAAAAATAATAATATGGCAGCAACAATGTCTGTGTCTGTTTTGGGGAAAAAAAGTTGCAGGTAAATAAAACGGCCCAATGTCAAGTAGAGTGTGTAGATCATATTTATTTGTTAAAAATTCTTACTTGTTAATTTATTACAGTAAAACTTAATTATGATCAAATTGTGGCTTTCCATCCTTGTGCATAAAGATGCATGACAAGATGTGATTGACTGGAGCAGTTTGCCCTTGTCGTTGCACCGCTCACACTCCAAGATTATGTGGAGATGATATCAAGCATTGTGTGAAAATATCCCAGTGTCTGCTACTGCTCAAGACTGGCTCAGATCACCATGCTGACCTGCTCATACTTAACTAGCATCACCGACTGTAGCGAGCACTGTTTTGGCGGCGATCCGATGTTTTGTAATCTGTCTGCGCCAGCAAAATCCAAGCAAAAACCGTTTAGTGAGAGTGCAGCTTAAGGCAATACAATGCAAGGGAATGGTGACCAAAATTTTGAAGCTCCAAAAAGACACTTAGGTCCCTTTTAAACCTGTTATTACCTTTTGTTAGAATTGGGTTACCAGTATTCTCAGTTATTTTAGTGGAGTACCTGTTTTAGATGAGCTTCAGATGTGTTTGCTTCTCGTCTGTGTCCCTGCATGTAGATATCAGACACCCTAAAGAAGGTCAGTAAAGTTCTCGTGCTTGTGTATGTATTCGCTTTTTCAAATTTGGGGCGGTTATTTTCTTTGAAATCCGCTCATAACCGGCAAAGTTTAAACTCTTGTTTTAGTACAGTGGTTGATTGACAGGTGAAGGATTGTGCTTTGCTTCTGTCTAGGATGCGTATTCTGGACAGACAGCATTTCACACTTAAAATGCGATGTGGTCACGTGCTTTTGAGTACCTTCTGATCCGATCACAAAACGTTTTTTTTAAGACTGTTTACACCTGTATTTAGCGCAGACCACTTGTGATCGGATCACCAGAAATGCATCTTAATACCAGGTCTAAATGGGGGTAGATGCCGGGCAGTATTTCATTTATTTGTGAATGAAAACAAGGCTGTAAAGGTGGCTTTTTTAAAAATAAAATTTCATAACAGAAGTCTTGACTGGCATGTCCTCATCCACAGTTGTTTTGACCAGATCTGGTTAGCATGGTGACACATCTATCCATGATCTTACTGGGATCTGTGTGTGTGTGTGTTCTGAAGGGATGAAGATCTGGCTGTTGCTCTTGACTCAGCAGGCTGTGATCTGGACGCTGACCAGGATGGTGCCATCCAGGTCCGAAACCTGCCCCCACCACAACGGGCAAAGCTATGGATGGTAAGTGTGTGTGTGTGTGTGTGTGTGTGTGTGTGTGTGTGTCTAAAGACACAGTGGCTTGACTACCTTGATCTATCTTTAGAAAGATCATACAAGCTGTGTTGAGAAGAGAGAGACCGAAAAAGTGTTTGCGCATATGACAGGATACATAAAAGATCCATGCAAAGCTTTGTTTTAAAGGGTTTTCAAGCAGAGTCAATGGGTCCCAAAGGGCTTTAGAGAGCCTCCATATCGATCAGATAGGCCATTAAGGAAACTGTAGCCAACCCCTTTAAACAGACACCCCTCATGGGATTATATCACGTGCAGGAGCCATGTTGAACTGCAGTCCCATAGCCTTTATTTTCCTTAATATCATTCTCTTTGTTCACTCTCCTATACTTTTGTCTATTTGTTGTTTGTGTTTCTGGCTCTGATGTTAAATGTGTGTGCGTTGACAGATTGCTTTGAACGTGTCTGGTAAAGGAGACAGTCTTTCCTCATGGGATGGGGCTCTGGACCTACCAGAACAGACACTCATTCACAGTCGCAGTCAGCAGATCATTGGTGAATAACCTTTCCACATCTCGCTGCATTTTCATTGTGCCATCAGCGTTACATGCTACATTTTTACAGCATACGTGGTCTATGAATGTGGAGTCAGGTACTCTACATTATGCTGGTTGTTCAGAACACCATGTATGACATACCATGCATTGTACAAACAATTGTCTGCCCGCAAGTTCTGTTTGTTTGTGTTCTGCAGTTTTAAGATAGACTTGTCAAATGATTTGTACTTCAGTGATGACTATAATTGTAAAGAATGTCTTGAAACTAAACCAGCATTTTTTTTTATTTTATTTTTTTTACAAAATATGTAAGGTTGTGAGCTTCAGAACAGCCCTTAAAATCAAAATCAGAGCTCAAGCTGTAAGCTGTAATTTTTAGGGCTGGGTACTGATTCAGATTTCCCTATTCGATTTCAATCTGATTTTCCTTACAATGAAAGAAATTCTCTCTCAGCTAGCCTAATATTGTTAATTATACAGGGGACCTTCTAACTTGGAACATTATGAAAATATTCTTTTTACAAATTTTATTTTATCATTAGTTCAACATTTTTATCACATTTTAGCTTTACAAATCCATGTATTCCATCAATAAATAGGATGTTTTGAAATTGCATTATGCTGCATATACAGGTGCATCTCAATAAATTAGAATGTTGTGGAAAAGTTCATTTATTTCAGTAATTCAACTCAAATTGTGAAACTCGTGTATTAAATTCAGTGCACACAGACTGAAGTAGTTTAAGTCTTTGGTTCTTTTAATTGTGATGATTTTGGCTCACATTTAACAAAAACCCACCAATTCACCAATCTAAAAAAATTAGAATATGGTGACATGCCAATCAGCTAATCAACTCAAAACACCTGCAAAGGTTTCCTGAGCCTTCAAAATGGTCTCTCAGTTTGGTTCACTAGGCTACACAATCATGGGGAAGACTGCTGATCTGACAGTTGTCCAGAAGACAATCATTGACACCCTTCACAAGGAGGGTAAGCCACAAACATTCATTGCCAAAGAAGCTGGCTGTTCACAGAGTGCTGTATCCAAGCATGTTAACAGAAAATTGAGTGGAAGGAAAAAGTGTGGAAGAAAAAGATGCACAACCAACCGAGAGAACCGCAGCCTTATGATTGTCAAGCAAAATCGATTCAAGAATTTGGGTGAACTTCACAAGGAATGGACTGAGGCTGGGTTCAAGGCATCAAGAGCCACCACACACAGACATGTCAAGGAATTTGGCTACAGTTGTCGTATTCCTCTTGTTAAGCCACTCCTGAACCACAGACAACGTCAGAGGTGTCTTACCTGGGCTAAGGAGAAGAAGAACTGGACTGTTGTCCAGTGGTCCAAAGTCCTCTTTTCAGATGAGAGCAAGTTTTGTATTTCATTTGGAAACCAAGGTCCTAGCGTCTGGAGGAAGGGTGGAGAAGCTCATAGCCCAGGTTGCTTGAAGTCCAGTGTTAAGTTTCCACAGTCTGTGATGATTTGGGGTGCAGTGTCATCTGCTGGTGTTGGTCCATTGTGTTTTTTGAAAACCAAAGTCACTGCACCCGTTTACCAAGAAATTTTGGAGCACTTCAGGCTTCCTTCTGCTGACCAGCTTTTTAAGGATGCTGATTTCATTTTCCAGCAGGATTTGGCGCCTGCCCACACTGCCAAAAGCACCAAAAGTTGGTTAAATGACCATGGTGTTGGTGTGCTTGACTGGCCAGCAAACTCACCAGACCTGAACCCCATAGAGAATCTATGGGGTATTGTCAAGAGGAAAATGAGAAACAAGAGACCAAAAAATGCAGATGAGCTGAAGGCCACTGTCAAAGACACCTGGGCTTCCATACCACCTCAGCAGTGCCACAAACTGATCACCTCCATGCCATGCTGAATTGAGGCAGTAATTAAAGCAAAAGGAGCCCCTACCAAGTACTGAGTACATATACAGTAAATGAACATACTTTCCAGAAGGCCAACAATTCACTAAAAATGTTTTTTTTATTGGTCTTATGATGTATTCTAATTTTGAGATAGTGAATTGGTTGGTTTTTGTTAAATGTGAGCCAAAATCATCACAATTAAAAGAACCAAAGACTTAAACTACTTCAGTCTGTGTGCACTGAACTTATTTAATACACGAGTTTCACAATTTGAGTTGAATTACTGAAATAAATGAACTTTTCCACGACATTCTAATTTATTGAGATGCACCTGTATATAAATATACACTGGTGGCCAAAAGTTTGGAATAATGTACAGATTTTGCTGTTTCAGAAGGAAATTGGTACTTTAATTCACCAAAGTGGCATTCAACTGATCACAAAGTATAGTCAGGACATTACTGATGTAAAAAACAGCACCATTACTATTTGAAAAAAGTCATTTTTGATCAAATCTAGACAGGCCCCATTTCCAGCAGCCATCACTCCACCTTATCCTTGAGTAATCATGCTAAATTGCTAATTTGATACTAGAAAATCACTTGCCATTATATCAAACACAGTTGAAAGCTATTTGGTACGTTAAATGATGCTTTACATTGTCTTTGTGTTTGTTTTTGAGTTGCCACAGTACGCATTAGACTGGCATGTCTTAAGGTCAATATTAGGTCAAAAATGGCAAAAAATTAAAAACAGCTTTCTCTAGAAACTCGTCAGTCAAGGCTATACATTGCTTGAAATTGCCAAAAAACTGAAGATTTCATACAAAGGTGTACACTACAGTCTTCAAAGACAAAGGACAACTGGCTCTAACAAGGACAGAAAGAGATGTGGAAGGCCCAGATATACAACTAAACAAGAGGATAAGTACAACAGAGTCTCTAGTTTGAGAAATAGATGCCTCACGTGTCCTCAGCTGACAGCTTCATTGAATTCTACCCGCTCAACACCAGTTTCATGTACAACAGTAAAGAGAAGACTCAGGGGTGCAGGCCTTATGGGAAGAATTGCAAAGAAAAAGCCACTTTTGAAACAGAAAAACAAAAATAATAGGTTAGAGTGGGCAAAGAAACAGAGACATTGGACAGATAATTGGAAAAGAGTGTTATGGATCTTAACCCCATTGAGCTTTTGTGGGATAAGCTAGACTGTAAGGTGCGTGAGAAGTGCCCGACAAGACAGCCACATCTGTGGCAAGTGCTACAAGAAGTGTGGGGTGAAATCTCACCTGAGTATCTGGACAAACTGACCGCTAGAATGCCAAGGATCTGCAAAGCTGTCATTGCTGCACGTGGAGGATTTTTTGATGAGAACTCTTTGAAGTAGTTTAAGAAGTACTGAAATTTTGTTTTTTTTTTAATTGTAATAGTAATTTTTCACGTTATTAATGTCCTGACTATACATTGTCTCTGTGTGTGTGTGTGTGATGTATATGTGTGTGTGTGTGTGTGTGTGTATATATATATATATATATACACACACACACACACACACACACACACACACACACATACATACAGGGTTGGGGAGTGTCGTAATACATGTAACGGGAATACGTATTTAAAATACAAAATATTAGTAACTGTATTCCACTACAGTTACAATTTAAATCATTGGTATTTAGAATACAGTTACATTCAAAAGTATTTTGATTACTGAAGAGATTACTTTGCATTTTATTGTCATTTGTTTCATTTAATATTTAGTCCTTTCAGATGGAAAACATTTATACATATAAATGATGCGATCCAAAGAGCATTTGAACAGCGGTGAAACACTTTCTTATGATGTGTTACATTCATACGAGCGACAGAGAAGTTTGAAATAAGTTTGGAGCAGAAGAAATAGAAATAAACCTTGTGTAAATTGTCAGCTTTACGATATGCAAAAATGCTATTTCTAGCCATATTACATGCACATGTTACCAGGCATGATCATATTTTTTTAGCAAGAAAATTCACGTTGGATCATAATTTCTTTGTTTTTCTAGTAAGACCTTTGATATTAGGGCAAAAATCATATTCTTGATGATAATTTTTGTATTGTTTTCCTGTAAAAATATCTAAAAATCCTTAAAACAAGATCAGTTTGATTTACCTTGTTTTAGAAACAACACTGCATAAGATATTTTGGTTTTTCAGAGAATGTATTTTTAACATGTGTATTTTGTCTTACTGTACTGGCAGAGTTTTTATAATCAAAACAAGTGACAAAATCTACCAGTGCTGAAGAAGTAATCCAAAGTATTGAGAATACGTTACTGACCTTGAGTAATCAACGGAATACGTTACAAATGACATTTTACAGCATGTATTCTGTAATCTGTAGTGGAATACATTTCAAAAGTAACCCTCCCAACCCTGTCTGTCTGTCTGTCTGTCTGTCTGTCTGTCTGTCTATCTATCTATCAATCTATCTTTATTTGTTACATGTTTATTGTTTACATGCATACTTTAGACTGTTTGCAAGTATTTACATTGTTTTTTTGATCATGTGCTGTTACCCGGTACTATCTCTTTAAGAATACCGGCATTTCAGCAAGCCGTCTCGCGGAAGTGTTTTGGTTGGGGGCTGTTAACGACAGTGGAGTCGCGCAGTTTCTTTACTGCATCCCTGCTATGTATGATTAGAATGTTTCTAGTTTTGTTGTTTTTGGTCAACAACTGACTGTAAAGAACATTAAAAGATATTATTTAAAGACACATTATTCAAAGACAAATGGATTGCATGGATCTTGTCTTTGGATATACACTCACTGAGCACTTTATGTGGAACAATGTGGCCCTAATAAAGTTCCCAACATGGTCTTTTGCCGGTATCTACATGATTTTATGAATGCTGCCACACGATTGGCTGATTAGATAATCGCATAAATAAGCAGGTGTACAGATGTTCCTAATAAAGTGCTCAGTGAGTGTACATTACACAGAACGAGTCAAACCAAACGTTTACTCTAAACACACAGTGAAAGGATCTTGGTGCTGAACTTCTCCGCCACTGTACTACTCAATCACTGGTGAGTGAAATCGATAATTTACCAGCCAGTGGCTAATCACAGACATTTTAGCTACATAGCATTAAAATTGGTCATATTTGCAAGTAATTTACTCGCATTGTAGAGGGTTTTGCATTGAGTAAAAGATCGATCTTGGGATTTAAGAATCAATATTGTTGGGGGCCTGGGTAGTTCAGCGAGTATTGATGCTGACTACCACCTGTGGAGTCGCAAGTTTGAATCCAGGGTGTGCTGAGTGACTCCAGCCAGGTCTCCTAAGCAACCAAATTGGCCCGGTTGCTAGGGAGGGTAGAGTCACATGGGATAACCTCATCATTGTCACTATAATGTGGTTTGCTCTCGGTGGGGCGTGTGGTGAGTTGTTCGTGGATGCCACGGAGAATAGCATGAAGCCTCTACATGCGCTATGTCTCCGCGGTAACGCGCTCAACAAGCCATGTGATAAGACGTGCGGATTGACAGTCTCGGATGCGGAGGCAACTGAGATTCATCCTCCGCCACCCAGATTGAGGCGAGTCACTACATAGAGCACATTTGGAATTAGGCATTCCAAATTGGGGAGAAAAAAAAAGAATCAATATTGTTCAGATGAAGATTGCGATTCATCAGAAAATCAATGTGCACTCGATATAAGATGAAGATTTTATTTTTTGATTGTATTTTATGTATTGTCTATTGTATTCATTCTATTCTTTAATATATGTGGGATTACATTTTTAATAATATGGTGCTAATGTTGAAACTTCTACATATAGATCAGCTGGGGGTACCAGTAGAGGAAGGGCGGGACCTGGTATCAGATGTGGAGTCAGTTATGACCTTCTACAGCAAGTCCAGAAATGTCACCTTCTCTCCAGATCTTAGCTGGCCACACCTTCTCAAACCACTCCTGGGCTTACAGCTGCCCCGCAGAGACCTCTACAACTGCTTCTACGCAGTCATGAATAAATACATCCCACGGTAGGCGTGTTTGTGTGTGTCTGTCTGCATTTCTTCACCACTGTGAAATGTATCAGTTCAGTTTAGAAACTTTATTTTCCACAACTAATTAATCGCACAGCTTTCTGTGATTAATTGCGATTAATTGTGGTGCACTGTTCATTAAAACAAACATTCATATACAATTATAAATATACAGTATACATAAATATTAAAATTGGTTAGTCATCATTTATTTTAATTATTTAAATATGTGTATGTTAAAATGTTCAGTTTTTTTGCGGATAGTTAATTAGACATTTTTACAGGTATAAATCTTTAATACAAGTATATGCAGCCTAAACATGCCATAAAATTAGTGGACATGCGGTAATTATAAGTTGGGCAAAAATTGCGTTTTCCAGTGGACTTTTTTAATAATATGATCAGGTAGATTCAATTCATATTGGCAAGTTAAACTTAAATATACATTGAGTTTATCATTCTCCGTACATTAAATCCACTCCCGTGTTTATTATGCCCGGGACATGCGTTGCACGTAATGATTAAGCGTGCACTGCTCCACGCAATAATACAATTTCTGTGCTAGGATGTGCAGTCGAGTCAAGCTTGTACCTCCTGGAAATTTATAATGGCAATTTTAGCCACAGGAAGTGAGGAAAAACATTAGTGAATTTTCAGGAATATTTTTTTTTTTTTTTTACATATTAAAAAGTTAACTATTAATTGCTAAAATTAAAGCATTTAATTTCCCAGCCCTAGTATGAACTTGTAAGAAAACATTAGAGTATGAAAAAGTATTCAAAAACATGTAAAAATATAAATAAATATAATATAAAGAGAAAATAATTGTTAACAATAAGTATAATAAAAATGCAATCAAGTATAGCTATGCATTCATTATTCTGATTGCTCTTGGCACAAATTATGGCTGATACACGTTCTTGCTGGCTGATGGTTGCCTAATGTATATATCACTTCAGATGGCTAATTATTTTGACAGAGTGCCCACTAAGTATATACATCAACAAAAAATGTATTCCTTTTGTTTGAATTATGTTACTGATATGGCCTTCTAATATGACAGCAATTTGTAATCCATGCACCATGTCTAAGGTTTATTTTATTGAAAGTTTCCCTGATTTAGTGTCATGTTATTTCCCTTTGCAGAGACTGTGTGGTAAAAGGACGGCCATTTCACCTGTTCAGACTCCTGCTGCAGTACCATGAGCCTGAACTCTGCTCATTCCTGGACACAAAAAAGATCACTCCTGATTCCTATGCCATCAACTGGGTAAGTCTTTTATCTGACCTTATTGAAAATGTTACATTGTGTTTGGCTCTCTACACTAAAAAGTCTACACTTTTTTTTTTATGCATAGCCTTCAATTATTTCTTCTAACCTACAGATCAAGGCTCAGAGTTAGGGTTATACAGTATTCCATACAGTGACCCAAATGTCCATTTATTATTTTGATCTATACTAAAGAACTCTATACTAATGTTCTTGTTTGCATTATTTGCCTCCTGTAGCTGGGCAGTCTCTTTTCTAGCCACTGTCTCCCTGAGGTCACACAGGCCTTGTGGGACATTTACCTCCAACAGGCCGACCCTTTTCTCATCTTCTATTTGATGCTCATCATCCTCGTCAATGCCAAGTATGTGACAACAGACCAGACTGTGGAATTGTATTCAGTGCTTCACACTGTGTTTAGGAGTTAAAGTAAAAAAAAATATATATTTTTTTTAAATCTCCAGAGACAACATTCTCACTCAAGAAGCAGACAGTAAAGAGGAGATAATCAGTAAGTTTTCCCACACATTTTCTGGTTAAACAATACAATCCAAATATCAGTTGCATTGATCTGTCACAAAAGTGTACAGCTGTAAAATGTTTTGTTTTCAGAAATGCTGGAGCAGTCGCCGTCATTACTAGAGGCAGAGGACATTGAAGACTTGTTCTCTTTGGCACAATATTACAATAGCAAAACTCCTCTTTCTCTTAGAAAGGTAATCATTATGGTAAATCTGTGTTCTTAGGGCCAGATATTGCCAACTACCTCAAAATATGATATACATCACAGTAAATACTTTGTAATTTGATGGATCTTGCTCACAGTTTCATGATCACAATATCATAATTGGCCCATGATTGTAATAATAATAATATGAATAATAATCAAATCAGATCCCTTTATTATATCATAATAATGTATAAAGATATAATAATTAGGGATGTACCGATAATTGTGTTGGAATCTGTCCAATACCGTGCTCATGTACTTGTACTCATGCTGATAAAAAAGCTCAGATACCAAAAACTGATACCATCTGAAGTATGGATGTCATGGAACATTTAGCTTACAAATTAAAATCAAGTTAGGTCCTAGCAAGTCTCGCATATCCAGACTTTTGTCTAAAACGACAAAGGTCAGGGATCTATAGCAGCTTCAATTGGCCAAGAACCGCCCAGTTAGACAGGAAAATCCCTCTAACTGACATGCAAAGCGATCAATCACAGTCGGTTTTGTCATTACATGCCGTTTAGGGGCGGGGTTATTCGAGATACATCATAGCATAATAAAAGACTGGCATGGGGAAAGAAATAATTTATTTAATGGCACAGCAGTCTCCTCGAGCGATTGCGCAGAAATCACATGGGAAAATAGCTGAAAATGTACAGCACGTAAAAACTTATCACAGAGTATTTCACATAAAGTAAACAAAGCAGAATATGCATGTATTCTCGTGGATTTTCGCTTTTCTTTTGTTCCTCAAATTAAATTCTGAATATCTTTTAAAAGATTTGATGTCACTAACCTGGCAAACTTTGAAAACTCTGGTGATTATTTTGTCCTCAAACTCGCTCATTGTATTAACGTGGAACCTTTGTTTCCAGGTGGACTGATGTAAAGTCATGTGTGCTACTACTCGTTGAAGTTCCATCAAACTTGCAATGAGTAGTCCGAGAAAGCTTTTTCCAATTTTGTGTGCTTTGTGCATCAGATGGTTAGAGCACGGATTGTGGGCGGTCCGTGCTGTCTTAGGCTGAGTCTATGTCCTAGCATGATTATTAAACCGCCAAAGCTGTGATTTAATGAGATAAATATATTATTTGCATGTGCTGCACGCTTTAAAATGAATGTGTGGAGCCGGTTTTGTGCCGACACCAGCTGGTCATATCATTTAGAGCTCCTTGGTTCATACATGGAAAACACCATCATGAGCATTGCACGCTCTGTTTGCAGCAGATGACAGCGAGCAGAGCGCTAATTCACTTTGTAGCACGAGACACATACAGACTGCATATTTATTTAATTAAAAAGCAGCCTTTTGCAGTTTACTAATTGCATTGGGTCATGCAGCGACCTGCTTATCCGGAGGTGAGAAACTCCAGTCAAAAACACACAGAAACGGAAAGGGCTTCACACTCCAAAATAAAAGCTTCTGCCAAAATAAATCTCAATTTAAATGGAAAAAAGAATGACAGAAATATGTCACTACTGTATAGTTATGTAATATTCACTGTAATACTACTACTACTAATAAAAATAATAAATCAATAGTAATTGTATAATAGTTAAGCAATATCACACATCTGTGATGCATTGTTATGCAGCACTTTTTTTTAACAAAAATAACTCCCAACTCCAAAAATTGTGTATTTTGGATTGTGCTGTAAAGTTCTGTATAAAAACACTTCATTTAATAAAAATAATACAATAGAATGTTGAAAATTAATTGTTCTATTTTCATTTGATTAAAGTGTTAATGAATTCCTTTGTTTAGACAGCATATTGATGAAAAAAATGTAAATAAACTTTTGATATGGAATTCAGAAAAATAAAGCAAAAAAAAAAAAACATTATCGGTATGGGCTGTACCGAAAAGGAAGTATCTGGACATCTCTAATAATAATGAATAAATGTAATTGGGTATAAGAAAATAAACCTGATCAGCAGTTTTACTTGGTGACTGCAGCAGTTACATTGTTCTGATAAGACTTTACCTTTCCTATGCAAAGGATTGCAGCAAGACATGCTTAAAAGTATTTGTTGTATGTGTCTGTAGGAGAACCATAATCTGTTTGGCAGTAGTCTGGTGGCTCTAAAGGAAGAGGACATGGACCTGAGTCAGGCGCTCTGTATGCCTGTATCTGTCCCTGAGATCCTTCAAGCCAACCAGCTACAACCTGTGAGTCACAACTCCAAATGTTCTGCCTCTGATATTGAAAACTTTCATCTTTTGCATCATCTTTGTTTCATAATTAATGTACATAGTATTATGGATTCTTAGTGTTCCTTCCTGTGCTCTTGTGCTGTTTAGGAGGGTGTGAGGTTTTTTGTTGTTGACTGTCGTCCTGCAGAGCAGTACAATGCTGGTCACCTCTCCACTGCCTTTCACTTGGACTCTGACTTGGTAAGAATGAGGCGAGTTGGGCTGAAGGGTTTTTACTGTGGCTCATGATTTATAGATAGTATTGTATTTGTGTAATAATAAGCCTAATATGAATTGCTTCATTTTCTTTGAGCTAAAAATAGTAAAAATAGTTCAAGTTAAAACCAATTCAACTTTTAACCTGAGATGAGAGCATGACTGCTGTGTGCATTTTCCATTTGCCTTTATGATTTGTAACTAGTAGCACCTAATAAACAAGCCCAAAAAAATTTAATTTTTCTAGAGCAAATAGTTTTCCTAAAAATGTATGTCCACGTATGTGGACAGCATGACTTAAGTTTTGACATTTTAAATAATACTAAGCTATAGAAAGTCAGATTTTTTTAATTAAATTATTTGTTTCCAGGAGGTGTTAGTTATTCATGTTTTTGAGACGTTACAGATATTACATCATAATTAATCCTGATTCAAAGTAATGACCAGCATCTTCCAATCACTGCCAACCATGTTAAAATAATACATTATACATTCTGAATCTACATACTGATTACGATTGTCCCATGCCTGCCAAACATGTAGAGTGGTCCAAACATCATCTGCAGCCTAAAACTGAATTTTTTATAGGAAGTTTGGATTGAATGCACTTGGCTGCTTGGAGATCTATAGGATGCTCCCTTGCTTCGTATTTAATGACTTAACGTCCAGTGTACTGTCTGTCTGCACTGGTCTCGGAACAGTTCAAAATGCACCTTATTTTCTTCCTAACTCCATATAAAGCCTCTGAAAGCAACATTTTGTTCAGCTTTTGAGGGAATAATGTCCCAAAATCCACGAATGTGGACATAATGAAAAATACATGAACTATTTAAAGCGGCATATTAAACGAAACTAGAGACACTACTCTTTACCTTTAAACAGGTTTCAATGAAAATACATAGAGGTTTCTTACCAGAGGCACTTTTGTTGGCTCTGCACCAGTAGAAGCGCTTCAAGGAAAGTGGCGCCATGCTGTTGTCACGTGACTCGGTGCGTCAGAAGTTTAACCCTTAAATGACAGTCTAGAGTCTTGTGAACAGTATTCAGTCGGTTTTAATTAATTTAAATAATGCGTTCCGTATAGCAATGCCAAAATACAACATCCACTCACAAGGTTCAAATCGCATCTCGAGACGCCTGCATTTTGTTCATTCCGTTGCGCCAGCCGTGTGAATGACTCCTTATTGTTTGGAATTCCATGCATGAAAACATCCCTAGAACCTGACAAATATCAGGGAAATAGTTGTCCTGAGAAATCACAGGTCTCTGATAGCCCTAGGCTCTGTATACAGCCAGTGTAATAAAATAATATCAAACTGAATAAAAGTGTTATCACTGTTTTAACTACCTTACACAGGAACTTGCACACAGCTTTGTACTGCTCTGTATATGTTGACCATTCTCGTATCTTGAAATGTCTGTAATGCAGTGGTGTTTTACTGTGGTTCACAGATGCTCCACAACCCTTCTGAGTTTGCCCTGTCAGTGAAGTCTCTTCTGGAGGCACAGAAGCAGTCTCTGGAGTCAGGCTCTGTGGCCAGCGGAGAGCATCTGTGCTTCATGGGCAGTGGACGTGAAGAGGAGGACATGTACATGAACATGGTGCTCGCCCACTTTTTACAGGTCAGTTCTGCTTCTACTGCAGCCTACTGAATTTACTGTATGAAACCGTGATTGCTAATGCTTTACTGGTAGTGTTTTACAGCTGTTTAGAAGTGGTAAATCTAAGCACACATTTTTACTTTTTTATTTGTTTGTAGAAAAACAAAGAGTATGTGAGCATAGCAAAAGGCGGCTTCATGGGTAAGTTCTATTTCCAGCAGCCAAATGAGTAACATTTTTAACTGTACATTTAATGTGATGCATAGTTGCGTCTTATACCTTCTGACTAACTTTGGAACAAAATTATTAATAATGAATAAATGAAATCAGATCATGTTGACCGATATTGTGCTGATGGATTTATTTTTTTCACAGCATTGCAGCAGCACCTGGCAGATATTAATGTTGAGGGACCGGATAATGTTTATGTTCACTGGATTGTGAGCACCTCAGGATCCCACTGCAGCCTCAGCTCAGTAGATGTGAGTTGTGTGTGTGTGTGTGTGTGTAATACACTTTCTGTGTATTAATGTGATGAAGTGGAGGTAAACACATTCATTTTATTTACACATGCTTTCATTTTCTCGATGGCATTTGCTGCCATCTTGTGGGCATTGCAAGTAAAACAAGGATTTTTTTTACACTAAATGGAATATTCCGGGTTCAATACAAGTTAAGCTCATTTGACATCATGCGTGGCATAATTTTGATTACCACAAAAATTACTTAAAAAATAAAAAAATAAAATACAATTCTGCGTTACAGTGAGTTACAATGGAAGTGAATGGGGCCAATTTTTGGAGGGTTTAAAGGCAGACATGTGAAGCTTATAATGTTATAAAAGCACTTACATTAATTCTTCGATTAATACTCTTATTTAAAGTTGTTTTAATCATTGCTTTTGGCAGACTGCTAAATTACCGGGATTACAGGGAGTAATATCGTTATGGCAAAGAAGATGTAAAATTGTATAACTTCACACATAAAAGGTTAGGAAGCAATTTTATTACACTAAAATCATGTTAACATGCACATCGTTTGTGTCTTTTTGCTATACTTTTAAAATAGTGAGTATTTTAATGACTATTGATTGGCCCCATTCGCTTCCATTGTAAGTTTTATACAATTAATTTTTTTAAAGAAAAGAAGGGACAAGCTGAAATACATTTTTGTGGTAATCACCATTATGCCACAAATGCTGTTGATTGAGCTTAACTTGTATTGAACCCGGAATATTCTTTTAAGAAAAAAAGCTACTGTTGTTGTTAGGGATGTGCCGATGTATCGGCATATCGGTAATAAGCATGAAAACGGCAAAATGAAATACCGATGGTTGCTTTATAATTAATCAGTTAAGCACTTAGTAAAAACTCTGTGAATTCAAATGCACAATCCAGAAATAATAATAGCCACAATATCTAGAAGGGTTGGCACTCCTAAAAAAATTTAATATTTAATTTTTATTCTGTCTCGTTCTCACGTTAATGCACGAAAAAAACGGCATAAATGGACGTGACAGTTGTGAAAGCGTCACTTACGGATAGGCTGCATGATGAGCGAAACCATCCAAAATGCTTTGAGACCATCATACTTGACTTCTGAGATATCGGTATGATATATTTTAATGCTGCATGATTGATTGAATTAAGATTGAAATTGCAATATGGCTTTGTGCAGTTACTAAACCTTAAAAGGCTGGTTTTTAATTTAGAAAAAAAGAAGTGCAGAACTTTTAACAAACTATTTTTAGAAGTACAAAATAACCCTTTTCTTCATATTAATAATCATGTTATCATATTTAGTCATTTTTTTTGTATGTTTTTCACTTTTCTTTATGTATGTAGCTTTTTTTATTATATGATACAGTGATCAATGGAAATTATTTATTGTTAGAACAGTGAAAAGCTTCTGTAAATTGTTTAAGCATTCTTAAGTAAAACGGTGGTCTGATGACAAAATAAGGTAAGTTGAAAATATTGGTTTCGTTAACGACCTATTTTTTTTGTTTTTTTTGTTAAAATCGATATCGGCCAAAAATGTTCATAACGGTGCATCCCTAGTTGTTGTCTTATCAGTATTCCTTGAATTCTATTGTGGTAACTAATAAAATACCTCCAGTATTTAATTTAATTCAGTCTCTCTCTTAATACAGGGGGACTTGAGCACCGATGGCAAAGGAGTTAAATCACTTGTCAACAAAATGACCTTTGCACTTAAGTCAAAGTCAGTAAATGTAAAAGAAAAGGTGATCAACTTCATTGAGAACACTTCCACGCCTGTGGAACGGTGAGCATCTTCTTCTGTATTTATGTCTTTCTATTTATTTCCTTTGAGGGACATCTGATCACCAGATCTCTTCAAATGTGTGATTATTTTTTTCTACCACCCCCACTTACTGTATATAAACTTGATATGGATATAATGAAAGGTAATCACATTAATGTCTCCAAAAATATATATATTTTAAAATATTTTTGTTCGAGGCTTTCATTTAAAGGTTTTGATTTCCTGAAGTCTTTGTGTTTTAATCATCCTCCCGACCTATGCCCTGTTATTTCACACTAGAATATCTTTCAATCTGCCCTGGCCAGACAAGGGGATACTGGAGCGGTAAGACTTCATTAATGTTTGTTTGAGCCTCCACCAGCTTGCATCCGGTACCCACAACGTGCCCTTTCAAGGTGGCGCTGTCAGCTTTAGCTTATTGTAGGGGTTATTAAAACCCATATTGAATAGCACTCTAATGTATGCTCTAACATCACATGCATCTGCATTACATGCATCTGTAGTGTGCATTCACTTTTGAATTTCCGGTTTCCTGATTCAATTCTCCATTGGGTTAGAAATATTATAACATTTTAGAATTAGGGATTTTGAAATGCACCACCAGACCTTCACACGCATGTGTAGTACAACCGAGGTCAAAAATAACACTCAGAATGGTGGAAGCAGTAACTCATAGGTCTTTTTGTCACTCTGCTACGGTGTTGCCCGTTGTTTCCATGTTGACACAAACACTGCGCTTGCCACTCTGTCTTTCCTTGGTTTATGCCAGCAGTCTGCATCTCAGCCTGAAGTCTCATTACTGCTGTCTGACTCCTCGTTGATTCCCTTAACTTGTGTGGAGGGAGACTGCAGGCCTTCATTGTTATTATACAGAAATGATACTCACTGCTGTATAAGGATGTGGCAATTGTGATTAAATTATAAACATTTGCTCATTATCACTTTACAAGCGCCTGGCCTTCAACACTTTGATTCTCATCCCACAGTGGCAAACATTTTAACCTCCCCCTCTTTCTTCCAACTAACAGTACTCACTTTTTCTAATCCAAGAGGACCCATAGCACTGCCATGCTCTTAGTATGTCTGTATTAGGATAAGGAAGACAATGGTGGTGTGAAGGAAAAGCCTATATTCCTCCAGTGTTCTTGTAAATGATGCCTTTCCTCTTTCAGGCATGTGAGCAGCAGTGATCGGGTGGGGAAGCCGTACAGGGGTGTGAAGCCTGTCTTCAGCATTGGTGATGAGGAAGAGTATGACACAGGTAAATTTCAGGTTTGTAAGAGCAGGGTTGAAGGGTCTGCAGAAGCAGGGTTGAGTACCTGTAAATGATCAAATCAATGCCATTCTAGTTGGGCTGTCAATAGATGTACATTAATGCTATTTAATGCATTCATTTAGTGTGATTTTAGTTATATAAATAATAACATGTAAAAAAAATAAATGAACGCAATTAATCATGTCCCCAGACCGTAATAAGGAATATGCCTACCATTGGAGCAATTCAAGCTTGAAGTACCACCTGTTTTGAAACTCCAGCTGTATGGGCAACACACAGCTGTACAGACAACAAACCACACTGAGGCTTGCTTGACACCTATCAACAGCACAAGATGAGAATGCGTTCTTGCGTTTAATCACAGCTGGATAGAGCACAATTTCGAATGCAGGGGTCTCGAAACTTGATTTTCTCAGTTTCAAACCACGTTTAACTTGACACAGAGAACAAAGAATGCTGTGATTATGATGCGACATAACCAAATTGACGTTGACGCTTCCTTTTTGATTTATTATAAGGGATTTTCTATCTCAGACAGATTGGCGAATTCAGTTGCAAAGTTGATTTCTGTGGACTGTAGGCCATTGATAGGCTTATGTTCAATAATATGGATATAAACAATATATTGCCTTCTAAAGCCACTTTTTGTATTGTCTAAATAAAGCTTTACTCGTCTGCCACAATAATGTAATGCATTTTCATAATCTGAATTATTATATTTATAATATATATTATATAATATTTCTAAGTATATAAATAACTATATCAGATATTTATATACACTATTAATTAATAGGTATATCATGTTATTTATCTGATTAAAAAATGTAATCATTTGAAAGCCCTAACATGAGCAATTATGATTAATCTCACATTTTTGTAGTTAACATGTAGTTTGTAATAGTTTCTCATATTGCTTGGACTGTCCAATAAAAATATTTATTTCCTTTCAAAGGTCAGTGCATCCAGTTTTAATGCATTAAGTCCCTTTATTAAGAAAAGCGCAGTCTTTAGAAAAGAGACAGAATATACAATTCAGTTCAACATTTGAGATACTTGTGATCTCAAATCTCTGTCTACATCTTATTTTTTTCTCTTCTTTTAGACGAGATTGACAGTTCATCAATATCAGATGATGACAGGAAAGAGATTGTCAATATTCAGACTTGGATAAACAAACCAGATGTGAAGCACCATATTCCATGCAATGAAGTTAAGGAGACCGGACACATGTTCCCAAGGTGAGGCTACCTGTCTGAAGACATGAGGCTGGTGCTGCAAGGTTGAAGTCACGGTATAGACTTAAAGGAATATTTCACCCAAAAATTATTATTATTATTTTTTTTACTCGCCTTCAAGCCATCCCTAATGTGTAAGACTTCAGGTCTTCTCCAGAACACAAACAAAGATTTTTAGAAGAATAATTTAGCTCTGCAGGTCTATACAATACAAGTGAATAAATAGCAAAAATGTGAAGCTCCAAAAAGCACAAAGGCAGTATAAAAGTAATCCATAAGTTAAATCACTCCAGTGGTTAAATCCATATTTTCAGAAGCGATACGATAGATGTGGGTGAGAAACAGATCAATATTTAAGTTCTTTATTTTACTATCAATCTCTTAATTTCACCTTTACTTTCACATATTTCTTTTGTTTTTGGCGATTGGCATTTTTCGCGCATATCGCCACCTACTGGGCAGGGAGGAGAATTTATAATAAAAAATGACTTAAATATTGATATGTTTCTCACCCACATCTATCAAATCGCTTCTGAAGATATATATTTAACCACTGGAGACTTAGGGATTACTTTTATGCTGCCTTTATGTGCTTTTTGGAACTTCAAAGGTCTGGCCACCATTCACTTACATTGTGAGGACCTACAAAGCTGAAATATTCTTCTAAAAATATTTGTCTGTGTTCTGCAGAACAAAGTCATACACATCTGGGATGACATGAGGGTGAGTAAATGATGAAAGAATTTTCATTTTTGGGTGAACTATTCCTTTAACATTGGTATACTGCCATTGTATTAATGAATTATGGTTTTGATCAAGTGACCCAAGTTGTCAGAATTATAAACCTGTTTATGATATACACTATATGGACAAAAGTATTGGGACACCTACACATTACACCTACAGGAGCTTTTATGATATCCCATTCTAAATCCATAGGCATTAATATCCAGTTGGTCCCCCCCTTTGCAGCTATAACAGCTTCCACTCTTCTGGGAAGGCTTTCTACAAGATTTTGGAGTGTGTCTGTTGGAAGTTTTGCCCATTCTTCCAGAAGAGCATTTGTGAGGTCAGACACTGATGTTGGACGAGAGGGCCTGGCTTGCAATCTCTGTTCTAGTTCATCCCAAAGGTGTTCGTTAGGGTTGAGGTCAGGGGCTCTGTGCGGGCCAGTCAAGTTCTTCCACACCAAACACATCCAACCATGCCTTTATGGACCTTGCTTTGTGCACTGGGGCACAGCCATGCTGGAACAGAAAAGGGCCTTCCCCAAACTGTTTCCACAAGTTGGAAGCATAGAATTTTCCAAAATGTCTTGGTAAGCTGAGGCATTAACATTTCCCTTCAGTGGAACTAAGGGGCCTAGGCCAACCCCAGAAAAACAACCCCATAGCATTATCCCTCCTCCACCAAACTTTACAGTTGGCACAATGCAGTCAGGCAGGAAATGTTCTCTTGGCATTCGCCAAACCCAGACTCATCCATCAGACTGTCAGATAGAGAAGCGTGATTCGTCACTCCACAGAACACGTTTCCACTGCTCCAGAGTCTTGTGGCGGCGTGCTTTACACCACTCCATCCGACGCTTGGCATTGTGCTTGGTGATGTAAAGCTTGCATACAGCTGCTCGACCATGGAAACCCATGCCATGAAGCTCCGGGTGCACAGTTTTTGTGCTGATGTTAATGCCAGAGGAGGTTTGGAACTCTGCAGTTATTGAGTCAGCAGAGCGTTGGCGACTTTTACGTACTATGCGCCTCAGCACTCAGCGACCCCGCTCTGTAACTTTACGTGGTCTGCCACTTCGTGGCTGAGTTGCTGTGGTTCCTAAACGCTTCCACTTTGCAATAATACCACTTACAGTTGATCGTGGAATATCTAGGAGGGAAGAAATTTCACGAACTGACTTGTTGCAACGGTGGCATCCTATTACAGTACCACGCTCAAATTCAGTGAGCTCTTTAGAACGACCCATTCTTTCACAAATGTTTGTAAAGGCAGACTGCATGGCTAGGTGCTTGATTTTATACATCTGTGGCAATGGGACTGAATGAAACACCTGAATTCAATGATTAAGAGGTGTGGCCCAATACTTTTGTCCATATAGTGTATTTCAGCCAATCAGACTGAATCTGTACCTAACTTCAGTGGATTGTGGATGTATAATTCTGTTTTTCATTTATTTATTTATTTCTGCAGCCATCTCCTGATCTCTGCAACACACATGTACTGTTTGAGAGAGGTCGCTGCCCGTAAAGGTTTTGCTTACATCCAGTCCAGGCAGGCACTTAACTCTGTGGTGAAGATCACCTCTAAGAAGAAGCATCCAGAGCTCATCACTTTTAAGTTTGGCAACAACAATGCTGCAGGAGTGGAGATAGTGGCTGTGGAGAGGTACTGTCACTGTAACCAGACACAAGACTGTCCTATTTAAATGTATTCCACCTTTTTAGCAGAGTTCAAGTTGTCTTCTATATTCTGCTCAGGCTTAACAAAATAAGTCATGTACTTACTCTTTTTGGTAAGCAAAGCCATTAACAAAGCTTTGCTCATCTATTCTGGCTTGCACTGAGGGGAAAAACCACAGCATAAAACCACCAAATTTATTAGCGCTTGCACTCATTTCCTTATTTTGTTGTTTGTCTGTGTTTTGACACTTCGACACTTCTCATCTTCCTTCTCAAGGTATTTAATACCGAATGCGGGTGATGCCACTAAAGTCATCAAACAGCAAATCATGAAAGTTCTGGATGCTATAGAGAGCTCTTAGTGACAGAGACATCAGAGAGGCTTCACTCTAGTCATCCAGGGACGACCACAGCTCCAGCCTGAAGTCAGCCTGAAGGGAAAGGAGGGAGCAAAGCATTCCCACACTCTGTTTCTTCGACATTGTCCCCCCACCTCCTCCCTGGGCAACACTGACGTAAAGAACTTGAGCACTTTCATGACTCTTTGGGCGCGTTGCTATCATGATTGACAGGAATTCTAAAACTTCAGGCAAGGAGATGTGAATATGAGCCTGCGTTAGAAATGGTTATTTTGTTCATTTTGCTTTTGTTATCATTTCTGTTTTGAGAAACTGACTTAATTAGGCAAGTTTGATTTATTATCTCTCCTTTATCTGTCTCTAGCCTTAATGACAAGCTATTGCTTTTTGTATGAGAGACTCAAACAGGCCCTCTGGATGAGAAAACGGGAACCTCAATCAAAGACAACTCATTGCTCTTTATTTACTTTAATGTATGAGGTCAATAGTTCTTTAGCCATTTGAAAATTTAAACATCATATATTGCTGCACACTTGTATAACTGAGAATAGTTTGATGCATATTTATCAGAGCAGTGTTTTTACAGCGAAAATATTTGGAGCCAGATCACTGGCATTGACGATGTGAATATGTGCTTCATTTTCATATTGGGGAAAGAACGCTTCCCTATAGTATATAATGTTGCTTGAGGCTGCACACATGTGATACACACATCCTTCCACACAACTCTGCTGCTCTTTGTACAAATTCACTAGAATGACTTTTTCAAACCAGAAAAAATTATAACCTTTTGTTAAGTCACCTGTCAAATTCTGATTCCATTGAATTATTTTGTGATTGCAGCCTTAAAGATTAAAGGGAACAGGTCAAGAGAAAGTAATTATTCACTTAGAGTAAAACTAGACTTCTCTCTGTAAATCATGGCCAAGTTTACCAGAGAATGTATTGAGAAAAATATGTTTTTAGCTGCCAATAATTGAGTGCATTAAGTGGACTAGATTCTATTGAGGGTAAAATTCAGTAATACAAGTGTTGTATTATGTAGTGATGCTGACGCACTGAAGAAAGACTGGATTCATAAGCCAGTTTTCATCAAAATCAAATAAAGGCATACATAAGCCGTTTACCAGTATCAATTATAACATATCTTAACGGTGATAAAATGAATGGAAGGAACACTTAAGGTGACAATAAAGATGCACTATGTCGAAGTATGGCTTACACTGACACCTAGTGGCCTGGATGCTTCATTCAAACAGAAGTTTTCAATTACCAATGCCATTGTAGAAATTCACTATGCACAGTAAGCCAGGATTAATTTAATCCATGAATGAAAGTGTCCAATAAAAGGGCAAATACTGAGATATAGCGAGTAGGATTTAGCTGGTGATGTGATGCCAACATGGCTGCACCCATGAGGCGCCCCTTCCCATGTAGAATAAAAGAGCTTTTATAAGGTTATAACTAAAATGACTGAACTCTTCATCTCACATGAGTGATCATGATATTATACATATGTTTCAAAATAACTACTCATTTCTTTAGAAGTAAACATTTTTAAATGAGGAAAAAATTATTGAGTGCACCTTTAAAACTTGGGGAGAGCTATACATACATTTTTGTTCCCTCTATGTGAGGAAAAAGTCCTGCCAGTTTGTCACACTATGCAAGTTCCGAAAAATGAATTAAAAAGCTTATAAGCGTTCTTTGCATTAAAAAGTACTAAGGACCTTGTCCCCAATGCTCAAAAACTTTTCATTTATTGTCTAAGCTACAGAATACTATTGATAAAATCTGTTTTAATAAATTAAAATGAGGTCCACTATGTCTCAACACTGAGTAAATTTGGTTCATTTGTTGTTGCACATAACAGCATGTAACAATGTAAAATGATATTTTTTTTATTTTTGGTTTGTATCAAAATAAGTACATTGCAACATATTTACAATAATTCCTTTTTTATAGTTTGATAAAGAATTGTTTACACAGTTGTCAAATGAAAGTAAAATTAAACTGTACAATATTGCCACGTGAGGCTTATAACGAGCATCAAGTGAATTGAAAATTTGTAAAAAAAAAAAAAAAAAAAAAAGGTAGAAAAAGGAACAAATACTGAAGGAATGGCCAATGTAAATCACTTTTAGACTGGGCAGTAAACAGAGCATGTCTCCATATGCATTTTCACAAACCCTAGGAGCAATTCAATACTTACATACTGCAATTCAACAGTATTAGTGTGATTACGACTCACAAATAAAAGATACAATAAACGGTTTACAGTATTACATAAAGGCTACATAATATCAGTCTTACACCACAAATGAAAATGAATAACACTTTTTGTTAGAATAAAGAAAAGAACCATGTGCGATTTGAAATGCATACAATCAAAACTGACAAAATGTCAGCGTTTCAAAAAAGCATACTGTTCAACTGCAAGGAATGATCACAAAGATTACAAACTATTAACACTAAAGCTCCTACAGGGAGGGAAAGTTTTGTACAAAAAAAAAAAAAGAATGACAATAGTGATGAACATATAAAAGTATACAGTACATTTGGCCATGTAAAAGCAAACTAAAAGAACCCCCAAAGTTCAGTGTTTAATTTTTGCGCGTAGTAAAAACATTTCAGCATTTCTTAAGTGCTTTGTCTCAAGAAACAGTAAAAATGACAAAACAATTTAGCAAAGCACCATTTCCCCTTAGCCACAGCTGTTTGCATTTAATAAAGGGACTTGAAATGACAACCAGAGCTAAATCCACCAGAGGAAAAAGGACTTTAAGTGCATTTTATCTGCCTGTTTAGTTTTAAGGAACCAAGAGAACTATGAAGCTCACAGTTTCTCTTTTATTATCACTTGCAGAGGAAAACTGTGAAACGATTCGGACCAACACCAATGTGTTAACATGAAAGTGAGAGTACAGTAAATGTGCACTGTTTACATGAATATATTGTATTGTATTGTGGCTATGCATCACATTCATTCCCCCTCCTCTTTGATGCGCTGTTGCTTGTTGCGGCGTGAATCAGGGGCCAGGTCAAAGGAGAAATCAGTCCAGTCATCTCGTGGAGGGAAGGAAATGGTCTGGCGCAAAGTGAAACGCACAGCATCGATCACGCGCTCGCCTCGTGCCTCGGTGGAGCCCACGCTGACAGTGGATGTCCCGCTAGAGGAGCGCAAGATGTGGGGAGGTGGAGAGAACTCCATGGTCTGTCGGTATTCCATGATTCCTTTCCAGATGATGTGCTGGAATTCTGTAGGAATCTTCAGCCTGGACAAGTCCTGTGGATAGATATACCACAGAGCTCATGAACACAGCAGCCACTGCTCTGATCTCTCCATCACCTCAGACACACCAGAACATTTACTGTAAGTTTTTATATTAATCAAATTAAGGTAAAGTTCTCTTAAATTTTCACTGTAAACATTAAGATACTCGAGGCACCGTTTGGGGTTCCTCAGATGCCACACCGGTGGAAACCTTTGGAGATCCTCTAGACACCTTTCAGTTCTTTGAGAACTCTGAAGATCTCTTAAAGGAATAGTTCACCCAAAAATGAAAGTTCTCTCATCATTTATTTACCCTCATGCCATCCCAGATGTGTATGGCTTTCTTCTGCTAAACACAAACAAAGATTTTTAGAAGAATATCTCAGCTCTGTAGGTCCATACAATGCAAGTGAATGGTGACCAAAATTTTGAAGCCTCAAAAACCAAATAAAGGTAGCATAAAAGTAATCCATATGACTCCAGTGGTTTAATCCATGTCTTCTGAAGTGATCCAAATGGTTTTGGGTAAGAACAGACCAAAATTTAACTTTTTTTTCCACAATAAATCTTGACATCAGCAGTGTCCTAGGTTACCATGATTTAAAGCTCGATTACAGTTTCTAGCACCATCTTGCATTCTGCGCATGCGTCGTGTAATCAAGCTTGAAATTTTGATCCTGCCTAGAGATGTACAGTAAAAAATGAGTTACATTCTGCTCTGTTCTCATCCAAAATCGATTAGATCGCTTCTGAAGATATGGTATCTTATGGATTACTTTTATGCTGCCTTTATGAGTTTTTTGAAGCTTAAAAGTTTTGGTCACCATTCAATTTCATTGAATGGACCTACAGAGCTGAGATATTCTTCTAAAAGTCTTTTGTTTGTGTTCTGCAGAATAAAGAAAGACGTGCATCTGGGATGACATGAGGGTGAGTAAATGATGAGAGAATTTCCATTTGTAAAAATGTCCATTTGTGATAACTTTGCAAATGTATTAAAAAGAAAAAACTGAAATTTCACATTGACATAAGTATTCAAACCCTTAACTCATTACTTAGTTGAGTTTGGCAACGATTAGCAGCGATTACAGCCTCAAGTATTTTTCGGTATGATGCGACAAGCTTTGCACACCTGGATTTGGGGATTTTCTGCCATTCTTCTGTGCAGATCCTCTCAAGCACTGTCAGGTTGGATGGGGACCATTGGTGGACAGCCATTTTCAGGTCTCTCCAGAGATGTTTGATTGGGTTTACCTCTGTGCTCTGCCTGGGCCACTCAAGGACTTTCACAGAGTTGTCCCTAAGCCACTCTTGCATTGTCTTGGCTATGTGCTTAGGGTAATTGTCCTGTTGGAAGGTGAATCTTTGGCCCAGTCTGAGGTCCTGAGCACTTTGGACCAGGTTTTCATTAAGGATATCTCTGTATTTTGTGACATTCAGCTTTCCTTCAACCCTGACCAGTCCCCTAGTCCCTGCAACTGAAAACCCCCCCACAGCATGATGCTACCACCACCATGCTTCACCGTTGGGATTGTATTGCGCAGGTGATGAGCAGTGCCTGGTTTCCTCCAGATTTGACGCTTGGAATTGAGGCCAAACAGTTCAATCTTCATTTAATCAGACCAGAGAATCTTGTTTCTCACAGTCTGTGAGTCCTTTAGGTGCTTTTTTGCAAATTCCAAGCAGGCTTTCATATGTCTTGCACTGAGGAGAGGTTTCTGTCTGGCCACTCTGCCATAAAGCCCAGATCGGTGGAGTGTTGCAGTGATGGTTGTCCTTGGTCACCACTCTTATCAAGGCCCTTCTCCCCTGATTGCTCAGTTTGGCCAGGCGGCCAGCTCTAGGAAGAGTCCTCGTTGTTCCAAACTTCTTCCATTTAAGAATTATGGAGGTCGCTGTGCTCTTGGGAACCTTCAATGCAGCCGAAAGTTTTTGTAGCCTTTCCCAGATCTGTGCCTTGACACAATCTGGTCTCTGAGCTCTGCAGGCAGTTCCTTTGACCTCATGGCTTGGTTTTTGCTCTGATATGAATTTTCAGCTGTGAGACCTTATATACACAAGTGTGTGCCTTTCCAAATCATGTCCAATCAATTGAACTTGCCACAGGTGGACTCCAACCAAAGTGTTGAAACATCACAAAGATGATCAAGAGAAGTCACCGGAGCTAAATTTCAAGTGTCAGAGCAAAGGGTCTGAATACTTATGTCAATGTGATATTTAAGTTTTTTCTTTTTAATAAATTTCCAAAGTTATTAAAAATCTGGTTTTTGCTTTGTCATAATGGGGTATGGAGTGTAAATTTATGTGAAAATAATCATTTAAAGCAACAAAGTCTGCAACATAACAAAATGTGAAAAAAATGAAGGGGCCTGAATACTTTCTGAAGGTAGTTGTATGTAGTTTTTACCCATATTTAATGAATAGTATTATTTAATTACTTTAAGCAAACATTGCAATTGTTCTACGCTGGGTCCCTGAGGTTTAAAAAGAGTCTGGAGGATCTCTAGAAGTTTCCTGTCGGTGTGGCAGCTGAAAAACCACAAATGATGCCTAAATTTTAAGTATCTGAATTTTTACAGTGTTTACCTAACTAAAACTAACTAGCCAAATAGTTTTTGGTAGTCTGAACTGGAAAAACCATAATGAAAACACCACTACAGAATGCGTATGTGAAAACATACAAAGATACTAAGGAAAAAGGCAAATTCCTCACCTCCAAGTTGTAGTTCTCAATCTGGTAGATATTGGTCAGACCCTGGGCAGTGAAATAGTCCAAACAGGCTGAGCAGCCCAGCCTCAATAGGAAGCTGCATTAAATAGATTTGATGTTGTTAAAATAATGCTGTTTTCCACCATATTTTAACTTTGATAAAGTACTCCCTTTCAGAGACATTGTGTACCTGGAAATGCTGTTGTCCATTGGGTATGGTGGCGGAGGTGTGCAGTGAGAGGAGGGCACCATTTGTAACTGTGGCTGCAGGGGGTTGGTGGGGCTCAGGGCACTCATGTCTGTATTCATAGGAACAGGGCCACCCATCATAGGAGGGTTCACTGAAGGAAGGGGAGAGGGTTGAGGAGTGTAATAAACCTCAAAAGGGGGAAATAAAATAAAAGCATGCAGTATTTCTTTATCTCAAACCTGTCCATGCTTATTACAGCATACATATATTATATACCACATCATAAATTACCATCATGCCATTGACTGAAATAAAACATAATAAACACCTTAGCGTCATAACTATGGATTAGGTAATTTCAAAACACAAGAAACCTAAGGCACATTTCACACAGTAGGCCAAATGAGAATCTGTCATGTATAAGTGCATTTTGACAGAGCTAGTGTGCCGAAGGGTAGACAGATTGTCTCACAAATATCTTGTTCAATTTTAGAAGGAAGCTGTCTGTCAGAGTGACATTGAGAACTGAGAATTTCTCAAGCCCAGACAGGCTCCCCTTTAGTGGGGAGAAAGGGACTCTGAGACCAGACACTTTTTTATGTATAATTATCACAACATATTGCTAATCAGTTATATGGTTTTTATGAGCTTTACAATCCAATAAGCCACCATTTTTTATTTAATCCAAATCCTTACACATTCTAATTGTAATTGTCAATGCATTTGTAGATGGTGAAAATCTATTAACTGAATTATTGGTAACACTTTACAGTAAGGTTCCATTCGTTAACATTAGTAACTGCATAAGGTATCATGAACAAACAATGAACAATATATTTTTTATATTTTTTACAGCATTTATTAAGCTTTGTTGATGTTAGTTAATAAAAATACAATTGTTAGTTCATGTTAATTCATAGTGCATTAACTAATGTTTACACATACAACTTTTATTTTTAGAAATGTATTACTATATGCTGAAATTAACATTACCAAGATTAATAAATGCTGTAAAAAGTATTGTTCATTATTAGTTCAAGTTAACTAATTGTTGTTAACTGATGTTAACAAATGGATCCGTATTGGAAAGTGTTACTGAATTATTAATGATGAAATAGAGGACTTACTGTCAGTCAGTCCTCCAGCCATGCTGGATGGGGTGAGTGTGTTGCGTTGTTGAGGGTTGATGAGCTGACTAACTGATGGCAGCTTGTTCTTGCCCAGAGTGGGCGAGCTAGAACCGAAGGTAGGCTGGGGTGGCAGAGAGCTCCTGAGGAATAGAGATGAAGATACAGGTTATGATACGGATTGCTGGATATATCCAATCTTATAGTGGTAAAGACCTCAGACAAACTTAAAGGACAAATGTTTTTTTTTTTTTTTTTTTTTTTTTTTTTTGGCATAGGACTTAGCTACTTCGTAATGATCATTTTATACAAAGAAGCACTGTAAATGTTTTGGACACTTTGTGGAAGGTCTAACAACATTTTGGAATAAGGTAATCAACAAATTACAAATTAGTGGATTTATTATTAATTTACAATAACATTTGTGTGTGTGTGTGTGTGTGTGTGTGTGTGTGTGTGTGTGTGTGTAGCCTTCTGAACTTGCATATGTCGCTTTCTTTGTTCAAGTGTAATAAAAAATATGGTAACAATATACTTTGTATATCCTTTACATATTATCTGATTACTCATTAACTCATTAACATGACATGTTGATTTCAACACACTAATTCTTTTTTAACATTAAAAGTTGTATATGTTAACATTAAAGCATTATGAACTAACATGAACTAACAATGAACAATTGTATATTTAACCTCCTGAGATCCCACATCCACATGCGTGGACATTATGTATTGGCTTTGCTGTAGGCTATGCATAATTTAACTTAATTTAAACAGACTTATCTCAATTCAAGAGACTCTAGGCTGTCATTTTAGGGTTAAACTTTCAACGTACGGAGTCATGTGACAAAACAGCATGGCGCCGATCTCAGCTATGTTTGTCTTTGGGGGAAGCACCAACAAAACTTAATCTGGTAAGAAACCTCTAAGTTTTTACATTAAAAACCTGTTTGAGTCAAAAGAGTAGAGTCTAGTTTCATCTGATTTGCCATTTAAAAAAATGTCATATATTTATAGCAAAACGGCATGATATTAAACACAATGACCACATACGTGGACTTAAGGCTCACTGTCCTCAAAATATCCTATATATACTGAGCATTATCACATTGAGAATAAATGGGTTCATCCAAAAGCTGAAAAATGTTCCTTTCAGAGGCTTTATATGGAGTTAGGATGAAAATAAGGTGCATTTCAAACTGTTCTGAGATCAGTGAAGACAGACAGCACACTGGAGGTTAAGTCATTCTCTAAATATGGAGCAAGAGAGCAAGGGAGCATCCTATAACTTTCCTATGCATCTAAGTGCATTCACTCCTGACATCCGGTCAAAAGTTCAGTTTCAGGCTGCAGATGATGTTTGGACCACTCAAAATGTTTGCCAGATATGGGACAGTGGTAATCAGTACATAGATTCAGAATGTTATAATGCAACATTTTATTTTAACATGGTTGGCAGTGATTGGATGATGCTTGACAATACTTTGAATAAGAATTATTTATTCAGCTTTACAGAAAATCAGCTGTAATGTCTGTATCGTCTTAAAAACATGAATAACCAACACTCCTGGAAACATAAACAGTTTGACTTTCTATAGCTTAGTGTTATTTAAAATTTCACAATGTAGTCTCACTATCCACATATGTGGACATACATTTTTAGGAAAACCATTTACTCTAAAAAGTTTTAGTTTTTTTGCTTGTTTATTAGGAGCTACTAGTTACAAATCACAGCAGTCACGCGGGGGTCTCAGGAGGTTAAATCAGAATTATTGATGCTAATTTCTGATGTAATGTCTGTAACGTCTCAAAAACATGAATAACCAACACTCCTAGAAACATGATAAACAATCTGATAAAAACAAATCTGACTCTCTATAGCTTGGTATTATTTACAGTTTCACAACTTAGTTCTGCTGTCCACATATGTGGACATACACTTTTAGGAAAACTACTTGGTCTTAATTATTATTATTATTATTATTATTATTATTATTATTATTATTTGCATGTTTCTTAGGGGCTACTAGTTAAAAATAAAAAAGGGGAATGGAAAATGCACACAGCAGTCACACTCGGATCTCAGGAGGTAAAAAAAAAAAAAACATTTTGGTAACACTACAATAAGGTTCCATTTGTTAACATTAGTTAACAACATTAGTTGAGGTGAACTAACAATGAACAATACTTTTACAGCATTCATTAATCTTAGTTAATGTTAATTTCAAACTATTGTAATACATTTTTAAAATCAAATGTTGTTTGTTAACATTAGTTAATGCACTATGAACTAACATGAACTAACAATGAACAATGGCATTTTTATTAACTAACATTAATTAAGATTAATAAAATATATTGTTCATTGTTTGTTCATGACCAGAGACTAAAAACAGTTCAAGGAACGAAAACCGAAAACGAATGAAATTTTAAGCAGAACATAACCGAAAACCATAACAAAATGATTTTCAATTGTTCCTAAGTGAAACGGTATTTTTAAATGTTGGTAACCGGTACCGGTTAATTTTGTTCTGATAATGTTTTCATGAAACTAAAGGCCAAAGGGTTTATCTCAGTAAATGTTTGGATCTACACCATTTCATGTTGCCTGAAAAAATGAAACATGTGCTTTGATTGTGGATGTTGCATTCTCTGAATAAAGACCTTTTTAACAACTATGTATAAACACTACATATACATGTACAGCTAATCCAGGTACAAGGAAAACTTGATTAGTACATTTCTCAGTTGTTTCCAAGTCTTCACTGAATTATTCTTAGATATGATGCATTAATACAGATTTGATGCTGTCGGGTTTGACTCAGAAGCAGATCTGTAAATAAAATTATACTTAACTGTTAATTAACAGCTTGTTATGATTTCTGTGCTGATAAATCCATCACACAGGAAAAAACTAAAATTGCTTATTTTGGCTTATTTTGGTGAGGCAAGTGGCTTATTTTGGGCTTGTTTTTCCAGACCATGTTGCTTATTTCTCTTGCGAGATCTGACAACACTGCAACTGGAATTTCACCCATCCCTTTAGTGCAGAGTACTTTTTTAAAAAGAATGTTATTAACCATTCTTTTATTTTGTTCTAACCGGTAACCTTTTTGGAAAGAAGGCTGCAGAACTTCTGAACCGGAATGAAAAGATACGGTTTTTGCTCAGAACGAACCGAAATGAAAAACATTTCATTTTTAGTCCCTGTTCATGACACCTAATTCAATAACTAATGTAATCTAATGGGACCTTATTGTAAAGTGTTACCAATATTTTAATAAATGTTGTAAAGGAATGTTGTTCATTGCTAGATCATAATACCCTATGCATGTACAAATGTTAACAAATACAATTTTAAAAGTTGTGTTGCCAAAAATACCAGCTGTTTCAGTTTAATTTATTTTTTTTGAAACACTAAAGGCCCTGACAATTCAAGAAAAAAAAAAAGAAAAGTAAAAGAGAAGAAAAGAGAATAAAGAGGAAGAGTAGGGATGTAGGAACACAAAAGCAGAGAAGTAATTTATTGTATAGTAGTAACTGACAAAAGTGCAAGAGACACTGAGAATACAACAACCATTACATTTGATATGAAACAACAAAAGAATCTGTCAAAACTATAGCATTCATTTCCTGTTCACTCTTACTCCAATATACATGACAGAAAATACACCTTTCTTTAAGAAATGCGCATATAATCAAGACAAAACACACACACACACACACACACACACACACACACACACACACACACACAAAACTGCCCAGCAGTGCACTGTACAAAACATGACCAGCATTATCAAAATTCAGTCATCAATATAATCTATCCCCCCACATTTATAGACAACTCAATGAGTCCAGCTCCAATATTAAAATGAAGAGAAAAGCTATTTCTTAAAGAAAAACTATGAGTCCCATAAAAAAATGTGTGCTTGGTTCCTGTTCAGTGTAGACATTCAGGATTAGAGAGAGAGAGAGAGAGAGAGAGAGAGAGAGAGAGAGAGAGAGAGAGAGAAATGAGGTGGTCAGCTGAGAGGTTGCTATTATGTTTCTGTGCAATGTGTTTCTGTGCAATACCAGCAGATCAGTCAGGGAACATAAAATAAATGCTGAGACAACAAGCCGCCTCAGTTACAAGGGCCCTTTAAGAAACATCAAACACTGAAAAAGTCTGGACACATTGAAATGTTTTAAGAAACGTTTGACACACAAGAGGCCTACATCATTTAGATTACTTAACAAGCCTTCGAATGCAACTAGTCCGAGTGCAGGGTGAGTGTAAGCAAATTTAGCACACAAATGGATCATTTCAATTGGATAAATGAGAGTCATTGTCTAGAATAGATAATACACTTTGGAGGGATAAATCATGCAAAGAACTTTCCTAAAATCTAAAATGACTTCACTTGACAGCTCACATATATGTTAAATGAGGTGTTCAGGTGGTACCAAACAAAATCCTGTGTTCAACCTGTTTGTGGCATGTACAGTCAAGGAGTTACCACAGGTGACACGTGGGAGAAGCATAAGGAGCCCCTTGAGGGGTAGAAGATGAGATTAGGAAGGGATGGCGAGAGATGAGCAAGGGATGCTCTGAAGGAGGAGGAGGAATGTGATTCCTGCTTTCAGGAAGCACTGAAGCGCCTCTTCTGCTCACCTAATGGGTCCAGAAGCTCAGAGCGCAAACGGGCCCTTAACAGACTGTAGAAGAGAGCCAAAGATAGAGAGTGAGAAAAAGAAAGACCAAAACATGCAGGCAGATGTCAGGAGTGGATAAAGAAACAGAGGTGAAGGAACAATAAATATGGAGTAAAGACAGATAATAAGGAAGAATGGAAATATGAGGCATATTACAAATTGAATAAGAGAATGAGAGAATTGTCTGGTTTTCCAGTAAAAATATCGAAACATCCTTCAAATAAAGTACATTTAATTAAGAAACGAAATGGCATAAGATATTAAGTCTACCAAAGTTAGTGTGATTTATGTGTAAAACAACTCTAATATACACTGAAAAACATTATTTTGTGGTGAAGTAAAAATAGCAGAAAGGATTAAATACTTTCTACATTGAATATGTTATTTGAAGCATGAACTTGAAAATATTAAGAGCTATATTACATTCAAACATGTCAAAATGAATGCTAATGCTAGCTTATAGGTAAATATTATTTATGATTGTTTGCTATTTTTACAATGTTTCATCATATAGTCCTAAAGTAGAAAACCTTGTCATATTTATTTGCTAATTTGAGTACATTTTGCTGGTAAATAAAATGAGTACATTTGACTGAACTTTTTGAAGATGGTGTTCCCAGCATGCACTGGGCTTAAATAATTAATGAGCTTGCATGGTTTCACTGTTTGCAAGTTTATTTGCACCGTTTTTTATTGTTAATTTTGTTGTAACGTTTGGTAACTTCTTATTTTGTGCAGAAGTAAGTTCATTTTCTACTCAAAATAACCCATTCATGATCAAAAACTTTATCTGTTGATTGTCAAAGTCATTGTGTTTTGTGCACCAATTGTTTACATGTGGGAGGCTTCTGTATGTCATGTAGATCATGATTAAACATATGTTTGTAAGGAAAATTCAAAATATAACATGTTTTAATAAGATGTATATTTCAATTTGAGAAAGTTTAAGTACCGGTTATACCATATTTGTAAGTGAAAGTTACTGAATTTCCTAAAATGTACTCACTTTAAGTAGATTAAGTTAAGTAGATTTTTACTTCATTTCATACCATTAAGATTTACTTAAAACTTAAGAAAAAAAAAAAAAAAAAAATTAAAAGTGTACTGCGTTCAAAGGTAAAACAAGTTTATTTTTCTTACCCCACTGGCAAAATGTTTTTTTTTTTTTTTTTTTTTTTTTAAGCATAAACTTCACTAAAATTATAATAGTTCTCTTATATCATTTTGTTTCTTAAGTAAATGACAACAGTGCAAAAATAAATCAGTAAAAAATAAAATAAAAAAAATACTGTAATTGTAGATTATTTCCTAAAAAGACGGTTAAAGAGTAAGTGGTCATATTTCCCCAAAAGGAACTGGGTATAAATAATGAAAGAGCAAACTTTTTTCTCATATTTTGAAATTATCTATCCACAAATCTTTCAAGCTTAATTTATTTTCATATTTAAGAGTGTTGCAATGTTTGTTAAATGAACCATAAAAAACCCCATCACCTTTTCATGTGTCATCAAGCTATGATGAAATACCCTTAAAGGAATATTCCGGGTTCAGTACAAGTCACGCTCAGTCGACTGCATTAGTGGTTTGACTGTTCAATTGACAGTTCCTCACTGTAACCTCTATTTTTACGAAATATTTTTTTTTTGTGGTAATCAACATTATGCCTCAAATGCTGTCGATTGAGCGCAACTTGTATTGAACCCGGAATATTCCTTTAAATTCAACTAATTTGAATGCACAGTATATTATTGTACATGTAAGTGCACAATCTCTCCACAAGGTGGCAATACATTTCAACTATGGAAATGGCTGAATATCAGTGTATAGTTCGAAGAAATGTAAGAGTAAGAAAAAACTGAAAAAAAAAAAAAAAAAAAGGTCTGACCCACAGTATGACAGTAGGAACTTTATTTAAAAGGAGAAAAAAGAAAACAGTTAGAAAACAGATATTTGAAGGAAAAGGGAAGTAACAGCATGCAGACAAAGCAGAAAATAATCAAACCATTAATTGTCTATAGTCTCTACTTGTGACTGGAAATATGAAAGAAATAACCTACAGTATGGCTTTATATTAAGCTTTTTAAAATCTACCAATATATCAGAATAAGGATAAGGATGCCTTTAATGTGTACTGGAGTAACTAAATTGATGGCCTTTGAGAGGAAGTCATAGGATGCACATTTCACAGACTTGTGTGCTCTTGTCCTACAAATGGACAGTTTTAAAGATTGTGGCTACCTGGTCATTTCCTACCTAGCCATTTAGCCAAGACCAGGTCATAAACTGTGGACTACTTCAAAACTGAACCATGCTGGGAACCCTTAAATTATCAGTCTCTAACACTATGTCGGATGGGGATGGTTAACGGTAAATACAGAAAATAAATACAGAAAAAAAGCATTAACATTTAAATACTAGAGTTACACACAGCATATACCCATCCAAGCACTGATTCTTTAATGAAAGAAACTGACAAAAGCATTTATTCCAAAAGGACCACAAGGCTGTTTAATTTGAAGATATAATTTACAGGTCTCTCCCACCCCATCTGTTGAGCATCTTCACAGCAGATACAGAGTCTATGTTTCTGAGGTTAAAGTAAAGGATTTGGAGACAGACAAACTTTGCATGTACCATGAGGACCAAAAACTATTTATCTGTGGCATTTCAACGTGTTTAGCTAAAATGTAGTTCTGTGGTAATCTGAGCAGCATAAATTGTGAAGTCTGATGGATTTAAAATGAGATAAATCAAAGCACCATCTCAGCAAGGTACACCCCTTTTTATGAGAAGCAGAGCATAATGCAAAACATTGTTAATATTGTGTGAATTGATGCTGACCAGAACAGCTAATGTTTGATTAAGGCTTTATCTCTTAAACACATCAATGATCCACAACACAAATCTCATGCAAGATGCAATCCAAACTCTACTGACACATATTCATGCTTTAGCCAAGATTATATCATCGGCGTGAAAGAAATTTCAATTCAAACCGCCATGCTACGTTCCAGTATTTGCACTCCAGAGAAAATGTGTGTTTTTTTACCCTAAGGTGGGGCTGCATTTCATGCCTGATCAAATAATTTGAAAAATGTAAATGACAAAGTCAACTCACAATCAGTCAATGAGCAATCACAACCAAATCCATGAGCGTTAAGCACAAGCAAGAAAATTCAAACAAGTTCTTTAAACAGTGAAGCACAAATAACAAGCTGTGGGTGGACATTGCTAGCATAGTGTAGTATGTACCTACAGTTTGGCTGGGTTAACAGTGGCTAGTCACAATAGTAAACTTGCAAAAGAAAGGAAGAACTGGGAAAAACTTCTCAAATTAGGAAGTATAAGCCCTTTTTGCAAGTTTTTTTTTATTTTTATTTTTCATTTTTTTTTAAATGGGAGAATCTTTCTGCATGTGTGAGGTACTCACTGTTTCTGCAGTAGGTTCTGCTGCTGCTGTCTGTATGACTCAATAGTGTGCTGAGGGAGGAACTGCATGAGTTCCAAAGACTCTTTGATTTTCACCAAAATCTCATAGATTTCACGGCCTTTAATCTGGAAAGGGAGAGAGGAGGGGTAAGTCTTACATTATGTTAAACTGAGTTCTTAACTTAGAATACCAACTCTAATGTCTGTCTGAAGTCTTCTTTTCTTTTAAGTATCAAATATTTCTGTAACACTTTCTATGAAGCCTGTATATATAGTGTACCAAATGCAATATAAATAAATAAATATTAATTTATTCATAATGCCTCATTATTGACATTGCTTATGCTTTATCTTTCATGAATAATTATAGTTTGAATGTATAATTTATAATAATGTATTATGTCTTATAATGTATAATAATGATTGTTATATGAATAATGTCTTAAAACCACTTTGAAGACATTTCATGGTTATTCACATTTACAGAGTATAGTGCATTATAACACTTGATAACACATGATATAATGTATGAAATCTGGTGTTGTTCATGTGTTTTAATGCATTATACAATTTCATGGTATAACCACGAATTAAGCATTATAATTATTATGATAATACAATAATTTATGAGGGCATACAACTGATTAAACAGTGTTTTTCAGTATTAAGATGTTATACATGTATTATAAAGCATTATTAATACCTAAAGTATAAGTAGGGCTGTCAGAATTAACGCATTAATGAATGCAATTCATTAAAAACGTTTTACACATAAATTTTTCTGAATTGCAATTAATGCATTTACCGTTACTACAGCATTAACAGTGGTGTGAAGGGCGGAACCTTTGTAATGTGTCCGCTCTGAGTCATTACACTGTTGCGCACACTACAGCGCCAAGGGAACCTACGAGCTTAAAGGTGCTGTAATGTTTTTTCATGGAAAGGTATGCAAAAATTTTTCCTACTCCCTGAAAGATATTAATGAAATAAGTGTGTTGAGATATCTCACCTGTCTCTGTGACAGCTCTAGACTCTGTAAACAGCAAACAAAATGTGTCTGTGAACCACGGACAATGATGCTTTCTGCCTGTCAATTATTTTGTGCGTTTTCGTAGTATTGTAGTTGCAGCGAATTATTGAGACATAATGCGTTTTTATGCCACGTTGTCCATAACAGTTTTCAGTTGAGGGTGCTATTTTGCTGCTGTTGTTTTTATGGTTTTTAAAGCTCATTTTGCTATCTATGGAGTTCGGGGTTTTGGAAAGAGGAGGCATGGCTAATCCAGCAGCTCAGTCTCATGGAAGTAGAACGGCTGAAATCGCTTACAGAATCTTTAACATAAAAAGCATAACGCGGTGGTCCCATAGACATTCTATTTGCATCACTGTACTCTCTCCTATGATAGAGTGGTGGAGGTTGTTATCTCAGTAAATAAAATAATCTCTGACAGCGCTTCCCTGTCAATGATAAAATGATGGAGAAAGGAGCTCTTAGCATTATTTGATGTACAAAACAAGCCCATATGGGACTTGTGATAGAAATCAAGTATTTTTCAGCCTATGTAAGGTGCATGGCGAGTTTGACACTCTGACGTGAACCATGAACGCAGCTTCACAATTGCTGTAGGAAAGCAGACAGAGATTTAATGCCCATTACATTGAAAATGCAACCTATGTGGAGACTAGTTCTTTCAATTAGTAAAACTCCCATTCTGACATTGAGAAATGTTTAATGTTATTTCAGTTGGATATATTTTAGTGCATTTCCATTTTTATATTGAGTTTGAGTTGAATTTATTTTATTTATACAGAAAAAAAAAAAAATAAAAATAACAGTTTAAAAGCAAAAACTATGCTTTCCTGGCCCAGTTCAGAAGAGCTGGTTTTAAAACTGTGGAAGGCTTTGTTTGCAAAATGTTAATAAAGCATTATATTGCTACATATTGTTCTGTTTTCTTTTATAAGATGGAAATAACTACATTTTGACAAGAAAAGAAGTATATGATGTCAAATTTCATCACTTTCAAAATCTGTGATTAATCGCGATTAACTGCAATTAATTGCAATTAAAAATTTTAACTGACTAACAGCACTAATATTGAATGCACAATATATTATTGTATCTGTATGTGCATTATAATACCTTTATACAATATAAAGGTATTATTAATGCTTTATAATGCATTTATAGCATCTTAATATTAACATTATAATTTAAAGGTATTTTTAGGCTTCCTAAAAAGTCTTACAAATACTTTCTTATCAAGTAAATCTATGTAATTAACAGGTATTTTATTTGAAATTAAAAACTAAACTTGTTTGGTGCTAGAATTCTGCAAACGAAGTAGATATACTTACAGGCAGACAGAACACTTCCTCGTCGGTGGATCTTCTCTTCTTGATGCAGGGCAGCTGAGAGAGGTGAGAGGACTGACGGAAAGCTGTGGAAGAGAGACAAAGCATGTGAAACACCTCCGAGAGACAAGATCTGAAAAGCACAAGACCCAGAGCTAAAGCACAGAACAGGAGGAAAAGTTCAGGTGAAGGTTGTATGCAGTGTCTTTCTGTGTGTATAAAAGTCAGTAGAACAATATAAACATCATGCATGTATTTAAGTGATAGGACTCTATAAGTACAAGAAGCATGCAGTGCAAATGTGTGTCTTTGTGGGTTTGTGTGTTAGAGAAAGCCCAGTCACCAGCCCCCAGCATTACTTACGGCGTTTCGTACCCTCACTGCTCTTTGTGCCATCGCTGACATGTTGTTTGCGGATGCTGTCCTCGTCCGCTTTGCGGTCACGTCCCGGGCATGCGCAGATACGAGCCTCAAAACACCGTCGGCCCAAAACCTGACCACTGGAGAGAGATAGATGTTAACGCACCTGCTGCATATTTCCTTTTCTGTGAATGGTAGATAATTTATATACAACCCCATATGTTTTCTCATAATTGTCTTACTCTCTGGTTTCCAAGGTGACAATGATGAGGATTGGCCGCCTGTTCATTCCACCGACACAGCTGGAGTTGCACATGAAATTGTACAGGATGGTTGTGAACTCTGTGCCCACCTGTAAATAGAAAACAACTGGTGTCAAACACTACTTAAAGTCATATGTTTCCGTAGAGCTGTGTTGTTGTTTTGAAGACCAAGTAACATCTGTTGAGGATGACTTTAGGTGTGAAGGGTATGTAGGGCCAGCTAGGTTCACTAGAGTTCCTTTGTTACAGCATGAATGTGTGTGTTTGTGTGTATATGTGAGGCTCACCTGAGGCGGTTCGTAAGGCACCAGCACGCTTTGCCGCCCAGTAATGGAATCCTCCACGTACTGGGCATGACTGTTCCCCTCAACCCTAATCAGGTGACTGGGTGGGGCTATTTGGCCTATTGAACACAAAGGTCAGTCAATTATATCATCAAAATATCAAAATGTAACAAGCTAAATATTAAAAACACATTTATTATAATACTATAAATCTTGCTCAATTGCATCAAATTCAAATTTAGAAGGTTGACAAACCGTCATTGAACTCTCTGCTCAGTTCATGGTTCGGGCATCGTTTGACCACCTCGGTAACATGCTCGGCTTTCTTATAGACAGGCATGGCCCGTATGACTGCACCCTGAGGTGGGTTGGTAAGAACCTTGATTTGAATGGGACAGGTTTTGGCAATCTGACAGTACAGCTTCTTCAGATCTGTGGAATACTTTAGAAAGAGAGAAAAGAGTTTGGTAAGTAACCTCCACAATAACAAAACAAAACAACAACAAAAAACAACACCTTTCAAGATATTACTTTAAATATAATTGTGCTTGTATATCAACAATACGGGCACATTTTACCAATATGTACAGTAATCAGATGGTAAATCGTCATGTTGCTCCCGAATGTTCTGGTACGCTGAAATAGACCCTGTTCTGCTGAGCTACTGACAATCTCCCATCAACCGTTTTTGCATCAATTCAAATGTGTTTATCTTTTCGGCATTTGAAGGTCACATTTTCCCTCCCAAAGATTATATTTTTACTATACCGATGGTTAGATTTAGGGTTGGGGATAGGGTGTATGGTTAATAAAGTACGCTTTCCTGTTGAGTGTATTACATCATTGTCAACTTTTGCTGCCACTATGTGGACATTTCACCCAGATAATGGAGCTCACAAGTGCCCATACACTGAACAACACTTCCAGCTTTGGCCAATGAGGGCAATATTTTTAAATTTTGATGAGCAAATACTGATTACAGCTGAAGAACTTTCAACCTACTTTCACTGAATTCAAGTGTTTTTGCTTTCATTGAAATCATTTGTACAATTTGTATGAAGATTGTTCATTTAACTACATATAACCACTTTTTTACATTGTTAAGAAATAGCTCATGAAATAAATTCCACCCCAAAAATCTAAGATAATACTATTGTTTCTAATAAACGTCCTTTGAAATTTCCTTACTCTTCATACAAACTAACTGAAACATCAGAAAATAAGTTGATAAAGAAAATAATGAAATAATAGAAGAAAATAACTTTTTTCTTTCTTGTCAACACAGCGAACACAAAGATAAAACAGCTGCAGCTTGGCAACCCTTTAGTGGAATAAGCACCATATTGCCATCTTTATAGGGAAAAGCAGCTGGCTTTAGGCAGCAGGACTTCTGGTTCTGCCTACAGCTGTCACGGGTTACGATACACCTGTGATTAGGGACACACACAAAGCACACAGAGATGTGCTCTCCAAACCACCTGAATAGCAAAATTTATCAATGAAGACCTCAAGACCCCAGGTGACACAGAAATCAGGTGCAAAATTGATTGCACTGATGTGCTTTTACAAACAATTTACACAAAATTCCTTTAGCACGTGTTCCATAAATAAGGTCTCTACATTTAACTGCACATATCATTTTTGAGTATGAATTTTATGTGGTGAACTCAGCTGTGTTTCCCAACATCCTCTTCATCATTAACAACAGCTTGATGTAAAGGTTGTCACTAACCACAAAAATCATAATTGCATAATGCAATATAGTTGACTCATCCTACTACCACAGACTAACACTCATGTGTTACTCATACTTACTGTATCATCAGGTGTTTAAGATACTGGGTAACTACACACAATAGGTCAAAAATAAAGATCTATATGATTAAATAAAGTCTCACAAAGCGTGACTGCCAACATTGTGACATCTACAAATTACAAACACTGAGCTACACCATCACCAATGTTGTTTCAATAAATGGTATGCCAAAGATTTTGTATTGAATATAATAATGGCTCATTCCACATCACTTCTTTTTCAAAGAAAAACAGAGCATAGTATATTAGCTGCTTTTCTATGCAGCTTTTAATGAATTCTCTAAACAAACACAACCTGAAAGGTGCATCAAGTGCATGGAAAAGACTTTCCTGTCAAGTTCATTTGAAAAGGTGAAGAAGAAAGAAAGAAAAAAGGGCTGTGAACTTTGCCTGGGGCTGTTCTGAAGAACAATGCCACATTAAATTCCATCTCTATTAACTTTTGATATGAAGTGTTCCAATGAAAGCAGCCCTTGCCAACAGCTGCTTGTGAGTGTTACACAACCTTGACAAAAACAAACACACTAACACAAATCCTGGCCATTTTCTGAAGGAATTTGTAGAACAAACTGGATGAGACGTAGAAGAAAAAACAATCTATGAGGAAATTGACAAACTATGCTTTTAATATACACTGAGGCCACAATAGGGCATTGAACAACAGGATCAGAAGAGAGTGACAAAATGCCCAATGTATTTAAAATTGAGATGGAAACAAATGCCCCTGAATGGAATGCTATCTACACTGAATATATTGGTAACTGGCAAATCCTACCTTAAGGATCTATCTACTTGATCTAACCCTTAAAAACTAAATTTGATGGTTTAAGACAAATTAAATAATATTTGTACCATGATAAAAAAAAAAAAAAAAATCATAATAAAAAAAAAAAACAGTTCAGATGTTACCACATGAAGCACATTTTAAGTAACCTGATAAAAAAAATGTTACAGTGTAAACTTTAATATATTTAATTTACACACACTTACACACAAAGTTATACAAATGTGCTTCACATAGTATACATCCAAAATAACTGGTTTTATTCAAGTCAAAATTATTCTTTTAACATCACTGAAGTGTAAATTGCACTAAGTGTAAATTTAATTAGATGCAAATTCTAATTAAATTTACATGGTGCAATTTACACTTCAGTGATTTTAAAAATAATTAAATCAGTCTCACTACAGTGTGTCTATTGTGTTTATTTAGAGTCCCACAGACACCCTACACCAACCCCTACCCCTAAACCTAACCCTAACGCTACAAAAATGTACCATGGCTTTACTACAGTAACCATAGTATCATCATAGTATTTTGTAGTAAAATCATAGTAACCACAAAATTAAACATGGTTACTATATTAACACAATATTAATGTAGTAACACCATGGTTAACTGCATTAAAACAAAGACTTCTGCCACATGGTTACTACAATATTACCATATTATTATATTATTAATATTATATATAAAATTATTAAAGCCATGGTTAATTGTACCTAGACCAAAACTTTTTCTCAACCCCCTGACCGTCACCATGACCAAATCACTGGGGAAATCAACCTTTGTACTGATTTTTATTCATTATTATAATTACTATTAAAGGAAATATAAAGAGTGGAAACAGGAAACAGGATGGGAAAAAGTGGGTCAAAGGGGGAATCGAACCCAGGTCGTCTGCATGAAAAAAAAACAAATGTTTTCACACCGTCTTTACACACTACGCCTTTGAGTGACACGTAGGGGTGCAGTCTGCCTTCAATTTCTGTGTTTCCACCAGACCATCTGAGTGCATACAGACGTGCTGTGTGGCAGGTGTTATTTACACCTAGTGCAAATAATCATTCTGTAAAAGTTTCCATTGGGCAAAATATTGCAACTTAATAAAAAAGTTAATTTCTGACACTGAAGAACACTAAATACATAAGCTATGTCACTTTGTGAAATAATGAAGGTTTGATAGAAGAGACTACTGCAAAACAAAACAAAATAAAAAACAACACTTGAGCTTAAATTAAATCTGTACTGTCTGTATGTACTTTAGGTTGCTGGTCTGTCATGTCATTTTCATGTAGCTGAAGATCTCTTTTTCAGAAAATCAACAGCATGCCAATACAGCAGCTTATCTACTCTCCCAGAACTGACTTGGCCAACTTTAGCTCTGACTAATTTAGTGCCTGGGTGCTTTCACCAATGGGTGATGGAGGTGTTCTGTGCGTGAACTGAAAACGGTTTTTGAAAGGTGTCCTATAAAAAAGAAAGATGAATAACTGTAATTGCACCTCTGCTCCCAACTTGATATGCCCCTGAACGCTCCTGTCATTCAGTTAAATGGGGTGAGCGAAGGAGAGAGAGAGAGATGGCGAGAGGGAGGGGGAGAAGGTGAGAGACAGAGGAAGAGCTGACAAAGATAAACTCCATACAGCTACAATACACAAGAAGAATTGGAAAATTGGAGAACAATGATGAGTTTCCTCCAGGGCAAAAGACAGAGCATGAATGCCAGAGGGTCAGTCACAGAGAGGAAAAGCACAAGAAAATATCTAAAGACAGATATAAATGACAGAAGCTTGACATTAAACACTGTTCTTATTTATTTTGCAAACTCCGACCTACAAAATCTACCACACAAACAAAACTGCCCTAAAGCAACACATTTTAAGAATGCAAATATGTGCGGAGGCTGCTGTGTTTGCTTTGGGCCAACCATGAGCAGCTGCTGATAGGGAAAACACGCACACACACACACACACACACACACACACACACACACACACACACAACCACACACACACACACACACACACACACACACATATAGACAGGGTGGGGCCACACAGTGATCTGATGAATTGGAAGACATTGGCTTTTACACAGGGAGGGGCACGGTGGTGTTAACATGTAATTATGTTCCAGTCATGGGCTACATTGTAAAATTACACAGTTTGGGAATGTTAAACAGATGAAAAGGTTAGAGCAGAAAGGGAGGATTTGTATGAGTGACTACACCGTAGTCACCACAGAACTCTATACTACAGTTTTGTGAACCACTGGCTTGACAGATGTCTAGGAGGATACGGTGTCAGGTCTTTCAAAGGAGATACAGTCTTTTACTTCTTCTGCAGACCTCTCCTGCAGTTTGCCAGACCAAAAGTTCAGAATTGCTGTGCTTTTTTACGATGGTAATGCAACATAATATTTAAGGTCACAAGGTCAGGTCCTAATATCAGCATGTAAAATTCTTCATTGCTGGGTACAGTGCTTAATTCTTAGCACTAATTTATATGCACTAAACATAAAATCATCATAGATATTTCAATGCATATGGAGTGCAGAGATTTATGCGCACACACATATGCAGTGGTGTACGTGTTGTGACAGGTTTGTAGCTGTAGTGTGTGTGTTTGTGCAAAGCAGGGCTGCAGGCTAAGGCTGTATACGTGTCTCAGCATGGCAAGGCGGGTTGGGCCAACGTTCTGGCGCCTCTGGTCTTGTCCCACCTCATACCTGACATGTACCATCATGCCTGTTGCTTCTCCCAAAACCTGTTTCATTGGGAAATAAATTATATTTTATACACTCACTGAGCACTTTATTAGGAACACCTGTACACCTACTTATTCATGCGATTATCTAATTGGCCAATCGTGTGGCAGCAGTGCAATGCATAAAATCATGCATATAAAGGTCAGGAGCTTCAGTTAATGTTCACATCAACCATCAGAATGGGGAAAAAATGTGATCTCAGTGATTTAAACCGTGGCATGATTGTTGGTGCCAGACGGGCTGATTTGAGTATTTCTGTAACTGCTGATCTCCTGGGATTTTCATGCACAGCAGTCTCTAAAGTTTACTCAGAATGGTGTCTAAAACAAAAAACATCCAGTGAGCAGCAGTTCTGTGGATGGAAACACCTTGTTGATGAGAAAGGTAATTGGAGAATGGCTAGACTGGTTCGAGCTGACAGAAAGACTAAGGTAACTCGGATACCCCCTCTGTACAATTGTAGTGAGCAGAATAGCATCTCAGAATGCACACAACACGTTGAACCTTGAGACGAATGGGCTACAACAGCAGAAGACCACATTGGGCACTTAATTAAGACCATAGTGTTCCTAATAAAGTGCTCAGTGAGTGTATATCTTGCTGGGAAAACTAAATATTATGTTTCGAACCATAAATCAAACTCTTTACAATGGTGTGGGAGAGTCTGCTAGGGACAAATGGGTAATGAATACTTGTTGTTGTGCAAGGTGGCGTCAGCATTTTACATAGTTTTTGGGCAGGAGGATGTTTTTTCATTGCAAGAGGGATGCAGACACGGTTTTGAATAGTGGATCAACAGCCATGATGTTGCATGTTATGTCTGAGAGCTTTGCTTGGTATTTATGCATATTTTAGTTTAATTTGGTTCAAAAGTGAAAACTAGACCTTTCTTACAACAGAAATCACAGAAAACCCAAATGTGCAAATTAACCTTCAAAAACAAATGCAAATGCTGGAGGGAGATCTTTGTGCAATCGGCCCTCATCAGCTGTAAACAAATGCCTCCATGCTTCCTGGCACTAGTTAATGCCCTGTGATTAAATTATATGCTTTGGAAATGTGATCTTTCCCAGAAAGCGTGTGACAAGCTTTGGTGTAATTACGCAGGATTTCCCCTCATTTTTCTGAATGGTCGCCCTGAGTGCTGCCAACTTCTTTCCTCACAACTACCTTCATTTCTTCTTTTGGTGAAAATGAAGGTGTTTTCAATTACACTGAAGACATCACACAAAAGCTTGGCTTCAATGTCAGGTGTAATAAACCTTTTCATTGAGTTCTATTGTATCTCAACTACATGAGAAGATGAAGATTATGATTGTGCGAGTGAGCTAAAGCAGACATGGCTGCAATCCTGGTACTGACAGACTGATCTCCTCTTTGACCAGTATTTAGGCACCTATAAAGAACAGGTAATCTTTTATTGTTCAGAGTCACACAAAACAACAAGAATAATACAATATCCAAACAGAACCTGTCAGATAAGTGAGCTTTTCCAGAAACGCCTGTTTTAGAAATCATTTCCCTATCATAAAAATCTTTTCAACCCCAGATTTTTTTTAATGAACCTCTCCCTCCTTTTCTTTCTTCTTTCATGTGCTTGCTCTAGGTTTAAGGGCTTTACGTGGCGATGTCTGACGAGTCCCAACAGGCTCCTTGACACAAACAAGTCTCAGCTCCATCTTACGAGGCGTGGGACAGGCCTGCAGATGTTCCAGGGACAAGTTGTCTCTTGCCACCTTTCGCTGGAACACTTGTCTCTTTGAAAGCTTCTGTCCTCCCCCATCCTCCCCATTCTCTATCCTTGTTCTCATCTCCTTGTCCTGCGGCATTATGAGAGACGCAGTCGACAAGCTTTACTCATTTTGTGGGGAGCAGCCCCTTTGGCACTGTAGGGTTCAGGGGAAAGGCATGGAGTATTTACACGAGTATTATTGATCCATTCATCTAATCCCTAGCTCTCTGTTTGAGACAACAACTCCTGAAGACTGCTCCAGTGGTCACATTCCTTTGGTTACAGCATACTATTCAGGTCAACCAGCAGACAAACAAAATGTAGGGCATGCTGTACTATTGATAGGCTGACAGTAAAATACAAATGAAAGACTCTGCTCTAAAACAACATCAAACTGAAAATGATAAAGGAGATGGGTTTGTTCTGAAAGTTGAAAACAAGCCAACAAAAAGAAGGTATATGGTTTGTCTTATCATTGACATCAACAGAGAAAAAAAAGCAGGATTTGCAAAAGCATTCCCGTAAATGAGGAGTGGTAGGATGCAATACCAGGAAATGCATGTGTGGGTGTGCCACTGAAGCTAGGATGAGATTGAATTCGGTACGGAGTAAAGTTTTGGGATACATAAAAATTTTCAATTTGTTTTTCTACAGATATGCACTAACGGACATTTTTGACCATTGTGACACATCTCGCTGTTTTAGCGCCGTCTTGCGCAGGATCACCGCATTTTTAGACACTGTGTCAAAACATCTGTCAAAACACATCTTGAGGCACCTGCATTCTGCTTTATTTGTTGCACTGTATCTAGCTTTTTTAGCGCAACAGTTCATTCGGTATGAACGGCCCCCAAGGGGCTTTATAGAGTGCGGGTTCATTATCGTGTTTCATACAGAATCTACAGAAATGCTTCTCATTTTTGCTAATTTGTTAACACTTTCCTTGCACATATAAATACTGAAACAAAATAATTTACTGACAATTGTATTGTGAGCTCTGTGGACTGTGAGAAACAAAAATATGAATGAGTCTGGAAGTCTTAAGTGAGGCTACCAGGGTGTGGTGTCTTTCTCACACCCAGAACTCTTGTCTAAGTACTGTCAGGTGTCTAACAACTGCTGTTGTGCTGGTGAAGGAGTAAGGATGACAAGGGCTGTTGTGGGAATAGGGTAAATGTCACAATCCCACACTGCACTGTAGCCAATGAGCACTGAGGGACTGTCTCACAAACCAATCTTCGCTCAACTTGTTTACTCAAAGATGTGAGACAGTATTACCTCATTAACTGACTGACTGGTTTGTCAAGACCACAATCTGCCAAATTTGAGATTGAGACATTGGTTTTTATCAATTATCATCAAATAATGCTAGACTTTTATCTCACCAATATGTTGGTGTCTATGATTACATGGCATCAAAATCAAGACTTGTTAAGGTTAGCCTTGATAGAAATAAATATATTAAATGTAGTGCAAGAGGACTTAACTGTGTTTTTGTCCTTATTGTCAAACAAAACTGAGAGAAAAAAGAGAAGACTGTGTGCTATGTTTGTCTTTAGTACTAAACCCGATGAAAGTGGTAACTGAAGAATTAGCGCTAGCTAAAAAATGCTGGGGTACGTTGTTCTTCCAAAAGTCAGATTTATTTGTACTTTTTGTCTGACAGACACCAAAACAGCAGTCTGTGAGCAATATACTGATGCACGGATGGAGCTGTACAGTTGGGACCGTCCCCGTGCCACTAAAACTAGACTAGCGGGTTTAGTCCGTTTAGTCACCTCTGTCAAGAGGTGACACCTAACTAGGCAAAACAAAGCAACAGTCACACTGCAACTGTATTGCTCACTGATGCATGCATTTCCACTAGGTGGACAGTATAGCGGTTTATCCAAATACCGCCACAATGCGCTAGCAAACAACTCACCAGCAGGGGTCAGTCATTGCCCTGTTTGGATAAAATTTACGTCCTTTTGTAAAATTATATTTTATTTTATTTTTTTACAACAATTTAGTTATTCTGCCTAACATTATTAATCAATTTAGAATACAATATAATACATAATTGCATGTGGATCTGTACACTGTAAAAAGTGATATTCTGCAATTGTTATAAGGAGCTATTTCTTATTACGATCTACAGTAATGCTTAAAATAAGTTTGGTTTGTGTAACCTAATGTATTCAGGTTGATTCAGTGATATTAAATAATATTTTGGCTGGAATCAATTTAGATGTTACCACAAGAAGCATACTTTTCAGGTTAACATTTCTTTTCAGTGTACATAGAGAGCATGGAACTGCAAAAATGCATATGAATATATGGCTTTTTACTGAGTCCCACGAGATGTTAACTGGGTCACTGCACTTTGACTGAATAATGCTCTGTTCTCCAGGCTGAAAGCTGCAGCCCACCTTGAGTCTCACAGCAAGGAGTATTTCATTCTGCAGTAAACCAAGCCAGTTTTCACCTAGGGGGCCTTTTTTCCTCAGTCAGGTGGAGTTTTGTAACTGACAACTTTCATATAGATCATATAGAAGTGCCTAAAGCAGAGATGAGTCAGATAAAAACTATGATTTTCCTTCTAAAGGAAGAACAACTCTTGACAGATGAAATCAGTTGCTTTAATGAATAAATCTTGGAATGAGTCTTGGTCCTTGTACAACATAGCTGAACTACAATACATCATCCCAAATATAAAAACACGCAGATTCATAGACAAATGCCATGTATAAATAGGAGTGATTTGTGACCAGAGGGCAGGTGGTCCACTTTCCTGTGGACCAAAGTGGTAGTTTCCCTAAAGCCAGACATTTAACCCCAATATAGGTTGAAGGGGCTACATGCTAACCTTATTCTCTTGTTGTAACACTATTCTCTTGTTGATTTGGCTCTAATCCCTGACACTATAAATAAAAGTTATCTGAACAAAAATGTATTTAAATTTCTTCGGGGGCAATGGTATCAGTGGTTTTTCATTTATTAAATGGGGTTACATATACAGTGCTGTGCAAAAGTCTTAGGCTCATTTCACAAAAACATTTGTTTTAGGATGGTTATTACTGTTTATATCTTCTGCTTTAGTGCCAATAGAAAAAAAGAAAAAGAAAAAAAAAAAAAAAAGAAAAAAAATCAATTTAGGTTTCCAAACATTCCTTTGCAAATATAATAAAATAGAATAGAACAAGGAGTCCTGCAACAGATGGTATGGCTCCATCAGAGCCTAGATCTTAACATCATTGAGTCAGTCTGGGATTACATGAAGAGACAGAAGCATTGAGACAGCCAAAACACATAGAAGAACTGTGGCAAGTTCTCCAAAATGCTTGGAACAACCTATCTGCCAGCGACCTTGAAAAACTGTGCACAAGTGTAACTATGAGAATTGGTGCTGTTTTAAAGGCATAGGGTGGCCACATCAGATATTGATTTAGTTTATGTTTACTGCACTTCGCATGAAGTTAATTGATAAATAAATATTATTCATGGCATTATTTTGGGAAACATACTTATACAACATTTTTCAAAACTGCTTAAAATTTTTGCAAAGTACTCCTATATACACTCCAAAAAAACAAAACAAAACAAAACAAAAATATAGCTCTTTGGCTAAACTTCATTCAACTGTGGACAACGCTTCCACGTGTTTGACATTAGTTTTCTTAACTTAAAATTACTATGCAATCTCAATACAAACACTTTGTGTAGAAAGAACCTAGTTGATTTGAGTAAACCCAACAAAATTAGACATCAATGTAAATCAAATATATCTTTTATCATTTTCTTTATGTATTAACTAGTGAAAGTAAATGTTAGCATGCTAAATACATGCTGATTGGAAGCAGTATAGAGTGTAGTTTATTTCCTATGTTATGGTTAGCACAGCATTTGCTCAACGAAGCAAGCAATTCATTTCACATGTGACAACTACCTGTCCTCATAGTTAGCTCAAGCTCCATTCTTCACCGTTTTGGTAACCCCCAAAACTCCAACATAACAGACACTCTTTTAAATCTCAACATAACAAAACATTAAACACTAACAAGTATCCCCCTTTACATTCATCTTACACAAAAACATAAAATAACACTTAATATTAACATTTACTCTCCCAATCGAGTCCCATGCAAAGCATGCTGGGTAATGGAAATCCCCTGCCCAGTTTCATCAATGCTAAATTAACACCACAAAAAGTATTCATGTAGTCCCAACTCAAATTGATCAAGTAAACTTCCATTTTACAAATTTAAATGGATAGAACGCAATGAAGTCAAGTTGTTATATTCTATATTCTAGAATTGTGTTGCTTTTGTTTATTTTAATTAAGTAAATTGAACAAGCAGCAAAAATCCTTTTCTGACTATACAGGCCCATATACAATCTGCAGCCTTGTAAATGTATTTTTTCATTTATTTGACATTCTCTGTACTAATTTTAATGTTCTGCACTGATTTTAATGTACTGATTTAAACAGATTGTAATGTGTTTAGAGTACTGCAGTCTTAACAGATGCTGAAAGCATTATAAAATTAGCTAAAATATTTAATAAACCGGCAAAAGACGTGGATGTGTGAAAATCTGTGAATGATGGGTGTCCCAAATCTGCAGAATATTTTGCATAAATTCTGTGCATCCAAATGGGTCTGTTCATATGTCATGCATGTCATCACAATCTTACCGTCCACGTGGCTGATTTGGCTGTGCTGGACTGCTGGAAGGACACATCAAAGGTGTGTGGACCAGCATAGTCTGTGTTGGATGGGATGGCAGGTGATGGAGACAGGGCCTCAAAGGTGGAACTGGGCTGGGCGTAGGGTGATGGGGCCGTTACATTGTTCTGAGCATGCTCGTTGTTGTAGGGGCTGGTGGAGGTGGAACCACCATTCTGATCCATGCTGTTGAGAAGCCCCAGGCTTGTGTACTGTGGCTGGAGGAAAAATAGAGGAAACCAGGCCATGTAAACATATATCTTTTAAAGCGTTTCACTGGTGGGACAAAATGATATGGTATTAGCAGTGTCATATGAACAAAGAGGTAATATTAATCAAAACATTAATGAGTTGTTGCCACAATACAGCTTCTTTTGATGTTAATACATCAGGCTATGATGTAATGGTGGGCTTAGAGAAACAGAAGATGTTCATAAGAGCTTGACTTAAAAAAAGAGGTTATTCTCTTCAACAAACTGTTTATCAAATGCCCCTGTCCGTGTACTTGTCTAAGAGAAAATGTCCTATATAAGGGCTCAAAGATGTCAACCATGACAAATGATTAGGATTACCGCAAGAACTGAGTTCCTAGAAATTGAGGCATTGTGTAAAAATTGTCAGTATTTCTGTCGGTCAAATGCAACAGAGCGACAAACAGTTTTGTCTAAATAGTAACATATTTAAATGATTAAACTCATATTCATTAGCAATGATTCAAAATGTCTCTCATTGCATAAATCTGGCATCCAACATCCATATTTTCAACACTGAAAAATGTTATCCTAAAAGGAATATTCAGGGTTCAATACAAGTCAACCTCACAAAGTAACCCAGCATCTAACAGGTACTACACCTCTATGATCTATTTTTTGTCTTCATCTTGACACTCAGAGCATAAACAAATATTGAATTGAACTAAAACAACTCAGTTCCCCTGAAGCTTCAATTCAAATTCATCATCCCAGTGGATAGACATCCGCTTGTTTAATGTTTTATTTATAGGTATAAAATTGCAACTGACAATATGTAAACAACCATCAAATTGAAGTCCAATTACTGTAAGTCATCATCTCACTTTAATTATTTCATCTTGTTGGTGAAATAATAGGTCTAATGAATGGAGACTGCAATAAATGAATCAGAGGATTCAATTAAAACAACGGGAGGTAGAGGGGGATGAGCAGTGAATGGGCGATACACAGTTCACATGGCTCCTGTTGCCCCCTTCCAGTGAAGGCGCAGAGAGGAATTAAAATGACTGTCATTTGAGAGAAGGAAGAATGTTCTGGAGTTAAGCCAGCCTTTTCCAGCCCCACTCCTTCAGCCACCATGTCCATTCCTTTCCATTTATACATGCCACATTCCTGGATGAGGTGCCATGGTTGTGTGGCTCTTTAGACCATCATTAATCTCAACCGGGTTCCTTGTTTATTTCAGGCATGGATGGAGACAGCTGTCCAGCTTGCACGCTTATCCCATTTCTCTCTTTTCTTGTCTCTCTTTCTCTCTTTCCCTCTCTTTTCTCATCACAGACAGATAAAATTATCCTGGTGCTGCTGGTAGCCCGAGTGAATCACCAATTCAAGCACGTTTTGAGAGAAACGATTAAAAATAACCTGTTTGTACACACATACACCTGGGAGTGGGCCACTTCCCTGATCTAAGCATACCTTTCTAACAGTGCCGTGATGGAGAGAAAGAGAGAGAGAGAGAGAGCGAGAGAGGTGCCTTTTGAAAAGTACAGACAGGGGTCAATTGTATGTTTGTGTGCCACGAGTCTGCTCAGCCTCCTGGAAACAATGAGTCTCAGGCTTTTAAGAGCCTGTCTGAAGGAACAATAGGCCAGGTTGGTAGGTGTATGAAAAGAAGCGTATTGTAAGAGCAGACGCGCATACACACTCACAAAAAAGACCAAAATACTAGAGCTGTACCCTGCAGCCTCAACAGAGCTTCTCAAACACACACTTCCTCACAATGGAGCAATTAGGACATAATGGAAACTTTTAGAGACAGTAAGGCCAAACAAGTCAGCCTGAAAATCTGATCCCATTATGGTGGTGAAGGGGAGTGTCCCATATACGTAGAGCCATTAGCAGTACATAAGCATTCATTTGAAATGTAAAAAAATCTAAAAGTTATAGGAATATTCCGGGTTCTATTCAAGTTAAGCTTAATCGACAGCATTTGTGACATAACATTGATTTCCACAAAAATTAATTTTGACTCGTCCTTCCTTTTCTTTAAAAAAAAGCACAAATCTGGGTTAGAGTGAGGCACTTACAATGGAAGTGAATGGGGACCAATTCGTATATGTTAAAATACTCAATGTTTCAAAAGTATAGCCACAAGATGTAAACAAAATGTGTGTTAATATGATTTTAGTGTGATAAAATCACTTACTGACTTTTTCTATGTAAAGTTATAGCCAATTTTACAACTTCGTTACCATGATGATGTAATATCAACAAACCTTAAACCACTAAAACTACTGTAAAAATTACAATTTAATACATGAGTTTTAACAGAGGAATTAATTTGAGTGCTTTAATAAAAGTATAAGCTTCACATTTCTGCCTTTAAACCCTCCAAAATTTGGCCCCATTCACTTCCATTGTAAGTGTCTCACTGTAACCTTGATTTTTGCTTTTTTTTTTTTTTTCAGAAAAGGAGGGATGAGTCAAAATAATTTTTTGTGGTAATCAACGTTATGCCACAAATGCTTTCAATTGAGCTTAATTTGTATTGAACCTGGAATATTCCTTTAAGAAATTGGGGTGGGGTTGGACGTCAGAGAAATTTTTAATCTCATTTTAATGGGATTAAATGAATAAATAAATAAATAAATAAATGTTTTATTGAATTCTCCAACTTGTACTAGCCTGTAAATTTTATTTGTCCTATTTTCTGTATAAATAATTAAACTGAGTTGACTTGAGAACTAAATATATGTATATATGAATTAAATTGAAAACTGTATATATATATATATATATATATATATATATATATATATATATATATATATATATATATATATATATATATGAATTAAATGAAACATAACATCCTTGCTTTGGAGGTCTCTTTTTTTTTGTGTGGATTTTTTCCCCTTTTTTTCACCCAATTTGGAATGCCCAATTCTCGTGGTTGCATAGTGATTCCCCTCAATCCGGGTGGTGGAGGATGAATCCCAGTTGCTTCCGCATCTGAGACCATCAACCTGCGCATCTTATCACGTGGCTTGTTGAGCGCGTTGCCACGGAGACATAGTGCGTGTGGAGGCTTCACGCCATCCACCGCGGCATCCGGCTCAACTCACCATGCGCCCCATCGAGAACGTACCACATTATAGTGACCACGAGGAGGTTACCCCAAGTGACTCTACCCTCCCTAGCAACCGGGCCAATTTGGTTGCTTAGGAGACCTGGCTGGAGTCACTCAGCACGCCCTGGGATTCGAGCTAGCGAACTAGCGAACTCCAGGGGTGGTAGCCAGCATGCTTTGGAGGTCTCTTGATGTATTGTTTGGGTTTCAAGTGCTGATCTCATAGAATGTAGTGGTAAAAATCTCAGATATTCACAGAAAAATGTAAAATGATAATGCAAACTGAATGAGGCACATTAATTTACTCTGTGTGACTTATTTTAACATACAAGTCACAAAAACATGTAGGAAACTACCCAGGAAACTTCTAAATTCTTAAGTATTTCGTAAGCAGGATGCAATAATAAAGAGGGGTGAGGAGGGTTTCTCAGTTATGCTCATCATCTGTGCAATTTGCAGATTTTGAGGAAATACTAGAACATACTAGATTTTTTCCCCCAACAAATGCAATTTTGCCAAAAAAAAAAAAAAAAAGCTTTAAGCTTGCAAAGATGTTTTCCAGGGACTGCTGGACACAATTTACCCCATTTTACTCTAAAATAATTAAAAGTGTCCAGTCCAGTCATCAATAAGTGAAAAATACCATCCAATAATAACTCATTCTTTAATTTAGCATTTATTTTTCTCTGCTTACTTTTGATCAGAGTGTGAAAGTGAGAAAGATCTATTTTAAACCATTTTTTTCTGTGTCGTACAATTAAACAATATTCCTTCCTAATGCAACAACCATCTAACAACTGCTTTAGCTGCTCTTAAAAATACCACCCTGTTTATAGCCTCCTTGGAGAGTGAGCCCCTGGGATGTCAGGATGCTTAGCAGAGCCATAAATCAGATGCCCATGACGGGTCCGATAGCATTTAATAATAACGGTGAAAGCTTGAGCAGTCTGCTTCAGGCAAATATGCATAACTTTGACTATAGACAGACACTGGGATAAGGAGATTGAACCAGTGGAAGAGAGAGAGAAAGAAAGAAAAAGTAAAAATTTTTTTTACTTATTTTCAAAACTTTTCAAAAGTCTGCTGGTGCAATCAACGATATCTGTTATCAACAAGATGGAATGTCACAATAAATGTTGATATAAATGACCTCTGTATTGTTCAGTTTGAGTTCATTTTAATTCAGGAATCAGATCATTACTCCAATCCGTTATTGTTGATGAGCTAACAACTCATTGCTGCTCTTGTGCCTATATACTGTACGTACCTGGATGTATCTGAGATCAAAGCAATCTTAAAGTTCAATAACGATCACTTTCTCAGAAAAGATAAATTAGAAAAATAACTGACTAATCATTAATATTTAAATGTTCAATTTTGGGATCTCAGCCTTGTATGAAAGAGCCTACTAAGAGTTTCTAAGAAAACCAAGATAGTCTAGAGTTTTGCAATGCTTTCACTTGTACACTGTACACTTGACTTCACTTGAAATTATGTGGAAGACACCTAATGGAGTAGTTTAGGCTCTTTCCAATTTCACTTTCAATCCAACCCAATGGTAGACATTCCAATATTCTTTGACTGTATTATAGAATGGTAATCCATTCTAAATTCTATCCAGCACATGAATCACATACCTGTTATGCTACCAGTTTTCTTCCTGATTTCATAGAAGAATACTACTTGCCAAAATCACTGAATCATTTCAACCACGACTTAAATCTAGAGTTTGAGAGCAAAATGAGGGCTCCCAACTCAAGAGTGTTGTCAAGAGTGACAGGAGCTGAGGTTTCCCTGGCCTGGGGGGTGAAATGGCTGCCATTCCTGGGTGTGTTCCAGTGACCTGGGTAGTTTGTAACCCGGGCTGAGTGTTGAGAACATCTGTGAGGCCTTGATGAGTGACCACAGGGGTAGAAAGCATTAAGTGCTAAAACAGGGAAGGTGGAGGGGGTTTAGGTGGGAGAGCTCGACTTGTTCTCTACAAAACTTCGTGCTCAGTGGGCTGGGCAGAGCAGATGATTGTATCTGTATACACCACAGTTAAACCAATTACAATTCCAAGACTTTTCAGGATCACTTTGATGAACACATTCTTCAAAGTGGCTCCACAATCTATCACACAGAAGAGGGGGTGTTTAACCTGAAACCGTCTTTCTGGTGTGACCTTTAAGGTCACAACAATCACACTTTCAACTGACGAAAAAGTTAAGGAACCTCACCTAAAGTTCTTCAGATGCCACTAGATTGATGTATTTACAAAGTTTGTCTATCTGAACCATAATTTTCATTGACACTTCTGCATAAATCAAAGCAATAACACTACTAGCTTTTTCTCTTAAATTCCTTGCACCTCCATGTCTCCCCTTACAACACAAAACATGCATGTCTACAGTTCCATAACCCCTACCATGATTAAAGAGAGTGAGAGACAGTGCGTTTAAAAGCATTAATCAAAGCTGTGTGGGCAGTGGATTGGTTACATAAAGCCAGCTTTAAAAACACAAGGGAGAGGGGGTCGAGGCCTGGACTGTGCTTCTACCAACACTCAGGTTTGTCTCTGAGCTAACGGTGTTGTGTTGACAACAGCTTTGTGCAAGAGAATTGCAGCTCTGAAGTCACAGACTGAACTACCACCTGCCATTAAGGAATGTAGAACAAACAGACAGATCTTAAATAGCTTTTTTTCCTCTCAGGAAAAACATTCAACCTATAAACTTAAGTTGCGTTTTACTGAAGCAGTACAAAGAAAGACTTTATGAACGTTTTGTTGACAAAAGTTGGATTTAATTATGCAATGTTCAACAAAACTCATCCTTAAAAGATTTGATAAATATCACACATGCCTATTCCATTAAAACAATCCAACATAAAATTCAAGCTTAGTTGAGAATTTTGTTACCTCACTCATACAATTGCATTCACTTAAATAATGTTTCAGAAATCACTTTGCTTTTTTTATTACTTTCCTGATGTAATGACGTTAAATATTTTCGGGACACTCAAGTGCAGTTGCACAATTTAAGCTAAAGGAAAAATGTACATATATACATAATAAACCAACCCATGCTGAAACTACAATATGTTACCATTTATTCTGGGATATTAAGGGTCAAATTAAACTTCATTAGTACTTTCTCAAAGCAAACAGCCAAATCACAGCCCATTGTTCTATACAAACAAGATTATCAGTCTGAGCGTCTCAGACAAATCCATTATTTGCCAAACACACTGACTCAATCCGAGAGCGGTACAGCGTAGTCAAAACAAGAGCTAGGCAAACCAATAAAGCAATACACATTGATTTTTATCTGTAGACAAACATCATTTGGACTACTGACTTTTCACACCGAAACTCCACTGTAAAATGATTTATCACAGCTCAACTAATATCACCTTATTATTAAATGCACAAATGTAACTCTCTAAACATATATATTTTTTTTTTAATCGAACATATGCAGCACTTGGTGAATTGATACATAAAGTTAAGAAATTACAAATTTTAAAACCACACCACCATAAATATACAAGAAACAATTAAGTAAGTAACAGTACCACCTCAAAATTTTTTGGCAAACATCATAAAAAATAAAAGAGAAAGTGCATAATATGTCCTTCAATGCCTTTGTAAGCCCTAATTTTGAGGCCACCCTTGCCAGTCACTCCGCAGGATTCCCTGAGAACCCAAAATGTAGAATAAGGAACCAACATTATCTCCAGATGGGCAGTGAAAGCGCAAGGGCCTTACCTCACTGTACGATGTGGGTGGATTGGTCTCCAGGTACAACATATTGGCGCTGAGGTTGAGCAGTGCAGCCGCAGTTTGCTCCACAGACTCCAGGATTCTTAGCCCTTGTTTTTCTGCTTTTATCCCCTAAAAGTGTGATGTGGGCTACAGAGGTGAACGGGACAAGCTTAAAGTCTCTATAGGAATTCAATGGGAATGCCATATATACCGGGGGACAAAGAGGAAGGGCCTGAGAAATTACCTGTCCAATACCTGATTCCAATACCACACCCTACTTTTTGGGAAGGTGTTGCTTGTCTTCTGGTTCTTTCTTGAAGATTTAACCCTAAGGAACCATAAAGTATGCACTAGACCAAGGCACTTTCCCATGCATCTCTTTCATCGCTATAATTTTTCAATTTTGCATTTATTTTAGTTTTTCGCATTTAAAATGTTAAACTTACATTTTTATTTATATATATATATATTTAATAAAAAAATAAATAAAATAAAATAAAATAAACAAATGAATAAATCATTTAAATCACACATAATTAAAATAAATGAACCAGAATTGTGATTTTTAATATCTATAGTGTCAGAATATGAAACTGGCTTCAACACCTTTTCTTTTTTTAAATAGAGGTCAGCCATTTTATTGACTTATTTTAAGTTTTTAATTTCTAAATAAAAACATAATTTAATATAAGCAAATGATTTACATATTGTAATTAATATTATACAAATAACCCATTATTCTATTTATAATTATTAAAATAATTTAATTTATTAGACATGAAAAAAATGTACTGTGAAACACTAAGCCTACAGACACATAATTCTGTCTTGCTCTGGAAGGAATCCTCTTTATAGGATTCCTGCAATATCCTTAAAGCACAAAATTCCCTCCACTAGTATTTTCCAGCTCCTGTTTGCATAAGATTGATTCACTCCCCACCACCCAAAGAGCCTCTAGCATGGCCCTATGACAGTCCCATGAGAGACAATAAGTCTACAGTTGACATCTTGTATCTTTCAGAGATGACTGGTGTAGATTTGTTTTGACCACACTAATGCAGTTTCAGATAGAAGAGAACCAACCCACTCCTTTGTGAATATTTAAATGTAAAAAAGGATCTTAGTGTTAAATCAATCAGATTAAACAGAAGAAAGAAAGGCAATTAAATCTCTTTCAGGTTGATGTACTAATGTTTACATACTACATAAGTGCTAGGTTTCAGTGACCAGTCATGCAATTTACGAAACTGTAAAGGTATCAAAAACGTTTAAAATGTAGCTAAACAAGACATATCTGATTTATTCTATTTGCTTTTGGCATTTAATGTCAATAATCCTCTGTTCTAGCACTTTGCAGATCTTTGCAATGATAACTTTACTTTAGTAATTTGTGCTTTCAACATTGGAGGATATTTTATGTGATGGTTGTAATGGAAAACGTGCTAGATTCAACCAGTATTCACCACTATATACATGTACTGCAAAGGGTGGTAGCCCCAACCCTAAACCTCCTGTAGAGCAGTCTCATGTCCACTTAAAATCCCTGAGCAAGGTAGACTTTAACATTTAGTGCACTGTAAGTTGCATGTTCAAATTATTAACAACAAACTAACACACACAGAGTGTGCTTCAACATTCTTCATACAGTAGCTCACACCCTACTTGAGGTAACTGTTATTTAGAGCTCTTTTGATGGGGGCAATTAGGGTTAGCTAAACAAACTTCTAATTACTTTAAAACAACACTGGCGCCAATCTACAGTACAATAGGCCCTTATTGCTGTGGCACTAAAATCACAGTGGGGTTCTTCTATTAAATGAAATGAACATTTTTGAATATGCTGACCACAGCAATAATTTCCTCATTTAGCCAAATTTCAATACGCTGCTTAATGCATATTATATATGCATAATGCAATGTTCCCCCCAGGAAGAACAAAAACCAGCAAACTAAAGTATATAAAAAAGTCCTGTCAACAAAACTGTAGAGCACTTTACAGTATGTTTCAAGAACTGAAACATTAAGAAGAATGTACATCCTCAAAAATACTGGTTCGCTCTTTCATGATTCATATGAGCTAAGATTGTTGTCTGTAAGCTTTAGATCCTACATTTACTTTTAAAGTCTGTATTGCACGACCTTGGCAAGCTACTCTGGGTCATCTGGGAGGTTGATTGAACTATTTACATGCCCTATGGGGGTCAGAGGTGACAGCATTAAGGGGAAGCCTCAGGTCACAATAGTCACAAAGGGTTGGATCCCTAAACCCAACCCACCTAACAATCACAAATTATAGCACCGATTGCAGTCAGGAGAGGTAAGCCCCTAAAAAAGTTTTTGCTTCAGGGAGGCAGGCTTTCATATGACATATTTCATATGTGGTGAAGCATTTATTAGCAAGGCAAAAAAAATAAAAAAAATAAATAATATTTAATGAACATGTGTATCACTATACTTTGTGCTATATTACCTTGGCTTAGTTATTACCATTTTTTTTTTAAATACAGATGCTGAGGAAGTGACAGTAAATTTGGCATTTATCTCTCTTCTGACTGCTGTAATCCATCTCTCTTTATTTTTTCCTCTTTTGGGAAGTCATGGAAATGTAAAAGTGGATTTTTTCTTTTGCTGTTGGAGCAAAGGGAAATGCAAAAATAATATTTGTTATGGTCTCCCATTTACCTCTATAGAGCAGCGGCAAATGTTACACTTCTATAGCTAACTTCCACGTTCCAAACCCAAAAATGTAAAAAGGATCCATTTGTTATACTGTATGTATCCTGGCTAATTTTCAGGTCTTTAATTTTAAATTTAGACATTGCTCCGGCCTTCTTTTTTGAGTAAAGCTTTTTTGCCTTGTTTACTGTTTGTAACAGCCTACTGTGCATTCAACAGGAACAATTGTTTTCATTCAGTTTTACCCACCATTTTTATACTACAGCAAAACAATGCGTTACTCCTTGTCTGCCCTATTTGAACAAAGTCACTGCTTAGCAGGTCAACACCCACTTGTGAGGTGAATATATATTTACACACACACACACACACACACACACACACACACACACACACACACACACACACACACACACACACACGTGTAAAACAATTAGCTAAATAAGGCAACTGCTGTGAGGCAATAAACAGGTTCTGAAAAAAGGTGGTGAACCCATCTGAAGCTGTCCCATGGTGCAGACAAAGGATTCTGCACTTAGAACTATTTGGACACTTAAAGGACTGTTTGGGCTTAAACCGCAAGGAATAGTGAGGTATCATATGTCAGGTGACTAGTGTTTTGGGAGACACCTACCAAGATCTGCATCACCCCTTAGGGTGAGTCAAAGATGAAAAAGGGATAGAACAGGGCTAGAAAATTTAATACGCTAATTTCTACGATTAATAGTTGACTGTTTAAAGTGTAAAAAATAATAATTTTCACTTCCTAAAACTAATGTTTTCCCCCATTTCCTGTGGCTAAAACTGGCATATAAACTATTAATAATAATAGTTTTCAGATTTTAAAACCTCAGCAAATGAGCCCTTTAAGCTCTGAAGGTGTTTTTAAAGATTTCCTGTTTCAGTGGCATACCCAAAATTAAAGAATTTATATATATATATATATTTTATATTTATATTTATTTTATTATATATATATATAATAAAATAAATATAAATATAAAATAAAAATACTATAAGATAAAATACTATAAATTCTCCTCCCCACCCAGTAGGTGGCGATATGCACGAACAATGTGAATTGCCAAAAACAAAAGAAGAAGAATGTGAAAGTGAAAGTAGAGATTGATAGTAAAAAAGGACTTAAATATTGATCTTTTTCTCACCCACATTTATCATATTGCTTCTTAAGATATGGATTTAACAACTGGAATCATATGTATTACTTTTATGCTGCCTTTATGAGCTTTTGGAGCTTTGAAGTTTCATTTGCATTGTATGGATCTACAGAGCTAGTGTTCAGCAGAAGAAAGTCATACACATCTGGGATGGCGTAAGGGTGAGTAAATGAGGAGAGACATTTTCCTTTATGGGGGAGCTGTTCTTTTAAGTTTATCTTGCCATTAAAACTTGATATGAATTGAATCTGCCTATTTGATCATATTATTAAAAAAGACCACTGGAAAATGGCAGAAGATTTTGCCACAGAATGTTCACTGATTTTATGGCAAATATACATATACTTAAAATAAAAAATGTGTCTTATTTAACTCTATCTGCAAAACACTTAAATAATTAAAATAAATGATGACTAACCAATTGTTTGCAAGTTCTTTGAGTCAAAGTATAAAGCAAATATATTTATGATTAAATTTAAATGTTTGTGTTAATGTACCATGTACCAAAGATAACTGTGTTATTAATGAGATAAAAATTTACTTGATTCACAGCCCTATCACATGCCACCATATCATCTAATGGTATTGTGCTACACAAGATTTCTGGTGTCAAATAGCACATTTAGTTTGTTAAACCCCATCTATGGAGGGTGTGAATCTCTTCTTTAATTGAGTACACTATCTGTGCTCATTCATAGCAGCATTTATTTCAAGATAATAAGCAGTTAGTGATGTCAAAGACCAAACATCTGTGGACATCAGAGAGCAAAAGTCAACGCCTTCACTCTGAACTTTAGAATTATTTTACAGCATAACTGGCACCAGTCCTCACCATCTTGTTTTGATCCTCGTCTAGTCTTCCAGGGATTGCTGTATTTTGTTATATGTTAAATAACAACAATAAAAATTAAAAAAGTTTGCAAATGATCACAATGTCTGACTTAACAGTCACCTCTCAGCACAAAATTTGCACTTCAGGCCAATCAGCAGAAAAAATGTACAACAAGAAAAAGAAATGGCTAGAAAAAAAAGACTTTTTTGTTTATATGCTCGCTGTACATACTGCGGTAGTTTCCTGGTGAAATGAACCATAGAGGTGTTCCATCAGTAATGACGTTTATTTCCTTTCACACAAATCACAAGTAAAAAGCCAGATTATCACTCAAACACGTACTTTTTGCCCTGTCCCTCACATAATGATCATCTATCTTATGACATCAAAACACTTTAATTACAGTGCATGACTTTTAAAGCGATACATTTAAAAATTATATTTTATAACCAAATTACACTGTATGATCAAATTGCACGATAGCTCAATGAGTCGACCCATGAGTAGAAAGTGTAAAGAAGCAACTCAACATTATGTGGTTGCTTCAGCAAGTGTGTTTATCATCTCAAATTAGCTTTTTATTACAATTTCAGTTTGGTTTAGGTTTAAGGTTTAGGTTAGGGAGGTACTTTTGTTGATTTAAAACTCGATAGAGCATTAGCCTTAAAGGGATTGTTTTCCTCAAAGTAAAAATTCTCTCATCATTTACTCACCCTAATGCTATCCCAGATGTGTATGACTTTCTTTTTTCTGCTGAACACAAACAAAGATTTGTAGAAGAATATTTCAGCTCTGTAGGTCCTTACAATGCAAGTGAATGGGTACCAACATATTTAAGCTCCAAAAAGCATATAAAGGCAACGTAAAAGTAATCCATAAGACTCCAGCAATTGAATCCATATCTTCAGAAGCAATATGATAAATGTGGGTGAGAGACTGATCAATATTTAAAGGGATAGTTCACCCAAAAAGTACATTTCTTCTTTTTTACAATTAATTCCCACTTTTATTTTCACTTTCACATTCTTCTTCTTTTGTTTTTGGCAATTCGCATTCTTTGTGCATATCACCACTATAAGTTCTCTTCCCTGCCCAGTAGGTGGCGATATGCATAAATAATGCAAATCGCCCAAAACAAAAGAAGAAGAATGGAAAACTGAAAGTGGAGTTTTAAAGTAAAAAAAGGACTTAAACATCAATCTGTTTCCACCCACCCCTATCATATTGCTTCTGAAGACATGGATTTAACCACTGGAATCATATCTATTACTTTTTTGCTGCCTGTATATGCTTTTTAGAACTTCAAAGTTCTGACCACAATTCACTTGCATTGTATGGACCTATAGAGTTGAGATACTTTTCTAAAAATCCTTGTTTGTGTTCAGCAGAAGCAAGATATCCACATCTGGGATGGCAAGAGCGGAGTAAATGATGAGAGAATTTTCATTTTTGGGTGAACTATCCCTTTAAATATCGATCTGTGTCTCACCCCCACCTATCATCCATCCCTTTAAAAACCTAATCTGTTTGGGGAAAAAAATCCACTCGCTTTTAGCACCACAAAGTGGACATTTCACCTCAGAACTGCCGTGATACATGTAATGAACCATGTAATATTATTTTTTGTAAATGTTGCCACAGTCAGGTAAATTTTATGAGATCAGGCAGACAAAATCACACACAAAGAGACTTTTAACCAAACCAGATATGCCATCATTGATATTATTAATAGATATTATTATCCCTAAAGTCTTGTATTTGTGGATTTCATATTTAGACTGGCTTTTTAGAAGATGTCAAAGAACAGTAAAAGTGAAAAAGAGGTTTGTGGAGGAGGAATAAAGTGAGATTCAAAGAGTTCAAAGAGAGGGAAAAAGAAAGACAGAAAAAGAGGTAAAAGTTTAAATGGATTAATCTGTATCCTGGCAGTGCTGTTTCATTTTGCTTGAGGCAAACTGGTGGGGTGAAGAGTCAGCAGTGATTTACCAGTTCTGATTTAAGCTGCGGTGTTAAATCTCAAATCAAAAGTTAGAGTCCAAGCATAAAATGGCTCTACTTCTGTGTAACGGCACTGATTATCTTTAACTGGAAAACCCAAGTCCAGTCCGATAGCTGTAGAATGAGGCACATCACCACTATTCATCATTTACTACCAAACTACTGTACTAAAAGCTTCTATATATTTAGCTATTTATATAAAAAAGTGTAAAGTCTGTCTGCGAAAGATGCAACATTTTCTGTCACAAAATCCATAAGAATTTTACAAGAAGCTTTTAGGATAAAAAGTCAGACAAACAGTAGTTACAGAGCAGATTGATAGCACTAAGAAAGCACGCCTTAGTGATGTGTTCCCACCTAATGCTGAGTCAGGCTCCACTTGAAAAGAATACTGCAAATGACTAATCAAGGGCTAAGGCACAACACAGCCTGAACAAACCATTGTCTAACCAGCTTGAATGCATTCGAGGCATATACTCTGTTGAAGCTTTTTTGCTCAGCAAAGCTCGGAACCCCCCCCCACCCAATCTGTCAGCACCTATTTCAGGTGTTCTTGTCTCATTGGATATCACTGAAGCAGCCCTTTAGACTTTCCACAAAAAGGACTAATACAGATGAGGCTAACTGTGTTTTGATTTCAATTTGGAACAATAAATCTTCCATCAAAATAGTGGAGTTGAAATGAGATAATAATTACTCATACAGCATGGCCATCCTCCATTTAAAAAGCAAACAGCAATTCTTCTAAATCTATACAGTTTTCATTAGTGACCAAAAGTTGCACTTTAAAAAAAAAATTTTTTTTTAAAAAAGATCGTATTCATCAACTGTCTACATTCATCATCGTTATCTACATGCAAACTAGCTGTGAGTTTACCACTTTTAGCTGAGCAATTGCTCCATCTTGCCATGATATCATCTGGTGATGTTAGGACACAGCCTTTCCTCTGCAACTCTTTCTGCAACATTTCTCCATGCTACCTGACTGGACACCTCTCTCTCTCTCTCTCTCTCTCTCTTCCCCTCTCTCCCTCTTTCTCCTCCCCCAGAGAATAGGATGCAAGTCAGTCACAGTGGCAGGTGCTGTGCTAAACTGATGCCCTGCAGCTATAGAAAAAGCACAAGAAAGAACAATTTCAGATTAAAATATAAAACCCCTGCACAATACAATTAATAAGGACCCGGAGGGTGTCCAATGTCTTCTCAAGAAGGCACACCTAAATTTTTTTTAGTTCACCAATCAGTCAGAGGCTCTTAGCTAAAGGGATGGGCAAATATGCCCACTGTTGTCTTTCATCAAAGTTTGTTTTTCAGAATTTAATGGGCATCATTGCCGTAGTGATTGGCAGGTTGCCACAGTTCCCATCGACATGGATGCTAGCTGGCAAGAGATGGGGTGTTAGCGTGCCACGCAATGCACCACACCCGATCTTTACTGTGAGGAAGATGGGGGCGGGTGTTGTTGTATGGGGGGTATTAATCACCAGATCAAGAGAAAAGATAATCCCTTAAGGCCAGAGAGGCAAAGTGTTGCTCACTCTCTCCCTTTTTTCCCATCTTTACTGCTGGACAACTGCATTCCTCTGCTAGGAGGGGAGCCACCACCTCACCTAATTCTCCTGTGTGCCCAGGAAAAATCTACAAGGCCTCAGCTACAGGTCATACTCTTAAAGTCAAACTTTCCACTGATCTTCTGTTGTGTATAAACACAATGTTAAACCTATACGTGTTGATAGAATGTGCCCGAAGAATACATAGATTTTGCTTGAGTTACATAAACTTTAAGGTCAGCTAACATCATTTTTTTTTAATGTTTTTTTTATTTTTTTACAAGTTAACTCTTGAAAAGAAGAGGATAATTAGTTTGAGCTGGAAAAAATATAGAGAAGGAAAAAAATTCTCACTTACACCAAAGAAGAAATTGTCTGATATGTAGTATTGTTGTAGATTTCCTCCATCTTCACAATTCATTGATCCACTTCAGTCCCTTAGATTTTTTTATTATCATTCAAAGATTGTTTTAAATGTAATGTCATCTAAAACACTTCAGATCTGATGTGCCACAGCAAAACAAGGCTATCATCATCAGGACCTTTTATTTAACGCTGCACATCCGGACCTGGACATATAAATACCTTCCGAATTTGTTACCACCAAAACTATCCAGAATGACCAGGGAAAACCCACAAACACCCCCAATAAACACTTACACACCCAGATGCAAGTGTATGTCAACTGTCTCTGCTGGGGCTTACCACTAAATTCCCCACTACTGAAATTATTCACCTGACTGATCACAGTAAACAAAACCAAGTTTCATATGTGATAAAATAATTGTGGAACTCTGCTTAAGAACTTCATACAGGCTTTAAAAATGTGTTGGTTGCTGTTTAATATTTTATCAAAAATAAAATGAGTTAAAAATAATACAAAAAAGAGCCAAAACAAGTGGTCAAAAAGAGTTCATCACAGACATTTGCTCTAATGGTTTTAAAAAGGCTGCCTAATCTATTGCTCCCATCAAAGAACGGCCCGTCTGAGACCAATCAGTGGGATTTTTTTGTTTAAAAAATCCCCATGTATTTTTCATTTTGAGGGGGGATTTTGTTTTATTTTTTTTTACATGTCTTATCAACAATTAAATGCTTGAATTCTATCCTAAACAAGGGTAAGAAAACAAGCCAAATAATTATAAGATTATTCAAGCTTTTGTATGAATTGCTTTTGTTCATCATCAATGTAAAAATGTGTAGTCTACATTACATGCAATTACAGAAAGGGTCAAATGAAAAACATAAAAATAGCCAAGAGGGCTAATATTCAATAGTAGTAGTCAAATGAAAAACATACAAATAGCCAAGAAGGCTAATATTCAATAGTAGTAGTTAGTATCAATAGTAGGCATCAATATTAAATTACAAATGTATTTTGAACAACCAATTATCAAATGCCTGCCTGCTATCGTTGCTTAAAAATAAATAAATACACCTAAAATTAATATAAGCTTACATTTCCCAACTATTTCCTGCCTAAAAATTGTTTAAAGCTTTGCTTTTCAACTAATTTATTCATCCACGGAGATCAGAACATCTTGACATGAGGTGATGTGACCAAGATCAAGGTCTCGCGATAAATCCTCAGATATTAATGGCATTGCAGTTTAATTAAGACAAGTGCAATAGAGCACAACAGTGCCCGCCCACTTATTCAGCCATCTGCATTCCAGAAGTATTTTTCCCATTCATTTTTTCCATAGACTTTTCATAAAATCCTTTACAAAAGAGTTATTAGCCATTAACCAAACCAAAATGCTCTGAGGTAAATCACAACATCACAAACCTTGTTTTGAGGAGAAAAATGTATTTTAAAATCAAATACTCGTTGGCCGTGGTTCTCTGATTGGTGGATCTTTCTCTGCTGGACCATAATGTAGATGTTTACCATGAATTTCGCTATCAAACACGATTTTTAAACAACAAAGTTTATATAATGCAAATTGGTGGTTTCAACAGAAGCATATACCATCGATAAACAACCTCGGAGCTCAAGGTTGGTCTGTCTTTACAGGTTTATAAATTATTGTTGAAAATAAATTAGTGTATGGAAAAAATGAATGGGATTTTTACTTTCGGAACCAGACTGTTGCGTTCTATTGCAATTTAATTAAATGTGCAATGTGCACATTAAAATGTGCAATTTTTAATGTCTAATATTTGCACAGCTATGTGTTTGGTGTGTTTAGTGAAATTAAGTACTCACAGTAAGGGGCTCCTCAGGCCCATGCATTGTGATGCAGTCCATGCTAATCTGTATGGTATTGGATGCTGATCCAACTGTAGAGCCCTCAGAGAAGTTGAGCTCAATTGGCTGCATTGAATGGAATGCAGACCTGGAACAGAGACCAGAAATCAGATTTATTTTAATACTTTTTGCGTAAATGCATAAGTGTGTCTGTATGTACAGGTACAATGAGTGTGCATGCTTTTTAGGGTTGTATGAGCAAATTTGTGAGGTACTTTATAACTCACTGGTCCAGCATCTCCAGTAGCTGGTTGAGGACATCCTGTCCGAGGATATCTGTACTCTGGGAGCCCTGACCCTGTGACATGGAGGCCAGGAAAGAACCTTCAGCCCATGAGAGACATGCTGCTGGTTCTCTCAGTCTGGAAAGAAAGACAGAAGTCAGGGGATGTTCACATCACACATGTTTTTGCTTCTGTCTGCACTGCTTTTCAATTGTTTTCCAATGTAAACGCTCTAACGGGGCCACTATGCTTGATTGCTCATATCTTAAAAATACATAAAGGCATTTGCACGATACTTCTAAGACTTTTTGTAAACAACATAATGACGTCATCGTGAGCAACAACTTGCTACAAATAAATAAATAAGTAAATCAATAGCCCCCCCCCCCCAAAAAAAATCTCCCCCCCAAAATGAATAAAACAAACTAGAAATGAATGAAAGATCATGAGGGTGCGCTGGCTATTTTATCGCTGCCATTCTATGTTGTTTGTAGATGCGTGTTGAACCATAAGGAGATGTTCCGTTATGCACCAGTCCAGATGTTTATGTAAGTAGTTATAACTTGCATGATATGACTTATATGATAGTCGTAGATTGACCATATACTGTTTGCACAATGTTATCAAGCTTATCAAGTAAAATAACGGTGTTTTAAAACCTATGTGGGTTTTGTAGAGGGAAATTTGTCTTAATTCACATTTAGACAAGATTGATATCAAACATCAGTCATAAAGTCAGAAGCATTAGACAAAGTAGGATAATGAACAAATATTGCTTTGTGTCCTATTATTGGGGATGAGGATGTAACTTTAACCTTTACCTCTTCAAGTCACATAGTTTTGGATGCAATATGCTGCTTTAAAAACGGTATAAAACGTAGCACATATTGTGCTTGCGTAAAGTTGTTGAATGCAGACACAAACGATAAAAGACTGTCAAACATTTAACAGACGCATAAAAAAGAGGAACCCATATACAAGAACACGCAGTTGAGCCAATACAGTGTTCCAGTAATATCTGAAACCGAAGACAGCTGCCTCATCAAAGGTATGTGTGAACTGTGAATATAATGACAAATGTATTCCAGTCTCTCTCTGTGCCGGTGGCGCAGAAGCAGATTTGAATATCATTAGTTAGATTACATCAACATTTGAATTGTGTATGTAGATAAATATCTAGTCAGTCACTGTGATTTTGACAATCTTTGAAGCTGGTCTTGTATAAATTGGCCATATAATTGTTTTTATTTTTTATAAATAATTATATATTGACCGCAGAATGTTGTTGTGATGACCAACAGTAATTAATCATGGATAATTTTTGATTCTAAAAGTTTCAGAAAGAGTCTGCTTATAATTTGTAGGCATACATCTTAAAGTATTTTTTAGCATTTTAATTAAGTAGGATTATTTTAATTATTTTAATATTTCTTATTTTAAATTAATTTTAAGTCATCTTGAGGCCCCCTTGGAAGTGTGCTGAGGCCCCCTAGTGGGTCCCACCCCCCCTGGTTGAGAATCACTGATTGAAAGTACAAACAGTTTCTTTGTGTTTATATTTGGTTTTAAATGGTTTATTTAAACTGAAGCTATCCAGCCCAGAGCAGTGAGCGATGTTCTTTTTCTGTATATATTGTTGTTTGATTCTCTATTAATCTCTACTAATCTAACTGATGTAACCTCCAGTTAATTAAATAAATAAATGCCATGTTCTTCCTTTTATATCACCCCAATATTAAAGCAGGATACAGTTTATTCTGGATTTACGGTGTTTCTGGCTCCGCTGATCCGCTTTTTCCCACCACTCCCACCATGCAAATTAGCCTATATTTTATCCAAGTTTTGATTTTTGAGTCTGAATTGAAGAAGGCAGTGAAATGACACCAAAACAGCACGGCACACCTTTCTATTGCATTGTATTTGCTGGCTGCGCTCAACAACAAACACAGCGTGACTGGTGTAGTTTGATTCACAAACAATTAATGACTCTTATGAGCTGGTGCTTTCAATGAATTTTTCCAAATGACTCGGCAAATCACGAGATATCGGTTTGAATCAGTCTGACGAATCCTTCACTGAATGAACTCACTTTTACATTAATTTTGAATTGAAATGAAACAAGAACTATTTTGTGCAAAAAATGAGTTCAGCTTAATTCAGTCACTACACTTGTTGTTCAAATGATATACACAGTATATATATATATATATATAATAGTTTTATTACATAATGTATTAAAATGTAACTTAGTTGTATTAAATAATTTTAATGCATGATTTATATATGGTATCACTTTATTTTTGGGATCAGAAATTAGACAGTAATTAATGACTAATAACTGAACTTGTAGTGGACTAGTTGCAGACTTGTTTGGAATTATATTGTATTTATTAGGCCTTTGTTTGTCGATTTTTGCCCTTCCTTAATAGCCTCTTTAAATTAGCTTTTTCCTAACAATTAAATTATTAGGTTAAAACAAAAGATAACAATAGCTAGTAAGGTGCAAAATATATCCTTTATAGGTTCTCAGCATCCTTTTTGCACTAAGGGCAAATAGTGTTAAATGGTATTTGCACCCCTAATTAAATATTACCATACAGTATAGTGGCATCACTGCAGCATGTTCATTGTGTTTATTTAGAGTCCCACAGACACCCTGCACCAACCTCTACCCCTAACCCTCCTCTGCTTTGTTGAAATACTATATTCTACATGTATTTCATACTTATAAGCTGCACATTCACTGAGTACTGAGAACCTATAAAGGATGTATTTTGCATCATACTAGCTATTGATATGTATTGTTTTTAGCTAAGAAATTCATTGTTATGGTAAAAGCAAATATAAAGGTGCTATAAAGCAAGAACAAGAAATCAGTGAATAAAGGCTTAATAAATATTTTATAATGCCAAACAAGCCCATAACTAGTCACTTACAAGTGTAATTATTAGTCATGAATTACTGTCTAACTTCTGATCCCTAAACTAAAGTGTTATCATATATATATATATATATATATATATATATATATATATATATATATATATATATATATATATATATATATATATATATATATACAGGGTTGGGAGGGTTACTTTTGAAATGTATTCCGCTACAGATTACAGAATACATGCTGTAAAATTTCATTTGTAACGTATTCCGTTAGATTACTCAAGGTCAGTAACGTATTCTAAATACTTTGGATTACTTCTTCAGCACTGGTAGATTTTGTCACTTGTTTTGATTATAAAAACTCTGCCAGTACAGTAAGACAAAATATACATGTTAAAAATACATTCTCTGAAAAACCTAAATATCTTATGCAGTGTTGTTTCTAAAACAAGGTAAATCAAATTGATCTTGTTTTAAGGATTTTTAGATATTTTTACAGGAAAACAATACAAAAATGATTATCAAGAATATGATTTTTGCCCTAATATCAAAGGTCTTACTAGAAAAAAAGAAAATGATCCAATGTGAATTTTCTTGATAAAAACTATGATCGTGCCTGGTAACATGTGCATGTAAAATGGCTAGAAATAGCATTTTAACTTAGCGTAAAGCTGACAATTTACACAAGGTTTATTTCTATTTCTTCTGCTCCAAACTTACTTCAAACTTACTTCTCTGTCTCTCGTATGAATGTAACACATCATAAGAAAGTGTTTCACCGCTGTTCAAATGCACTTTGGATCACATCATTTATATGTATAAATGTTTTCCATCTGAAAGGACTAAATATTAAATGAAACAAATGACAATAAAATGCAAAGTAATCTCTTCAGTAATCAAAATACTTTTTGAATGTAACTGTATTCTAATTACCAATGATTTCAAATGTAACTGTAGTGGAATACAGTTACTAATATTTTGTATTTTAAATATGTAATCCCGTTACATATATTCCGTTACTCCCCAACACTGTATATATATATATATATATATATATATATATATATATATATATATATATATATATATATATTTATGGTAACACTTTAGTTTAGGGATCAGAAATTAGACAGTATTTCATGACTCATAATTACACTTGGATATATAAATATATATATATATCCATGCATTAACTGTTTGGCCCTCATACACTGATGCTTAGTTCAAAACGGCCCTCGACCTAAAATAATTTTGACATCCTGCTGTAGATGGACATCTTTGACTGTTGCATCTTACTCTTTTTCAATGTCTCACACAAGAAAGCCACATTTTTTTGGATGCACTTTCAAGTTCTGCTCTGTTCATGGAGCTGTGTCTAGCTTTTTTTAGCACAAGAACGTGTACGCTGTAAACATCTCCTTACATAACTTAGAATTTGCATCACACATCAAACGTTGTCTGCAATTACTTGGCAGAATAACTATTTTTCACATATAACAAAAATGTATTTAAAGAAATATTCCAGGTTCAATACAAGTTAAGCCCAATCGACAGCATTTGTGCCATAATGTTGATTACTACAAAAAATTATTTCGACTTGTCCCTGCTTTTCTTTAGAAAAAGCAAAAATCGAGGTTACAGTGAGGCACTTACTATAGAAGTGAATGTGGCCACTTTTGGAGGGTTTAAAGGCAGAAATGTGAAGCTTATATTTTTTTATAAAAGTACTTAAAGTGCATTAATTCTTCTGTTATAACTCATGTGTTATTTTATCTGTAAAGTTGCTTAAAATCATCATTTTTACAGTCGTTTTAGAGTTTTAGTGCTTACAGCATTACATCATCATGGCAGCGAAGTTTTAAAATTTGCTATAACGTTACACAGAAAAGGTTAGTAAGCAATTTTATCTCACTAAAATTATGTTAACATAACACTTTTGAAACAATGAGTATTTAATGTTTATGATTGGCCCCATTCATTAATTTCCATTGTGAGTGCCTCACTGGAACCCATATATTTGCTTTTTTTTTTTTTTTTTTTTTTTTTTTTACAAAAAAAGGGCATTTCAAAATAAAATTTTGTGGTAATCAATATTATGCCACGAATGCTGTCGATTTAGCTTAACTTATATTAAATGTGGAATATTCCTTTAACTTTGTAATTAAGATCACATGAAATCAAGTTTTTGTGTCTTTCAGTCCATGTGTGTTAGTTTTGAGGCCATCTATATAGTATACCCCTTGATGTTGACAAACTTTACTTACATTTATACGCATTTAAAATGTACAGCTTTTATTTTCCAGGAAAACTGACCAAAATATATACAGATTTGTGTCCAATAAAATATTCTCTGGAATGAGAATGCCCCTCCCACTAATACCACCTACAACCCCCTAGCAAGTAACAAATCATGGTTCGTGGCTAACTTAAGTTTATTGGCTATTTAATAAATAAAGGGATGAGCCCTTTGATACCCTGCCAAAAATTTCTGATTCAACAGGAAATACATTAGCACACAGTAAAGAAAACTGCACACGTCAATTGATTTCATTGGGCTAATAGCAGTTTCCCAAAATTGTCATTCAGAGGAATGCACAAACTATAATGAATTAAAGCAACAAAATGACTGTAAGACTTGAAAATAAATATAATTTAGTAAACTGATACAGTATCACTTGTTTTAATGCTGTTAAGAGGGTACCAGAATCAGTGGGGATGTAAAAACATAACCCATTCTCAATTGCCACTTTCCCCATGAAGGCCAATTTCTGTGCCTGTCTAATGCAACACCAGCAACTAGTGTTAACATGACATTTAGGACAAGTAGAGAGAAAAAACATGATGGCCCTCTCCATCTGCAATATGACACCAAGCCAGAGCCCAGCACCTCATTGTTCATGTTGAGGAGCAGCACACGCTGACGACCAAGAAGAGTGGAATTCCCCCTTGTAGTCTATATGATAGCAACACCATGCAGCATTCGGAATGTGTGTGGCTGAATTGGGCTTGGCTGAGGATGGGGGTTGAAGTTCATAAATGTATGTGTACGTGTGTGTGTGTGTGTGTGTGTGTGTGTGTGTCTGGGAGTTGGGGTGTCAACCCATAACCTAACGCTGGCACTCGGGTGTGGGGCCGGAATTCCCCTACATTCTGTGAGGTGGGGAGATATTAATATACCAAGGTATGTAGGCATGCCTAATAAATGCTGCATGCTTTAAGACTGAAGGATTTCAGATTACTGTATCCTAGACAGAGATACAAAGCAACACCAGTCCTTGATATCACTGTAAAGTGACACTTCCATACCAGTGTAAATGCTAACAGTCATTCCTTTGAGGAAAAACATTAATTTTATGCTGCATAGTATCTTTTTTGTATAACACATTTGCCTATGATGTAACAAATTATAGGGTCCTGAAAGGTTTAAACACTACACTGTAAAAAATGTACACCCACTGAGCACTTTATTAGGAACACAATGGTCCTAATACAGTGTTCGACATGGTCTTCTGCTGTTGTAGCCCATCCGCCTCAAGGTTTGATGTGTTGTGCATTCTGAGATGCTATTCTGTTCACTACAATTGTACAGAGTGGTTATCTGAGTTATCGTAGCCCTTCTGTCAGCTCAACTCAGTCTGGCTATTCTTCGTTGACCTCTCTCATCACAAGGCATTTCTGTCCACAGAACTGCCGCTCACTTGATGTTTTTGGTTTTTGGCACCACTCTGAGTAAACTCTAGAGACTGTTGTGCGTAACATCCCAGGAGATCAGCAGTTACAGAAATACTCAAACTAGGCCTTCATGACACGGTTGAAATAACTGAAATCAAATTTTTTCCCATTCTGATGTTTAATGTTAACTGAAGCTCCTGACCTGTATCTGGGTTGTTGACATGACATGGCATTTTCACTGTCACACAAGATAAAAATGAATAAATAGTACTGTCATCATTTAAAAATGCATTAAATGATTAAACATTTCTTTGCTTTACATTGACCTGTTATTATACAAACTGAGTTGTCATTAGATTTTTTTTTTTTTTTTGAGCCAAATCGCAAAATTGTCCTATGGTGTGACTGTCTCAAGCAAGGTTCAATAAATTCTAACTTTTATAAATTAAAATGAAAAGCATAAAAATTTTGATAAATACCACTGGCATAATTTTACAAGTGTCTATTTTAGTAAATGGCAATTCATTTTTTCATCCATATATATCTAAAAGCGTAGGAAGTTGATACATTTTGTCACTGAAAACCACATCCTCTGGTGTGACACCATATCCTCATTTTAAATCGGGCAATTCCACGGACGACTTTATTTAGTTTCTATAACCCCATTCAAGGTCATGTTTCTGAAGCCCCCTGTTAAGGCCAGGAGATGTGCACATGGTAAGTTTTTGTCTCTAAATTGTTCAAATATTTAACTTGATTCAAAGCTCTAAAAGTGTTTACGTTTTGTTGTCCTTTGATGTGACACCCCTAAATTATATATATTTTTTTTACTAAAAATTATGTTAAACTGCATAATTATGGAAAATTTTGCAAATGTGTCTTGCTAACTGCTAATGACATGTTAGCTAAGAATAGCAAGGTCATTAACTCACACAAAAGGCTGAAACATCCTTTGGACAGAAAATGTCCTTTGGTGTGACACCACCTCATCTGTCACACCAGAGGACAAACATGTCACACAAGAGGACAAGGTCTATTAAAGAAGCATTTTAAATAATTAAATAAAATGTAACTAATTTTTTTTTTTTTTTTGTACCATTTTCAGTGTTTTAATTGCAATAATTAAACTACTTTCTGCTGTTTTTGCAGAACATTTGTACTGTTATAGTGATGATATGATGTATGATGATACTGTTATTCAGTGTCATGAAAATAAATAGTTATAAAAGTTAATTATCAGAGGTTCGGGAGTAGAATGCCAATTTTAATCTGACAAATCACAGCCCGCGAGCAGGAGTATATAAGCCGCAGTTTACCTGCTTCCCATGACAGATTTTCTTGGCATCGCGCCTCCTCCCCATCTCCACCTATTTTCAAATATTTACTATTCATCTAAGGGTACGTTTACACGACAACGCTATACTAAAAACGGAAACGTTTTTCCTTTGCGTTTTTGAAAGTTTCGCGTACAGACGACAACGTTGTCAAAACGATCCCCGTTCACACGGATCCGCGAAAACGACTAAAAACGCTGTATTATGCATGCCAGGCCAGTAGTTGGTGATGTCACTTTGTAAAGAAACACTACGCGCCTGCGCACATAAGCATTCTTCCACAGAGCGGTGAATACAAACAATGAAGATGGCGATCGCTGGTCGTAGTAGTGATGCAGTAAATCTACAATTTCCTGGAGAAGTGTCAATAAACTCAAAAGAGTCCTGTAGTCCGCCATTGTAGTTTTGAATGTCTCGCGCGTTGTTTTGAAGTACTCGCACGCATGCCTATAGACTGAACACGTAATATGCGTGCGCATGACGTCATCGTTTTCACAAATTCGCGTTTTTGTATGTTTACACGGAGACGGTAACGGCATCGTTTTCAAAAACGTGCACTTTGAAACCCGTTTTCAAAGTTTGCGTTTTCAGGCCCCAAAACGCCATTGTCGTGTAAACGAACAGCCAAAACGCATAAAAAGTTTTCCGTTTTTAGTTGAAAACGTTGTTGCGTAAACGGCCCCCAAGTAAGTAAAGTCCTGGGGGGGGGGATTGGTGTAATCAGGACTCAAGTCGAGTCTCGAGCTCCGAGCCCTCCAATATCGGACAGCAGGCCAAATATGCTTTACTCTATTGAAGATTACATTTACATGCAAACTACTGAAGTATAAAATGTGGTCCTTCATTTTTGGATTCTTTCATTTTTGCACAGAAAGAATTGAGGGAGAAAAATGACTGGGAGAGAGAGAACACGAAAGTATAGAGAGAAAATTAACAGGGATCCACACAGAAGGGAGGAGATCCTAAGAGAACGATGAAGAAAGTAAATAGTTTAAATGTTGCTTTGAAAAATGCAACAATTATATTAAAAAATTTCAATCATCTTTCATTCAGTTGAATAAAAATGCTTGAATGTAATACATTTTATTTCTCTTTAATCCAACAACTACCATTTCTGTCCTTTAGTGTGACATAATGTCCTATGCTGTGACACACATAAAAGAACCAACAATTTATTTTTTAACTCAAAATATGTTTCAAAAACTGTCGAATATTGCATTAGGATAGATATAATCATCACTCATCTGGTATAATTTTCAACATTTTTGAAAGGATGACAGCAAATTTTGACTTGCATTTAATGAAAATGGGGGGGGGGGGGGAGGTGTTATTCATAATTTCATAATAAATAAAAAACACCATATGAAAATAAGTGTCTAACAATGAAAATAAATCTCTCTCATGCTCTTTGTATATTAACTTACTTTTTTTTTCTTCATTTTTGTTATGTCACACCATAGGACACATTTACAGTGCAGTTCAGTGAACATGTTCAAAAAACAGTGAAAGAATTGACCAAGTTAGTGACCCCTTATATTTTCTTAAATATCAGACTTTACAATACATAAATGGATGTATTTTGTATTTATTTTTTTTAGTTTTAATTTTTTACTGCATATTTGTCAACTAGCCATCTGCAGATTTTATGCATTGCACTGCTGCCACACGATTGGCTGATTAGATAATCACATAAATAAGTAGGTGTACAGGTGTTCCTAATAAAGTGCTCAGTGAATGTAAGTTAACCAAATACATTATTAAATGAACTGGTTTTATTAATGCTAAAGAAATTATTTTAATATGACTGTCTAAACATGACTATGATTGGCTGCACTAATAAACAGCAGAACTGTCGGTAGAGTTCCTCAGGTTCATTAAAGAAATGCACGTTCACTTTTTACATTGTAATAAACATGTCAAACTACGACCATTTCCTAAAGGAGGAATGATGGGTGGTACAGAGGTAGCACTTGGAATTCAGCTTCAATTCCATGAAAAATTCCTCTTTTACTTTTCTTTCAAATGTTTCCCCAAACATCTCTTGAGAAGAAAAGCAGGGTATATACCCTTTTTCGTCTTTGTTCAGTTGAAGAGGTGTGGCACTAAGTGAATGCTAGAGTTGAATTACTGGGACAACGGTGTGCTGCCAGGCCTGTCACTGGGGATAAAAGCTTTTTCAACCCTAATGTTTACTTTAAGCCTCATAGATATTGTCATTTGGCTCAGTGGAAGAAGTACAAATGCCAAGCCCAGTGCGTCAATTGTCACGGTGCATCCACAGGTTCATTCCTCAGCATTCCTTTGCCTCGTTGTAAGATAAAAATCTAAACCCCACTGCATTTTACACTGTGGACATGAACAGTCTGTGGAGCTTTTGAGGAAGTGAGCAAATAAAAATTAAATCTGGGGCCTTACTTATTGACAGCCATTCATATAGCTATTTGTGTTCATATATCTGTCACTCACCACAAGTAGAATTGAAAGAGAAAGGCTTTATAGAATGTGCTGCATCACCTTGGTCTAATTATGGACTACACTCTTCAAATGGAAAACATTGACTATCAATTCTTTTCCAACAAAAGACTTCATCAGCCAACTAACAAAGGACAATGCATCTATGTGAACTTCTGCAGTTAATTCAGGATGAACTTCAAAGGGATTAGTAATTAATCTTACAGTTTATACAAAATCTTTGTTTAACACTGACCCTTAACACTTACTTAGTTTACTAATTTTAAACCATGACTTGCAATGCACATAAATAACTAATATTGGCATTATATTCATACTGGTTAGCCAGAGGGGAATTGGCCCCCACAGTGAGCCTGGTTTCTCCCAAGGCTATTTTTCCCCATTAACCAACATCTCATGGAGTTTTGTGTTCCTTGCCACAGTTGCCTTTTGCTTGCTCACTGGGGTACTAAATACAATTATTATTTAATTATAAAAATTATTTATACACAATTTACAATCATATTTAATCAAACTACACACTGATGACTCTAAGACTTTATAGATATTACAGTTTCATTTTCTGTTAATGCAGGATTTTCTGTAAAGCTGCTTTGAAACAATGTGTGTTGTGAAAAGCGCTATACAAAAAAAAAAAACTATACTTGACTTGACTTGAAAAACAGATACCGGTACTACAGAATTTTGATTGTGTGTCATTTTTATATAAAGAATGGGTCTTGCAAGCTTTCCACATGTGAGGAAGGTGCACCTTTTTAGTTTGTTGCTATCTTTGCATCTTTTTCCATTATTTTTAGTTGCACGCATGTTGTGGTATGATATATTATAGGTTCAGTTATCCATTCGTCGTTATGTTTGTGCAAGTTATAATAGCTACATAAATTAATGTAACCACCTAGCAAAAGTATGCATCACGATATTTAAAAAATAGGCGTATTGCATGAAGTTGGCTGGCTTTTATTCATAGTTGTTTCCTGCAGAACTGAATAGTACTGCCACACCTACTGTCCAATAAAACAGCAGCATCACTCCATCACTGTAGTTAATGTCATTAGTAACCTACTGAGCTCAATGGACCTCATTCATGAAACATGAGCAAAAAAATTTCCTCTGTAAATCGTCCGTAAAGCCATTCATACTTAAATTGCTGTATTCAAACCAAAGGGGCAATTACGTACATGGATTTACGAACGATTTCCACAGAAATTCGTTCTGCTCACGTTTAATTAATAAACCCCATTGTAATCACTAGGTTACTAACAACAGTAGCAAAATTCTCTCATCATTTACTCACCCTCATGCCATCCCAAACTCATATGACTTTCTTTCTTCTGTGGGACACTAATGAAGATTGTTTAAGAGATGTATGAGATGTTTTTGTCCATACAATGTAAGTCAATGGGGTCCAAAACTTTCAAGCTTATCCAGCATAAACATCAATACATTCTTCAAAATATTTTAATTTATGTTCTGCAGAACAAAGAAAGTTCTAACATTTTTGGGATGGCATGAGGGTAAGTAAATTATGAGAGAATTATCATTTTCGGGTGAACTATTCCTTTCATTTCAGAGTTAGAAGTTGGTATAGCTACAACAATGTAACATCCGAATAGTTGCAATGCCTTTTTGACCCACACTGATTGATTCTGTCAAGGTTAAATCCTGTTGAGGTGAGGACAACTTTGCAATTTTTCATGTCAAAACAAAAATTCCCAGCTAAAAATATGTTTTAGATATGTCTTCCCTAATATTTAGATTAGTGGTGAACCAATAGGCTATAGGATTTTCAGTGGCCACAATCCTGAATAAGCAGATAATGTAAAACAAAAAACAAAACAAAAAAAAGAAATAAGAAAATCCTTATTGCAATATTTACTGAATATATGAATATATTGTGATGAAGCAAGCAAAACCATTGTTCTTACAATTGAGCTTCAATTAACTGTCCATGTTATTTAATCTAAAATAGAACATGTAAAAAATAAAAAAAAAAATAAAAAAAAGAATCTTTAACAAATCAATAAAAAGTTATGGGTTATAAACATATGGAAGCAACTGAAGAAAAGTTTGCAATCTATATCAAGCATCATGGAAGACTATGTTTCATTTATAGTGTACTTAGAGTGCTAAAAGGCTCTACAATTGTCAGTATTAGCGTTTGCTCTATACCACAAAACAAGATACTACTTCTCTTATGTCAGAAAATGTAGTGGCTAATAACTTGCACAAGGTCCAAGCAGCTCTCTGTAAAAGGATTACATGGCTCTGTCTCATTGATATGTTATTGCATTTAATATTGTCAACATTACAGGTTGGTGAGAGCATTAGGACTATATAGGTCTCTCAGCAGGTGCTGAGTGGCTGCTGTCTCAGGTCACACATTGCAACAGGGCATGTTTCAGATCCCTGCCTGAGATCTGAGAGCTGGGTTGACAGCCCTGGTGTTGTGACATCATCATTATTATCCTCCTCATCATCATCATAAAACCTGTGCCAGGGGTATTATCTAATTAAAGTTGAGAGGGGATGCAAACTCGGCCAAAGGTCAGAGAAGGAAGGACAAACGGATGTTGGATAGCAGCTAAAAACACAATATCGTTGACAGAGTTTTTTAGCCAAGGCTGACATCATGGTCCAACAAAAGATGCAGCACCAACGCATGAAAACATCCAGGCTTTTTCCATATGAAACCAGCTTTGATTTACACCCACAGAAGAGACAGGTGAGGTTTATGATGAGATTTCTTAATCCACCATCAGCTGAACTGGGAGTAGCTATTTCACCAATTAACATGTAGACACTGTGTGTTCAGTGGTTAAAGGGATAGTTCACCCAAAAATGAAAATTATTTTATCATTTACTCACCCTCATTCCATCCCAGATGTGTATGATTTTCTTTCTTCTGCTGAACACAAACAACATTTTTTAGAAGAATATTTCAGTTCTGTAGGTCCTCACAATGCAAGTGAATGGGTACCAAAATGCACATAAACGCACCATAAAAGTAATCCATACGACTCCAGTGGTTATATCCATGTCTTCAGAAGCGATATGATAGGTGGGGGAGAGAAAGAGATCAATATTTAAGTTATACATTTTCCTCCTAGCCCAGTAGGTGGCGATATGCATGAGGAATGCAAATCACCAAAAACAAAAAAAGAAGAATGTGAAAGTAAATGTGAAAGTGGAGTTTGATTCTAAAAAAAGACTTCAATATTGATCTGTTTCTCACCCACACCTATCATATAGCTTCTGAAAACATAAATTTAACCACTTGAGTCGTATGGATTACTTTTATGGTGCGTTTATGTGCATGTTGAAGCTTCAAAATGTTGGTACCCACTTGGATTGTGAGGACTTAAAGAGCTGAAATATTCTTCTAAAAATCTTTGGTTGTTAGGGTTAGGTTTGAGTTACTGTCTTTATCAATCAAATGACCAAAGCCTAAACTTGATTAAATTTCATTTGAATTCTGTGTTTCCATCAGCCATCTATTCCTAAATTTAGCCAAGGAACCATGATCCGATCTCTTAAAAAGATGATAAAAACTTGGAAGTGCTTTTGTGAGATCAACAAATAAAGGCTTATTTACATCATTATTTACATTATTCACAAATGGCAACAAACTTTAAGATTTAAAACAATCCAAAGTTGGCAACTGGATTTAGGGGCCACTGTTTTAATTGTTTTTCTATGTAAACATGTACTAGAAGGACATCTTTGAACACTGTGCTGCATCTCAGTTTTTTAAGCCTCGTGCGCTCAAGCACCGCGTTTTTAAGATGCTGTGTCAAGTTAAAACTAAAACACGTCAACTGAGACAATTACATTGTGTTCCACTCGTTGCGCTTTCTAGATTTTTTAATTCAAGAACACATTCTGTCTGAATGGCCGTTTAGAATGTTGAGAAACATAACTGTTATTAACTACGTTTCCATCCAAGGATTTTTGGCGAAAAAAGTTTTAGTGCATCAAAATTAAGCTGATGGAAACGCAATTTATCGCTAAAATTTCACAAGTGTCGACATAATATTTTTCCGTTTGACTCTAGTGCATAAACTCTATGTCGATACATCAAATGTCATGAAAAACTGGTTTGGAAACACTTTGTCGAGAAAATTGCCATTAACGCAAAAATGTAGTGTCACATGACAGAATTTACTCCAATCCTTAGCCTGTGTTAATCATGAAAACAAGGTATAGGATCCTTGAAAGTCAATTTATTGTACGTGATTATGGATTGATCTTAATGGCATAAAGATCCGATCACTGCAAACATTACGCTTCCAGGAGTACCAACACAAATATCTCGTATCATGTACATGGACAAGTGCATGGAGAACAAATTAATGGCCACTGTTTGTGATTAATGTAATCGCGGTAGCCATCCGTTTATTTATTAAAGTTGCTTTTTCACAACAATCAAAATAATAGACAGCAGTCACGGAATTAGCCCACAATACAGAAAACATATAATTTCTGTGCACATATGTTTTAAATGAAAAATATATGCACAATTCTAGAAGAAAAGCTTCAGTGTGCTTTTCTGGAACACTATCATATAGCCCAATTTTATTAAATTATTGTTTATACTTTTGACAAAATGCTGGCAAAATTCCCTATATTAAATTAAATAAACTGCCAAACGAAAAATACATTAAATTAAAAAATAAATAAATAAAAAAACAATTACCAAACGAAAAAAAAAAAATCTATTTTTAGACCTATATATGCCTGTTCTGTAGATGAATAAAGTCGGCTGAATGACATTTTCTACACTTCAAGACTATAAACTATCAGAACTATTTGTCCAATGAGTTCATTTTCAGTAAACGAGCTTTTGAACATTTTAAAACGTTTAAATATTTTAAATCTAACCCTCTTTACCTCGGATCGCATTTGCTGAGCTTCTTCAGAAAATGTAAATTGCATTATGAAGTTAAAATTAATTTTAGATGACAATCAAGTTCAGTTTGTCGTTAAAAGTTGCTGGACAAATATGCGGGACATAATGCAGTTGTGATGGCAATGCTTTAGATTAGATGATTGTTCAAAATAGCCTAATGAATATCAGGAATGTATCATATGAACCCTGATATTACACCACATCAGTATTTCTATAATAGCTGTACACACAGCATATACACATGGATGGATGGTCCTTATACTAAGACCGAAAGTTTCCCCCACTACTTGGTGCAGGTTTCCAGCTTGAACAGGGTAGTGACGATTCGTTTTCGGGTCGGAACCGATGGCAACCTGCGAAAGGCGCAACATTAGGACCAATATTACAGTCCTATCAGAAGGGAAACTTCCCTTTTCCTCCTCTTCTGATTGCATTTATTTGTGAATTAATATGACAGTAAGCTGGTTAATTTCAATGAATTGTCTCAATATTCTCCCCATTTTACCAAAACTTTGGAGGAAAAAGGAAAAAAAATTAGGGAAGTGAATTAGCGATAAACACACATTTCTGAATGGAAACGGCTTCAGGGCAGATTTCTTTTGCGCTAAACCAAAACTTATGCGACAAAGTGTTTTTTAGGCATGACGTCATCACGCACACCATTTTTATCGATAAAAGTCCATTTGAATGGAAACAGGCAGAAGACGGCAAATTTCGCAAATTTTTTTTACGCATTTTCACTTTGTCACAACAAAAAAGCGCGAAATGTGGATGGAAACTAGGCTATTGTCACACTGCCCCAACAAACAGCAGTGTGGTTGGTCCAACAAAACCCAACAACCATGTTTTCTGGAGTATGTGGTGAATTGCAAGTGTGAATTAGCTATACGTATTCATGGCTTATCTTCTCTAAAGATTTTAGAGATTACCTATAAAACAGCTTAAACTTATCCTTGGAGAAAATAGTCAATTGTAGTTTTTCACTGTGGATATGTTCTGTTCACCTCTAGTTTAGGGTGGGTTTCATATAGTGGAGGCTTCTCTGGAAGCTGTGGGTGGGTGTCTGGTTACTGGGGGAGTTATGCATTCTGCCTGAGGGAGAGGCTGCACTGCGTCCACTTAAACACAGACCAGGCCCCTCACAGACAGGACGGGGTCAAGGATCGCAGCTTAACAGGGCTGCCCATTGTCTCCTGACAGGTTGGGCACATCCAGCGATGAAAATGCAATCAAAACAAACAGAGCCCTGCAATCTGGGGAGACAAGTGAGAGGGGCTCCTCCAATATCTTCATTAATCAGAGGCCAGGTAACATTCAAAAGATCTGCCGACCCTTCCCGCATCCCCCAAACCCAGGGCTGCAGGACGGACATGGTGGCTCAGACAAAAGAATGGTGGCCCCCATGATTTCTCCTCTTTTCAGATGCATGCTTGCATTGTGAATGGGCTCAAATGTCTATGAAGGACTGAACTATCTCAAAGTTATCCCACCTTCCAATATCAACAATTCAACTCTCATAATGAATTATGTTCTCAAAAGCATGTTTTCCTTTGGTAAATAATAACTGCATGCATGCCAGTTAGGAAAAATCATTACTCTCTCACCTGAGGTAAATTCTCCAATATAAATCTTTTTAAAAGAATAGCACAAAAATAGAACAAAAAGATTAAACTGAATTAAATGTTAAGGATTATAATGAAGTATCATAATACATTGTTATAATGCAACACACAACCAGCTTATTTCAAATGAGATGTCTGAGGTGTGCTGTATCATAATGGCATAGATTAGATACTGTTTGATAGCGCAATGTTAGTTTCATTATGACAAAAATCCAAGTGGATAAACAGGTGAGTGTGACAATTTGAAGAAATTGTTTGCTAAATATAACCGACTTTATTAACATAATTTATTAAACGAGTTAACAAAATTAAATGCAATTTGATTTCAAGTTTCAAGATGCATTTCAATCACAGAATTTGATCACAACAACTTCCCCAATTATGATATTTATTAAAAAATCTTTCCAAGATAGAGGTTCTAACAATTAAAACTCGCAAGATATGTTATAGATTGTTATTATTATGAGTCTGGTGCCTATTTTGTAGCATTCGGTTATACGAGAGACTCAGCGTTTGAATGTGTGCTCATTTTATTGTCTTAAACCTCCGTTGGGGTTGTTTTTACACTGTTCAGTTTCTCTTTTTCTTCTAGTGTAGATTACCCCTACTGATAGCATCTGGATTAGTCACTAAAACAACAGCCACTGCACGTATACCCACATGAGCTCAGGTACTAAGAGTTAACAATACAGTCACAAAACAGAAAATGCACCATACAATTACATGGCTTTCATCTGAAATGTGTGTGTTGGAGGAATGACTTAGGTATATACAGGGTTGGGAAGTAACGAAATACAAGTAACGGGAATACGTATTTAAAATACAAAATATAAATAACTGTATTCCACTACAGTTACAGTTTAAATCATTGGTAATTAGAATACAGTTACATTCAAAAAGTACTGAATTTACTGAAGAGATTACTTTGCATTTTATTGTCATTTGTTTCATTTAATATTTAGTCCTTTCAGATGGAAAACATTTATACATGTAAATGATGCGATCCAAAGTGCATTTGAACAGCGGTGAAACACTTTCTTATGATGTGTTACATTCATACGAGCAGACAGAGAAGTAAGTATAAAGTAAGTTTGGAGCAGAAGAAATAGAAATAAACCTTGTGTAAACTGTCAGCTTTACGCTAAGCTAAAATGCTATTTCTAGCCATTTTACATGCACGTTACCAGGCACGATCATATTTTTTTATCAAAGAAATTCACGTTGGATCATAATTTCTTTTTTTCTAGTAAGACATTTGATATTAGGGCAAAAATCGTATTCTTGATAATAGTTTTCCTGTAAAAATATCTAAAAATCCTTAAAACAAGATCAGTAAGATTTATCTTGTTTTAGAAACAACACTGCATAAGATATTTAGGTTTTTCAGAGAATGTATTTTTAACATGTGTATTTTGTCTTACTGTACTGGCAGAGTTTTTATTGTGAAAACAAGTGAAAAAAATCTACCAATGCTGAAGAAGTAATCCAAAGTATTTAGAATACGTTACTGACCTTGAGGAATCTAACAGAATACGTTACAAATGACATTTTGCAGCATGTATTCTGTAATCTGTAGTGGAATACATTTCAAAAGTAACCCTCCCACCCTGGGTATATATAAATAATATTATTTGTTGAAATCTGACCTAAAAAATTGCTCCAGTCCACTCTGATTTACACGAATTAATGCGCTCTAATACTTTCACCTTATCCTGTGACTACACTATTACATATCATATTACTTAAAGAAAAATATAATTAGAAAATATATAAAGTTGTAATTTATGTAAACTATAACATAACTATTATAATTCAGACATTTATATTCAGAGCACCCAAGGAGAGCTAGTGGTGAAAATGTATATGGTATGTGAATTTAATATTTAAAGATTATTTATATAATGGCCCTTTAGAATAGGTGCCAATGCTACTTTGAAATGTAATACAACGTTAGTACTGGTAAACCCACATGCATGATTCAGTCTGTTTATCCGTATGAAAACTGTAATCCAATATCGTTACTGATATAAGCGTGAACACTGAATTCCTGGCTATATTTTACAGCTATTATACAGCTTTATTTAGAGTTCCACAAAAACAAATGTCCAGTAGTGAGAGTGCATGAAGAGCTTGTAGCAAACAGGCTGTAGAGTATTTTGAGTATCCAGCCTGTCCACCATGAACCCTGAATTGTAAAAAATGCTGCCATTGTCGCCATAAGAACACCACACCTATAAATATCATAGCCAGGCAGCAGCTGGAGAGCCAAACACAACTGTTAGCACTTTAAAGTGTTCTACTGTCTCAGTTCTGTTACTGATAGCAACTCTTTATTGAGGAGAATAAGAACAAGTACACCATTCTGAGCAAATGTTATTTCCTTATTGAGACATATTAAAATTGGAGAACCACAGCAAAGTGATCCATAGAAACAGCCTTGCTTGTTGCTTTGCAATGTGTGCTTGTATCTATTTACAACCAACTAAATAAAACTATGCATACACCAAGTGGTGACCTAGCAAACTGCTTTTTAGAACTGGCAGACAAACTGGCAGAGTAGCTCCTGTCTTACCGTTGAAAGGCTCGTTCTGGGCAGAACTGTACAGCTGCATAAGGTGAGGTCATACTGCCAGACTGAGGTGTTTACTGAGGTCGTCAAGGTTATCAGCGAGTGGCCCAAGCACATGTATTACAGCAGATCAGATCTATAATATATAAATGAAAAACATGAAAAACATAAACAACAAAAAATAAAGTGGAGGCAGATTAAAGTGCTGGAAGGTCAAGTGCACAGGAGTGAATCAAGTGTGGAAGATGTTTTAATTTTGGTTTAATCTTTCTACAGCCCTCAAGCAGAGGGGCGGCGTCAATGCCAACACGCTGACCAATCCCTGACAACAACTGGACATGGTATCATACCCCTTCAGTTGCTAGGATATAGATATTAAGCAACAACCCCCACCCATTCCATTCCTATTCCATGTCCCCAGTGATGTCTGTCTAAGCACTAACCTGAAAAGTATATTCCGATGGCCTTTCGCCGGCTGCGATTTCTATCTAGAATCCCAGGAGCTTTCAGCTATGCATGGTGATTGCATCACACTTGCTACTAAGTTCCAATTTGGACTGACCAGGTGAAAAAGATGTCATACCAAACAGCCCTCAGTGGGCATGGTGGTTTTCTGACTTGTCAATGGGGCTGAAACCTTGTGTTAGATGTTTAACACCCTGCATCCACCCTGTTAACATGCGGTGCAAGCACCTGTGTAAGACCGGCTAATCTTAATTGGGAGATTCTGGTTGTCATTGAATGGAATGAATGCAGCCAACAGTATGAGCTCAAATTTACATGCAACCACTGGCCCTGTTTTCACCTGGTATTAAGATGCATTTTGGTCAGCCCTAAATACAGGTCTAAACGGGGTCTAAAACGTTTTGTGATCGGATCGAAGAAACCACATACGAATGTGGTCAAAAACGCATGTGTCCATCTCCCATTTGAGGTGTAAATACCAATCCATCCTGTATGCATATTGGCAGCAGTGAAGTACCACCCCTCCCCTGTCAATCAACTGCTGCACTAAAACAAGAGTTTAAAGTTTGCAGTTTACGAGCAGATTTAAAAGGAAATAACCATCCGATCGTATCATTTTAAAAAGCAGATGCATACACAATCACGAGAGCTTCACGGGTCTTCTTTAGTGTGTCTAATATCAACACAGATGACAAACACGAACACCAAGCTCCTTTAATACAGGCAATCTTCTAAAATAACAGATAATTCTGCTTGACATATAGCGTATGTGCTTAGATTAAATTTAAACCGCATCTGGGAGAAACAGCATTCTTTTTTTTTCTTTTTTTTTGCTTTCTTTGTCTTTTCTGACATTGTTGTGCTTTAATATCATGCAGTAACACACTGACATAGTGATTGATTTATGCTGTCATGAAACAGAGACCCTCCCCTCCAAATCTGAACACAAGTGGTCACAGGAGACACATTTAAAGGTGCTCTATGCAATATTTTTACTGTACTAAATCATAAAATGACCATAATATGCCATTAGAGAATGAGGAAACATGCTGAATTGAAATACTGGCTTCTCCGATAACAATGCTACAGCCAGTATATTCTACTTTGAAGTTTCCATTCCGGCTGGAATTTCTGTTTATGTTTTGGCCTGTGTGATCCCGCCCACTGCCCACTCACCAATAGTATTTCGACACCACCAGGTTGCCAGATTTGAACAAGTTTGCAGGCAAACAACACTGCGTGCTGCAGCCATGGAAGCCAGCAAATGAATTGAATCACGAAAAAATCCACACGAGCTGGGTTATAATTTGCAAACAATAAAAACATTGTAAACATATACATTAGCTGATCAACTTACAGTGTAAATCTCGTCGCTTGACATTTTCAGTTTCGCTCGTTCCTGTTGCGTGTCCTCATTCTGGCAACCCGCATGAGCTTCGAGTCTGGGGCGGGGCCAACTCTCCAATATTTTGAATTTGGACTGCAGTACCCATTTCAAATGCTTGTTGTCAATCTTACATATAGCACCTTTAAGTGACCAAGTGTAAACAGCAATGAGTATCACCTGACCACATGTGATCGGATCACCCAGAACTCATCTTAATACCAGGTTGAAACAGAGCCTTTGATGTCGACTTGCTCTCTTGCCCAGTAGCTGTCAATTAAAGAAAATTTAGGCCGAATTAAATTACAAATATATGTCCTTCAATGTTCTCTCCAAATCAAGACATAGTGCATTCCAACTGGTTTCATAAGTAGTAATAATAGTACGAAATGGTGAAATTGTAAGAAATCATACGAGTTAGCTCATACAAAAACATACAACTTTTACTCCCACAGTGATAAATAAAGAACCATTGAATTATGTTATTACAATTTTTTCTAAGTGTAGTCCCTTATCCACACCTAATCACAATTATAAAGTCTAACACCTCATTTGGAATGAGACACATATTACAGGTTATTGACATACATCACTCATTTGCATTGCATAAATAAACATGGAATGAGTAAATCAATTTGTTGACAGATGTTTCCTATCTTAAAAAGTGTTAGATAGCAGGTTAGCTAAAGTTGTGCTTTTTAATGCAAGGCAAGTCACATGATGTCTTAGGATTTCGCCATCTTGTACAAATTTTTACGAGCTGTCATGTGACTATGTTGGATGATTCTATAAGAAAAAAAAAATAAAAAAAAAAAATAAAAAAAAATAAAAACATCCACACATAGAGACGAAATGCTCTCATGCTCTCTCAATTTGTGTCTGGTGATGGTATGGTCCAGAGGCTGTAAACTTAGAGGTGTTTTGCAGTTTTTGAGGGTTGAATTGCAGATGAATCAGAGGTCTAAAATAAAGGCGAGGTCACAGACGGGGGAAGGATAATAAATAGATGCTGTGTATCCAGGGAACCCGAGCTGCTGTGCTGGACTTTTGTACTGTACCTTTAGAAATTGAGCCTCAGTCAAGTGTCTTCCTTTTCCTGTCCTACTCTACGACCTTTAATACCAACCTAGTATACCAACCTATTGAGCTCAGGCCATAGGCTGTGTGTGTGTATTTAATATATGTCCAATTAAGAGGGAAAGTTACATGTACAAATTCTCCCCCCTTAACCAACAAACTCTCTTATGTCCTTTGATATATCCATCCCTACACATGCCAAAGCAACAAGTTATTTTAGATCAACCCTCCTACACACACCCATCACACAGTTAAGCATACATTGCACACACCCAGGCAGATAACTTAACAAACATCTGCAAATTGTCTGTCCTCATTTTGAAGTGCAATTCCTGAACAAAAACCAACTTAAACAGCATGCTTTGCTCTGCTGTACTAGGCTTTGCTTTAGTAGACCACATCAGGATCAGATGGAGGGTGGCAGATTCCCACATGTCCACAACCAAAGCAAACATGCTCTTAATTGTCACCTGATACACTCCCAATTATTAGTGGCTATGGGCTGGAGAAATATGAAATAACTAAACGCCTTTTTAACAACAAAGACCACTGAAGTAAAGCAAAGTGAGATGTTGTTGTTTGTAAACGTAATGTAATATATGATGTATTAGTGCCAACATATTCATTTAAGGTAGCAGTTATCTTAATTTTGATTTATTCAAATGTACGCTCAGACATGATGATAAATCTTGTGCAATTATGACAAGCTGACTGAACATTATCCTGTTTATTATGCAGCTAATTGCCAAATAAATAAATAAATGAACATTCGACATTTTGAGCAGTGGTGCACATGTGGGTTCGAGTGTCATGTTCCCGTCCTGTTCCCGTCTATCTCTCCCCTTGGTTGGTGGAGTTATGTTAGGTTAACCTCCTCGTGGTCGCTATAATGTGGTTCTCACTCTCGTTGGGGCACGTGGTGAGTTGTGCATGGATGCCGCGGAGAATAGTGTGAGCCTCCACACGCGCTAGGTCTCCGCGGTAACACGCTCAACAAGCCACGTGATAAGATGCGTGGATTGACGGTCTGAGATGCGGAGATGAGAGTCACTACGCCAACACGAGGACTTAAGAGCGCATTGGGAATTGGGCATTCCAAATTGGGGAGAAAAGTATTCCAGAGAGCTGTGTAACAATTTGTGATCCTAATAATTACTGATAGCTGCAGAATCATGTCAAAACCAACCCTAGAAATCGATTACTTGAACATAACAATTGTCACAAAACCTCAAGAAACATTCCACTGTAATAGTAGCTGCACCATGAACAATAAATAAGATGTCTGTGACCTGCTGTGATTGCTAAAGAGTCGGTTCTAGTTCCAATAGATTGACAAAGCAGCTGTGTGCTGTGAAAAAAATGAGATGCCAAGAATGCTTTGCACGTGCATCACCACAAGTTTCTGTCCATTTTAAGGACTATTTTGAGGTATAAGAGATGATCACTCGTACTTGCCTTAAAGGAATATTCAGGGTTCAAGACAAGTTAAAGGTCAGTTGACAGCATTTGTGGCATAATATTGATTACAACAAAAAATATATTATAACCGTCCCTACTTTTATTTAAAAAAAGCAAAAATCTGGGTTCCAGTGAGGCAATTACAATGGAAGTGAATGGGGACCAGTCCGTAAACGTTAACATACTCACTATTTCAAAAGTATAGCCATAAGACATAAACAAAATATGTGTTGACATGATTTTAGCTTGATAAAATTGCTTACTAACCTTTTGTGTATAGTTATAACCAATTTTACAACTTTGTGGCCATAACGATGTAATGTCAACAACAAACACCAAAACCCTAAAATGATGATTTAAACAACGTTACAGCAGAAATAATGCATAAGTTTTAACAGAAGAATTAATGTAAGTGCTTCTATAAAATTATAAGCTTCACATTTCTACCTTTAAACACTCTTAAAATGGGCCACATTCACTTCCATTATAAGTGCCTCACTATTACCTTTTTTTAAAGCTAAAATGATGGACAAGTCAAAATAATTTTTTGTGGTAATCAACATTATGCAACAAATGCTGTCGATTGATTGTATTGTTTTGTACTGAGAGAAGCACCCCTCTCTCGATCCAGTGTTGCATAGGTTTTTCTGATTTTGTCCAATATCTATTTTCGGACAAATCATTCACAGACTTGGACGAAGCTCTGTAGTAGTTAGCACCCCTGTTTTCCAAGCAAGGACAAAATACCATTACTAATATGATCTTTGAGCGAGTACAAGTGATATTGCAGATGATACATGAAACCCTTACATCACTACACTGTTAATCGCTCTTAACATGCAGTCATTGGATGTTAGTCACTCCATCCCTATTACTTCATATGAAAGCACATTCTCATTTAGGGTGCAATTGGTTACGTCAGTCTCTGCAGTGAGCTGTGGCCTGTGTTCATGCCTGCATCTCTAATGCGCTGATTATCCCTTTGCAGTTCTACAGTACTACAGTGCTAAACCCATGTTAATCTGCACTCTTATAGATGGGTTAAATGCAGTTGTTTATAAGGCACATACAGATTCATTCCCCCTAATTCATCTTTATGTCTTTATCTTCCTTTATCATGGGACGACATTCACTCTAACTATTACTGTCCTGTGTTTATGTATGATACCAAGCAGTTGTCAAATGGGCAGCTGCTGAAGAGGGGGTTTCAACATGAGGTCAAACGTACACTGCGTGGGATGTACACACACCAGCCACTCTCAGGCCCTATGTCGGGGTCAAGCGTATGCGTATGTGTCTGTATTGCCCCCTGTGACTAATGGTGAGGGTATCCATATGAGTCAGATGGGCCGATGTTCAGTACAGTGTTTGAGAGGTGATAATTCATGGTGTACAGAGGCTCGTAGACAACTCCAAAACTGCCCGGTAACTCACCAGTGTTTACACTGGCCTGCTGTATTGAACATGAGAGAGCATTCCTTTTAAGAACAAAATGAAGAGTGACACAGTCCACTTGTTACGGAAATGGAAGACATCATCTAACTGAAGCAGGTGTATCATCACAATAATCACCCAATCAAAGATTTTGCATATAAAGATTTAGTTTTAATATAACTAGTATTAATAAAGGTATCATAATAATAAATTGTATTATTAATTGTAACTAGCTGCTCTATAGAGTAAAAAACAAACAAACAAACAGTGTAAGGGAGTAAGTAACTATGTACTTTAAAAGTAGCGATGCTACAAACGTACCTATTTTCAGTAGAGTGACAGTAGCTACTTTCACAATGGCTTTTCCAGTAACTAGTAAAAAAGAAAGAAAAAAAAAAAGAAAAGAAAAAGGAGTAGCGGTGAAGCATGACCAAACGTTATCGCTGTTTTTGCAAGGAGTGTTGTATTTTGTCACAGGCAGTGGTGGGCCGTGCATTTAAAGTCCAGGCCTTCAGTGTGATTCGTGCCATTAAGAAAACACAGCTTCACAATGAATAAGACACCCTATGCCTTTGGGCATCATACATTATGTCGCAGCTAACTTGTAATACCAATTGACATTTTAAAAACACGTCCATGCATGAAAGCCAGAACTTGAAATTACACTTAATGCTCAAGCAAGCCTAATTTTAACTGCAGCCTAATTTTTAACTGTGAAATGAACGTCTCCCGAACAGACATTCAAAAATCATAATTTTTCATATGAATCTACCAAGGAGGTCTATAATACCTGGAAAAATCTATCTAATAATATTTAAATGTTGCTTGCAATAAATTTCATTTTGTCAGGGTACACGGTTATGCTGCGTTCCATTCAAGTTGGATGTGGGATATTCGTACTTGATATCTTCGACCATAAATGCATTCTATTCCTCGATATTCGGAACTGCAACGCTCCCGTTAGCTTAGCAGGGGTTTGACTCTCATTAGAGATGTCTCCTAGCAACCCAACTGATAAATAATGCTGCAGCGCTAGCATTTGTGCTTCAGGTGTACGATTATCAAAAGAGATTATAATGTTTTATACACCTGTTTCTGCAGGCATTTGTTAAACAAGCTTTAATATCATGTAATGTGGAAACAAACTCATTTATCGATATTACTTAATAAAATGAATGTTTATCACTTACTTTGTATATCTCCCTGAGTGTCGACATGTTTGTGTGACATCATGCCCCTGTATCTTGGCGAAATCAGAGGTGAGAATTTCTGCACGAGCCTACAAGTTGTAATTCTGACTTCAAGATGCATTCCATTGCACTTCTCCTAGTAGGACGTTGGAAAATCCGACTTTCCGAGTTGAATGGAACACAGCACTAATTTTCAAAACTTGATCCGACACTGAATTCTCAAGCAGCCTGATTTACACTTTGAAAATCAGTCTCTTTTCCTGTTTAATAAATGAATCGCACGATAATGCAGAACATCTTGTGTTTTTAAATCCATAAGGATCTCTTTCTCAAGGGCAATACCAGCAGTGATGACAGCCGACTCATCAGACAGCTTGATCTTACACTTTTCGCTCTTGAATTACGTACATCACTTAAAGCGTGACTGCGTCACTCAAGGCCAGCTGGAAGGCCTCGACCGGGACATATCCTAAAGACCACACCCACCAAGAACAAATAAATCAATCTGATTGGTTGATGAATCTGACAATCTGACTTTAGTTGCCCATTCTTTTGCACTGTTGAGGGATTTTGTAGAAATTCTGAAGGCCTGACGGGGTGGAGCTCAAACTCACACGTTGCTTCTGGCATACAATTTGTGAAACAGTTGTCACGCTTCACTTGTAAGCATCAAGGAATAAATTCTGACCGGATAAACTCTATTTGTTTGTAGCTTAATTAAGAGTGGGAAGCAATTTAAAATACATAGGCAAAAAGGTGATTGAGAATGAAAGGATGAAATATATTTATTTATTTGGCATGTTAGGCCAGCAGAGAAGGCTTTGCTTTCAGTATCATTAATCGAGTGTAAATTATTGTCCAGAGGTCCGAAGCAGCACGTTCTTAGTGCATATCTCCACCTACTGGACAGGGATGAGAATTTACAGTAAAAAAGGACTTAAATATTGATCTGTTTCTCACCCACACCTATCACATTTCTTCTGAAGACATGGATTTAACCGCTGGAGTCTTATGGATTACTTTTATGCTGCCTTTACGTGCTTTTTGTAGTTAAAAATGTTGGTATCCATTCACTTGCATTGTGAGGACCTTCAGAGCTGGGATATTCTTCTGAAAATCTTTGTGTTCAGCAGAAAAAAAGAGTCATACACATCTGGGATGGCATATGGGTGAGTAAATGATGAAAGGGTGAACTATTACTTTAATCCCTGCCTTGTCACATTGCAAAGCCCTGTTTTGTCACATTTTTTTGCATACATAACTTTACAGCCACGATGAAACAATCAAAACACCAAAACTGTCCTTTTTGGCACTGGGTGCAGTACAACACATCTAACTAAATCGGTTTGTTTGAATGTTTCATGTTTAAACAGCTTAAAAGATACTATTCACCAATTCACTTACAGTATATGTAGCACTTAGAAGACCAACTCATTTTATGAATCAGTTTGTTTGGAGGGTTCATGTAAATGAAACAGTTCAAATAATCGAATCACTGAATCACTTGAGCCCCCCTGCAAGTCTTTTTTTTATAAGCTTAGTTATTTCTGCTGTTTATTTCCATGTTTTCTAATGAAGTTATATAAAAATGGTGTTTTCTAGTTTTAGTATGAATTCATTTATATTCAGTGTTCAGTTTGGTATAAGTTGTATTTTTATTTTTATATTTTTTACAGAAATGTACAATTTAATGTTGTCACCCAAATTGTTTAATATTTTTGTGCCAGAGAAACAGGCTTCTGAATGAATAACAAAACATCATTAAAAAAAATCCACTTCTGGCATACTGTCATTAAAGAAATAGCCTAATACTGGTTCCTGCACCTTGTTTTAGGTGCAGGTATAAAAATTCAGACAAAGAAGAATACTTTCCCACGTTGTGAATTACACTACCCTAAGTTCACTTTTGTCACAGTGACTTCTCCCCCTAAAATCAGTTGTCACCATTCATGGGAAAACTCATGTTGCTGGTGGCTATCAGTAAAAGGCGAAATGCCAAATCTGAATAATCCAGTAGGACAACTTTTGGTGGGAACCAGATTTGTTTTCTTTTTTTCATTTAATATCTTCTGTTGCCTTAATATTTGGGATTATTGCTGAATAATATTAGTCACATACAAGCTGTTGGTCCACAACCAAAACAAATTGTTTGTTTATCCCTGTGAAAGCATAAAAAAATAAAATTAAAATAAAAAAACAGATCTTGCAGCAGCTACAAAACTGAACTGCATTAAAATGCTGATTTTATACAACATTATCTTTCAGGAAATTAATATGTTAGTTCCAAAACATTTTTACTCCCAAATTTGGACCCAATGAGCCAAATTCCAGACAAGTGGAACCATGCGGCAAATGTGAATGCCCTGAAAATCACATCACATACCTTATGATCTCCGGTTAGCAAAATACTAAATTTACAAAGAAGTACAGTAAGTGAAATAATGCTTTTTTTGGTCTCAGTGTTAGGGTTAGGTTTAGGAGTATAATATTGACATTTGTAATCAAATCTTTCCAAAAGTAGTACATATTGTGCCTTTCACATCACATCCATTCAAAGAAGTGAAAGAACACAATTTTGCTATCAGTACGGTTAAGGTTTGGTATAGGGTTAGGAGTATATTAATGTAATTATTACTCAAATGTTTTATTTTGATGTTGGCTCATGACTTGCGCTAGCGCAGTGAGCCGTGTGAAGATGAGTGCATGCATTCAACTGTAGTTCCAGCTTCAGCCACTGGGGGAATTTAAGAAATTCTGAAAGAAGTGAATGATTTTAGCTGACAAAATTATAGCTGACAATATTTTAACTGACAAAAAAGATTAGTCTAGTTTTAACCTAAACAGGTGCTAAAGCCATGTGGCAGACACACTTCTTTTCCTTTCTTCACCTCTCCATTTGTTCTTTCTTTTGTGTATGCCAATTTAATAACAATAATTCAGTTCAGTGAAGGCTGCAGAGTTTGCAAAAGTTAAGCGTAAGTGAAAATTAAAACAAAGCGACTATTTGCACCCAGGTGTAAATAACACATGCCACACAGCATGGCTATTTGCACCCCAATAGTCTTTTGGATACATAGAAATTTCTGAGTGTCACTTCAGTGACGTAGGGTGTATTGCTGGTGAGACTGTGACCCGGGTCTTTTTAACAATGGTGCTACTACATTAATATGGTGTTTATATAGTAACCCTTTTTAATTTTGTGGCTACTATGATTTTACTGCAAAATACCATGGTGATACTATGGTTACTGCAGTTAAACCATGGTTAATTATTGTAAGAGAAAGTTAGGGTTGGGTTTAGGGGTAGGGGTTGGTGTAGTGTGTCTGTGGGACTCTAAATAAACACAATAAACATGCTGCAGTGATGCCCCTATACTATTAGTATATAATTAGGGGTGCAAATAGTATCTGCCACTGTTTGCATGGGTGAAAACAGGATTTACCATTATTTGCATCAGGGTTGAGGTTCAAATAATATTTGACAGGGTGCAAATAGGGTGCAAATAGCATCTGCCAAATTAAAAAGGATCATGTGCATGTGTGATAGACAGTATTCACTAATTACAGTGCATTACTATAAATAATCATCATAAGATCATTATGGTTAATTATCAATAATTAAAAAGGCTCTTTGTTGAAAGTAACAAACAAAAACACATTTCCACTGATTGTTTGAAAAACTAGAGCATGCACTATGACACATGGGGAAGCCACCATTCTTGTTTAAACAGGTTTTTCTGGACTTTTTTTCATCAATCTCTCCAGTATCCTTTACAGTAATTCATAGAGGGAAAATACTTTGTAAGCATTACACAAAGTTCATGCCAGCATAACCACACACACAAAGAAAAAGGAAAAAAACAATAGTCATGTCAGGCCTCAGATATCAGGCTTAAAATGTCAAAACACAAACAACACACAAGTAATCAATTCAACATGATCACAAGTGAAGTCGGCATGATGTTTCCGATAGTTTCGTTACCCTAGGATCGGCGACTGTATGCTTATGCGCTGACATGCAGCATTCTTATCAGTCATGTCTGTAGTGGTTTCAATGTGTTTACCTTTCCACCTGGTGTGATTGGCACCGTGTTGCATGAGCTGCATGGAAGACTAAGGTTCAAAGCCAGGCAGTAACCACATTTGAATAATCAATGATGAGCATGATTCAGAGGTTTCACTTTTCCCTCTAACATTACTTTTTACTCCACTAATGGTTAAGGTAAGGTTTGGGTTTGGGGATAGAATCTATAAATATATGCTTTTCTCTTCATTGTTTAACATCTTGTAAAGCTGAAAATAACTTGCTTCACTACTAGCTTTTGGCAACCTCTCCTGGACATAAATGGAGCTCACACGTGCCCATATGCCCTACAACACTTACCGCTTTGGCCACTGGGTGCAGTGTTTGAAATTTCAAAGTATACTGATTTTGATGAAAGAAAAGTCGAGCTACTCTTTCCGATTTCACTGAATCAATCACTAAAATCGACTTTGCGTTGTCTTTGATCCACCTACATTTTGGTAGTGCTAAATTTCTTGTCTGCCTATTATTAACTGAACTTGGTCTTGCATTTTACTTTTTAACATTATCCAATGTGATCTCATTAGTATTTGTAGATATTATTATGTAAAGTGTCGTTCTATCATACGTACAGTCCATTTTTGTGTGTTTGTATAGACCTTTAAAACATACGGTGACAGTGTATTGCCAACATCTGAAACATAAACCCTGTTATGTTTAAACAACTTTAGAGAGGGAGGGTAGAGTCTCATGGGGTAACCTCCTCGTGGTTGCTATAATGTGGTTCGTTCTCGGTGGGGCGCGTGGTGAGTTGAGCGTGGTTGCCGCAGTGGATGGCGTGAAGCCTCCACACGCGCTATGTCTCCGTGGCAACGCGCTCAAAAAGCCACGTGATAAGATGCGTGGGTTGACTGTCTCAGACGCGGAGGCAACTGGGATTCGTCCTCCGCCACCCGGACTGAGGTGAATCATTACGCGACCACGAGGACTTAGAGTGCATTGGGAATTGGGCATTCCAAATTGGGAGAAAAATAAAAAAAAAATAATAAAAAAAAAAAATAATAAAAAAAATGAATCGGTTTTAGAGGGGGGCCTGGGTAGCTCAGCGAGTAAAGATGCTGACTACCAGCCCTGGAGTCCAGGGCATGCTGAGTGACTCCAGCCAGGTCTCCTAAGCAACCAAACTGGCCCAGTTGCTAGGAAGGGTAGAGTCACATGGGGTAACCTCCTCATGGTCGCCATTATGTGGTTCTCGCTGGTGAGTTGTGCATGGATGCCGCAGGGAATAGCATGAAGCCTCCACACATGCTATGTCTCCGTAGTAATGCGCTCAACAAGCCATGTGATAAGATGCATGGATTGACGTTCTCAGATGCAGAGGCAACTGAGATTCATCCTCCACCACCCAGATTGAGGCGAGTCAATACACCACCACAAGGACCTAGAGCACATTGGGATTTGGGCATTCCAAATTGGGGAGAAAAGTGGAGAAAAGAAAAAAAAAGAATCGGTTTTAGATGCTGTTAATATGTTGATATTGTACGTTTCAGTGTCTATCCAAATATACCAAAAATGTACGTCTAAACGTTACAAATAAATATCTATTAGTGCTAAAGAGATCAACCTGAATTTTATAACTGGCCTATTCAGTATTATCAAGTCTGAGATTTTGGTTGCCAACATATGAGCAAAAATTTGAATGAGTCATGTTTCAGCACTAGTAGCCATCTTTTGTATAGTAGAAAACAAGCTACTGCCTCGGACTGCAGACAGAGTTAATATGTGCCCTATGGCCTGGTGCAGGAAGGGGTTGTGTAAAGAGTCCTATTTTAACAACCCTTGTACAAATCTGAGCAGGTGTCTCCAGCTCAGCACTTCTGTGAGGTAACCTTATCTTTGATATTCTAACTTTTAGAAAAATAGCTCATGATGTAAAACTCATGGCGTTGTGTTTAGCAACCAGGAGACTGGTATCCAGGCAACTGAATGACAAGTGTGATTGGTTCCCCCCTCAACCTATTAAAATGTATGTATGCGTAGTACATAATGTGGCATCTCAATGACACCTTATCCCGGGTCCATGAGCTAGCACACATCCATGCATAATTTGAGAGAGGCTCTACGGTGTCTTTTGTCACTGGATAGGCTTTAAAAATAAAACGGGATGAGATTATGTAGAGAGATGCTTTAATGCAGGCAAACAGATTTTACTGAGCAGAAGAGTTAGCTGAAGGTGTGGTTGACTAAAAAGTCATACTTCATGAACAATGTATTTCAAACTGAGTGTAGAAGTATGATGTCATAATACTTCAAAGATTCATTGAAATAGGTTATTCCATTAAGTCATCGGCCATAGATGACCATTAAGGCGTAATCCACACTTTTTTTCCAGTTGTTATGGCAACAGACTTCATTGATTCTAGATAAACAATACCCAAATATTAGTTCTAGCTGCTACTTAGGGCAGTTGTGTTGGCCCATGTCCACATTAATACATACTGTATGCTGTTGGTGTGATTGATGCACAATGGCTATTTTACAGTAAAAGGCACTAATTTCACATGGTTAAATTTCCATCATGAATCATCTCTAAGACAGCATGTTAAAGTGTTTAACAAAAATTGAGTTTTTTTTCCATTGGTTCCCAATGGAAGCAATCTGTTCTTACATGCAATGGAGAGTCATGGACTTTAGATACGAAGGCCATGTAATCTGTTTTTTTTTTCTAATTGGTTTAGCTTAAGGATTTTACATTGCCATGGAAGATTTGGAAAGTTGATTTGGGTGAGAGGAAGGTAATAGTGGTGTTTAAGTGTGTGTGCATGTAAGGTGGGCCAGGTTCCTATGAGATAATGTCACCTGCCAATCAGGACAACCAGCTGCTGGTTTAGAGATTGTGTTTATATTTGTGTGTGTGCACATGTGTATGTTTCCACGGAACATGGAGAGGATAAAGGCCATCAATTCTTCTCTGCCCTTCCATCTCCTCCAAATGACCTTTCCTTCACAAAAAACTATAAATAATTTAAGCTTCAATCGTGTGCAAACAGTGCTGTGTTTCAGGCTACAATAGACTGGTTTTCAGATGGCTAAACTCTAGGGAAGGTTCAGTAGTTGATTGGGAGTTGAGGCTAACTCTTTAGCCCTTATATGGAGCCTTTTCACTTGTTCGTATTCGCGAAGCGGAAGTCGTCATAATTGGGTAAACACAACTATGGCCGCTGCTGCGTTGTTTTCATAGTCCTAAAAAGTTTGTGCGTTAAATCAGCAGGCACATATTTATGTATTAAAGGAACGATCTACAAATCTGTTGCCATAAATTGCAAAAATGCAAAAAAGAGGGCACAGTTAACAAATCTGTGAGTAGTACTTGGTTAAACTAATACCGCAGGATGTGAAGGAGTGGAGAGACCCATATCTTATTCTTACCCAGTAAAACACACATTCTTGTTTCGGTTGTGATGTGCAATCATTCCATTGAAACCATGACGGTACAGCTCAGATTTCAAAGCATTTCACAATTCCACCTGTGAGCGACTGCTGTAAGTCCTCATCTTGAAAATACTGTCAACAGAAGAAAGTGCTTTCTCATTTACTAACGAAGTTATCTTATTCGCATTTAATTGCCTGAACTCATCGAGCTAGTACAAAGTTCGCATCATTTGGAAATTCATGGAAACACAAATCCAGAGGTTTTCTTTTAGAATTTGTGCAAATAGGAACACTGTAGTGGCACTGGTTATTACTGTTCTTTCCAATCGCCGCCATAGTTTACCCAACTATGACGACTTCCACTTCTTGAACGCAGAAGTGTTTTTTTTTTTTTCTTTCTTAAAAACTAGTTTATTTCATCCAGTTGGAATAAAATTTCATGACTTTGTTCATACAGGGCATCTGAAAACACACTTTTTTTAATCATTTTAATAAAATTGTATTGGTTTTGTTTCACTTTGTTACACCTGTGGTGTTCCTGGTCTAAAGTGACCAGCCACTGGAAATGAATTGATTAGAATACAGATATATTAAGTGTTCAGGAGCATCCCAATCCCAGTGGTTCCCAAACTTTTTACAGTGGTGTACCCCTCCAAACATTCAATATCCTTTCTCGTACCCCCTCTCTAACACATAGATAACATTCACACAAGCTATTTTGAAAAGATGTATATTTAACACAATTATATTTGTAAAACAACTCCCTTATATTAAACATGTTATATTTGTACATGTTTTGTACATGTTATATTAATCATATACACATTGAATAAATGGCTTACCAATTGAGATGTGTATGCTAGATATGATATAACCACATAACTTGAAAACTACCCCGTCATCATGTTGCGGTACGCAAGAATAGCATTCGGTTCTGTGCCTGGAATTGTGCATCATTGCAGGTACGGCATTGCCGGCCGACTTTGAGCATTGAGGGTAAGTATCTGTGCAATTGCGCGGTCAGCTCAAGATGCTTTTTTGTCACATTTGACACTGTTAGTAAGGTTGAGCTCATCTACTGAAAATAACATCATGCAACAATATAAAAACAGGTCTCTAGCATGTGAGCAAATGTGAGTGAAAATTACTGCGCGTGAATGTGGAAAATTATTTGGCCACAACGTATGTCTGACACCTGTCATCAAAGCTTATGAACTTATACCATCAGAATCAAAACACCCTAGGCATCTAAACTTAAATACAAATTACATTTTAAATTGCGAAAAAAAACAACAACAGACAAAATAAAATCGTGGACAACTGATATGTGCGAGTCTGGTAAAACAGTGAAGTGTCAATTTTACTTGCTATCACTAAGCTATGTCACCTAGCAGTGTGCTGGGCTGGCGAATAAAGATACTTGTGTGACGCACGACGTATGAGTATATGTATTTTTTTTTTAACTGCAAAAGATAGGGTTATTTCATTAAATATTTATCTGACCTTTATGAAACAACCGTTTTGGTGTTTCTACACTAGATGGCGCACAAAATTATTTTTGCCATTGAGAAATACATGAATTGAGTTTGAATGTTATTTTAGACTGTGATGAAATTAAAAGAACAGTAAATCTCAGAATTTTATTCACGTACCCCCATTGTCACCTCACGTACCCCCAGGGGTATGTGTACCCCAATTTAAACAAACACTGCTTTAGATGAGCACATAACACACAAAGTCCTCAGACATGCAAACACACACACACACACACACACACAAATGTGTGTTGAATGCCTTTTTGTGCATCGTCTTTCCATGTACACTCTTTGAGAAATATTTTAAGATCTATTTATCATATTATGTTGTGTTTGGGCTTGTTTGATTCTGGATAGTGTGCTGTAAGTTATGATATGTCATTGTCTATGTTAAATGTATGTTTCAGAAAGTAATAAGGAAAAACATGACAAAAAGACACTACTATTTATTATATTTATGTTTGTCAGTGGATATTTTATAAACTAATATACACTGAGTGAAACAAATTAGTGTATTTGTGTGTATTTTATTTATTTATCAATGAATTTACTAATTGAGACCTTTTCAACGATATATAACAGATAGCTATCTCATCTTTTTATGCTTTTACTAACTTAGCTCAGTTAAATTCTATCGATGAAAAATATATAGTTTTAAAGTATGTTCAAAACCTGTCATAATTACCAAAAAAGAAGTTGACAAAAGATCTAATGCAATATCTTTGGATATTATATGCAATATGAGAGATTTATTAACAATCTTAGTAGGCCGGTCATTTTTGACCAGGAACACAAAAGGTGTTAGCACAAATGAACACAACACAAGGGTTAATGGGATATGATAGATTCAGAGCTCAGGGTAATGAACACATCAGCAGCTGGATTTAAACTACAGCTCTATATTATGGTATGGGTCACTGTGTATCTTCAAGATGTTTATCCTGGCTAAATCAAGAACTAATGTGCCATGAGCTAATGTGTCATGCTAAAGGGTACCTATTTGCATTCACAAATGGAAATAGTATCTTAGTAATTACACTACTGGAGTGGAGGATCAAAAAGCCAGATATAACACACAAATGCTGATTCATTCAATGTCCCAGTTCTATGCCAACTTGAAGTCAGGATAAAGTCAAGTGGGTGAAGTGGAATACTACAACTCATTTATAAATGTGAAATTACTGTTGGTTCCACCGTGGAATCAGTGGGAGCGACTTGTGGCTATATTCCTTTGGTTTGATGTGTGTATGTGTGCATTCATGTAAGTGTTAAGATGAGCAGCAAGACAGGTTTCTCTGGCTTGTGGCTCTTCCCAGCCAGGTCCTCTAGCTGTGCACCCTCAGGGCAAATTCAGTTGGTTGTAGACTAACCTACTACATTAGTCAGAGAATCTCCACACTCAAACTCTGTAGCTTCTTCTTAAGTGTACACTGAGTCAGCCAAGTGGCCATTGAAAAAGTTTAGTGTGGGAGGACAGTGCAATGGTCACATATATAAAAACAAACAAACAATAAATACATTCTACTGTATTTAAAATGTAAAATTAGTTCTCCAAATGTTCAAAATGTTTCAATTGCTTAAATTGAAAGAAAGTTATACTGAGACTCACATTTGTCCTTTAACTGAAATAAATGTAATGAGTGCAACTCAAATCTTTGCTTGATTTTGGAGTAGAACAGACTCCTGTTTTGCATACTGAAAACAAATCCACACAGCATATTGGAGAATCCCACGCCATAATCTTAACAAGGAACATACATGATAAGAAAGACCAACAGACCTATCATATATAGATATATGATTAGAAGCTTAGGAATGAGCATGTATTGTCATATAATTTGCTCTGTGTAGCGTTTTTCCTCAGAAACTGTGTCAGCTAGGAGTCATATGATTCTGAGAATCAGTTAGTTAAGTGTCATTCCACCAACTCAGTTGCAGTCTTAGTCATGGCGTGTGTGCAGTTTGCTTGTATTGTATCATGTACAATAGATTAAATGCAAGCCATCAATCAACACACTTAGAATCTCAACAAGTCACATGACACCAGAAGTTGGATGTCAGCACGTGCTGCACAGGATTATTCTTCCTGGCCTTGATAATAGAAAACAACATATTTAGGTGTGTCTCTGGCAGTTTAAATGTGTTTTTCATTTTAGTGGTCTTTCCATTGCAAAATTTATTGTGCAATGATTCTCTATATTGGGCATTCGCAAAGAATGAATTGCTCCTGCTAATAATGCTGTTAACTTGGCATAGCTGTCTGTGTCATCAAGGAATGATGCAGATCAGGTAACGAAGTAAACATGAATTTACACAAAGTTAGGGCCGAACAGAGCGCAACAGTCTGTTTCCGGAAGTAAAAATCCCATTCATTTGCTCCATAGGGGAAAAGATTTTTAACGCTAACTTAAAACCTTTAAAAACAGACCTACCTAGGGTTGACACCTGTCCAGGGTTTTCCAGGATCATCCCGTTTTTTTTTTTCACATCTGTACTGAATTTTTTTTTTATTCCATTCCATGACGCAAAATGTCCCGGAATTTCAATATTTTTCAGATGCATTCCCACTTATGAACCCTTGTTTATAAGCACACATATGCAAGGACGAGAATCAAACGCATTCTCATCTGAATCATCAGAAACTACAAATATTTTTAGTGAATGAACTTAAACTTAATTAAGACAACTCAAAAAAATAAAATAAAAATAAATTAAGCCTATTTTTAAGATTCATGCATTTCAGTTTCATAACAAATTTCCATCAAATTTAATATTGTGATCTTTAACTAAATTAAATTAGTAAAATTTTAAATATCTAAGTTTTTCATTCTTTTTTTTATTTTTTTTTTACTTTAGTTAAAGGTTACTCAATTCAGTTTATGAAATTGAAAGACGTAAATCTTGAAATTCGTACTGCAAATCTTGAATATATATTTAACGATTAAATGTTTATGTACATATGTATTGATTTCCTTTGGTTTAAATGTACAAATGTTTTTTTTTTATTTTCTTTTTTTAACTTTAGACATAACTATATACTTTATACATACATATTTATACATTTAATAGTTTAATAGTTCCAGTTTCATAACAAAATTCCATCTAATTGATCTGACTAATATTTAAAAAGAAAATAATAATAATAATAATAATAATAATAATAATAATAATAATTTAAGTTTTATTAAATTTAGTTTAAAATGACACAATTCATTTTGATGGAATTTTGTTAAGAAATTGAAATGTGTATCTTAAAAATAGGCAAAAGAGTGTTTGTTTGATTTAATTATATGCTTTATATGTGGTAATTTCCATATCAAACAAGGAATAAACAAGTTTTTCAGTCATTGATCAGGTGTCCACATCAGGTGAGCTTGGAGGTTGTTAATGGTGTAAGCTTTTTTAAAGCCATTAGTCTGTGTTATATCAATGTTTTTTTTTTTTTTTTTTTTTTTTTTTTTTATCGTTTTAACAGTGGTCTTTCTGGTGAAGAACTACACTACCCATGATCCTGAAAGGCAACTATCTACCAATCAGATAATAGCTGCAAAACGCTAAACAAGCTCAGCAGTGACCGCCCACTTTCATGACGCACTGCGAAGTAAGCAAACTACTTATATATGTGCATATGTCTGAATATTTTCCACTTAAATTTAATTGTATTGAAACAATTTGATTGTATAATCATTAAATTTAATTAATAACTTTCAATAGTTTTATATTATTATATTATAACGTTTTAATATTTGATGTCATTATTTGCAATGCTTCATGATGGCATTGTAGTTAATTCCCTCAAGAAATATGTAAAGTACACAGTCGTGTACCTTTATCTTTTTTTTCGATTTTCAAATTTTTTTTTTTTTTTTTTTTTTTTAATTTTTAAATTTTTTTAAATCAAAATGTGTAATGTTATGATTGACTTGGGAGCTGATTGATTTCAATCATGGCTTGGAACTCTTTTAAAATAATTTTTATAAAATTGCTAAAATACTTACAGAACCAATCGAGTGACTGTGATACAAATGTAGAAATAAAATATAAAAAAACAACAACAAAAAAACAAAACAATTAAGGTTATAATACACATGAAACATATAAAAAGTCTTCAGAATAATATACTCCTACAGTAATTGAACGATTTTTGATTAATACCTTATGGTCCTGCTATTAATATAAGTGGGAAGGCAAAGAGTTAGATACATCCAATAATAGACTTACAATGATGCCCCCACCCCATATCAATGCTACAGATGTGATTCTACTTAAACAAGGCACCTCAGTCTCTCGGCACCACCCAGGTTATTCATGTCAATAATGAGACTACTGTCCATCATTTCTGTCTGCAATGTGTCAAGCCATGCGAGTCTCGCCCGAGAGAATTCAGCTCTCTCCTCCTCCCATCCGTTCCTCCCCCGTCATTATGCGCAGAAAAAATATTTACCGTGTACCCCAAATACATACAGTGTGCAAGAGCCAGGAGGGGCCAGAGCAGCTCATGTCTGACTGAGGGTTATCACCCAGTGGACATCTGGTGAAACTGTAACCCCCCAGCTGTCGCTCTCATCTACTCACACGAATGTATCTCCCACCACACAGACATCTGCGAGTGGCATGCCAACCATTTCAAGGAGGACATATCTGTATGAGTTGCAAGGGGTTGTTGGGGATACAGAGGTGGAGAAACAGTAATAATGCAAGAGAGAAGTGCAAGAGTGAAAAAGTAGAAAGAGGTTTAACAGTTAATAAATACATACCATTAACACACATTATTTCACAAAAACCAATAATGTTATTTTTAAGAAAGAATGAAACAAGAAATATTAGATTCAAGCTACAGAGAGAATTTTGTATATATACAGTATGTGCATGTGTATGTATGAACTGTATATATAATGCACATACTTTGGCAGTGTAAAGCTTCTTTTACCCTGACAATCAAGCTACTTGAATCTGAATCTGAAGTGTTGTGATTCTCATTTATGGAGAATCACACCCATCACATTGTTGCTCTGCTCTAAAAGGTCAATAAGGGGGAAGCTCCAGGGAAACAAGGTGGGAGGGAGGCCAGAACTGGGTGTGGGATATAATGGCGTGCACTTTGGGCGTAAGCATTCCTTGAACTCGTGCACCCGCTGACATCTTAAACCCAGCTCATAAACTCTCCCACTTGTCAAGAGGGGTTTGAGGCTTAAGGGCCACAGGGCCTGAGGGGTGAGAGGATAACCATTGCTCCAACTCAGGTCACTAAGACACCAAAAGCCCAAATGTAAATACCTGAGCTTTAGCTGTCTCAGGTTTTACAACCAATATTTATGAGTTAAATTCATTTCTATTTTTTTTAATTGAGCGTACTCAGACTGTGAGGCATGTACTGCAAGTGACTGATGGAGAAAATGCCTGACATTACCGAAGTAAATGCTGATCACTCCATCATTACAGAGAGGGTAAACACACAATATAACTGAACAATACAGTGGCCTCCAAGTTGAAGATAGATAGATAGACAGACAGACAGACAGACAGACAGATAGACAGATAGATAGATAGATAGATAGATAGATAGATAGATAGATAGATAGATAATAGTGACTTCATACATCCATTAATAACTATCAGTTTTATAAAAGTGATTCATAAAAAATAAGTTAGTTCTGATGAAAGTTCTAGTATTAATTGCTTGCAAAGACACTTGCTTATTTACTTTCTTATCAATGCAGTGAATTTTTAAGTGTGACTTGTCCAAAAGCATCCAAACACTTATTTTAGGCCATTGTATGCTTCTCTTCAAGACTGCTTGAAAAGGTGTTTTCAAGGCAGTATTTAAGGCTGCTAAAGGGCTACAGCGGCTACTTCAAATGCCACAAACTAAAGAGAATAACTGCTTGTTTAGTTGTCAGTTTCTTGCTGACAATCTTTCCATATTGCATTGCAGTGGATTGTGTAACATTGCATTGGGTAAAGGCATGCATTGCCCCCTGTTGGCAAACAATCACATGTATGAAATTGAAATATGTGGTATGCTGACTTCATGATAAAAACAGACGATTTATTGGAGTGATGTCAAACAAACATGCAGATGCAAAGCATAACAGAAAAACAGTAAATTATATAGCTTATGTTCCACTGTATAATTCTAGCACTCTATATTTACCACACAGAACTTCTGCAAAAATGTTCGAGATTGTGGTGGAATGTGTTTGCATTGCAGCCTGCTTGTTAGTTCTGGTATCTCAAATGCTTGAACCAGCAAGGCATGTAGGTGGGTTTTTGTGGGTGCATTTTTGGAGCTTTGGTTACACTGGGGGGGGTATGGAGTGTGCACTAAAGCACCTTCAGGGCTTAGGATGGGCCCCAGAGAAACCTCTGCTCTTTCTCTTTCTGATCTGCTCCCTTAAAGCGTCTGTCAGCAGGTCTCATGCCGGCCCCCTGCAGCCTCTGTAGCTGCGCGGCCTGGAAACAGCTCTGATACAGCACACATATCAAACTCTCTTAACACTATGCTTCACATCTAATTGGCAATGTCAACTTCAAGGCTGTTGTTTTGAAGTTACATAGATTAATAAGCAATGCATACAATTTGCAAACAGGCAAATCTAGGATCTTAATTCAAAAGTATCCCGAAAATGCATATAGTTGAGATAAACATACTGTATAGAGGTTTTACTTTCACTTAAAGGAATCAATTCTGTCATTATTTACTCACCCTCATGTTGTTCCACAACTGCATGACTTTCTTTTGCATAACAGGCAAACAAGGTTCTTGCATGTACTCTCAAGAATGTGCAACAGACATTAAGATTTTCATTGAATAATGACTTAAATTTGGCTTTTTTTACTTAAAAATTTTGCCTTAAGAAGACATGGAATATAACGCACGAGTGGATACTTTAATGAGACTTTTGCATAATTTTTTGGAGTTACTGTCCACTGCCATTATATTGAACATAGAGACCGTTAAATCGTTAAAATGTATTACTGCTCCGCAGAGGAAAGAAAGTTATATGGGTTTGGAACAACATGAATTTTCATTTTTAGCTGAACTAGGTTGTCTCTATTATTGAAAACTTTCCTTGCTACTCTAAGAGCACTTTAGAGGAAAAAAGAACCCCTATGTCCCTGAGATAATGAATCAAGATAAAAATGCTAATTTACTGCTGGAGCTTAAGGTGACATCAATACATGTGCATTTTTTTCATGAGAAAAATCACACAAGAATACCCTTTTAGTATTGATGTTTGTCATCTTCCTGTAAATGCAATGATTAACACATTTTCTTTATCTTATCATGGTGTGATGTTTTTCTTTCCTCTTTTCCTCTTCTTGGTTGCACAAGGGGCCATTATTCATGTGATGGGTTCTTTCCTCTTGGGTATTGATTTCAAGATGATTTCTGTGTAGTGAAGTGCCATGGGAAATTTATTACGCAATCACAGCGCAATCCCTATTACAATTAAATTATAGAAAATTGATTCCTTCCCCTTCAAAGCAAAGCAAATGAACAAGCAAATAATTATTTCTTTGTGATTTATTCTGTTGTTGAAAAGAGTAAGTGGGCTGAAAGGTTTAGACACTATTATTTACAACATTGATGCAAATTGTCTTTTATTTATTAAAATAAATTGTATTAGTTGTCAGTTTTACTAATGTGTAAATTGCAGTTATTTTTTCATTAATTTAATTGATTAAATGGCAAAACATTTTTTTTGCATAAATTATATTTATTTTTTCTTTTGCTGTACTAATATAATACTAATATAATGTGCAGCTTTTTGGGTAACTTAATGTGTAGATCTTGAACCCCACCTCCAAAAAATAAAAAACATTATAATACTGAAAATGCAAAGTATTAACCTTGCAATTATCCAATAAAAATAATAATAATAATAATAAAAAAAACAAATTACATAAAATAAATGTAATCATAAATCATCTTTCATGGAAAGATTTCGTGTTCAAATAATTAGCAGCTGTAAACAAAATTACAGGGGCTATTGTTTTGTAGCGATGACGCCAAACCAGCAACTCAGCAATGGCGTCCTCACATTTTTGCCATAGCTATTGTTTTCCATGATCTGAATCCAGGGCGTGCTCATCTCTACCCTCCACACTCTGCATAGCTGAGAGGTCTAGCAAAGTTGAGTCCTTTCCAAGTGTCCCATTCCCCTGTACGTTTGACACCACACTCCAGACACAACACTGACAGCTGAGGCAGGAGCAGCAAAGTGTGTGTGTGTGTGTGTGTGTGTGGTGGGGGGGTTGGCGGCAAGATAAATAGAAATAAAGTATCCCTATCTGCATCGCATGTGCCCCTGCATGCTTACATGCTCCAGCTAACACACAGCTGTATGGCTGACAGATGGAAAGGGTAGAAAGCGAAAAGGAAAAATGTGGCTGAGGTCATTAAGTATAATAAATGCCATTGGACTGGTCTAGTTGGCAACCCACATTCCGCAAACAGGTGCCTCATGTTTATTGAACAAACAAGCAATGGTGAGAGAGACTGAGATGGAGTGGCACTAGTTTGACCTGAGGGCCGCTACAGGTCCACCCTTATGGCTACCCCCCACCCACTTCTGGTGCATGTCAGAGGACTTGGCACATGTAAACAGTGGATAAACCACATTACCCCACAGTGGGCTAATTATGACCATTTTAGTGCTGTCAGTGCTGTCATTCCGTTGTACCAATTTTACACCAAATCTTAATTTATTCAATGGAAGAAGCCAAACTTTTTTGTCCTCAACAAAGTTTATACTACGAGTGGCGCCAATTAAAAATGTATTCATAGAGGAAAATAAATAAATAAAGGCTGTCACATTCAAAACACCCTCACGATTAGCTTTAACCAAGGATCGATGCGTGAATCTAGCGTGTTCTCCTAGGTCAAGAATTTTAGGGATGTATCACCAAACAAACACCTAGTGTAACAAAAATATCAGTACTAAAAAAGCCTAAATGCCCAGAAAGAATAGTTTTCTGTCACCTTTTTTAAATTTTTAATTTTTTTATTATTATTATGCGGGCTACAATCCAAACTATCCTAAACATTTTTCAGAAATTAGTGGTTGTTCCTGGTTTTCTGGAAATAAACACAACTTTAGATAAAATGCACCTTCAGAGGTATAACTTTGGCTTTGGTAAGTGCTTCTTGGAGACTGGGAAGCCACAGGCTTTGTGCCACGTCAGGTTGGCGATTGACTTTGTTTGTATAGTATTACTTTCCCCAGGCATGCTATGTTGTGTGGGTCATTCGGGGTCATGGGTGCCTTGAATGTTTTTCAACCCTTCTCCACCCTCGGCTTCTTTACCAGTCAAATTCCACTCAAGGGCAATGGGGACTCTCTTTTCAGATCACAACAAAACCAGCAAAGCGGATGAGGACACGATTTACATTTCTGCTGAAGTTTGACCTATGAGAAGACACAAAGCCCTCCAAGGCAATACATGTGCCTATCAAACACATCACTGTAACATTCATTTGAAATGCTAAAAATTTTGAAATCTGTATGTTCTATCATACAAACACAAATCACTGGAATAAATTGCTCACAGTCCCCCTTTTTATGTTAAAGGAATATTCTGGGTTCAATACATGTTAATCTCGACAGCATTTGTGGCATAATGTTGATTACCATAAAAAATAATTTCGACTCATCCCTCCTTTTCTTAAAAAAAAAGAAAAAAAAAAAAGAAAAAATCAATGTTACACTGAGGAAGTGAATGGGGCCAATTTTTGGAGGGTTTAAAGGCAGAAATATGAAGCTTATAATTTTATAAAAGCACTTACATTAATTCTTCTGTTAAAACTTGTGTATTATTTGACCTGTAAAGTTGTTTAAATCGTCATTTTTTACAGTCATTTTCAGGTTTATTGACATTACATTATCATGGCAACAAAGTTGTAAAATTGGCTATAACTTTACACAGAAAAGGTTAGTAAGCGATTTAATCACATTATTAAATCACATTAACACATAAGCCACATCTTGTGGCTATAATTTTGAAATAGTGAGTTTACGTTAAAATAACGTTTACGGATTGGCCCTATTCTAACTTGTACCTGGAATATTCCTTTAACTCTTACCCATTTCCAAAACGTGGAAAAAAACAAAAGGATGTCAGTTCATCTGAGGTTGCGCTTCAGTTTAAAAAATAATGATGGGAAGCAGGAGCCGTATTCTGTAGCCTTGGGCTATGTCTTACCTTTAAACAGAAGAATGCAGCTAGAACTTTCTCTCATTGTGAAACCTCAAGATGATTTACTGAAGAACTCTGTGTGCTACATGTTGCCTGTGAAATACCCACTTCTCCAAAACTGTTAATCTGTACTTTATTAAAATACATATGCCTTCTGTATATGTAGCCTACTATATCACTCCTTGAAAAGGTATAAGCTGTTGTTATATAAGGCCAGTTAAGGGCTATACTAAAAGCCTCAAGCTAGTATATTATATCTCCAAAATGTAGTAATTTTCTTTGTCAAATGTCTTTTAGAGACATAAAATTTCAAAGACAGAATAAACTCATAGGATTTACACCTTAGTTTAGAGCACCAATCCAAGATAAACTTAAGAACCTTTATCTGATTTTTAAATGCTCTTCCGCTTAAAGCTGAAGTATGTAACTTTTTTAGTGTTAAAATACTTTCTTCTATCCCAGTTTAATATGCAGAGACAACTTTAAGTAAGCCATTCATAGATTTATTTTCTCGAAAACTGTAAACACTGTGTCTCTGTGGCACTATAAAAATTCCTCTGTTTGTTTTGTGTGACCCCCTTAGACCCGCCCCAAAAACTTTCCTCAACAAATGGCGTGAATCGAGGACAGGACTATCTGACTGTTTGAACAACAGCGGACGAGGGGCGTATTTAGAAATCTGTTTTGAAAACATTGTTTATTTTTGCAATTCCATTCAGTGGTGCTAGTGTCGCAGAAATGACTTAAATCAGCTTTAAATCAGGATGTCTTTCAAACGTTCAAATATCATACTATTTTATGCACATTTAAGCAATATCACATGAGCAAGAGTATTGTTGTTCTGTAAAGAGCCGCACACAGCCATGCTAATATTCAGACCAAAAGCACAATTGCGAGTGTAATGTTGCTTTTATATAACAATTCAAGAAAAACATTTTTTTATATTGAATAACTTATCTTTTAGAAAAAAATGGCCAGTTAGTTTGTACATTTCTCCTCCGTCATCTAAAAATATTTCCAATAGAAGCAAAAGCATCCAACACAACTCCACTCTCCGCACAGATCTCACAATAGTGGTGTTTCGTTTATAAAATATATCTGTGTTTTTGAACTAATTTTTTAAGGGAACGGATTGTTCTTGCTCACTTCAGTGTTTTGGTTTACATTACATTACATAAAATACACTAATTTGTCGCCACCTTCTGGAGTAAATGTACATATACAAGTGATGTTCACTGAACAAATCAGTAAATTAATTTAAAATGAATGATAAATTTAAATTCCCATCACTATTTGTAAAGCCTCGAACACAGACAAGTGGAGTGATACAAATAGTGAAGCGTCCAAGCACTATTTATCTGCACTCTTGTACCACTGCTCATCCGCTCAGATTCGAGAACTGGAACTAACTGTTGTAAAATACTTTTTATTCCAAAATCAGCCAAGATTTTAGAAAATGCTCTATTATTTCAGACATGACCCACTGTGTTAGACATCTGAATGTTGTGAATGGTTCATGACATCCCCTCTAGTTCTTCTGGAAATTTTTAAGATACTAAACCATGACTACCAAAGATGACTGAAAGAGAATAATTATTGTACTGCCTCCATGGATACAATACTCTACAACAAACAAGACCGCAATTTTAGGGATGACATAAATGTGCTTACAAAACCGATGGGTAGAAACAGAAAAGCAGACCAGTAATGGCTTAATTAACTGAAGTCAATCCTATGCTGCAAGTTTATGAGTCAGCAGAATCAAACATCTATCACAAGGCACTTGTGGAAATGTCCTTTGAGTGGTATGATACAATACTGGTGTCTGCTTTGTCTTGTCATTTCCCTAGTGGAATCATGATTCTTTCACACTTCAGTGAAGTTAAGGAGATGTGTATTGCAACTATGACACCAATAATAGGATCCTTTTATTTTGTCACACATTATAAATTTTCACATATACAATGAAAATCTTTTTTTCCACATATCCCAGCTAAGCTGGGGTCAGAGCACAGGGTCAGCCATGATATGGTGCCTCTGGAGCAGACAGGGTCAAGGGCACTGCCCAAGGGCCCAGCAGTGGCATCTTAGCAGTGCTGGGGCTTGAACCTCCAACGTTCTGGTCAGTAACCCAATGCCTTAACTGCTGAGCCACCACTGCCCTACAAGGTACATTGTTAATATGAACACATTAAAAAGAGCAATATTATTTTTTCACTTATCCTCTTGTGAAATCCAGCTCACGTACGCACAACAGTATTATCACTGTTTTATTCTGCCTCTTTTTAAACACTGTAAGTTTATTTGGCAGGTGATCCAAGGTTTACTTTGTAGATCTTTTATGAGCAGAGGTGGAGATGCATGGATGAGAAGCTTTGGCCTGAGGGCGCAGCAGTGCATGATCCTGGATTATGAGACACGTCCCCACTTTTGTTAGAAAATGTTAACCCTTAGAGTCCTTAAAGAGAAAAATACAACATACAATTCATACATCCACGATTTTTAACATCCAAATTGTTTATAGTACTATTGAAACTCTGAGAATCGTGAGGAAACATCTTTTAATATATTTTAAGCATAATCATTGCAACCATGTAAAAACAGTTTGCTTTAGGGTGTTTTCATAGTTTTTTTTTTTTTATCAGACTGATCTTAAAAAAACCCTCAACTGGTGGTTGAATGCTATGTCTAGAGGTCGACCGATCTGGGTTTTTTTAATGGCCGATGCCGATATCCAGAGTGCAGGGTGGCCGACAGGCCGATATTATTTAGATATATCACACAATATATAATATAATAGTAACTAATATATACATTACTTGTCTAAAAATTCACTTATTTAGCATTTCAGTATATTTACTAAAACTTTAACTTTGTAAAGTTAATATAAACCAGATAATCCTGGTTTCTGTTTAGTCTTCCCACTTTAGTAATTGCTTGCACATAAAGAAATTGTAATACATTAGGGAAAAGGAAATAACAGTGCACACAGTAGTCCAGCAAACAAGGACGGTATGGGCGCATTAGCAATCACATTTTCTCTCAAAAAGACAGAATCAATACATACGGTGCACAGTGAATATGACATTAAAGCACTCGCAATCATGCTGTATATTCGATCTATCAGCACGGCTGTGATTATCTTGACACTCAGCCTGTGGCTGAATTACAGCCATGCTGATAGATGAACATACAGCATTTCAATGAACAAGTAATAAATGAGTAGAGAAAACTAAGGACTGTGCCAAAAAACGCTCTTGTGTGTGAAACTACTTACGCCACAGTTTCAAGATCTGCCGTTGCTAGTTCGAAAGATGCGCCCAAGCCTGTGTTACGAATTAAAAACCACACTTCAGCATTAGTAACAACAGCTTGGGCTGTTTCTAACAAGTTATCGGAGAAACAAGGATGTGTGTGTGTATAAGAGAGATTGACTGTGCATGTGATTACCTGCATCTGTTTCTGTGATGAACAGTAATGCTGCAGCTGTAAGTTTTACCTCTCCTCACAACTTGGAAACTTGAATCAGGCAGGTGCCCTCAGCATGTTTGATTACTCAGTCTGTCGCGACTCTCAGCTGTGATAGGCAGTAATGCTGAAGCAGTTAGTTTAACTCTATTTCTCAGCTGTAGTGTATTAGTAACCCATGCGATCATTGAGAGAGAGACAATTCCGGATCATTTAAAAGAAACTTGCGAACCAACAACACAGTTTGTCAACATCAGCTCAACTGGCTCATAGCACACAAAAGACGGTCTTTAATGTCACAGGGATGAATGAAAATTCACACTTCTCGGTGCTCTTACACATCTGCATTGCTCGTACACATTAGTTTGGAACGCCACAAGCATAGTGCTACAAACAGAAAAGTGTCCCAGTGCTGATGGTCTGAGCTGTCAGCACTCTTGGAACACCTCTCGTCCAATCAGATTAGAGTACCTGAACTAACTGCTGTATAATTACTTATAGCACACATTGCTCTATCGCTCTCATGCGGATCCAGTGAGAGCAGCAATCTACTGACTGCTTCTAGTTTACTCACCACGGATCGCCTTCTTGGAGTGTCACGGACTGATCATTGCGCAACATTTATGAGTCAAAAGGACATTGATTATTGGTGATTTGTCATTTATGTCTCATACTTCCCGTTCACGTCCAAGCAAACAATTCTCTGTGCCTTTGCGGCTTAAGAAACCAATTGGCCTAAATTTATCGGTCAATGCTGATAATTTAAAAATACATAATAGCGGCTAGTTATGTCTGCTAAAATAGCTCTATGCTTCAGAATTTCCGAACTGCCCCCAGTGGCTGAAGCTGGAACTACAATTGTGTGCATGTGTACCTTCACATGAGCTACTGCACAAAAACTTACTTATTTGAAATGGATGTGACCTGAAACACACACAGCACGTCCAACTTTCTGCCACATTGTAGTAATTACATAAATATTCTTCCTAACCCTAACCCAAATCCAAAACCTAACCCATACAGAACTGAGACAAAACTATCTTGCTAGCCAGAGATCAGAAGGGATGTGATACACAGCACAAACAATTTGTGGTGCATGAAAATTTGCAGCATTGTGGCACATTCAGAACTAACATGCAGATTTCTCATGTGACTATGTATCTATTTTGGCATGTAGACAAAGGAAATTAATTTGCTATTTTGATAAACCCTACAGTACATGGTGAGAACCTCACATAATTACATTAGAAAAGGTTGGCAACATGTATATACTAAAAACAAAATATTCACCTTTGGAGTGTAAATAACAGGTTGCAATGCCATTAGCATGCCCTGCTGTAAATTGATATTATGGGACATTGATGAATGGAAATTACACACACATTCACTGAGCTTCTGGTTTGAAATCTAGTAGCAGCATACACAAACACTGGGCTATTGTGCAGCATACAGAAATGTACTCGGATGAACAAGAGATTAACACATAACACCCGCCAGACCAGATTTATGGTGTTCATTCTTTAGGTCTGCATTCTCTGCACATGGGGACAAATCCCTCTTTACAGAGAGGGTGCTGCATCAGGTTGTAAACAACAAAAAACAAACAATCAAATAATCTGCTAAAATTGTCAACATTCCAAATCCATACCTATTAGGGTGAATACAGGTAAAGTGGGACACTTAGAGCTTAATTATCTGTCATTATGTGTATATTCTTTCATTACTAAAAATCAGCACTAAGTAAGGGATGACACTGAGTTAGCCATTTGGATAATAATTGTAAAAAAATGTCGATGACAAATTATCAGAAAGTGTCTCGCTTTTTGACATTTCATATCTCATCACAAAGACTTTATATTTACTGATATCACAGACTACTACACTGCATTTAATAAAAAAAAAATAATAATGTGGTTCTACTGTGATAACATGGATAAAAAAATAAAAAAATAAGAAGCTACAGTGTAAATTTTAAGAAATTGTATGCTACAGTATAAGGACAGATGGCAACTTTTGTGCACAATAGTATCTATAATGGAGAAAGTTCATAATATTTAAATTGCATTGCTCAAAAGACACAACATATATGTCACCATTTTAATAACACAAATGTAAAGCATCCAGAACAAATTCTTCTCACTTACAGTGGAGGAAAATATTGCAGTCAGTGCTAATGACAGTGAGTTTTCATAAAGGCACTTTATTATTATTATTATTATTTTTGTATATAAAGGCTTAACAAATTGTTTGACACTCTGCTGTAGAAAAAAAAAATCAAGAAGGCTGTGTGAATGTAGCAATTACTGAGAATCTGGGAAATTCCAGCACTATGTTCTGCTGTAATAATAAACCTTAAACCATCAAGCAAATATGACTTGTGCCATATCTTTATGTGTGCACCAAGTGGCCTGTAAGAAGCCTCTTGATGGGGCAGGATATCAGCACAGGTACAGATATAAAGAAAAGGCATAAATACAAATTACCACCAGAGAGTTTTTATGGTAATTCTTGCATTTCAACAGTTAGATGGCACAATAAAAGGCACATTCTGCAGGGGCATAAGTACAAATAACATACAAAAACAATATATTTCTACTCAGGAAGTCGTAGGAGGAGTGACTAAATTATTTTGAATGTTATGACACACCCAAAGGAAATGACTGTATAACATTGTAATTTAAAAAGTTTTTTTTTTTTTTTTTTACATTATGAAGCCATCTACAGATTTATTATGAATCATTTATACTATTAAGATTTGTGGCAAATCTGAAGTTAAATTGTGAAATGATGATCAAATGAAATGAATGAACAATCTTACCTAAAAACAGCTAAAACGAAAGCAAAGAAATACACTGAAGAACGCTAATTCGTTTAGAAGCAATGTAACAAGATTTAACTGCAAGTTTTGTTGGACATTGAAAGGTACAGATACATTTTTTTTAAGAACAGCAATGATAAACTGCTTTTGTTTTAAAATATCTTAAGTTATCTTACATAAGTATAAACTATTCATGCTTAGCTGGTACAAGAGAATTACTTAGTGTAAACATTCATTAGAAGACTCAAGGCAACCTCAGAAACCAACACTGCCTCGTGCTAAGCAATACCCCAGCTTATTTTGGTTGCCTATGACGGACATTAGTCCCACATATGCCTCAATAAGGATGGGTTGATTCAGCTCAAGAACCCCATTAGCTTTTCCAGGTACAGGCTTCTTGCTGTGGGCTTTCTGGGCTGCCAAAGTCAGCTGCTCCCTGAAGTTGTTGATCTAAATAATAGAGGCAATACAGAAAATATTTAATTTATTTAATATACAATAATATACATTTACACAAAAACAGCCATTTGTTAAAGAAATAGTTCACCCAAAAAACAAAATTCTATTATAATTTACTTACCCTCATGTCGTTCCAAACCTGTATGGCTTGCTTACTTATGTGGAACACAAAAAGAGATGTTTTGATGAATATAGCCCTCTGTCTTTTCAATACAATGTCAGTGAATAGTACCTCACTTTAAAACTAAAAAACGACCCAGAAGTATCATAAAAGTCCACGCGACTTGTGTGCCATATTTCAAGTCTTCTGAAAATATTCAAAAATGTTTTGGTAAGAAACAACACAGAATTTAAGTCATTTTTCAGCAAAAATCTTGATGTCTGTTGAGAATTTATGAGAGTATGAGAGAAACTTGTTTGATGTTTCAAATAAATAGATTTTTAATTTAATTGAAAAATAAAATGTTTAGATCAATATGCTAATACAATGAAAGATAGATATAGGAAGCCATATCTGTGCCAAATTCCACATGAACAGGTTTTCTCTCCAAGGAGTTTTGTCTCTCAAATTGTTTACGTTTAGTCCTTTAATCCACTGCTGCTAAAGCTAGCAAAGGGCCGCTGTTGTGTACAAACTCAACGCATTCAATAATACATTTCAAGACAGTCACTTATTTGGGAGGTGTTGTGTAGACTATTTTTCATGAGTCATTTAGCAGTCTGTAACTGCCTTAATAAATAGTTGCAGTTTAAAAGGGTCATCAAATTGTTGGATAACATGAACTGCATGTTCCCTGCAATATATAATATTTCTGCCCTTTTGAACGGAGAGCGAGGATTGCCCTGCGACTCCAAGTGCTCCAGTTACATTGAAGCGCTTCATTCTGCACTTTGGGATATTATTTTGTGCCGCTCTGTGTTGGAGCCTTTCTTGTTTCTAACTTTTTTTACTTCTAATGTTTTGTGCGATAAGAGGTTATAGTTATTTAGCCTTTTTATTTGTTTAGTATCCGTTAGTTACTCTGTTAAAAGGGCTGTGCCAGACAAAGCAACAACTAGTAGGAGTTAAGGCCCGAACGGTAACAATGGATTCCGATGGTGCTATTCACAGCGGGTCCGACAAATCATCTGGCAATAATCCAAAGTGGTCAAATTTTCTTTTTTTTTCAGACTGAGATGAAAACTGACTGACCAATGAGAAAAGAGCTTTTTGTAATTTTTCCAGAGTCGCTGCAGCTGCTTAATCCAGCGTGTTGGTGGCTCTAATCAACTGGCAAACACTGGCATAGGACATACAGCTGATACACACCGCCAAAAATTATATACTTAAAAATAAATAGTTGCAGTTCATGAACCCTTTGTACTGCAAACATAAACCCGGTCTGTTTTTGAAAGTTTGCTTATGTTTTTTGTCTTAATGTACATTATTTAATATGTATATCAATGTCTCTGTATATTCTCATGGCATTAAAAATAGCAGGGAGGTTCGGCAATTCGTTTGCACTAAACTCATAGTAAACAATCCCATAAAAAGATTTGTTACATGTAATGTTTTAGACAAACAAACTGCAGAACTACACTATTTTTATTGCAAGGACAATATAACAAAGTATTGCAATAATTTAAATAAAAGACTGTGAGCAGTGTTTTCATTTATATTATTTTTAATATATGCATCATATTTTTTACTATACTGTTTTTCTCAATGTACATTATTCCACGTGTATTTATATCACTGCACCTTGTGTTATATTATCCAGGCATTAATCTAGGCATTATCAAAAGAGAAGTTGAATTTGGGAGTCTGGAATATAGACCTACTTGTAGCAAAATACATGTGCAAATAAATATGAAACAGTGCTCTTTACTCATCTCACTCGCATAAAAAAAAAGACGGATAATATACTCCTCAAAAGTGCATCAACGTCATGGAAAAAACATAATGAAACAGTTTTGCCAAATTAGGAAAATAAATGCTTTAACAGTATTTATTATATTAATCTCTGGTCTCTGTTCACATCATATTATTTGAGTCCGAACCATTGTAACCACTGCTACTAGGTTACACAACCCCTTTAACTTGGTAACAACTCAAAAGGACATCAGCTGTATTAGTCTCTTTGGATGTACCACCAAAACTTTACATGCACAGAAAGATGCTTGTGTTTGTCTGCCATGAATGCATTAAATGTGCAATGATGTGATGAATGTTAGCGTCTGTCTGCTGCGAGCCTGCGGATGCATTGCAAGAGATGTGAAGAATAGGAGCTGCTCTCTGATGGTAATTTATTTGGAGACAAGCAGGTACGAGAAATAAATTATACCATAATAATTGCGATCGGGAGCTTGCAAAGACGTGAATTATACGTCATCACTAGTGGTTCACTTCTGCGACTGGGTACGATTGCGTTCATTTCAGCAGCGAACTGTGCCAGAGTTCACATGAACAATACCCCAGACCACTTTTTCAACCACAATCAGCGTTCACATCATCCAAACAAACCGAACTTTGACGTCATTTGAACCCGAGTGTGCACAAAAAGTGCTAGTGTAAAAGCACCCTAAGAAAAAGGGGTGAACACATTTAAATATATTGTAACATCAAATCGCAATATTTACAGAATCGCAATACTTTAAAAAATTGCTGTAAATTTTGAATCTGTAAATAAATACCATATTGGGAGGTATGTGGAAATTCTCAGCCCTAGTTCAGGCGAGAACTTTCCTTGTTTCTAGCGCTAAACAAAACAAGTTCTCTCGTTAACATGTGAGCTAAATGACTTAGGTTTCTTATCATCTAAACCTATTGCATGCCTTCAGAAGGCTTGGAATATGACGCACGAGACGCATGGACTACTTTTATGATGCTTTTGTTTTTTTTTTTAAGATTTAAAGTGAGGCACTATCCTCTGTCATTGTAGTGAAAAGAAAGAGGGCTATCTTTATTAAAACATCTCTGTTTTGTGTACCATAAGAAAGAAAGTAATATTGGTTTGGTATGAATTTTTATTTCTGGTTGAACTTTTTCTTTTAAAAAAATACTCCTTTGGATGAACCTCCATTTGTCAAATTGGTAGTTTCTGCCTGTCAAAACATTCTTGTTTTTGTTGTTTTTTTTCTTTTTGTCTACCGTTCTTCGTCTTTGTTGAACCTGCTGTTCACCTCAACAGGCGGGGTAGAATGTGAGGAATGGGAATGTGGCTGTGAAATTAGATGCCCCCGAGTACAAATGATTGGTTATACGATCTATGAGGTCACCTGCATAAGACCTTTCAATCACACCTTGAACTACATCAAGTTCCCCAAAAATACATAAAACATTTGGGATTCAAAATCTAATTAAAACCTGGAAATAAACAGAACATTTCAAGATTTTGTCAAACAAAGAAACATTTTGACGTAAAATGAATAAGAAATGTTTTTTGATTCTGCACTTTTTTTTAGGTCACTATTCAAATAAGCAAATTTGTGACATTGGCCATGTTAACTTCTTTGTACAAAAGGTCAGATTTCCTTGCTTCTATTGAAGTAAAGTGGAACATCATGCTCTTATGGAAATCATGCAGGGATAACAAGGATCATCAGGTTTTACACAAACTTGTTGGGTCCATGCCAGCTCAATAAAAAAGAAACAACAACAAAACTTTTCACTCATATTTTGCTGATAATATAATATTTAATGAAAAAAGAGACTATTAAAAAAAAAAAAAAAAAAATCTAAATAAAAGCATTTTCACAAATGGACTCTTGAAGTGACTTTTGAAGACTGTACATACTTACAGGTGCATCTCAATAAATTAGAATGTCGTGGAAAAGTTAATTTATTTCAGTAATTCAACTCAAATTGTGAAACTCTTGTATTAAATAAATTCAATGCACACAGACTGAAGTAGTTTAAGTCTTTGGTTCTTTTAATTTTGATGATTTTGGCTCACATTTAACAAAAACCCACCAATTCACTCTCTCAAAAAATTAGAATATGGTGACATGCCAATCAGCTAATCAACTCAAAACACCTGCAAAGATTTCCTGAGCCTTCAAAATGGTCTCTCAGTTTGGTTCACTAGGCTACACAATCATGGGGAAGACTGCTGATCTGACAGTTGTCCAGAAGACATTCATTGACACCCTTCACAAGGAGGGTAAGCCACAAACATTCATTGCCAAAGAAGCTGGCTGTTCACAGAGTGCTGTATCCAAGCATGTTAACAGAAAGTTGAGTGGAAGGAAAAAGTGTGGAAGAAAAAGATGCACAACCAACCGAGAGAACCGCAGCCTTATGAGGATTGTCAAGCAAAATCGATTCAAGAATTTGGGTGAACTTCACAAGGAATGGACTGAGGCTGGGGTCAAGGCATCAAGAGCCAGCACACACAGACGTGTCAAGGAATTTGGCTACAGTTGTCGTATTCCTCTTGTTAAGCCACTCCTGAACCACAGACAACGTCAGCGGCGTCTTACCTGGGCTAAGGAGAAGAAGAACTGGACTGTTGCCCAGTGGTCCAAAGTCCTCTTTTCAGATGAGAGCAAGTTTTGTATTTCATTTGGAAACCAAGGTCCTAGAGTCTGGAGGAAGGGTGGAGAAGCTCATAGCCCAAGTTGCTTGAAGTCCAGTGTTAAGTTTCCACAGTCTGTGATGATTTGGGGTGCAATGTCATCTGCTGGTGTTGGTCCATTGTGTTTTTTGAAAACCAAAGTCACTGCACCCGTTTACCAAGAAATTTTGGAGCACTTCATGCTTCCTTCTGCTGACCAGCTTTTTAAAGATGCTGATTTCATTTTCCAGCAGGATTTGGCACCTGCCCAAACTGCCAAAGCACCAAAAGTTGGGTAAATGACCATGGTGTTGGTGTGCTTGACTGGCCAGCAAACTCACCAGACCTGAACCCCATAGAGAATCTATGGGGTATTGTCAAGAGGAAAATGAGAAACAAGAGACCAAAAAATGCAGATGAGCTGAAGGCCACTGTCAAAGAAACCTGGGCTTCCATACCACCTCAGCAGTGCCACAAACTGATCACCTCCATGCCACGCCGAATTGAGGCAGTAATTAAAGCAAAAGGAGCCCCTACCAAGTATTGAGTACATATACAGTAAATGAACATACTTTCCAGAAGGCCAACAATTCACTAAAAATGTTTTTTTTTTATTGGTCTTATGACGTATTCTGATTTTTTGAGATAGTGAATTGGTGGGTTTTTGTTAAATGTGAGCCAAAATCATCACAATTAAAAGAACCAAAGACTTAAACTACTTCAGTCTGTGTGCATTGAATTTATTTAATACACGAGTTTCACAATTTGAGTTGAATTACTGAAATAAATGAACTTTTGCATGACATTCTAATTTATTGAGATGCACCTGTAAATGGGAGTAGACTGTCCTGTGCTATACTATAGTTACCAAACAAATTTTTGAAGTAGAGTCTTTTGAAAGAGATCTGTCCATACAGATCCTCAAAACTATTACTTGGACTTTATTTATTTTGGATTGACTGAACTGTACAGCAAATTGTACTACCTTAGGTAACCTTGCCTCTGCCCCTTCAAGTGCTCTTCCTATGAAATCTTTATCATGAAATTTGAATGTTGCACCTAGCATATTATCTGAACACGTCATTTGTTCCAAAACTGACTTTGTGGATTCTTACACCACCACTGTAAGTCCTCTGGCAGTCTGTGTAATATTTATGAGTAATGGCATTTGAAATTGGTTAGGTGAGCTCATATAATGGTTGGGTTGTTAAGTCTAATAGTTTGACTAAAAAAGGAGAAGATCTTATAGAAATATGCCAGAGGTGAGGCATCAGAGCTGAAGTGATAAATGTATTTTGAGTGATGCATTACAGGTTATAGTACTCTCACCTCACACAGATGGCCCAGCTGCTCGTTTGCACTCCTGACAGGGTGATAGGCAAATGTAGTGAAAGGATAGTCAACAGAAAAAGGATTCCAACGGGAAGTAAATGATGGCTCTCTGAGCTTGTCCCAAAACACCCGCACCCCCTTGCCCTCTCTCCTGAAAAAGAAACACACAACAATAGCACTGATAGAGAAGTGAGATTCATAAGTCTGAGTTCACACTGGGATTTAAAATCTAATTTAAAGTCACATGACATTTAAAAATAATTCAAAGAAAGAAACATTAGTGAAGAAATATTTAAGATTCTGCCCTTTTTCTAGGTCACTATGTAAATTTGCAACAACCATGCTACAGTAACTCATTTGTACAAAAGGTTAGATTTTCTTGCTTCCATTGAAGCTCACAATATGCTATTTGGAACATTCTTAATTCATGCTGGATAAAATGGATCATCAGGTTTGGCCTTAAACGTATGAAGTTAATGTCAGCTTGAGTGCATGGTGTCATTAAAGCAAAAGGGGGATGTACCAAATCCAAATAAATTCTCAAATTGATTTCACTGAAAATGTTATGCTGAAAATATAATTTGGGTAACCTAAGGTTGTATTCATTAACATTAATTTACATTGATAGTTAACATTAACTAACAATACACAATACTTTAGTAGCATTTATTAATCTTTGTTAGTGTTAATTTCAACATATACTAATATATTTAAAAAAAAAAAAGTTGTATATCTTAAAGGGATAGTTCACCCAAAAATTAAAGTTCTGTCATCATTTACTCATGCCCATGCCATCCCAGATGTGTATGACTTTCCATCTTCTGCTGAACACAAAGATTTTTATCTCAATATATCTCAGCTCTGTAAGTCCTTACAATGCAAGTTAATGGTGGCCAGACATTTGAAGCTACACAAATCACATAAAGGCAGCATAAAAGTAATCCATATGAAGCCAGTGTTTAAATCCATGTCTTCAGAAGCGATATGATAGGTGTGGGTGAAAAACAGATCCAAATTTAAGTCCTTTTTTTACTCTAAGTGTATGTCTCAATCAGCTCCCTGGTTCAGTATTCAGGGCACTGATCAGGGAGTCGGTCATTTTAAGGGCTGGCTCAACCGCAAAATCGTTCCAGTGAACTGAAACGTTCTCTCCCTAAAAAAATCCCACAGAGCACCGTGAAAACCAGGGAGCATCGTTGCTCACTATGTTCCCTTACCGGAAACGTCTTTCAAGTCGTTAGAAGATGAGTACAAGTGTAAATATACACTTGTATGATGTCAAAGCCTTATTTTCTCTTTAAAAGATATGTTGTTTGTAATGTCTTTCATCCATAATGACCATGAAAGAGAAACATTCTTTTAAATATTAGAGTTTTTAAAAGTAGGTTTAAAATACACTCCTTTGTATTTGTATTTCTTTATTTAATGTAATTTATCTTTCATAACACTGTACATTTGAATATCTCCAAGAAAGTGAACAATAGTATAATTTTGCAGCGATTGTGTTGATTAATAACAGCTGTGCTTTAGTACGCGAGCTCGTTATCGTGTCACAATCAATTGAGTCATAAGTGTCCCAATGTTCAGTGGATGAACACCCATGCCAGTGCCCTGATTTGCTGATTGAGACACACCTTAAATCTCTACTTTCACTTTCACATCTGAAAGTCACATGGCACCTGTTTAGTTTCACTTTCACAGTTGAAAGTGAAAGTGTAGATAGAGACTAGGTAAATGAACAGTGTATGTGCCGTCAGCCTTCTGAGAGAATTGTATCATATTATTTATGTTTATTATGGTCTGAAATGTTGGGCCATTGGCCATGATGCTTGCTTTCAAATCCGGTGTGCGAGTACGGCGGCTTGTCTCAGTGGAGGAACGGTTACACGCTTCCCCATTCTTTACACGTGGTGACACGGGACAGAAACGGGTTTCTCGAGGAGAAGCGAGAGTAGAGCGTAATTTTGGCATTTAACGAGAGCGTTTACAAGTGACAGGTGATCGTTATTGCTCCACTCCCCTCTTGTACTTGTTTCAGTCGGCAGCCTGGGCTGTTAATTTCTGGCTACAATAGAGCACAAAAGTCTGGTTCTGGAAGTAAAATTCCCACTCATTTATCCCATAGACTTATTGATTTTTAATGATAGCTACGAGGTTGTTCACCAATAGTATATGCTTTCGTTGAAGCCATCTGTACTACATTGTTTAAAAATCTTGTTTGATAGCGGAATACATGGTAAACAACTACATTACCCATGGTACAACAGGGAAAGATCCACCAATCAAGAGAACCGCGGGCAACAAAACCTGCGAAACGTGACTGAGCAAACGCGCGCTCCCATTACGCACTGTGAATGACACTGTTTACGCACTGTGATTGAGTCGATCTCCCTTCACCCTTAAACTACTTATATATTTGTACATATCGGAATATTTTGCAATAAACATAAAATATATTGTTTCTATACTTATAATCAACAACCTAAAATCAATAGTTCCCTATCTGTCACTCACTCGACGTTGTGTCGATGTAGTGACACTAGGGGTCACTCTTGGGAGCCTGAGACACCTCTGGTCTTTGATAAAAGGCCAATGAAAATTGGTGAGTGGTATTTGCATGCCACTCCCCCGGACATACGGGTATAAAAGGAGCTGGAATGCAACCACTCATTCAGATTTTCTCTTCGGAGCCGAACGGTCATGCTCACTGAGCTGAATACTACTGTTCATTCACCTCTGCTGGATCTGACGGCGCATTTCAGTGGCTTCTCCCTCCTCTGCACTGGTGCACTGCAGAGAACACCCCTGGGTGCTTCGGCAGAAAAACTAGACAGTATATTTTCTGAAAGAGCCTTTTCCCCTCTAAAAGTGTATATATATTTCTCTAAAAGAGCGCACACACGGAATGTCTTTTTAAAGATGCCTTTCCGATTGTGTGTTATTCCTGGTTGAGGTCGTTATCTCTCAACTTCGGATGGTCATGATCGCTGTCTTTCGTGTCTGGGCGTGACCCACACGGAGGCAGCATTTGTGAATGGTTCATGTTCTCACTGCGAGAACATGACCATGGCAACGTTGCGGTCACGGCTTGCTTTCGTAAGAACCTCCCATTCCCCAGCATGCTCGTCTGCCCCAATCGGGCTTCTGGATGAGTACGCCGGCTCGTCTCACGGCAAGTCTGGCTTCTTGTTCGGGGCCCGCGAAGATGATGAGCTCTCGAGCGCAGCATCGGAGAGCGGGCTTGTCCAGTCGGACGCAGAAGCCTCAGCTGGGCTTCCCCCTTCGGGGACGATTGCCCAGTCACAGGCCGATGCCGAAATGATGGACATGCTTTCCCGGGCGGCCACGAGCGTCGGGTTAGAGTGGAACACTCCGCTCTCCCCTGAACCCTCGCTGCTTGATGATTGGTTTCTGGGCTCATGGCAAAACAGCCACGCCCCACTCCAGTGCCATTCTTCCCAGAAGTGCATGAGGAGCTGATGAAGTCATGGGAGGCACCTTTTACTGCCCGGCCCCGATTCCGCAATTCCCCTGCTCTCACTTCCCTCCTAGGGGCTATACGGTGATTCCCCCGGTGGATAAGGCGCTCGCAGTGCACCTATGCCCGCAGAATGCCACCACCTGGCACGGATGCCTTAAGCTCCCATCCAAGCCCTGTAGGCTCACGTCGTCCCTGACAGCTAAAGCCTACAGTGCTGCTGGACAAGCCGCCTCTGCCCTGCACGCCATGGCTCTCCTGCAGGTCCACCAAGCCAAGGCACTGAAAGAACTGCACGAGGGTAGTTCCGCCCCAGATTTGATGCAGGAACTGCGCTCGGCGACCGACCTCGCTCTCCGAGCGACGAAGGTCACGGCGCGGTCTCTCGGGGCTGAATCCCTCCAGACCGTGCCTCGTTCCCTCATGGGACCTTTCTGTAGTTCTTCAGGGTCTACAGAGAGCCCCCTTTGAGCCTTTGCAGTCAGCCGAGCATAAGGCACTCTCTTTGAAGACTGCCCTCCTGACTCTGGTCACTTCCATCAAGAGGGTAGGTGCCCTGCAAGCGTTCTCTATCAGCGAAACATGCCTGGAGTTCGGTCCGGGATACTCTCACGTGATCCTGAGACCCCGACCGGGCTATGTGCCCAAAGATCCCACCACCCCTTTTAGGGACCAGGTGGTGAACCTGCAAGCGCTGCCCCAGGAGGAGGCAGACCCAGCCCTGTCATTGCTGTGTCCGGTGCGCGCTTTACACATCTATTTGGATCGCACGCAGAGCTTTAGAATCTCTGAGCAGCTCTTTGTCTGCTTTGGTGCACAGCGGAAATGAAACGCTGTCTCCAAGCAGAGGATCGCCCACTGGCTCAATGACACCATAACTATGGCATATCTCGCCCAGGACATGCCGTCCCCGGTAGGGCTACGAGCCCATTGTACCAGAGGTGTAGCGGCTTCCTGGGCCCTGGCCAGAGGTGCCTCTCTAACAGACATTTGCAGAGCAGCGGGCTGGGCAACACCCAACACCTTTGCAAGGTTCTACAACCTCCGGGTGGAACCGGTTTCGTCCCAGGTAGTGGCACGCAACACAAGCGGATAAGCCCGGGATAGCTGGCCGGGTGTATCGCTTGTGCATAGCGTCTTCCATCTCCCTTGGAGCTGAAGACATGAGCCATTAATTCCCAGTAGTGTTCACAAACTTCGTTCCCTGGTTGACTTCCTCCGAGCCCTGTGGCAGTCGAGTTTTCGGAGAGACTCGCTACCGGCCCAGTACACATGCCAACTAAGAGTCCTGTTCTGGGGTAGGTGCTCCGCATGTGGTGGTTCCCTGTAAGGCTAACCCCATGCAATATATATCTTCCGCTAGTTCGTTTCCCTGTTGGCAAACTGCGTCTTCCTTGGGCAGAGCCCCTCTGCCCCAGTCTCCATGTTTGTAGTAACTCCTCCCCCATTGGGCAGGATCTACCTTGAAGACTCTCCACATGGTTGGAAAGACCATGTGACGTATTTTTCCACTTAAATATCCCCCCGTCACCGTCTTTTCAGCCCTTGGACCGACCTCTCATTTCTATGAGCAGGTGTTCCTTTAGAACTCGTCTCCAGGCGCGTCGTGGTCACGACAGATGCCTCCAAAACAGGCTGGGGCATGAGGTGTGGTCGAGTGAGTGACAGATAGGGAACGTCATGGTTACTTGTGTAACCTCCATTCCTTGATGGAGGGGACGAGACGTTGTGTCCCTCCTGCCACAACGCTGAACTACCCGCTGAAATGGCCGGACCTTATATTGGCTCCTCAGCATAAAACCTGAATGAGTGGTTGCATACCAGCACCTTTTATACCCGTATGTCCAGGGGAGTGGCATGCAAATACCACTCGCCAATTTTCATTGGCCTTTTATCAAAGACCAGAGGTGTCTCGGGCTCCCAAGAGTGACCCCTATTGTCACTACATCGACACAACGTCTCGTTCCCTCCATCAGGGAACGAAGGTTACACAAGTAACCATGACGTTTTGTATATTTGCATAGTTTTTTGTTCAATGACATCATTTGCAACGCTTCATGGGACTGTAGTTCATGCCCTCATTAAAGACGTTAAAGTACACAGCCTTGTACCCTTGCCATTATGTCTGATTTTCAAATACTTTTTTGCCTCAAAACAAAGTTTGTGATGTTGTGATTCAACTAGTAGCTGGTTGGTTTGGTTCATGGCTTACAACTCTTTTATGAAGGATTGAATGGGGAAAATACTTCCGAAACCTAGACAGCTGAAAAAGTGGGCAGTCACTGTTGCGCTCAATAGTGACACTGACGAAGGAAGGTTGTTGATTTTGTCAAAGTTGATGGACTGTGACATCATTGCCCCATGCTCTGTCTTGTGTTTCATGTCCTGTCTTTGAGTTGAGTGCATGGGTCCGGGTGTAAGTTACCACCATGTGCTCTCTGGTAATGTCATGGTCCTGTCACTCTGTCAGGTTGGGTATTTGTTTGACGAGACCGTAACATCATCATTCACTGTCTGTCTTGTGTTTTGTGTACATTCTTTGTGTGAGCGCACAAGTCCGGTTATTAGTTACTGCCGTGTGCTCTTCGGTTGGTCTTGTTTGTGTCTGGAGCATGGTGTCTGGATCCTGACTTCCTGTCTGGTTCGGTTTCAGTCTATGTCGGGATCCTGACACTCATGCTCCATGTTCTGTTTGTTTGTTCTTTCTCTCCCTCATGCGTCTCTCTCACTGATTGTTCCTATGGGAACACCGATCATGCCGCTAATTAACGTACTAACAGCACCTGTCTTCCCGCTGATTCCCTGTCCATTTAAAGCCTTTGTTGTGTCATTGTCGTGGCTGGATTGTTGAATGTAGTTTGAATGTAGTTTGTTATAGTGTATTGTCTGTTATCATTACAGAAAGCTGTTTGATGTGAAGTAACTTACCTCAGTCTCTCTGCCTAGTTGGTCCTGTCTTGTGTATCTGTTTGGTTGCCCGTCTCTGCCCACATGTCGGGTGTGTGGATGCCTTCCAATTTGCTGTGCGCGTGTTCTCTGTGCTCACTAATCTTCAACAGAGGATTCCTCGTCTCTTCCCGTGTGTCGGGAGTGTGGTTGCCTTCCAGTTTGCGGCATGTCAGCAGCGCTTCAGCAGAGGTTTCCTTGCGGCTCTGCTCCTCGCCATCATGACTCATGCGATCGCCTGCGGGAGCACTCATCGGAGGATTCCTCATAACTTTGCTGAAGTTATTATTTTGAATTGTTAATAAATCTTTTGAACTGTTCCTCTGCTCTTTGGGTCTCTTTATCTTGCTCTCGATCTGTGACAGAACAATCCAGCCATGATGGACCCAGCGGAGGAATCTACTCTTTGCTCTGCCCTGTCTCAGCAGGGAGCTTTACTGGGATATCAGCAGGATCAAATCTCTGCTAATAACCGGGCTCTGGAGATGAAGGCGTTGTAGCTCGCTGAGCTCACCTCTGTCATACAACAACTCCACCAGTCTCCCGATGCCGGCCTCACACAGAAAACGTCCTCACTGGCTCCGGTGATTCCCCACGTTGCTGGACACTCCAAGCCCTGCCCTAATCCTCCAGCCCTGTTCTCAGGTGAGGCAGACTCTTGTTACACCTTCCTTGCACAATGTTACTTGTACTTCTCGTTGCAGCCCTCTGCTTTCCTGTCGGAGTCAATGGTGGTGGCATACGTCATCACGCTCCTCACCAGAAGGGCCATGTGGGACAACGGACTTCCCTATTGCATGTCGTTCCTAGCATTCGCCATGGAGCTCTGCTGAGTGTTGATCTGGCCCTGTCGATCTGGCCACGGAGACTGTTCCCCAGTCCATGTCGGTCCTCACAGCAACGGAAGCTGTTCCCCAATCCATGTCGGTCTTCACAGTACGGAGGCTGTTCCCTTGTCACTGCCAGTACTGACAGCCACGGAGTCTGTTCCCCAGTCTCGGTCGGTGCTCACGGCTACGGAGGCCGTTCCCCAGTTTCTGTTGGTGCCCACGGCCATGGAGGCTGCTCCCCACTTGCAGCTGCCAGTGCTCATGGCCACGGGGGCCATTCCCCAGTCTCTGTTGGTACCCACGAACACATAGGCTGCTCCACAGTTGCAGCTGCCAATGCTCACAGCTGTGGAGGCCATTCCCGTCACATCCAGCGTCCACGGTCACAGTGGTTGTTCCCCTGCTGTGACCAGCACCCACACATGAGCTTACCATGGCTCCACCCCCTGACCTTTCCACGACTCCGCACCCTGACCCTTCCATAGCTCCGCCCCCTGAGCCACTCCCTCATGAACCCTGTCCAGCGGCTGCCACCCAGTTCACTGCCCCCTGTCCAGTGGCTACCGCCCAGTCCTCCGACCCCTGTCCAGCTGCTGCCGCCCAGTCCTCCGACCGCTGTCCAGTGGCCGCCGCCCAGTCCTCTGACCACTGTCCAGCGGCCGCCGCCCAGTACTCTGTCCCCTCTGCCCTGAGGCCGCCAGAACCCGCCTCTGCCCTGAGGCCTCCTCCCAGGCCTCCGGACCATGCCCCTTTACTTCAACTCCCTCCCTGGTTTCCCTCCCTTTATGCTATGTTTTCTGTTCTTTGTTAGTGCTCATTTTGTTTGTCTTGTTTTTTGTTTGATGTTCCCGTTTGGGATGCCAGGAGGCATCCCTTTGGGGGAGGGGGTAGTGTTACAGTCCTGTTACCTTGTCAGGTTGGGTTTATGTCTGACGGGACTGTGACATCATCGCCCCATGTTCTGTCTTGTGTTTCGTGTCCTGTCTTTGAGTTGAACGTACGGGTCTGGGTGTGAGTTACCGCTGTGCACTCTCCGGTAAAGTCACGGTCCTGTCCCTCTGTCAGGTTGGATTTTTGTCTGATGGGACATCATCGCTTCCTGTCTGTCTGGTGTTTCGTGTACATTCTTTGTGTGAGCGCACGGGTCCGGTTGTGAGTTACTGCCATGTGCTCTTCGGTCGGCCTTGTTCGTGTCTGGAGCATGGTGTCTGGATCCTGACTTCCTGTCTGGTTCGGTTTTGGCCAGTGTTGGGATCCGGAAACTCATGCTCCATGTTCTGTTTGTTTGTTCTTTCTCTCCCTCATATGTCTCTCACGCTGCCGGCGTGCGTGATCAGTGTTTCCATGGGAACACTGATTGGAATTAACGTACTAGCAGCACCAGTCTCCCCGCTGATTCCCTGTCCATTTAATGCCTTCATTGTGTCATTGTCGTGGCTGGATTGTTGAATGTAGTTTATTGTGTGTTATCTTTAGAGAAAGCTGTTTGATGTGAAGTAACTTATCTCACTCTCTCAGCCTATTTGGTCCCGTCTCGTGTATCAGTTTGGTTGCCCGTCTCTGCCCATGTGTCGGGTGTGTGGTTGCCTTCCAGTTTGCTGTGCCTGTGTTCTCTGCACTCACTAATCTTCAACGGAGGATTCCTTGTCTCTGCCCACGTATTGGGAGTGTGGTTGCTTTCCAGCTTGCTGTGTGTCAGCTGCGCTTCAGCTGAGGTTTCCTCGCGGCTCTGCTCCTCGCCGTCATGGCACGTGCCATGTCATGAGCCTGTGGGAGCGCTCATCGGAGGATTCCTCTTAATTCTGCTGAAACTATTATTCTGAATTGTAAATAACTCCTTTGAACTGTTCTGTGACAGATCTGAGACCTGTGCAGTCCTTTTTTCTTAAATTATGATGCAATATTTTAAAGCTTGTGACATTGTACACGCTGCTGCAAAATTTTCTTAACCTCCTTGATTGGCCCTGTGTACTAACGATCTGCAGCTAAGTTCAGAATCTATCATGGCAGACAAAATTAAATTAATCGCAGGTGAAGGTTTTAATTATGGGTTAAAGGTTTAATCTCTAATTTGTTAAACCGTTTATAAAATTAAGTGGTGCAACACAACTCAAATTAAAATAAAACTTAGATCAACAAACCCTGGATTAGCTCTAAACTCTTAGAGTAAACCAGTAAAAAAGGTTCTGTTTCTCACCCACACCTATCATCTATCGCTTGTTAAGACATGGTTTTAACTACTGGAGTCATATGGATTACTTCTATGTTTCCTTTATGTGATTTTTGGAGCTTTAAAGGTCTGGCCACCATTCACTTGAATTGTAAGAACCTACAGAAGTTAAATATTTTTCTAAAAATCTTTATTTGTGTTCAGCAGAAGGAAGAAAGTCATACACATTTGGGATGGCATGAGGGTGAGTAAATGATGAGAGAATTTTAATTTTTGGGTGAACTATCCCTTTAACATTTGTCAATGCATTATGAACTAACACAAACTAACAATGAACAGTAGTATTTTCATAAATCAACATTAACAAAGATTAATAAATGTAGTAAAAATATTGTGCATTTATTAATGTTAACAAAAAGAACCTTATTGTAATGTGTTGCCATTATTTGTAACAGAATATATGTATGCAAAATTTGATGCAAAATAGAAGCATTTTCACAAGTGGACTTTTGGATGTCACTGTGCATTGTAACACATTGCCAATAAACTGTGATGTACTGAGTAATGTTTAGTAGGAGAACAAGATGAGAGCATAGCAAAACACTGGGACAATGCAGACGTGCAGCAAAAACAATAAGAATGTATTTCAAACTCAGTGAAATAAAACTACTGTGCTTGTTGCATGGGTTTGCTGAAGCATGCACAACAGTCACTTGAGTGTACAGTACATAAATATCAACAGGTGGCACACATCTTTTGTTGCTACATCTGCAAACCCTTAAAAAGAACTGCATTATGTGCTCAATGATTCATACACTTGTGCTTGCAATTAGGTCAGCTTGACCCTAGGCCCCCCAGCTTTCCTCTCCCAGCGCTCTCTCCATGCCAAAACTGTCAGGTCGCCTTCTTTATGCACAAGCTAATGTAATGTTTGCTGAGCTTAGAGGCAATTCCCTCTACTCATCAGAGTTTCTTTCATTCCCCGTCTTTCTCTTTTGCCATTTTAAGTAAATACATTTTAATGAAAAGCCTAGAGGGGATGTCTTTAGTATTTTCCTGGCTGATAAAACCTCAGAAGACAAGAGAGAGCCTGGCAGCTAACACAGGGCTTTTAAACCTCCAAATATTCACTCTTTGAAACTGTGCTGGCACCCTTCCATATTTTACAAGCATCTTTCACAATAGACTATATACCCTTTCTTTATCAGTTATGGTATGAAAGGTTGTGATTCCTGTAACTGTCAATACAGTACACAATACAAGAATATAAACTCTCTTTCCTTTTATAACAATGCATTTGTTAGTATTTTCAATTACATGGATACTGATATGAGGGAGAATTAGAAAACATGCTTTTATTTTTTACTTCTCTTTGGAACTATTAATAACCAGAAAATCTGGGAAATTTGAGGAATTTAATAGCCATTTCCTTAATTTCTAAATTCAGGAACTTGATTCTAAATTGAAATGCAAGTGAAAGAAGTTACGCTTCACTGCTGACATTTGATGAATGATAGGTCTTTTGAGAAAAAAACTTCTCCTGTGCCTTGCTGAGACTGATGTGCCTTGGCACCTAAGCATATGTAACCAGTGACCTATCGGTACTCCTTTACTCTTGTACAGACAGACTGGGCCCCATAACTCAAGCGTGTACTGTAGTCACTACAAAGCATTCACTGTGTAGCCACAGGAGGTCTCAACAGTGCTTTTGTGTTTTTCTGAGTTGATCTGATCGATGGATACATTCAGCCTGAGAGTTCAAACATCAAATTCCTTTTCACTCGCATTCACTCTCCCCTGTTCTCAGTTTTCCCCAAAACTCTGTTCCGGTTCGCTTTTCTATTTGATCTCACTAGGTTCTTCTAAATAATAATAAAAATACTGCCCTATGAAAATTTACTATAGTTCTTTTGTAGTAAACATTATTTAACACCATAGTGGTATTTAATGTAATGCAGTAGTAACCACAAGAAAAACGCTAAAATCGGTCTGTGCTTAGCGAACTTCAAAACACTGCCCCGAATAGCCAAAGCGGTAAGTGCTGTTGGTCGTATGGGCAAGTTTTTTCCATTTTCTAGTTGAAATGTCCAACGAGGGGTGCCAAAGCGAGTTGTTTTCAGCTCTACAGGATGTTATAAGGTATTATAGATAATGCAAATGCGATTACTTCCTGGTTTCAATATGGGATGCGAACCCAGGTCTCCCACGCTGCTGATGCAACACACTTTCGGTGATGCCACATGGTAAGGTAAACACATTTGAGCCACTGCAAAAATGGCTGATGGGAGATGCCGTTTTACAGTGAGTCAGCATAAAGAGGCCAATCGTAGGGTACTGGAAGTCTCGGAAACAACATGCCGATTTACCGTGTGATTATGTTGACCATGGACAGTTATGAAATGAAATATTAGAATAAATAAAAATATTAGCCAAAATACATTAAAAAATTATAACTACAACTTATTAAAAATCTGAATAAACCAAAATACACACACACACACACACACACACACACACACACACACACACACACACACACGTTGGTGCGGCTATCCTTATGAGAACTCTCCATAGACATAATGATTTTTATACTGTACGAACTACAGATTCTATCCTCTAAACCTTACCCTCACAAAAAACTTTCTGCATTTTTACATTTAAAAAAAACATTGTTTAGTATGATTTTTAATTGTTTTGAATTATGGGGACACTAGAAATGTCCTCATAAACCATATTTATAGCATAATACCCTTGTAATTACCAGTTTGTAACCTAAAAAAATGTCCTCATAAACCACCCAAACCTATATACACACACGCACACACACACACACACACACATCCATATTGGACTTGTAATAAAATGAAAGTCATTTGCAGTAGTTGTATGGTGGAATTTTCAATTTAATTATCATCAAAGCTCAACAAATATGAAATATTACCAGTGACACATACAGATAATGAAATGGCCATCAGAGACTGCAGCAGGCTAGTGGCAAATCTATATTTTATTTATTATTCAGGAACTGAATAGCCTACATTTGGAAATTAAAACATGCAATTTAAGCAAATTCTGCATACTCAAAATCTGAGATCAAATTAATGCCAAAAATACATGATTACATTTTCTTCTCAACTGACAGGCCTAAAATGTACAAATAATCTGCCTTCCCAATAATAACTTTTTTCCACGTAGGTGGGCCGAATGTTGGGAATGCTGGAGCTAATAAGTAGAACACAGAAGTTGTGCATTATTATATTTATAGAGACTCACTCTAAAATATTTATTTTAACCCTCGGGGGCGACGGACCCGCCGGTGCATCCTGCTGGATTTTTTCCTCATATCAGCGGAATCAACTTAAAATACTCAGTCATTTGTGGGCATACAGATAAGTGTAAGACATCATTAGAGACTATAAAGGGTCTACTTTTTTTTGTGTACGCTCACAATAACAACAAAACCTTGTGCTTTTGTAAAATAAAAAAAATAAACAGGGTGCGCTTTCAGCCGTCTCTGTCTCCACGAGCATCGTTCTGAAACACGTCACAAAAATGAACAGAAACTCTGTGAATATTTATCGCACAAACATGAAACATATGTCTAAAGAAAGCTTAAAATGTTAAAATTTCAAACAAATATTCTCCTGCAATGTAATCTGTATGAAACAAAGAGATGTACAGTTTCTCCTGGCTCAGCTAATTATCCCTAATGAGATCACACCCACCAGCAGAGCGCGCTATTCATACGGTAATATGCTGAGGCGATCAATGCAAATGGTAAACACCCCCAAGGACTGAGCCGAAGATACAATTTCGGATAAGTAAGTAATTTAGTTTTACTTACATATTAGTTGACATGCTATTTTATATAAACATGGACATATTTTACTAGTTGGACTATTTCCAGACTTGCTAGCCAGTATTCAGAGTATTGAAATTTGAAATATGTCCTAATAGGCAAGTTTTAGTTACATTTAAATGTTTTGGCAAAAGCAAGTATTTAAATTGTATGCTGTATGATATAAATATGATATGTAATATGAAATGAAAATAATATGAATGTTTAGATTATATTTTAACTAGTTTTTATGCTGCCTCATTATCATCAATGATGCTTGTGCTTGCAAATATCTGTTCGGGTGTAAATGTGTAAAATGTGCTGTAAATATGCCCATATTAGAAAATCAGCATATTAGAATCATTTCTGAAGGATCATGTGACACTGAAGACTGCAGTAATTTTAGCCATTAATATGTTTTTAAGCAAATGAAAAAAAAAATCACAATGTCAAGACATGTCAAAACTTCTCCAGGGCCCAAAACACCCTCAGACCCCAGAGGGTTAAACTCTAACATTGTTTTTTTTTCATTTTGCTGATTTCCCAAAATTGTAACCTTAAAGAAATAGTTCACCCAAAAATTTAAATTCTCTCATAATTTACTCACCCTCATGCCATCCCAAATGTTTATGACTTTCTATCTTTTTTGCCAAAATTTTTAAGCTCCGAAAAGCACATACTTTATAGACATCATTTAAGTAATCGATATGACTCCAGTGGATTAATTAATGTGTTCCGAAACGAAATGCTAGGTGTGTAAGAAATAATCAATTTTTAAAACTTTTTTTTACTAAATGGATTACTTTTATGATGGCTATATGTGCTTTTTAAAACCTAAAAATGTTGGCATCCATTCACTTACATAGTATGGACCTACAGTACAGAGCTGTGATATTCTTTGAAAAATCTTAATTTGTGTTCTGCAGAAGAAAGAAAGTCATACACATCTGGGATGGCATGAGGGTGAGTAAATGATGAAAGAATTTTCATTTTAGGGTACACTATCCCTTTAAGTTGTTCTATTCTAAATGAAACCTTCTGAAAACCTTATACATCTCGTATGTACTTGCATCTTTTTATGTTTAAATCTTTAACTTAATTTATTGTTTGGGATGTTAAAGGTGTTTCATTTGCAACTAATTCATTTCAATGAATGCTGCAGATAAGCTCTTTTGTTTTCAGTACACACAAGGGTGACAGTGCTTGGAATCATTACACTAATAAATGGAGACAGATTTCCACCTCCAACACAGTTGATTTGACCATGCTGTGTACACTGAGAGAGGAGCTGCTTAAATTGTGCGTGTTGCATGTCCAAGTGTGTTGTACTTTGGCAAAATCAACAGACTCCTGAACACACCTTATGCAGGACCAGTGGCTGCCAAACACACATACCTTAAGGGTACAGAAAAACAGGGACTCAAACAGAGAAAAAACATAACTACAGGGCAAGGCTGTGTCTCCTGCTCACCCGGTGCTGCCTGTGTTTACACTAACACTCTCAGACCTTGACAATGGCTGCCGAGGTCTTGGTGGCTACACCCTGCTGAATAAACTCTTGTGTTGAGAGAAAAAGAGGGAAAAGGTGATTATGGTGAGGCACAAAGCCCGGCTCAGAGAAAGGACCGAAAACCTGACTGTTTGTGTAGAGTATATAGGGTTTGTGTATATATGGTAAAAAGCGTACAATGTCCTTTGTGTGTAGATGAGCATGTGCACATGCCCGCATTGTTTGTGTAAAAGCAGTTGTATATTTTAGTGTGTGTGCGTGTGTGCGAGTTCACTCCAGATCTCCAGGTGATTCCAGAGGTAAACTATCAGCACACGAGGGCCAGTTGAGACAGGTAGAGGGCTGGGCTGCAGCAGCCAGCGGGGCTGAGACATTTACTGTTTATGGTACAGGCTTGAGCTTTCACTGATCACTGCCACGAGTCTCTCTCTCTCTCCCTCTCCCTCTCTCACACACTCATATACACACACATGGTTTCATTCCATCACTCGACATGATTGAGAAAGATTGAGAGGGGAGGGAGAGGGAGGGATGAAAAGAATAGGTGAAAGATAGAAGGTGAAAACAGTGAAAAATGGATGCTAGGATCTGTCATGCATGACGCACAAGATTTCCTGAGATACGTTACACACAGTGCAAAGTAGTAATGGATTACAAGTAATCCAGATTACATAACCAGATTACAAAAATCAAGTACTTGTAATTGGATTCAATTACATTTTTAAAATACTCATAATCAGACTAGTTTTTTTTTTATAGATTACATGATTACATATTAGCAAGGCAACAGCAGTAAATTGCTAATAATTTATTGATCATTTTCATATTATCATCATCATATTCTTAACCCCGAAGCGCAATAGTCTCACGGATGAACATTTTGAGCATGTGCTCCTTTTACTTTACAACAGTAAGATATGCACCTCAGCTAAGGAATAGATGATGGACTATAACTTAGTAAGTGTTAAAAGTAAGTGTGTCAGAGTTTTGAGCTGTTAGCTTTGACCTAGCATTGTCATTGCTGTTGATTTCATGTTCATTACTGTTTGTTCATGTAATGTTTCTACTGTTTTATGCACCTAAAATGAACTATGGTTTCATCTTTTTTATTTTATTTGTTACTACCTCACCAATGGTGTGCAGCTCACATATTGAACTTAATTACTTCAAAGGATCTAGTGGATGCCATCTCTAAGGGTCCTGCCTGCAGGGTACACAATACTTCAACTGCAAAATGTGCAGCAATATGGGACAAAGCCCATCGCTCTACTGCTGCTGCAGTGGAGTCCACTGCATGAAACTTGACATAAAACTTAACACAACTGTTCCTTGTGTGACTCAGTGGAACTCTGCTGTTTTAAAATATATTCTGCTCTTTTAGAATATTCTTGCTGTTCAAATGATAATATATTGCACCTCAGCTTTGGAATAGGCAATGGACTATCAGTAAGCAGTAAGGGTTAAAAGTGTTTCAGTTTTTTTAGATGAACGCTTTGACTTAGGCAACGTCATTGCTGTTGATATTATGGTCATTCTTGTCTGTTCATTTTATGATCGTTTTATGTTGATTTTATGGTCATTAATGTTTGTAATGCTGCTATTGTTTTATGCATTTAAAACAAACTTGATGTCTCAGTGTTTTGAATTATAAACTTTGGACATGCACTGTCATTACCGTTAGATTTAATGTTTATTTCATTCATGTAATGTTTAATGCACTTTTTAAAAATGTCAAAAGGAGCTCTTTTTCACAGCTGTCAAAAACAGAATTAGTTTGAAAGTGATCAAAAGTAATCAGATTATATTACCCCAAAAATGTAACCTATAAGATTACGTTACAGACTGCATTTTCTTTGTCATGTAACTTGTAATCAGTACCTGATTACAATTCACAAGTAATCCACCCAACACTGGTTACACACAGGGGTGCATTCCTAGAAATACAGTCACAGTAAATGTTATGTTTCCTGCTGGCCATATAACTGGCATGACACTTGTAGGAATGTTTCTCAAGCACAAAGATGCACAAATGAACACAAACAGGAACAAACACACTCCAATGTATCCTAGTGCAGCTCAAGCAGGTGGACTAGCAAAAAAGTAGTTCATATAAAACTGAAACTTCTGTCATCACTGATTCACCCTCATGTTGTTCCAAAAGGAGATGTTGGGCAGAATGTTAGCCTCAGTCAATAATTTTTTCACATAGTGAAGTGAATGGTGACTGAAGCTGTCATTCTGCCTAACATCTCCATTTGTCTTCCATGGATCAAAGAAAGTCATATAACATGAGGGTGAATAAATGGTGACAGAAATTTAAATTGTTTCTGAACTGTTCTTTTTAACTGGTGAAGCAGGTTGACCAAGGGTGCGTTTCCCACACAACGATGTAACTCACTGCTTAACCAGATAGTACGAACACTGGAAAAATCAACTATCAAGTGACGACTGTTTCCCCAAAACCGTTGAAACTACATTGCACATCCATTGTTCAAACCACATTAGTTCAACAACAGAGCCGTCATTGATGACGTTACGCAGGGGGTGGAGTAATAACTTGAACATTAAATAATATAAGCTCATTTACACGTACACCAGAAAGCCGTTTAATGTGAGAAAGCTAATGAAGATAGGAAAGCTGCATGCACTGTGTAGATACATATGCTGCAATCGATGGGTTTCCCTCTACATCAAACTTCGGGGTTCCCCCAACGCACTTGAGCACATACGCACAAGGCACTTATTTGTTAACATAACACATAAAAGCTGTGTTCTTCGACTGAAACCGTATGTGTTAAAGCGCTTTCTCTTAAAAGCTTTTAATTCCTTTAATTGCTGCATTAGTGTTTACATGATGTTTCAGAACAACGCTTTCTGCAAAACGCCTAAATGAGCCATTTTCTTAAATACATGTAAACGTGGTCAAAGTGTTGACAGAATTAAAGATTTATATGGTATAAAATATATAGAATCCTGAAAGTGAAATGATGTCCACACAGCAAACTAACAAGGAACCATGCTTCTAACCACAGGTAAAAGAGCTGTAATTCCAACCACACAAATTTCGATGCTGTTTGCGAATGTTTGTTGGAACTATGCTTTCAGGAAACACCAAATCGTTTAAGTATGTTGGTAACGATGGAACTTGCGACCATGGTTGGCTAACAACGCTTTTGAGAAACGCACCCCAGTACGATTTTTCTGGTGATGCTGGTTGCCAAAGGAAGACTTGCTGGTTTACTTTATTAATGGAATTTTCCGGGTTTAATACAAGTTAAGCTCATCAACAGCATTTGTGGCATAATGTTGATTACCACAACTTAAAAAAAAAACAAAAAAAAAACAAGGTTATAAATTGGGAACTTACAATAGAAGTGAATAGGGGTTCCTAAAATCTGTTACCCAGATTTGTTTTTTTTGAGAAAAGGAGGGACAGGTCAAAATACATTTTTGTGATAAATCAAAATTATGCCACAAATGCTGTAAATTGTGCTTAACTTAATATCCCATGCTCCAGCAATGCTGGTCATTTCAGTTGGGTATTCTTAGCTAAGCTTTGGTGCAGTGTCTTGAAATTCCTGTAGCGGTCTGCTGCACTTTGTATGGCTGAGGACTGGTAAGTCAACACACTAGATGAATATCAGAGGCCTGCTACAGCTGACAGGGCAAGTGGTTCGCAAAGTGCCAGAACTAACAAACGAATCCCCAGATTGCTCATTAGGTTGTACGATTGAGCAGCTCTGCAATTTTTACACCTCTCTGTGGCGGGTCATCCACGAGCCAGTCTTTCACTGAGTAGAACTGAATAACTGATGGACAGGGAAAATTAAATACATCCAAGTCATACACAAATTTTCGGAGTACACTGAAAATCTTTTGTGGTGAAGTAAATATAGAAGAAAAGATTAAGTACTTTCTGCATTGAATAAGTTATGTTAAGTGTGAACTTGAAAATATTAAGTAAATCCTACAATTCAAACATGTAAAAATTAATGCTCTAGCTTATAAGTAAATATTAGTTTATCTTTACAATGCGTCATTATGTATGAATCCTAAAGGAGAAAACATTGTCATATTTGCTACTTTGAGTAAATTTCACAGGTAAATAAAATAAGTAAATTTGAGTTAACTTCCAAAGCTGGTGTTCCTAGCATGCACTGGGCTTGAATAATTAATGAGCTTGCATAGTTTCACTGTTTGCAAGTTGATTTACACCAATTTCATTGTTGATTTTGTTGTTATGGTTGGTAACTTCTTGTTTTGTGATGTCTGAAGTTCGTTTTCAAAATTACCTGTTCATGATCAAAAAATTCATCAGTTGTTACCGTCTTCGTGTTTTACGCACCAAGTGTTCAGGTCTGTGTGTGCAGCTCTGAATCTTGTTTCTAATATCATTATAGAAAGGTGATGTTGTTTATTAGACAACAAATCATTCATTAAGCTTCCCTGTGGAAGGCTTCCATGTGTCATGTTGTACATGATTAAGTATGTTAAAAAAAACATTGAAATGCCAGTACACTTTTAAAAGCATGGCTTAATTCATTGCTTGAATAAAATGTACAAACAAAAAGTGCGTACAATTTACTTGATAGTATTGCAAAGTAAACTCTACTTGAGAAATTCTAATTAAAGCCACCAAGAATTGTGTATAGCCTTTACTTGAAATTATGGTATGTTAAATTTACTAGCAATGTCTGCATGGGAAATGTTTCCTTTTTTATGGAAACCTCACTCAAAAAAAAAAAAAAAAGGAAAAAAAAAGTCACTGTAAGAGTAGGGCTGGCCAATATATTGAATAATGACAATATATTCAGTTATGATTTAAAAATAAATAATATAATATAGAATTATAATTTAAATTAAATGCTAAATATCATGATTTTAATGTGCTTTTTAATTGGACATTAAGTTTCCTAAACAGGGTATCATTAGACTGGTTTTGCTATCCTTCCTTGTCTTGCGATTTGCTAGTATGAGAGTGTCAAGAAAGAGATGTTTTAATGGCCTAACTGTGATTTGTTTTAATTGATTCAGTGGAAAAAACAGCAAGTTGGTAGGTTCCATTCTTTTATGTGAATCAGTGCAAAGTCAAACGGATTTAGGTGAACCGATTCAAAACTCTGATTCAATGATTCATTCACATAATCACTCAAAAAATGTTCATGGAGGTCTGTGTGTCTTTTTTTTTCATATATTACAATGTTTTAGTAAACTGTACATAAGTAAATATTGCTGTTTATTACTATACATAGTTATAATTGTGCTTATAAATGTATTATAAATGTTTAAATATAAATTTTCCTGGTGCTCATTTAGTGAAAAACACTATTAAAACATGATTTTATTACATTTAAATAGGTTTTTACTGTGTTTTATTTTGTGTATTAAACATTCAGAATCTACTTGCCACAATGGCTGTTTGGTTGAAATTATGGTTACTCTGACATTTCAGACCAAATAATTAATTGATCCATATACAGTATAATATATATTGATCTATATATAATTAAAAATCTTGAGATATAATTTTATTATCTGTATCGCCCAGCCCTAAGTAAAAGTGAGAGAGAGATTGAGAGGGAGTTAGAGAGGAGAGTGAGAGGAAAAAATTCAAGGTGGGGTCCTATTCCAGAGACTAATTCACTTTAGGAGGTAAAGATTCATGAAAATACAGTAAATACCAAGGAATTAATACGTACGCCATCATGATCCTGTGCAATATAGGCAATGAAATAGAAAATAAAAATCTATTTTATTTCAATGAGCATAAATTGGATCGCTCAATATAAACCTCTCACAAGATTTAGAGATTGAAAGTGCTACGTTTTTGACAATAACAAACAAGCATGAAATCTCTGAAGTCCAAACAATGCTGACACATCAATCTACATGAGCACAGTGGACACAGTCAATACAGTGAAAGACCTGACAAGCACAAGCATGTTGACACATAGTTAAGAAATGGTTAACAAATCCCATTGTAAACTTTAGCTAATCCCTCCCAGGAAGTCAACCACACTGAATGCCGCAAAACTGTTCTAGTTGGTTTTGTGCACTCTCTACCCCACCCACACCATTTGATAGAAACAGTACAGATCGATTGCATGGTCTACAGAATCTGAAAAAAGCTCAATACAATCCAGGAACTATCAACAGTGTCGCTCTTAATCAGGTTGGTCTAATGTGTTCAAGGTGTTTTTTGGTTACAGTGCAGCTATAGGTGGGCATGTAAGTGGATGCGGTGCATTGATGGTGTAAATGTGTGAAATTATGCCCTCTGTTGGCCAAATGTGGAAATGCTTTTTGTGAAATAAACGTGCATGCAGGTTTGCATGATTTGAACCTTGTTAAAACACACTTGTCAAATCAAGTACTCAATTATGTTATGTGGTGGATGAGTTCAGAGATAGAACAAAAACACTTTACAATTCATATGACAGCATTTTCTCACCTCCTTTAGTGTATTTCCTAATTTAATGTCATTTTTGATACTGTAATTCACCACAATTCACCAACTTCACAATAATTAATGCTGGTCTTTATGAGAAAGCAGGCAGTGACACAGCTGTCAAATAAGTACAGTAAAAAGTAACAATTTAACTATAAATTGTATATATTTATAAAAAAAAAACTGATATAAATATAAACATATCTCTTCTAGGTCTCTATGGAAATATATTGTCATCACTTTGCCTTTCATCTAATGTTCTTTAAAAATGTTCTTGCTAAATTGCTTATTCCAATCTCAGTGTTTAGATTTGGCAAATGCTGAAAACACTGCCTCCAAGCCTGACACATTTTGATGTTACATAAACATCCTCTTTACACTCAATTTACTGAATATATTTTTATAGAAACATTCCATAAAAAAATGCTCGTCAGCACCAGTTACTGAGTACACATGAGTGATGTGCAGGGTAGATGGGTAATTACCTTGTCTAGACAGTCTGGGAGAGAAGTACTTTTTGAAAACACTGCATACTCCTTTATACAGCCACAGCAAACTCTTTTTGCACCACACTAGGTCTAAAGCACCATTAACCCTTAATATAACCCATGAAATAGCTTGGTCATGGGTAACCATTGCATTGTATGGCTGTAAATACATTTGATTATTATTAAAATTATTTGTTTCCCTGGATAATATGAGAAATCATCCAATGCCCCAGGAGGAGAAGCAGCAGTTATATTGCCACATCTTTTTTTCCAAATTTGAACACAATGCTGCCCAAGCTTGTAAATTAGAAACAGAAAAGGGAAAATCTCCCCTTATTATTTATCTCTCTTGTTCTTTGTAGTGCTGTCAGTCAATAAATATTTTTTTAAATCGTGATTAATCACATAATTTTTTTTGTATTTAATTACGATTAATCGCAGATTTTTAAAGCGGAAAAATTTTACTCAAAATATACTTTTTCAGTCAAAATGCATTTATTTCCTTCTTAGAAAAGAAACCCCAAAAATATGTAACAATACAATGTAGGGCTGGGCGATAAAACGATCTCGATATTTAAAATCCACAATATCAATGATAAGCTTTTGAGTAGTTTTCATATAAAGCATGTGTTCTACATTTAGATGATCAGGTGCGTGTCGCTAAAAAACGCAAGCATTTTGGCTTTCTCTGACAGTACGAAGTTGCTAACGTTGGCTGCCTTGCTAATGATTAGGCTACGCCAGTCACTGCAGTCTGGGTCCAGACTCTGGATTGATTCCATACGGACCGCAAGACATCATGATGACAGTTGCAAGCTTTTAATAATAAATAAATGGATTTCTGTTCTAATTTTGTGAAATTAATCAGATGTCATCATCTCTGGCAACACAAGGAAAGACAATAAAATTACTAGTTTGTACTACTTTCTCACTTTAATGAAAATATAAAAATGGCCCATTCAGACTTTAACATTGTCTAAATTTTCTCTCAGGGGATACCCCTGAACCCCCATACAGTATCATTCCTCAGTCAGAAGGGCTTCTATGCCCCCCTACTTGCTATCTGAATGTAACGAAAAATAAAAATAATTTGAATGTAAAAATTATATGCTGTCATTATGATTCAAAATGAACAGATGATCTGTTAACATTCATATCCAACTGCACTTGATTGATAAACTTTATAAAACGTTTTTATATTTTGGTAGAAGATCCCTCAGACACTACTGCTTTGGCTGTCTCTGGGCCCCCCAATGCAGCTTTGTATAGACTATTTTGAATGTTTACGATTTTTTTCATACTATTTGTTTTTTCTTAATTAAACAATAAAAAAAAAAAAAATGCAAATGTGAATGTATATTGTGATAAATATTGATATTGAACAATATGAAAAAGAATATTGTGATGATATTTTTGGCCATATCGCCCAGCCCTTATATAATGCTTTATTAACATTTTCCAAACAAAGCCTTCCACAGTATAAAGATAGAAATGCACTAAAATAGCACCAATTCAAGTAACATTAAATGTTTCACAATGTCTAAGTGGAAGTTGACTAACTGAAAGAACTAGTCCCCACATAGGTTGCATATTCATTGCAAAGGGCATTAAATCTCTTAAACTCTCATCCTCCACAATATTAATCGGCTGGCAGACTGTGGCTATCTGCTTTGTTATAGCAATTTTGAAGTCACGTTCATGGTTTGCATCAGGGTGTCAGCGTCAACCGCTGCTTTCCACTCCACATGAAAAGCGCTTGCAAAATGTCTCATTCTGCATTTTGGTTATAGTTAAGACTTGGTGTGCTTCTGTGGTAATTAATATGCGCCTCACTTAGGCTGAAAAATTCTTGATTTCTGTCACAGATTCCATAAAGGCTTGTTTTGTACATCAAATAGCATTAAGAGCTCCTTTCCCTGTCACTTTATCACTGACACTGAATCACTGCTGCGTGTTTTTGTGGTGAGTCCGTCAGTGTAATGACTCCGGGCGGACACATTACAAAGGTTCCGCCCTTCCAACCAGTGTTTTGCTGGTTCATTATGCATTAGTTGAGATTAAGAAATATGAATGCATTAAACACTTTTAATTAATCACGTGTTAACGTGTTAATTTTGACAGCTCTAGTTCTTAGTAATATATTCACAGAATGCAGTATCATCACTAAGCACTGTGGTGACAGATGACAAAGTCCACATATAATCTGCATACACTATTGTAAACTTTAATCTTCAGATTTTCTGTGCCGATTTCTGAGCAAAATCTACAGAATTCCGTGAATGAACGTAAATATGCTAAAATGTGTTAAACAGAGCAAGGAACACTGCACTCTTATTGATAGCTGACAGCATAATCGAATTAGCCATAATAGTTCATAACTGAACACAAAAGGGGCGGGGGTTATGCAGATCTTTGTCATTGAAGGACATTCCAATTCTGTGGAAATATGTGGAGATTTCTACAAAGTTGGTGGGCCTGCTGATGACTTATGAAAAGCAGTATAACTAGCAATATGTTTGGAATTCAGTGAAATGGATGTAAATATGGTAAAATATGTTAATCCTTTCTACACTCTTATTGGTAGCTACTATAAGAGCAATATCAAATATTCCAAAGTAGGGACGTCACGATACCATTTTTTTGAAACAGAGTACGAGTACCGATAAATTTGTTTGGTACTAGCCGATACCAAGTCTGATACCAGTTTTTTTTTCTGAACTGCATATCAACAGTTTATTTAAATTGTATCATCAAAATGGTTTAATGAATGTATTTATTTAAACACCTTTAATCAAATGAAAGTATAACAATTAATTTTCATCATGATTGGAGTCTATGGCAGCCCTATGAATCGTACATAGGAAAATTATGAAAACTGGCACACTTATAGTGGTGGTCATGGATAGCCCCCATGCCAATTTGGGGTCTCTCAGACATACTCTATAGCAGCACCACCATGTCAAAAATTCACTTTTCATTTGTGCGTATCTTTTGAACCGTTTGGTCAAGAAACAAAATTATTTTTGCATCTGATTACTCTACTCCTGATGATTCAAATGAACCCCTACACATTAAAACTCCTCCCATTACAGTAGCCGCCATATTGGATTATGATGTTTGTTTTTCACTACTATTCCTTCAAACATCACCCAATTCTGCCAAGCAAGGTCTCAAAATAATCTCCAGACTGAGCCACACAGATTGAATACATAAGCATTTAGATTTTTGCCTTTATTTAAAGTTACGGGATCGCAAAGTTAATGAGGTTGATGTAAAACCGGATATAAAGCTGTATCTCGGCAATGGTTTGTCATATCGAAACAAAACTTGGTATACTTCATGAGGACCATGATCTGAGGGCACATGCAAAATTTGGTTGCAGCGCCACCTATGGGTCAAGAAATAGAAAAAATAGCTGTTTTTTCATAACTTTTTAACCCCATGTCCAAAAATCATGGGGTTGGTGTCTGTGGATTCCTTGGGTCATGCAAATTTCTACTATATCAGTTTTCCCCATATCTGCCATACTGACTCTCCACCATACTGAAATATATTAAAAAATGATATATCTTTTTACTACATTGTCGGATTTCAAAGAAAATTGGTATGCCTCATAGACATCATGTCCTGATGCTATAGCAGTTTGGAGACAGCACCACCTATAGTTCAAAAGATAACCCACACTTGTGTGCTGACTCTAACCTCAGGAAGTCTCTTTGCCACTCAATGGTCATATCAACTGAGTGGCCCAGTGTGTTAAAGCAGTGGTTCTCAAACCTGTCCTGGAGGCCCCTCATCACTACATATTTTGAACACGGTATCAGACCCGACTCAGCTACCAGTATCGGTATCGGGACATCCTTATAAATCCAAAGTATTTTATAAACACACAAGGGGTATGACATAAGCAGAACCTTGTGAATGACGGCTGTTCCAATTCTGCTGAAATCTCTCGAGCTCTCTGTAGAACTTCGTGGTTACAGATTCTGTGCAGGCCTACTGATGAATAAAGGCTGTCTCTTACTCTACTGCTGAGCACATATAAGTCATACCTACACTTGATAAAACAGTGACACTAAATAATTCCTAAATGTCAACCTCTTATGCCTCAAGACAACAAGTAATAGTGAATCACACAAACATGTAACACTTAAAGTTTCCTTAGAATGCAGTAATGAAAGCCACTATAACAATGAGACATTGCAATTTATACAATACATGCTGACATGAGGATCGTACTTCACTTGGAGACCAGAGGCATTCCACTGACTCAATAATTCATCAGAGTGATGCTGGCCCCTGATATTAAGTAATTACTAAGGTTTGCCTTTGTGAGAATTTAAGTATTCAGCTCTGCCACTTAGTACGGGGAAAAACAAAAGTCAACTAAGGTGACAAAAGATCATAGTAGAATGAAGGGCTCATCAATTGGAGTAAGACAAAGGAATCGATTGTACAAGACAGCTTGAGTGAGTTTGTGATTTGTGAGATGATGAATTTAAATAAGAAACTGTGTGGAAATTTGCTTAAAAGAGAGAAATACAGACAGCTTGAGTAATAAGAGTGATGAAATGTGAGATAGAAAGAAATTATTAAGCAAAAGAGGAAACAGGGAGGAAAGAGCGGCTTTGGTTTAAGCTTGCCTTTTTTCATCCTGCACTCTAGGGTGGTTTTCAGTGGCGTTTTATTTACAATTGAATGTAATGTGGGGAGATAAAGTCAGCCCAATACGGCCTGCCTCTCTTAAGCACTTCATGCCACATTATATTTTATTAATCAAATTACAAGTTTTACTTGGGTTGGTGTACTCTGAGCCAGCTTTAAAAGGTTTGGATGAGAGGACTACATTCATTTCTACCACTAATCGGTTACACAAGAGCCGCACTGACAGCTCTCCCCTCCCTGTGTTATAAAGTCATCCTTACATCCCATTTCCATTCACATAATCCTTCCACACGAAAATTAAGAGAAGAAAAGAGGCTCTGGCCTCCTTCCCCTTTGCTGCCATTTGTTAAATCCTGAGCTGCATTGTGGGCATTATCACCCTGTAAAAACCTCTAATACAGTTAAGAAAAATGACTCATAGTCTCTGCTTTTCCTCATTTGTCTGTTTAAGGCTTGAAGAGCCATACTGAGGATGGAGAAAAGTACAGCAATGAATTGGAGGCAAAATCCATTGGCTAAAATATTCACAAAGATTCAAAATGTTGGAAAGTGAGAATATTAAAGATTATGGATCCAAGTTGGAACACCTGGGCACTTCAGCCAATACATCAGTCCAATAAGTAATTTAGGATAGTGTGCTGTACAATAGCTCTGATAAATATATATATTTCAGTCATGACAACTTTCAGAATAAATTTTAAAATATTATCATGACAGTGAAAAGTTATCTGCATTGGTCTTGGCAGACTAGATTGGCTAATGTCTTACAAGCATGCTGCATCAAGCTTGTAAGACATACTGCTGCACAATTACACATACATGTGATCCCACTGAAGTAGATCTAGACAGTGGAGCTGGGGAGGAAGAGGGTCGGTGCAAAAACTCTCCTAGCGCGTTGCAGTGATACAGGCTTACCTGCAAATGACTGAGGCAAAACAATTTAAATACTAGGCTGAGAGGGTACGTGAGCTGATTGGCTGACAGATACATGTCAAAGGACCTATCAGCTTGCACCATGTAGAGTTTTAAGACAGAACTTAAAAAAATAAACATACATCAAATGACTTTCAATAAACAACTATTTTTCATCCAAGTGTCCACCCATTATTCAGAAATATTTTACAGTAAGCAGTTAAACGGATAGTTAACCCAAAAATAAAAACTCTCTCATCATTTACTGACCCTCATGCCATCCCAGATGTGTATGACTTTCTTTCTTCTGCTAAATACAAACTATTTTTAGAAGAATATCTCAGCTTTGTAGAACCATACAATGCAAGTGAATGGTGACCAAAACTCCAAAAAGGATACAAAGAGAGCATAAAAGTAATCCATAAGACTCCATTGATTTAATCAATGTCTTCTGAAGCGATCCAGTTGGTTTTGGGTGAGAACAGACCAAAATCGCTCCTTTTTCACTGTACATCTTGATAGCAGTCTCCTTGGTGATCCTGATTTCAAGCTCGATTACACTTCTTATAGCGCCATTTAGCGCTCTGTGCATGCGTCAAGCGCTAGAAAGTCGAGCTTGAAATCATGATCATGCCTAGAGACTAGGGGTGTAATGGTTTATCGTGGCACGATGCATCACGGTTAAAAAATGTGACGATGTGCATCGTGGAGATGGGAATGTTTTTTCCCAAAAAAAAAATTATTTTAGCGTCTGTTCTTTCCAATACGCGCAACGTCCTATGCCTATGTAGCGTGGGTATACACATGGAAATTGCTTCATTAGACACAAGAAGCTCTAAAATACGATTGCACACTAGCAGCCACAGGTGTTGTACTTGTACCATGAGTTCGGCTGAAAGTGAAACCAGGAGCAGGAGTGAGACGCGCCTTTTCAGTGCAAGGGATCGAATGTCTGTTTGAAGTTCAAGAGTGATCGCTCTGACAGCGTGAGAGAAAATTAAAGTTTACAGAGGTTTAATGAGAGTGCCCTATCAATCTACTATATATAGTGCTAAATATTATGTATAATAATGCTATGGGGGAATATAATCCTAATGTCAAATGTCATTGTGGCATGGGGGGGTGTGGTCATGCGTCTGTCTGCAGGAGAGGGAGAGCGTTAAGGCTCGTCACCTGGGCTGTAATTACTCTAACACCTGACTCTCATTTATAGTGATGGCGGAGGGAGACCTGATAAGGCTTGCCAGAGCATCAGAGAGGGAGAAAGTGACAGTGGATAGTGTTGTCTGCATGTCATATTGTAGCGAGAAATGGCAAGACTCTTTTGTTTATGTTTGGCCACTAAGAGCCCATTTATGTTAAAGTTTTGTGTGACCCTGAGGAGTAAATAAAAATACTCACGTGGATAGTTCGCTGCCTCCTGACTCCTCCATTGCCCACGAACATAAATCTTTCACAGTAATGTCTAATTTGATTTCATCAGTAAATTATTATTATTTAACTGGATAAGCATGCACTTCCATTAAATAGCCTATGTATTTTTTAAAAGAATATTTAGATCAGATTCAGAGACAATACTATTTTAGAAAAATAAAATTGTAATTTAAAATATTTTAAATGTTTGTAATCATTGACAGTGTGTAAGCAGCATATGTATCTAACATAATTCCGTATTTTCAGTAAAAAGAATTATTAGCTAATATTTCCATTTGGTGGCACCATTGCCCTGTTCTGGGCTGATTTTTTAGTCTCAGTACATCTCTGATGGATCATTTAGCACTTTTAAGAACAGTACTTTTAGCTACATTTTTAAGGAAACAAACTGTTTTGCATATGACTATAAAGTATGGTAATAATAATAATAAAAGGAAAACTTTCAAACTTAACTTTTCTTGATTCAGGCTTAATTTAAAGAATTGTGAAACAAACCGAACCGTGAGTTCAGTATCGTGAACCAAACTGAATTGTGAGATGAGTGAACCGTTACACCCTTACTAGAGACTGCAATAACAAGATGAAAAAGGAGTTATATTTTGGTCTGTTCTCACCCAAAACTAACTGGATAGCTTCAGAAGACATTAATTAAACCACTGGAGTCTTATGGATTACTTTTATGCTGACTTTATCTCCTTTTTGGAGCTTGAAAGGTCTGGACACCATTCATTGCATTGTATAGACCTACAGAGCTGAGATATTCATCTAAAAATCTTAGTGTGTGTTCAGCAGAAGAAAGAAAGTCATACACATCTGGGATGGCATGAGGGTGAGTAAATTTTCATTTTTGGATAAACTAACCCTTTAAGGTACCACTGGCTTCTCCCTGTGTTTACTTATGGCTGTCACCATAATTATCCTGAAGTCATCTACCACAATGCACTTACTGAAGCAGAACATGAGCCCATCTCTCACTCTCGACAAGCCCTGTTTCCCATTAGGTTGTCATCTGTAGAACACCTCTCCACACACTGTATATTACCCCAGACCTTCCGCTAGACGGGAAATTTAGCATGACATGCAAAAGGTGAAGAGGAATCTGCAACTGATGAGCTGTTTCTTAGGAATAGACCTTGACATTTAAAGACTGTGATACCCATGGCAACAGGTGGTGAAATAAAAATCAGTGAAGCATGGCAATTTTTATGTGCATGTATTTTTTGTTTTTGAAGTCCACAGTTGAGCAGAAACTATGAAAAACAGATGTGCATGTGATGAGGAACTGCTGGCAAATAAAGCTATTTTGTTACATTAGTGAAATGACTGCTTTTTAGAAGTGAATGAATTGTTAACTTTTTTTTTTTTAAAGAGGGTTTTACTCACGTCAGGAGGGAGCGTTGTGGAAAGCAGAAGGTGCCGTGGCAGATGCGGTCGATGAAGTTGAGTGGAATCCTCTGTATCTGTTCACAGTTGAGCATGACAAAATCATACTTGCAGATAAGGAGGGTATTCTCTGTGATGAGCACCAGACGCTCTTTCTCATTGTTCCAATGATCTATCCTGCACATGAAAAAGAGGGAATAAACAAATATAGTCAGGCTTTGACAAGCCTCTTTCGGAGGAGTAAAACTACAGTATTTATAGTACTTGCCTGAAAGCTTAAATCCCTTTTCCACAAAGTATTTTTCTCGCAAAAAAGTAATAATAATTAATATGAGAAAAATGGGACGATATAAAGTCAACCTAATGTGATCCAAAAATAATGCTCGATTTACATTACAAGACCTCTTTGCATTCACATTGTCCCCGTTCTCATCTTGTCATTAGACAAATATGTAAATAAGTGAAAATGGAGCACATAACGATCAAACTGGACCATGGACTACAAGCAAATGGGATCAGAGGCATATTTGCGGTGTCAAAAACCACAGAAAATGTCATAACCATTAGCACACATCTGTTGATTCTTGGCACAAGATTAAACATTTGAGGGTGTGATACATAAGGATTCCCATGATTCTGATTCCTGTTTAAATACATTAATGCTGTCTCTGTGTCTCAAAAACCTTTTCTGTGCCGCATTTACAGTGAAAAGACAGATTCAGTCGTCCGATTGGAAAACCTCATTTAAATTGTCAGTTGTCCAATTCTTTTTTTTATGTGTGTATGTCTAGTTGTCCTGGACAAGCAGATAGCCATTCGTGTTGATCCCTGAAATGATTTAATTGAGTATTATTGTAATTACAAATGCTATTTAACCATTATTTTGTGAAGTACCAAAAATTCTTAAATATTTAACTGAAGGATAAAAAGTTAATATGCTGAATAAGCATCATGGAGACTTATGAAACTTCTTCTGATCAGAGTTTAATTCTTGGAAAAATGTCCCATACTGGGCCTGACTGCAGACCTCTGCTGTGTTGGATAAAGTACATAAGTTTGACAACACTGGCCTATATTCCCACAAATCTGTCTCTCACAATCCTTCCAACAGCTTTCAATAAACATGGAAAGGATTTCTTGGAACAGACATGAATTTAGAGTTTGACAGATTATGTTTAAAATTGTTATGAAAGTATGTAGGTGACTACAACTTGTCACAGTATTATTTTTATACATTTTTAAGTGACAAAAGTTAGCTGCTTAGAGCATTTTTTCAGACAGCTAAATATATTTCAAGCTATTGCAGTAAGTAGCTCTGTTTTGACATTTTTTCATTGTTTCATTGTATTTTGAATTTTAGGTCTCAGATGCATTTACTTCAGTTTACACGGATACAGATTAATTCAGACTTGTGGGCATGTTACTGCAGAATGGCAATGAATTCTGTGTTGAATTATTTTGAGACTTCACAAAACAATTATTTAGGCCTAGATATTTAACAGCTCCTGAATTTTAGCAATTGCCTTTGGCATGCTTCTTAAAATATGCCAAATGTTATTTTAAAAAAAGAGAGATGCATTCAGAAAATGCATTACTATAAGCCACATTTTTTATTAATTGATTTTTTTGTTTAAATGAAAACTGAAGACACATACAATTAAAAATATCAAAATCCCCAACTGGCCACTGTTGCAGGGAAAAACAAATAGGGAGAGCTCCAGGGCATGAGAAAGTGTGTGTGTGTGTGTGTGTGAGAGAGAGAGAGAGAGAGAGAGAGAGAGAGAGAGAGAGAGAGAGAGAGAGAGAGAGAGAGAGAGAGAGAGAGACAGAGAGAGATGCTGTACATGTCTTAAAATTCCTTCCACAGTCTTTCAGCAGGGAATTGTGAGACTTGCAGTACCCACTGATGACAAGGGGGAAACACACAAGACTATTATTCAGATCTGTGTACTTGTATGTGTATGTATTTTCTGTTACTCACAGCTACAACTTTGACCCAGTGGGCAGTGACAGAAACAGAGCAGAAATGTAAGTCTCTTAGTTAAACACAATGGCTTCAAGCTCCTAGTGACTTATAAAGGACAATTTGCTTAGCAACCTTTAGACTACAGAACAAGAGACTGTGCCAGGTTTAGGTACTTCTGACTAGGCAACTGGAATGATTTCACCATGACTGGGTATGTGGGTCTGGGGACTTAGGAGTAAAAGACCACACACAGGCATGCACGCGCACGCGCAAGCACATGCACACGCACACGTTGGTGCAGCTATCCTTATGAGGACTTGCCATAGACAAAATGATTTTTATACTGTACGAACTATAGATTCTATCCCCTAACCCTACCCCTAAACCTAACCCTCACAAAAAACTTTCTGCATTTTTACATTTTCAAAAGAACATCGTTTAGTATGTTTTTTTAAGTGATTTGAATTATAGGGACACTAGAAATGACCTCATAAACCACATTTATAGCATAATACACTTGTAATTACCAGTTTGTAACCTAAAAAAAATTCCTCAAACCACCCAAACTCGTCCACACACACACACACACACACACACACACACACTAATAGGCCCTGTGGGGCTCCAGGGCCTTTGGATGTGATACAGTAAACAGAGCCCTTGCCCTTGGCATCAACAGACCAACCTGTTAACTCTCATCTATACAATCCTACTAATGTAGAGACTAACCTTAAAGGAACATGATTTTGCTTCTTTTGAAATAATAAAAAAAAAAAATGCACTGCAAACTCTATTGCTTCATTATGAGTTTTTCATAAAAAGTGTTTTACAGTTTTTTTTTTTTTTTTTTTTTTTTTTTTTACAATTGGTTACATCAATTTTTCAATACCTAGTACACATTTTAAAAACTCTTCATAATATCAACACAACATCAGTGTCTGTGGACTGAACTGTGGATTATCTTGTCAATGCTTTGATACAAAATGCATTCAATGACCACATAAAAACTTCTCACTCAAACTCAACCATTTGAAAATTTCGGTGTATCTACAGCCAAATTGCACACTTTAACATACTGTTTTCAAAACTGTTAAATTTATGTCCATAACAGTAATAAATAAACTGAATTAGACAGCAATATGCTTTATTTCTACCATAATTTCATTTGGAAGAATACTCAAGATATAAAAATAAAATTTAAAACAATCAGTAAAACCTGATAAACCCAGATTCTCTTTTATGTAGCTCATGACCTACTTAGCTGTTTTGCTTAATCGATGTTGACCATCTACTGTATGTACTGTAAAAGGGGCCAACTTTGTAATGATTGTGTTATGCAAAAATGGCTTACAGAGCGGGTAGACTGGTAGGACCAGGCGGAGAAAAGGAGTACATATGCGAGGTGCAAGACAATTGAGAGGAAGACCCAAGGTTAAAGTTCTTCCCAAGGTGTATCTTTAGAGAACACATTCAATGTGATGTAGATGACAACTTGCAGAGGACCGCATTGACTTGCAATACCAGTAGCTACACTTTTGAATTGAGTATTTCGTTTTTTTGTGTGTGTGTTGACATTACTGGCCTACTCTATTCAGAAAAGACCAAATATTGAAAAGCCACATTGAAGCATCACATTTGTGTTTTGTTCATATAACTTGCACTTCAGTTCATCCTGTACATCCTGTGCATGTTATGAATGACAAACTGTGCTTGTTGACAATCCTCGGTGAGAATGTTTGCTATTTTATGATAGAATGCGCTGATTCTGAGACATGTATGAAGTGTTTTGTTGGTGTCAGTTAATTTTGCAAGATAAATGAACTGATGTGCTAAGCTGCATGTTACAAAAGATATATGTGTAAAGTGTTTGCAAAAAGGGTACTCAGTATTGAGAAAAGCATGTAACCAATTATAAAAATCTGCAATTTATTTAATACTTCTGTATGGCAGTTTTGGCTAAGAGCATGTTTAAAAAGCATTTCTTTTAAATTATGCGCACAATGGGGGCATGATAATGCATTTCATGTTATATCAATGCCTTGACAATAAAAGCATGTTAAACAACACTATTCAGGGTTCCCGCATGAAAACTTATCTCACTCAAACTCAACCATTTGAAAATTTGGGTGTATCTACAGCCAAATTGCACACTTTAACATACTGTTTTCAAAACTGTTAAATGTATGTCCATAACAGTCAAATAAACTGAATTAGACAGCAATATGCTTTATTTCTACTATAATTTCATTTGGAAGAATACTCAAGATATAAAAAATAAAATTTAAAACAAATCAGTAAAACCTTATAAACCCAGATTTCTCTTTTACGTAGCTCATGACCTACTCAGCTGTTTTGCTTAATCGATGTTGACCATCTACTGTATATATTATAAAAATCTGAGATTCTTGATAAAAAAATAAAAATGTTATATTTCATAAGTAACTAATATTTAGTTTTTTTAAGGTCATTGTGTTATGAACGACAAACTGTGCTTGTTGACAATGCTTGGTGAGAATGTTTGCTATTTTATGATAGAATGAGCTGATTCTATCTTCACGATTATATATATATATATATAATATATATATATATTGCAATATTCAATTACATCGGCAACCCCTGGGCTGAGGGATCAGTGAATATTCTTCCCTTTAGTGATTTTGCATTGAAAATTACATTAATCAAAAACTTAAATCAAATACATTCTAAATTCAAATTGCACTCCAAACGAAATGAAAAAGCAATTCAAATAATGAAGTGATTAAAAGAATAATAAATATATACACCTTTTCATTTACCGTCAGGCAAGAATCCATCTTAACATCATGGCAGAAAATTACTTACACAAATGAAGACATAAAAACAATTATAAATATAAAAATAATAATTATAATGATGATAATAATCACTGAAATATAAATCATGGTTTGAGGTGTTTTTGTATTATTTTATGTTTTAATCACAGATATACAGGCTGCAGAGTTGGTCACAATAAACTGCTCTGTGGAAATAAAATGAACTGAACTCAAAACACCTCCTGAGATGAGATGTCTGAGGTCATTTGCAGCACTCATAGACCATACTGTCCTTGCAAAAAAAAATAAAAAATCCAGAAGACAGAATCAAAGAAAGAGTGAGAACCTTTTAGATGCGCGTGTTCCACGAGATGCACGCCTCCGTATCAGCGTGCCATGCATGTGCATAGACGGCTTTCTGTCATCTGTTCTTAATAATATAATAATAAGTGTGTTTCTTCAAGCACGTGTCTGTGTGTCTATGGGCAAATTATTTGTGTATTAATTTGATAATAATAGCCTAATAATAATAGCCTAATAATAATAATAATAATTTAATACATGGGAAAACGAGCCAAATATTGTCTTGACATGGTCAAAGGCATCAGCTATTGGCGATCACTCTGACCATCGTCGATCCCCGAGATCATCGTCTGTTGGCACAATCCTAATGTGCATTTCTCTCCATTAATTAACAAAATGTTCAGACAATCTCCTTGCTGGCTTTTGTGACACATTCGAATCATTACCGCTTTTGCTGGTGTCACTGCGGCTCGCTTCATGAGTGCGCTTGTAAAATTTATATTTTAAAGGCTCATTATTACAGTTTAGTATTTCTCTGTAATGTAGAACAGTGTTAGCAATGTTACTTATAACATTCTTTCTCAACCCTGGAACTCAAACCATTTTCTGATGCCCCCCCCCCCCCCCAAATATATTCAAGTAATTAAATTAATATCAAAAATGTGCGACTAGTCGACTAACGGCTTAAATTAACGCCTACTAGTCGACTAGGAAAATCTTTGGTCGGGTGCAGCCCTAGTTTACTTATTATTTTATCTGTTCATCCGATATTGACTAACCATTTTCTGCAATTATTACTGTTGTTTTTATTATTATTATTAGATTTGTCAGTTAAAAATAATCATAAAATAAAACGAATGTATACTGATATTAAATGAGCATAAAGTGTAGCTACACTGTAGGTATTTAAATTGTATTAGGTGTAATTTCGAGATTGTCCTGCAGGCGTCTGCATAAGTCTGTGTCCTTACTATGTTCTTAGCGCTGTACTATTACTCCAGAGCACTCATTAATCTACGAGCATTTTCAAGTACTACTTCAGTTACGATGCTTTTGGGAAATGAGGCCCAGGACTTTTCCAGGGCATCTTATGTGCCCATGGGTGGAATATTTAAGCAAAAACACGTGACAGGTCATGATATTGTGGTTATTGGATGGTTATTTTTTCTGAATTCTGTATTCGACAATTAATTCAATTTCATAATCAAAATGGTGTCTAAAAAAATTAATTCATTAAAATCTCAACCTAATGAAAATATAATTATTTTAATTCAATAAATTTTTCAACATAATGCATTAATTATCAAATCAAGTTCTTTTACACAAAATCCCTCACAGCACAATCTGAAAACATCAGATTTTGTCAAATGAAATGCTGCACAACAGAACATCATAGATGTGAAATAGTACTTTAATACATTATTATTATTATTATTATTAAATTACAGTAAACATTACATTACTACAGTACACAGAAGTTATATATTGTTGTCTTTTTTCCCCCATTTCACTAGTCCTTTTAAATCAAGCTTTTATTTTGGCATTTCTGTAGTTTCTCACCTCCGGATAAGCAGTTCGCTACTGTACATGGCCCAGTGTGATTTTTAAACCCCAAAAAGCTGGGATTTCATTAAATTTATATATAGTCCGTATGTGTTACACGCTTCAGAGCACTCTTCTCTCTCTCATCTACTACACACAGAGCACACGTTATGATCATGATTAGCTGCACAATTAATCGTAGTTTAATTGTGATCACGTTTTTGTTCTTCTCATGGTTAAGCATAACAGTCTGCAATATTAGTAAGCAAGCAGAAATTGCAGAAATTACACATACTCAGAACACATGATGCTCTGTGACCACCGGTGTTTCAGTGGTCTCAGAGTGGTTCTGTGATATATACACCTGATTAGGTGCTATATGCAGAACAGATGTGCTCTGGGGGCCTGGGTAGCTCAGCAAATAAAGACGCTGACTACCACACCTGGAGTCGCAAGTTTGAATCCAGGGAGTGCTGAGTGACTCCAGTCGACCTCAGTCGCTGCTGACTCCATAGGAGGAGACGGCGGGCAAGTTGCGACATGCGACGTGAGCGTAAGCCGCCTTGGCAATTTATATACGCTACTTTCGCTGTGTTGTCCGTCCGGACCAACACATGCTTGCCCCGGACCAATGGCAAAAGCCTAAGCAGGGCGAGCAATACTGCCAGCAACTCAAGGCAGTTGATGTGCCAACACAGTCGCGGTCCTGTCCAGGAGCCAGCAGCTGCGTGCCCGTTGCACACGGCGTCCCAGCCTCGCTTGGAGACGTCTGTCATAATGATGACGCGCCTGGACACTTGCTGTAGGGGAACTCCTGCCCTTAGAAATGCAAGGTCTGTCCAAGGGCTGAACAAGTGGCAGCAGATCGGCGTGATAGCCATGCGATGTGTGCCGTGGCGCCATGCCCATCTCGGGACTCGAGTCTGAAGCCAGTGCTGAAGCGTTCCCGGTGCAGAGGATGCCATATGCCCCGAGAGGCTCTGAAAGTGTTTCAGTGGAACTGCTGTTCTCTGCTTGAACAACTTCAGGCAGTTCAGCATCGACCGCGCGCGCTCGCTCGTGAGGCGTGCTATCATCGAGACCGAGTCTAACTCCATGCCGAGTAAAGAGATTGCGGGGAGGGCTTGCTTTTTCCCAGTTGACCCGAAGCCCTAGCCGGCCGAGGTGCCTCAGCACGAGGTCCCTGTGTGCGCACAGCAACTCTCAAGAGTGAGCTAGAATCAGCCATTCATCGCGGTAGTTGAGTATGCGGATGCCCACTTCCCTTAACGGGGCAAGAGCTGCCTCTGCGACTTTCGTGAAGACACAAGGGGACAGGGACAGGCCGAAGCCGAAGGGGAGGGCCTTGTACTGATACGCCCGGCCGTCGAAAGCAAACCATAGGAAGGGTCTGTGTCGAGGTAGAACCGAGACGTGAAAGTACGCGTCCTTCGGGTCTACCGCCGCGAAACAAGCTTGATGCCGGACACACGCCAAAATGTGCTTTGGCGTCAGCATCTTGAACGGGAGTCTGTGCAAGGCTTGGTTCAGAACTCGCAGGTCCAAGATTGGCCGCAACCCACCGCCTTTCTTCGGTACGATGAAGTAAGGGCTGTAAAACCCTTTCTTCATCTTGGCTGGAGGAACAGGCTCTATCGCGCCCTTGCACAGAAGGGTCACGATCTCCGCACGCAAGGTGGCAGCGTTCTCGCCCTTCACCAAAGTTAAGCGGACGCCGCTGAACCGTGAATGGACGGTAGTGGAAGAGGTGAATGGACCAGTAGTGGAAGACAGCTTGTTGACACACAACCGCTCGGCTCCGAAGAAAAAATCTGAATGAGTGGTTGCGAGCCAGCTCCTTTTATACCCGTATGTCCGGGGGAGTGGCATGCAAATTCCACTCGCCAATTCTCATTGGCCTTTTCTCAAAGATCTGAGGTGTTTGGGGCTCCCAAGGGCGACCCCTAGTGTCACTACATCGACACAACTTCGAGTGAGTGACAGAAAGGGAACTCTTTCTATTGGCAGTAAAGCATTGGCAAAACATTACTTAATTTTGGTCAAAAGGAATAATTTACTTGTTTGTAGTTTTAACATCTTGTTCAAAATGAGAGCTGCTGTTTAATGTAATTTATTGGGGGGGTTTTTTCTAAGCAGTTCCAACACTGATTTTTTAGTCCAAAGCATGCAGCCCTGCAATAAAAAAAGAAAAAGCCCCCCTCAAATGACAGAATAATTGTAATTAAAAATCAGAGCAAAATAACTGTGACTATCATTTTAACCATTATCGTGCAGCCCTAATCATGATGTGTGTTTTCAATGCATGATTCATTTTGAAGCGTGCAGCACATGCAGATTATATATTTATTTAATTAAATCACTGCCTTTTGGGTTTTAATAATCACACTAGGACATATCACAATTTTAATTTAATCAGTGTGCATCCAAACATTAATATTCATTCCAAATATTTCAATTTCTGTGACATTCTGCATTTTATAGCTAATGCAATTTTTATGACTGGATTTAGTGATTTCGTCTTTGTTTTCCGCATCACGGATATCATAGGGCCCTACATGTGGTAACCGCGATATAAGCGATCTCTGATTGTTGAATTATGAATTTAATGAATTTACATCAAGGTGTAAAAACAACGCTACCACCAATTAATAAAAATCATCATTGTCTAAAGTTTACAATTTAAATGTTGCATTTAATACTACAGCAATGTTGAAATGGTAAAATTATATTTTTCACTGCGAGCCGCAGTGACACAGGCAAAAGCAGTAATGATTCTGAATGTGTCACAAAAACCAGCAAAGAAACTGTCTGAACATTTTGTTAATTAATAGAGAGAAATGCACATTAGGGTTGCGCCGAGAGACGATGATCTCGGGGATCGACGATGGTCAGAGTGATCGCCAATAGCTGATGCCTTTGGCCATGTCAAGACGATATTTGGCTCGTTTTCCCATGTATTAAATTAGATTCTGTCTTCTTAATTTTTCTTTTTTTTTTTAACAGTATCGTCTATGAGTGCTGCAAATGACCTCAGACATCTCAGCTCAGAAGGCGCTTTGAGTTCAGTTCACTTTATTTCCACAGAGCAGTTTATTGTGACCAACTCTGCAGCTTGTATATCTGTGATTAAAACATAAAATAATACAAAAACACCTCGAAACATGATTTATATTTCAGTGATTATTATCATCATTATAATTATTATTTTTACATTTATAATTGTTTTTATGTCTTAATTTGTGTAAGTGATTGTCCGCCTGCAAGTTTAGATGGATTCTTGCCTGATGGTAAATGGAAAGGTGTATGTATGTATGTATATATATATATATATATATATATATTTATATATATTATTCTTTTATCACTTCATTATTTTAATTGCTTTTTTGTTTCGTTTGGAGTGCAATTTGAATTTAGAAATGTATTTTAAGTTTTTCGTTTTTTAAATAAATTAAATTAATTTTCAATGCAAAATCACTAAAGCAAGAATATTCACTTATCCCTCAGCCCAGGGGTTGCCTATGTAATTGGATATTGCAATATATTATATATATATATATATATATATATATATATATATATATATATATATATATATATATATATATATATATATATACACGTATATTGTGAAGTAGGGAACAAAACGAATTTATTCACACACCCGTCCGGTTTTATTAACAAAATACCCGTCCGGTAGAGAATGCACAGAGATGTTGACAAATGTTTTTGAATGTTTAGTTAAAATAAATAAAAAATAAAGTTAAAAGTTTGAAATCAACGTGTCTTGCTTTATTGTGTAGGCTTAACCCTAACCCTGCTTAACAAAAATTACCCCATAGTACCACCTAGCATCCAACCAGCGCTAATACATTTAGGTTTTCGTCCTTTTTATGTGCCGTTCTTTCTGCGACCAACCGACCAATCAAAACTTGGTCAATAAAGACTCTTCTCATCGACTAAACTTTGGTCGACTATCAGGGGGCAGCCCTAATAGCAACGCCTTTAAATTGTTTCCTAAAAACCTGCTCCCAGACAGATAGAAGTTGACATCTGCCATCTGCCAAAAATTTCTTCTAGCAGCCTGATTCTCCTCCCTGTTTATTTCACTTTAATTATTTCCAGCACATTTTACTTATTTACAGAACACAGTGTGTGATAATAGATTGTGGCTTGCAGTAAGCACCATGTGACGAAAGACCTGAGTGAGATGCTCTTATTACTTCTCCATGTGAATGTTGCACATTTGCAGAACAGTTTTTGGAGCAATGTGCCACCCCACAAAAAAATATTTTCAAAGTTGTTGTTACTAAGTCATAAATTCGGATCACAGGACAATGCCCACTTTCATGGATAAAGTATGTCTAGGAATGTTTTTATACTACTCACATGCATACCTAAAGAACATACTTTATTAACATCTGAGAAGACAGTAAGTTCTTTATCAAATGCAGTAGATCCTCTGAAAATATGCAAATTAAAATGAAGCTTTAGTCTTAGCTGTAGCTGCAGGAAACAATGGATTACTCCATATATCAATTTCGGTTAAGGATTAAGTAAGCACACAGCATTTTCCATGTTTCTCAGGGCTAATGGGGTTGTTCTACTTATTCTTTGGATGTCTTGATTGATTAATTTGTGTTGTTTGTTTACTGTTGGTTTATGTGTGGTTACCCCAAATGTGCACTTGAAGAGACAGTTCAACCAAAAATGTAAATTCTGCCATCATTCACTCACCCTCATTCTTCCTCTTTCTTTGGTGAAACACAAAAGGAAATGTTAAGCAGAACATTAGCCTCAGTGACCGTTTACTTTCAATGTCTATTTTTTTCTATTCAATGAAAGTAAATAGTGATCTCCTTTTGTGTTCCACAAAAGAAAGGTCATATGGGTTTGGAACAACATGAGGGTGAGTAAATAAAGACAAAATTGTTGGCTGAACTATCCCTTTAACTATCATATTTTCTATTAGACAGGCATAATTATTATTATTTTATTCTTTTTTAAATAAAAAGCAAACTTACTCAGCCATGAGCCAAACACTCTGGACAGCACCATCTTCTGAGGGATCCGCCAGTGCTTTAAGTTCCTCAATGGCTTGGTCCAAAGTTCCAGGCTAAAATGTGGCACAGCACAACAATTCATATTCATCAAGTCATATAACAATACAATATAGTGTGCACAGTCCTCTAAATGGAATTGTATTTCAGAGAAACTGGCAACACTGGCTTTGAGGGTGGGGATGTAATATCATTTTACCACATTCACCTTAACATTTACACAAAACAGAATTTGGTCTCTGAGCTGGCCAGCAGACTCAAATTTGCAAATCAAATGGCCTCAGGTAGACTAAGTAGAATACAGGAAGACAGCCATCAGTGATCTCTGCATGTGTAGAATACAGTATATTTTTGATTGAATATCGGCTCACGTCAATGGGCAGCACTGGACTGATAAAGCAGAGTATTATAACTACCATTGATTGCTAAACGGCAGATTGAGCTTATTCATATTTACAAAAGGTGTTGTTGGCAGTTTTCAATTGTACTGCTGAGCAACCATGGATTGTTTGCACCAAAGTGCTTAAAATGCAAAAGAAGTATAGATTATGTTTCAAGACGATTACTAACACAATAGAACATCCATGTGTGGTCAATGGAGAAAACTGTAATTAGGACTAGGCATCAAAAAGAACAGACATTACCCTGAGGACAAAAAATCTCTTCATTTTAAACTGTTCCACAGTTGACATCCATTTAGCTTTGGCCACTGAATTGCGTGTAGAGGTATCCTCCCTGGCCTCTGTAGAAGGTGTGCTGGGTTTATCTGTTTCACTAGGAGATTGCGGAGGCTGGATGTCTGACTCTGGTTTGGGAGACTTCTGAGCCTGTTGCTCCAAGTCTACAGCCTTGAATGACTCTTCATCTCCCTCCGACATGGTGGTCTGCAAAGATTAGATTGTTAGAAAACATTATTGAGATTTTGCTCTAATTAAAAACACCTATTACAAACAAGTAATCATAAATAAGCTACTACTACGACAACTACAAATATTAATAATAATATTAATAAGTAGGTAATTAACTGTTCTAAACAAACAACTCTCTCATTATTGCAGTATAACCATCATTTAGTTTAATGAATCATTATTAACCCGTCGCGCGATGACTACAAAGCATGACTAATGTAAATTTGAATACCTTCTGCGTAGGAAAAAATATGTATCTCAGAAAATTATTTTTCCGCTACAATAATGGTTTCTATAGTGACTTTATTGTACAATACGGGGATAAAATATGGTAGCTTACCGATAGTGGCAACAATTACGTTTAAATCAACCTGTTGTATGTTTGCTTGACTCCGCGTCAGGTGCATTAGAAACTACTTCCTGCTTCCGAGATGCTCGAGCAGAGATGGGCTTGTGGCCGCGTCTAGAAGGTATCCCTCTTTCGTCAATCTCGCGAGATTCTACAATTCTTCAGATTATGATTATGATTATTATTATTATTATAAACTTTATTGAAAAATTTCAATTTACAAACTCAATTAGGGAACAGTAATTTGCATATGAAAACATATAAGCTAGAAAATATACATATATAGAGATAAATATATCTCCAATCATATATCTATAGTTAGTGTAAATATGCTTACTCAGACTCATATGCTCCAAGTAGCAAAATCAGTATAAAAGAAACAATAATATATATATATATATATATATATATATATATATATATATATATATATATATATATATATATATATATATATATATATATATATATATAAAACAACATTCAAACATTTAAATTCGTAAACATTTAAGACATGACTTCATATAATTCGTTAAGAGATTGATTATCCTTAGATACATTTTTTTTTTATGGATGATAGATAATTTTTACATTCATTTTAAAAATAATTTAAGGAAGGTTTACTGTTTTTCCATTTGCTTTTATGTATATGTTATTTACCCATTATAATGATTATGTTTGCCATCTTTGACATCTTGACAGATCATCCATATAAATCAAAACCTGGAATAAATCAAATGAAAGATTGCCAGTCCCAGTGTTTAACCAGCTGTAAAGATCCTGCCAGAATGGCAATGAGACTGAGCAAGAAAAAAAATAAATGCTCAATAGTTTCAGGCTCTTTCAAACAGAATCCACAAAGATCTACTTAAAAATGGAAACTTTTCCATAAAATTTCAGCAGCTGGATAAACATTGTTCATGATTTTAAACTGTATTTCCTTCATTTTAGGTGAAATTGGCCATTTAAGATAATTACTTATTATTATACTTATTATTTATTAACATCATTGCATTATCAAATTTTGTTATTTTTGATGGTATTTTTAAATAATAATAATAAAAAGAAATGTTGTATTTGTGTGTATACTGTATGTTGTATGCATAACTTTGTATGTATTTGATTTACATTTCCCATTACTTTGTTGTTATTATTAAAAAAAAAAAAAATTTTTATCACCAATGTACACTATCTTCAACTCAGGCAATATAACAGAAACATTTGAATATGTAAGAGTATTTTGTATTAGTTGTTTTAGAGGAAGTGGAATGGCTTTACACACACTATTAAATTCTCTAAAGGAGTATTTTATCTCAAATTTCTCAATAAATGAATTGTACTGTATAAATTGACCAACTTCATCCATCAAATCAACAACATATCTCTTGTTTAAAACCTGTTGATGCTCATTGACCCCACCCATGGGTTTGACTTTACTTTGCTTAAATTAGTTCACATTTACCATATAGTGTGCTGTTCAAAATTGTTCATAATGTTGACAAATTATACATCTTTATAATATGTTAACATTATTAACTCTTTTTTGTCTAGATAGTATATGTGAACTAATTTAAGTAAAGTGACATCAGTTCTGGGGGGGGGGGGGTTGGCATGCACATCAACAGGTTAAATTATGTCTTCCTATTTATTGTAATGGTTCTATTATGGAAACATGTGCTGAGTAATTATGGGTAAATATCATTTTCCAGTTATGCAATATTTGTTTATGGAAATCTGACAGCTTAATAGGCAATTTAGAAATCTCAAAATAACATTTCAATAAAAATTCCAACCCTCCAACTTTCTTGAATAAACATTTTGGTATGTGGAACCATACTGAATTAGGCTATGCCAAACAAGTTTTTATCCAATTCAGCTTGAGCACTGCCAATCATGGTTTCAAATTCAGTGGCTTTCAGACCTCCATTGTTATATTCTTGAATCATATGGGATTTTTTTAGACACTGGGATTTATTTTTCCATATAAAATTAAAAGTTACAGAGTTAACCTTTTTTATCAGTTGAGGAGAAACATAAATAGAGTAACATGGATAAATTAGTTTAGATATGCCTTCTGCTTTGGTCAAAAAATTCTGCCCAGAATAGAAAGATCTCTTATAAGCCAATGATTAAGAGATTTTTTCATACTATCTATTTTCTCTTTTATGTTTATTTGTTCTCTTGTATTTATATATTTAAACATTATTATACCTAGGTATTTTACATCAGTTTTTACAGGAATGGATTCTATAATTGTCTCCTTACATGAGTAAAGAGGTAACAATTCAAATTTTTTCAAATTTAAGCATAGGCCAGATGCTCTCTCTCTTTTAAGAAAATTACTGTGTCATCTGCAAATTGACTAATTCTCAGAATCAGAATCAGCTTTATTGCCAAGTATGCTTCGTGTTACACCGGCAGCACCTGCTATCTCTCCTGAATGCAGCCAGAGGTCACCATCTCCAGAGTACTAACCCTTCCTTCATGAACGACATTTTCCACAACCTTCCGCTCAGACTGATTACTCACCCACATGTTTCACATTATCACTGTCTATTTAAGTTCCCTGTTTACACGCATTCATTGCAAAGTCTTGTTCTGCCTAGTCTGCAATTCTGAGCGTTATTTACCATTACTGTTTTCCCTGTGTTTTGACTCCTGCCTGTTCATCGTATTTCCCAGCCTGCTTTTGTGTTTTTTGACCTATTGCCTTTTTACTGGATTACCCCGTCTCTCGGATTTACTTGGTTTGCCTTTCTTGGACTGTCTTCATGTGTACCGAACCCGTGCCTGCTTTTTGTTTACCCTTTGATTTGCTACTTTGTTGTACTGTATATACTTACCGTATATTAAACTGCATATAGATCTTAATATTACTGCCCCGGGTCTTCGCTACTGAAGACTTTGCCAAACCTAGATCCAGCAGCCTTCCAACAGTTACACAAGCTTGTTAAAGCGCAAGCAGCAATGCTTACCAGTCACCATCAGCAGCTGTGCAAGCTCACCTCTATCACAGAAGAACTCTTTAAATCTGTGCAGCCAAAACTGCAAGTATCTCCATTGCGGGTTTCCACAAGCAACTCTGCCAGCAGCACATCACACTCTACAGCTGTTGTTAATCCTCGACTCTCGCTTCCTGAGATGTTTGACGGATCACCCAGTAAGTGTCGAGGATTTCTCTTGCAATGTGAGCTTTTTCTCTCTCAACTACCTCAAATGTATCCCAATGATGAAGCTCGTGTTTCCTTTATTGTATCACTGCTGTCAGGAAAGTCACTAGACTGGACTACTGCAGTATGGAGTCGTGAGAACATTTTAAAATGCTCTTTGTCTCACTTCCTAGCTCATTTACGGGAGGTTTTTGAACACTCTGAGGGTGGTAAGGACCCGGGTGAACTTCTATTGTGTTTAAAACAGGGGAAGAGGTTTGCTGCTGAATTCTCTTTATCCTTTCGCACACTAGCAGCGCAAAATGTGTGGGTAGAGGACACTTTGAAACTGTTGTTCCATCAGGGGTTAAATCCTGATCTTCAAGTTGAACTAGCATATCGTGATAAGGGGAGATCACTTGAATTCATCAAATTAGCCATTCGTCTGGATAACCTGATCAAAGCCCGTCATCCAGTAAGCCCTCTACAGACACTTCACTTTGACATCGCTGCAACCATTTATCACGAGCCCATGCAAGTGGTTCTTTCTTCTCCCTCCTCCAAAGAATGAAGACGCAGTCTCCGGGAGAGATTATGTATCTACTGCGGACAGTCGGGACATTTACTTGCTGCCTGCCCTATTCATCCCCTTAGGAAGGGGGATACGGCGGTGAGTTTGGAACTTTCAAACCGAATTCATATTTGTTTGAAGTTTCTGTTACTTTGCATGTGTTAAATAATGAACATCATGTATCTGCCATTTTAGATTCTGGGGCTGCAGGTAACTTTATTGACCTGGGTCTCACCACAAATCTAAATCTGTCTTTTGTCCCCTGTATCCCTCCTTTACATGTGTCAGCTCTAGACGGACGACTTCTGGGCTCTGGCAAGATTCAACAAATCACCTGAACCATTCCTCTTCAAGTTGGTCTCCTTCATCATGAGGAGATTCAATTCCTAGTCACTCACTCTCTTAAGAACCCGATAGTTCTTGGCCTGCCATGGCTGAGACTTCACAATCCTGAGATCTCGTGGAGAGATGGGGAAATCACTTGTTGGAGTGCTTCCTGTTTCCAGTCTTGCCTCAACCTTCCTGAACCCATCTCTCTCCCTCCTGTAAGCACCACGACTATCCTTACTGAGAAGGAGATGTCGATCCTGCCTCTTTACTATTTGGATCTCCAGGAGGCATTCAGCAAATCTAAGGCTACGCAACTTCCTCCTCACCGTTCCTGTGACTATGCCATTGACCTTCTGCCAGGCACCTCTCCTCCACGTGGACGAATATACCCCTTATCTGCACCTAAAGCTATGGAGGAGTACATATCAGAGTCCCTAGAAAGAGGGTTTATTCGACCATCCACTTCTCCTGCTTCTGCTGGTTTCTTTGTAGGAAAGAAGGATGGGGGCCTTCGTCCATGCATTGACTACCGAGGCCTGAACACAGTCACCATAAAATATCGCTATCCTCTCCCTCTGGTACCAGCAGCATTAGAGCAGTTACGATGTGCCAAAATCATCTCCAAACTGGATCTTCGTAACCCCTACAATTTAATCTGCATTCGGGAGGGGGATGAATGCAAGACTGTCTTTTCTACACACACTGGCCACTACGAATACCAGGTGATGCCTTTCGGACTTTCCAACAGACCATCTGTCTTTCAAGCCTATGTAAATGACATTTTTCATGATCTAATTGGCAAATGGGTTATTGTCTATATCGATGACATTCTGATATATTCTTCTTCCCTTGATGAACATGTTCAACACATCAGAGTGGTGATCAACTGTATGCCAAAATGGAGAAATGTGAGTTTCACCAATCTACCATCTCTTTCCTGGGGTATGTCATCTCCCCCGAGGGGGTCACCATGGACTCTAAGGTGCAAGCCGTGCTGCAATGGCCACTACCTGTGTCTGTCAAGGAACTACAGCGGCTTCCTTGGTTTTGCCAATTTCTACAGATATTTCATCTGATGTTTCAGCTCGATGGCTGCTCCAATCACCTCATTGCTCCGAGGAAAAGCTCTGAAACTAATATGGACACCTTCTGCTCGTCAAGCCTTCGATAATCTCAAGTGATGCTTTATGACTGCACCCATTCTCCATTATTCAGACGCCACTCAACCCTTCCTGCAGGAAGTGGACACCTTTGATTCAGGAGTTGGTGCAATACTCTCTCAATGACAAGGATCTCCTGCCAAACCTTCTACTCATGCAAGTTATCAGCTGCTGAAATAAATTACGACATCAGCAACTGTGAACTGTTGGCCATGAAAGTGGCTTTCGAGGAGTGGAGGCACTGGTTAGAGGGAGCTTGTCATCCTTTCCTGGTGATCACGGATCATCACAACCTGGAATACCTCCAGTCTGCTAAGCATCTAAATCCTCGTCAAGCACGATGGTCTCTATTCTTCAGGTTTGCTTTTACCATAACCTTTCGACCTGGCTCCAAGAATACCAAAGCCGATGCCCTGTCCCGCATTTATGGGTCCACTACTTGCAACAACCCTGTGACTTTGATAATCCCACCAACCCTCATTGTTGCTCCCGTATGATGGGACATTATGGCAGACATCACCCAAGCTCAGAACCAAGAACCCACTCCCACTGACTGCCCACCTGATAAGGTCTTTGTTCCTAGATCCTTACGCAACAGAGTTCTTCAGTGGGTACATGACTTGGCCTGCTCCGGACATCCCGGCACACAAGCTACTTGCAGGTTAGTTCAAAACCGGTTTTGGTGGGAGAACCTAGCGACTGAATTCTCTGACTGTGTTAAGAATTGCAATGTGTGTGCCTTCTCTAAGTCTGTTTGACAGCTCCCATCTGGTCTCCTTCAACCACTGCCTGCCCCTCGTTGTCCTTGGACCCATATCGCTGTGGATTTTGTCACGGATCTACCCAACTCTCAGGGTTTCACTACCATCTTAACCGTGGTGGGCCGCTTCTCTAAGGCCTGTAGATTCATCCCTCTGCCCAAGCTCCCCTCATCTATGGAATGTGCTGAGAACCTTTTCCAGTATGTCTTCCATTTCTATGGCCTACTAGAAGACATTGTCTCCAACCGTGGTCCACAATTCACCTCCCAAGTCTGGTCTGCATTCTTCAAATTGCTCAACGTCAACGTGAGTCTAACCTCTGGATATCAGCCTCAATCCAAAGCTGAACGCCTAAATCAGGACCTAGGTAAATTCCTCCGGGCTTACTGACAAGTGAACCAGCATGACTGGAGCTGTTTCCTTCCCTGGGCTGAATATGCTCAAAACTCCCTGTTCAAACTAGCCAATGGAACCACTCATTTCAAGTGCATCCAAGGTTTTCAACCCCCACTCTTTCCTTGGTCCGGGGAGCTGTCCGATGTACCTGCAGTCGATGACTGGATGCAGCGCAGTGAGGCTATCTGGGATCAAGCTCACATCCACTTACAACATGCTATTCATCAACAGAGGGAGCAGGCCAATCTCCATTGGTGGCCTGGCCCCAACTATGCTCCAGGGCAGTGGGTTTGGCTATCCACCCGAGATCTTCATCTTCAGCTCCCGTGCAAGAAATTAAGTCCCAGGTATGATAGTTCTTTCAAAATTCTTCATCAAATCAATCCTGTATCCTTCAAGCTTCAGCTCCCTGCTAATTACTGTTTCCCCCACCATTCATGTTTCCTTGCTCAAACCCATGACACCTCTGAGAGAGGAGGGCTCTCAAGACCCCAGAGACCCCTTCCATTCCTCATTGATGGAGGAGGCCTTTCGGGTACACAAGCTCCTGGACTCTCGAGGCCGGGGTTGGACTCTCCAATACCTGGTTGACTGGGAGGGCTATGGTCCAGAGGAGCATTCCTGGATGAACTCAGAGGACATTCTGGACCCTGCTCTCATCTCTGAATTCCACCACGATTTCCCTAATCGTCCTGCTCCCAGAGTTGTGGTAGACCCCGACGCAGACAACCTCCTCGTGTTAGGAGCCGCTCGGGGTGGGGGGGGCTCTGTTACACCGGCAGTGCCTACTATCTCTCCTGAATGCCTCCAGAGGTCGCCATCTCCAGAGTACTAACCCTTCCTTCATGAACTACATTTCCCATAACTCTTCACTCAGACTGATTACTCGCCCACCTGTTTCACATTATCTCTGTCTATTTAAGTTCCCTGTTTACACGCATTCAGTGCGAGGTCTTGTTCTTCCTAGTCTGCAATTTTGAGCGTTATTTACCATTACTGTTTTCCCTGTGTTTTGACTCCTGCATGTTCATCATATTTCCCAGCCTGTTTGTGTGTGTTTGGACCTATTGCCTGTTTACTGGATTACCCCTCTGTCTCTCAGATTTACTTGGTTTGGCTTTTTTGGACTGTCTTCCTGTGTACCGAACACTTGCCTGCTTTTTGTTTACCCCTTGATTTGCTACTTTGTTGTACTGTTTATACTTTTATTAAACTGCATATGGATCTTAACATTACTGCCCTGGCATCTTCGCTACACTTACACATACAAGGAATTTGTCTGGGTGACAAGAGCTTCCAGTGCACAACAATACAAAACAGCAACAAGACATAGATAATAATAAAAAATAATTATAAATCGAATAATAAAATACAAATTGAATAGAAAATAAAGTGTATATATAGAATATATACATATATACACAATAAGACCATATACACACACACATATATATACATACACATACGTAGTGCAAATCTAAATAGCTGAACCAAACAAACAGTTGTTGAAGTGCAGAGGACAGACTCAATGATTGCTGAGTAGAACTGTATCAGCAGCTCCTGTGGCAGGTTGAACTTCCTCAACTGGTGAAGGAAGTACAACCTCTGCTTGGCCTTTTTCACAATGTGGGTCTCCCACTTAAGGTCCTGTGAGATGGTAGTGCCCAGGAACCTGAATGACTCCACTGCTGCCACAGTGCTGTTTAGAATGGTGAGGGGGGTCAGTATTGGGGTGTTCCTCCTAAAGTCCACAATCATCTCCACCGTTTTGAGTGTGTTCAGCTCCAGGTTGTTTTGACTGCACCAGACAGCCAGCTGTTTAACCTCCCTTCTGTATGCAGACTCATCGTCATCTCAGATGAGGCTGATGACAGTGGTGTCATCTGCAAACTTCAGGAGCTTGACATTGGGGTCCTTGGCAATGCAGTCATTGGTGTAGAGGGAGAAGAGTAGTGGGGAGAGAACACATCCCTGGGGGGCACCAGTGTTGATTGTACAGGTGCTGGAAGTGAATTTCCCCTGTCTCACAAGCTGCTGCCTGTCTGTCAGAAAGCTGGTAATCCACTGACAGTTAGACGTGGGAACAGAGAGCTGGTGTAGTTTAGTCTGGAGCATATAGCTGGGATGATGTTGTTGAAAGCCGAGCTGATGTCCACAAAAAGGATCCTTGCATATGTTACTGGTCTGTCCAGATGTTGCAGGATATGATGCAATCCCATGTTGACTGCATCCTCCACAGACCTGTTTGCTCAATAAGCAAACTGAAGGGGATCTAGAAAGGGTCCAATGATGTCCTTCAGGTGGGCCAACACCAGTCTCTCAAATGATTTCATGACCACAGACGTCAGGGCGACAAGTCTGTAGTCATTAATTCCTGTGATTTTTGGTTTCTTTGGGACAGGAATGATGATTGAGTGTTTGAAGCAGCATGGGACTTCACACTGCTCCAGTGATCTATTGAAAATCAGTGTGAAGTTGGGGGCCAGCTGGTTAGCACAGAATCTAAGACACATGGGTGAAATACCATCTGGGCCCTGTGCTTTCTTTATCTTTTGTTTTTGGAAGACATGGCATACCTCTTCTTCACAGGTCTTATCCCTCTGGGGTCGACGGATGCGCCGGCATGTCCTGCTGGATTTTTTCCGCATAACAGCGGAAACAACTTAAAATACTCTGTCATTTTTGGGCATACAGATAAATGTAAGACATCATTAGAAACTATAAAGGGTCTACTTTTATTTGTGTACACTCACAATAACAACAAAACTGTGTGCTTTTGTAAAATAAAGAAAATAAACAGGGTGCGCTTTCAGCCGTCTCTGTCTCCGTGAGCATCATTCTGAAACACGTCACAAAAATGAAGTGAAACTCCACGAGTACATATTACACAAACATGAAACATATGTCAAAAGAAAGCTTAAAATGTCTACTTTTAAATAAAACAATTCAAATTTAAAACAAATATTCTCCTGCAATGTAATCTGTATGAAACAAAGTGATGTACAGTTTCTCCTGGCTCAGCTAATTATCCCTAATGAGATCATACCCACCAGCAGAGCGCATTATTCATATCAATGCAAATGGTAAACGCCCCCAACAATGCCTTAAAAAACATCAAGTTCATCATCAGATTCATTCACTTTCCTGCGCGTTTGGAAGATGGCACGCTACACAGGTGAGGAAGCTCTACAGATGGTCCTGGATAGTGACGAAGAGTTCACATTTTCCTCAGAAGAAGAGCGGGAATCCGACGAGGAACGATTGGATTTTGAAGAGCATTTTGATCCAGCCGAGGATACAATTTTGAATGAGTAAGTCATTTAGTTTTACTTACATTAGTTGACATGCTATTTTATATAAACATGTACATATTTTACTAGTTTACTATTTCCAGACTTGCCAGCCAGTATTCAGAGTATTGACATTTGAAATATGTCCTAATAGGCAAGTTTTAGTTACATTAAATGTTGTTTTGGCTAAAGCAGGTATTCAAATTGTATGCTGTATTATATAAATATGATATGTAATATGATATAAAAATAATATGAATGTTTAGATTATATTTTAACTAGTGTTTATGCTGCCTCATTATCATCAATGAAGCTTGTGCTTGCAAATATCTGTTCGGGTGTAAATGTGTAAAATGTGCTGTAAATATGCCCATATTTGAAAATCAGCATTTTAGAATGATTTCTGAAGTATCATGTGACACCGAAGACTGCAGTAATGATGCTGAAAACTCAGCTTTGATCACAGGAATAAATTGCATTTGACAATATATTCAAATAGAAAACAGTTATTTTCAATTGTAAAAATATTTCGCAATATCACTGTTTTTGCTGTATCTTGGATCAAATAAATGCAACCTTGGTGAGCAGAAGAGACTTCTTTTAAAAACATTACAAAATCTTACAGATCTATCAACTTTTAAACGATAGTGTAGGTCTAAAGTTTTTAAGTAAAGTCTTTATGTAAAGAAAATGTATAGTCAGATAATACATTCAATCATTAAGTCTCCTCACATTCATTCTCTCTCAGGGGAGGGGTCTTTGTCTCCTCAGGTGTGAATTACATCAATATTCATGATCATCCACGCCTCCTCGCATATGGCTTTTCTAACACTAAAAGTGTCTTACAAAAGTTAATTGACTATATTGTTTTGTATGAATGAGCGATCAGGATGGTTTCACATCATTTTTGTAGCAAAAACTCTAGGCTACAAGATCCAGTTCTCAAAAGTCTTGTGAACAAATGTTTAGTATGTGATATATGGCCTTATTTCAGTGACTTACAATTTTTTTTTCAAAAACCACGCATAAACGTTCTTTTCTCAAAAATACAAACATGTACATACATGTTGTTCACATATTGTTGTAGCCCAGTTTGTGCTGAATACAGTGTTATCAGACTTTAGCCATTAATAGGTTTTTAAGCAACTGAAAAAAGCACAAATGTCAAGGCATGTCAAAACTTCTCCAGGGCCCAAAACACCCTCAGACCCCAGAGGGTTAAGTGCAAGTTGAGTAGCGGGGGGGGAGGAGGGGGGTTGCAGGAGGTGTTGGTGTTTGTATGAAGTGATGGTCAGAGTGGGTGTGGGGTGTGAGATTGGGCCTTTCAAATCTACAGTAGAACACATTCAGGTTGTCAGCCAGTTGTTGGTCCACCACAGGGTTGGGGGCAGGAGTCCTGTAATTCGTAAGTTGTTTCATGCCACTCCACACTGATGCAGGGTCGTTAGCTGAAAACGTGTTTTTCAGCTTCTCAGAGTATCTTCTTTTAGCCACTCTGATTTCCTTATTCAGTGTGTTCCTGGCCTGATTGTACAAGACTTTATCCCCACCTCTGTAAGCATCCTCTTTGGCCTGACAGAGCTGCCTGAGTTCTGCTGTAAACAATGGTTTGTCTTTGTTGAACGTTAAATAAGTCCTAGTAGGAATGCACATATCCATATGCAGTCAAAGCAGGCTTGTAGTTCCAGCTCTGCTTCATTGGTCCGTCTCTTTACAGTCCTTACTACAGGCTTAGCAGATTTTAGTTTCTGTCTGTAGGTTGGAAGAAGATGAACCAGACAGTGATCAGAGAGTCCCAAAGCTGCTCTAGGGACAGAGCGATATGCATCCTTTATTGTTGTGTAGCAATGATCCAGTATATTTCTGTCTCTGGTTGGGCATGTAATGTGCTGTTTCTATTTGGGCAGTTCACGTGTGAGGTTTCCTTTGTTAAATTCCCCAAGATTCATAATAACTGAGTCCGGGTATTGTTGTTCCATATCTGTGATCTGATCAGCCAGCTGTTGCAACGCTGCATTTTCACACGCGTTTGGCGTGATATAAACACTCACCAGAATAAACGAAGAAAATTCCCATGGCGAGTAGAAAGGCTTAAAGTTAATAAAGAGCAGTTTCAAATTAGGACAGCACATCTTCTTTAATGTTGTTACATCTGTACACCAACATTCACTGATGTAAAAGCATGTTCTACCGCCTCTCGTTTTCCCCATTAAATCCACAACGTGATCCGCTCTGAATAGCTGGAAGCCTGGCAGATGTAATGCGCTGTCCGGAATGGCTTCACTCAACCAGGTTTCTGTGAAGCACAAGGCAGCAGAGGTTGAAAAGTCCTTGTTTGTATGGGTGAGGAGATGTAGTTCATCCATTTTGTTAGGAAGAGAGCGGTGATTCGCTAGATGAATGCTCGGCAGCGCTGTTTGAAAGCCGCGCCGACGGAGCTTGACCAGCGCACCTGCTCATCTCCCTCACCTGCATCTCTTGAACCGCAAAGCTACGCCTCTGACTAAAATGTCCATCAAAGCATCCGAATATTCAAAAACCGGGAAAAGATTGTCTGATATATGCTGCCGAACGTTCAGCAGTTCGTCCCTGGTAAAACTGATTGGAAAAAGATTACTAAACACAGGATAAACAAAGAAAAACAACAAAAGAATTAGAGAGCTCCACACCGAGGTGGCCAACCACGGTGCTATCATGATGTATGCATAATCAAAAATGGTAATTCATTTTAATTGAGGATGGTCAACAATTAAGTAAGCTAGCATTTGAATGCATAATATAAACAATTTTGGTGAAATTGGACATCCCTGTCTGATCCCACGTAAAACCTTAATTTTTAGTGTCATTCCAGGGTTAATGGATATATTATTATTATACATTATAATAATCTTGCAAAACCCTTCTCCAAAACCAAGCATTCTGAGCATTGTAAACATAAATTTGTGTTCCACAGTGTCGAATGCTTTAAAAAAGTAAATAAATAAAATAAGGCTATCTGACTGAATCATAGATTGCTAGTCAACCATGTCCAAAATTAGTCTAACATGATTTTGGATATATCTTCCCTTAATAAATGCTGCTTGATATTCCTCTACAAGTTTCTCAAGAACAAGTTTAAGATGATTAGCATACACAAAGTCAAGTCATTTATAGTCAGTACATAATAGAGTTATTGGTCTCCAATTATCTAATGATAACAATTGTTTCTTGGGTTTAGGTAGCAAGGCTATTAAACCTGTTTTCATAGTTGGGGATAAGCACCCTTTATGAATACATTCCAAAAATGCATTACATAATATTTTTCTGATATCATTCCAAAAATATTGTAAAAATTCCGCCGTTAAACCGTCAGTTCCTGGTGATTTGCCGTTTTCCATTTGTTTTAATGCCACATAAATTTCCGTTATAGTTAATTCCTCCTCAAGTAAGTCTTTATCTTCCTCATTCAGTTTTTGGATGTTATCTTTGATGTTTACAAATAGAGAGTCACAATCTGCTTTTTCATATTTGGATTTATAAAGGTTATGATAAAAAAAATGCCAAATTTCGTCCTGACCAGTTTCTGATCTTCTATTATAATATAATTAATCTTTAGCTTATTTATTTATTTATTTATTTTTTGTCTGTCTTTGTTTTTCAAGGCTGAAAAAGATTAACTTTTTTCACCTTTTTCAATCCACCATGCTCCATTTGCTTTTTTTATGTACATCTCATGCAATTTAGACTGCAAGGATTGTAATTTTGAGTTTTCTGGTGATAGTTATGTGTTAATTGCCAATGAATTTATTTTTCAAATCAGTTCCTTTTTTTGTTAGTTTTCTAACCAGAGATATATATATTTACCTGTATCAATGGCTATTTGTTTAACCTTAAATTGAAACCATTCCCATTTATTCATATTAGACTGTAGCAGGTTTGTAATTTGAGCAATGGAAGAGTCAGGAGGCAGCGAACTGTCAATGTGAGTATTTTATTACTCTTCAGCGGCACTCAAAAACGTAAACAAAAAGGGCTCTCATAATACACACAAACGCATCGTATTGCTGCAGATGCAGGAACAGTCTCCCTGGTTCCACTCACTTTCCCTCTCTGACGCCTCCCTCTGCCATCAATACAACAAGAAAAAGGTGTTAGAGATAATGACAACCCAGGTGATGAGCCTTACCGCTCTCTCTCTCCCGTAGACAGACACACGACCACACCCCCATCACCACATATCCCCACCGCCCGACTCAGGCCAGGGCAACATCCAGCCTGCCAACTACCCCCCCCCCATTTCTGGAGAGAAAGTCAGCCACAGCCATCTGAGCTCCTAGTCTGTGGATCACCTCAAATTTGAACGGCTGAAGTGCCAGGTACCAACGGGTGATCCACACATTGGTATCCTTCATGTGGTGGAGCCACTGGAGCGGGGTGTGATCTGAACACAGGGTGAAGGCCCATCCCAGCATGTAGTAGTTGAGAGTGAGGACGGCTCACTTGATCGCTAGACATTCATTCTCCAAGTTGCTGTACTTAGTTTCTCTCAGCGAGAGCTTACGACTGATGTACAGCACTGGTCGCTCCTCCCCCTCCACCTCCTGTGAGATCACTGTCCCCAGCCCCCTGTCAGATGCATTTGTCTGCAAAATAAAGGGGAGAGAGAAATTAGGAGTATGTAAAAGCGGCCCCCCACAAAGCGCAGATTTTATTTTCAGAAAAGCCTGTTGACACGACTCCGTCCACTGGACCAGATCGGGGGCCCCCTTTCTAGTAAGATCAGTCAGCGGACTGGTAACGTCAGAGTAACTAGGCACAAACCTTCGGTAGTAGCCAGCCCCAGAAACTATCTCACATCCTTTTTGATCTTGGGCTTCGGACAAGCCGCGATCACTGCGGTTTTGTTCACCTGCCCATGGCCCAAGTAGAATCCCAGATACCGAACTTCCACCTGCCCAATTACACACTTCTTTGGACTGGCTGTGAGCCCCGCCCGTCGCAGCGACCTCAGGACAGCTCTCAGTTGTTGAATGTGCCACTGCCAGTCATTACTATAGATAAAAATATCATCTAAATAAGCGGCGGCATATGCTGTATGTGGTCTGAGAATTTTGTCCAGAGATTGCAGTTAAAGGGATCTGCCAATAACCCTTTGTTAAATCCAGTGTCGAATAAAATTGAGCCGCGCCCAACTGATCGAGCAATTCGTCAATCCGAGGCATTGGATACGCATTAAATTTGGACACCACGTTCACTTTGTGATAGTCTACACAGAACCGGACCATCCCATCACTCAGGTACCAGAACCACCAGGCTGGCCCAATCGCTGTGCGACTCTTTTATTAAGCCCATATCAAGCATCGCCTCTAATTCTTCCTTAACAACCTTTTTTTGTGTTCAGGAAGGCAATAGGTGTGGCTACAAACCACCACCCCCAGGGTGGTCTAGATGTGGTGCTCTATGGTTTGTGTGACCAGGGAGAGGCAAGAACACATCCGCAAATTCTGAATGCAACTTGGCCACGTCTGTGAGCTGCGATGGTGAGAGGTGGTCTCCAAAATCAAATCAAATCAAATCACTTTGTTGTCACACAGCCATATACACAAGTGCAATGGTGTGTGAAATTCTTGGGTGCAGTTCCGATCAACATAGCAGTTGTGACAGTGATGAGACAGTACCAATTTACAATAACATCAAATTAACACAGCACAATTTAAACATCTGATATACACATAATTACACTCAACAATATACAAATAATATCATACACTGTACAGTATACAATACGCACTATATAGATACACATTATTCAATAAAAATAAAAAATAAAAATATATAAAAAGTATATATAGTATATATTGAATGTACAGTATTGTACTGTATTGACATTCAGGCTGTCGGTTGATAGTCAGTTGTTAAGAGAGAATATAATATAATAATAATATAATTTATGACAGTCTGGTGTGAGATATAAGAGTAAGGGTAATAAAGTGCAGTGCTGATGTATTTTGATCGTGGGAGATCAAGAGTTCAGAAGTCTGATTGCTTGGGGGAAGAAGCTATCATGGAGTCGGCTGGTGTGGGTCCTGATGCTGCGATACCGCCTACCTGATGGTAGCAGTGAGATCAGCCCATGACTCGGGTGGCTGGAGTCTCTGATGATCCTCCGAGCTTTTTTCACACACCGCCTTGTATATATTTCCTGGAGGGAGGGAAGCTCACCTCCGATGATGTGTCTGGCAGTTCGCACCACCCTTTGCAGTGCTTTGCGGTTGTGGGCGGTGCTATTGCCGTACCAGGTGGAGATGCAGCCAGTCAGGATGCTCTCTACAGTGCAGGTGTAGAACCGTGTGAGGATGTGGTGGTTCATTCCAAACTTCCTCAGCCATCTCAGGAAGAAGAGGCGCTGATGAGCCTTCTTCACAACGACTTCAGTGTGGATGGACCATGTGAGTTCCTCAGTGATGTGGACATCCAGGAACTTGAAGCTGCTGACTCTCTCCACCGGTGCTCCATTGATGGTGATGGGACTGTGTTCTCTGTCTTTTCTTCTGAAGTCCACCACAAGCTCCTTTGTCTTACTGACGTTGAAGGAGGTTGTGCTCCTGACACCAGTGTGTCAGAGTGTGCACCTCCTCTCTGTAGGCTGTTTCATCATTGTCAGTGATCAGACCTACCACCGTCGTATCATCAGCAAACTTAATGATGGCATTGGAGCTATTTGTTGCCACACAGTCATGTGTGTACAAGGAATACACACATGAATACACACATCACCATGGGACCGGGGTGAATGAATTTGGTTTGAGAGTCACCTCCAGCCCGAGCTCCACCCTCTTGGGGACTACTATTGCTAAGGCCACAGGGACCACCTCCCTCCATGATTTTAGGAGGTTGAGGTGGTAAACTTGACGTGCTCCACCCCTGTCTGTCTGCTTAACCTCATAATCGAGATCTCCGACTCGCCATGTAACCTCAAAGGGCCCTTGCCACTTGGCTAGTAATTTAGAGCTTGAAGTGGGCAGTAATACAAGCACTTTATCTCCCGATGTGAATTCCCGTAGCCGAGTGCCCCTATCATACAGCCGGCTTTGACGTTCCTGAGCTTGGAGCAAATTCTCCTGTGTTAATCGATCCAAAGTGTGGAGTTTTACTCTAAGATCAAGACCGTATTGAATTTCATTTTTACTGTTTAAAGGTCCCTTCTCCCAAGCTTCCCGTATGACATTGAGCACGCCATGCGGGCGAAACCCATACAGCAGCTCGAATGGGGAAAACCCTGTGGAGGCTTGCGGGATCTCTCACACTGCAAATAACAGAGGCTCAATTCCTAGCGTCATCGTGTATGTATTTACGAATCATATTTTTTAAGGTTTTGTTAAATCCTTCCACCAACCCATCTGTTTGTGGGTGATAAACAATGGTGAGAATCGATTTAATACCTAACAATTTGTATAGTTCGCATAGTGTTCATGACATAAAGGTAGTGCCTTGATCAGTGAGGATTTCTTTTGGAATCCCCACTCGGGAGATTATTCTGAAGAGTGTCTCCGCAACACTACATGCTGAGATGTTGCGGAGGGCCACTGCTTCCGGATATCACGTTGCATAGTCCACCAGAACTAACACAAAGTGATGCCCATGTGTGGCACACCACACCCTCACCCGTTTATCCATGCCCAATGCCTCATCTTGCACCAAGCATTGGTGAATAGAGGTTTGAGAACAGCCTGAATCCACCAAAGCTAGATATGTATCCCCTTTTAGACTCACCGGTATACGATACATCTCTAGCCAACCAGGGGTGGTCCCGATCTCCATTACCGAGCACTGATCCTGGAAGTGCCCGGCTTCCCCGCAGACCCAACAGACCAGCCCAGGCTTCCCTACTTTAGTGGGGGCGGTCCCGTCAACATGGGGAGGAGAGCAGAGAGAGACAGGAAAAGTGGGGGACACAGACTTGGGGAAGGACCCCTAGGGGTTTGGGCGGGATTCATCCTCACATCCCGGGAGCCAGAACAGAATGGAAAGTGGAGGGGCGGGTGGGGTGGGGGGGTGGGGGGGTGAGATGCAGGGCAGAGAGAGAGAGGAGAGAGAGAAGGAAGATTCTCTGGATCGCTGCCTCCTGGAAATGCCGCCATGTAGTCCTTGGCCAGCTGGACCACCTCATCCAGCGACGCCGGGCAGTGGCACTGGACCCACTCTGCCATCCCCCGAGGAAGCTGGGAGATGAATTGCTTCAGTGTAACCAGGTCAACAATCACAACACCACCACAGGTTCCCTCAGCCAGCAACGATTTCTGGCAGGCATTCTGGAGCTGTTGTGCAAAAGGAAACGTGCTGCCGTGTTTCCTGAACTTCAGTGGCCTGAATCGCTGGTGGTTCTGTTCAGGACTACGGACAACCCGTTGCATGATGGCCTTTTTCAAATGTTGATAATCGAGGAGGCTGGCGGCAGGAAGTTGTTGGGCAACTAGTTGTGCTTCTCCGGAGAGGGGAACAGGCGAGACGCCCAGTGGTCGGGTGGCCACTTCCACACCTCAGTGGTCAAACAGGTCGAGGTAGGCCTCAGGATTTTGATGAGGGTCACCGGTGCTGAGGTCTCCGGGGTCACAGCGGCAACCCCCTCTCTGTAGATCAGGCTCCAGAATACCTTCCGGTCCTCCGCTTGAGCCTGGAGCTGGAGTTGGAAATGCTGTTCCTGCTCCAGGCGTAACTCCATGAGGGCCTGATGTTAACTTTGCTGGATGCTGGCGAGGGACTTGATGACTTCACCCAGCGGTGAAGATTCCATGACGACATTTCCTCCAATTGGTCACAGGTTTTGGCACCACTGTAGCAGGTTCGTAATTTGAGCAATGGAGGAGTCAGGAGGCAGTGAACTGTCAATGTGAGTATTTTATTACTCTTCAGTGCCACTCAAAAACGTAAACAAAAAGGGCTCTCAGTAGGCACAGTATGTCTCCCTCCACCATCACTACAACAAGAAACAGATGCTAGAGATAACGACAACCCAGGTGATGAGCCTTACTGCTCTCTCTCTCCCACAGACAGACACACAACAACGATCCCATCACCTCATAGACATATCTAGCTTTTCAACCTCCTCAATGAGAGTCATCACCTGTTGACGAAATCTAACATTCTGTAACAAGTCATTGTTGAACTTCCAAATATTAGGAGAGATTTGAGGTTCTTTAGATATTGATAAGGACAGACTAACCATACAATGATCCGTAAATGGAGAAGCTAAAATTGTACAATCTGAGATATCATTACATAATTCACTAGAGATAAGCCAATAATCTAGTCTCGAACATTGTCTGTTTCCTAAAGGGTTAAACCATGTGTGTTGAATACTGTTTGGGTTGGATATCCTCTTGCCCAAATGATGGACTGTGTCTACTGTCCCCCGAAGCATCTCCACTGAGAGTGGAATCACCCGGGTAAGGATTCCAATCATCGTTTCTCTTATGTCTTCTTTTTCTTTTTCTGGGAGGCCGATTAGTCTGAGATCCCATCTTCTCTTGTATCTGGCTTGCTCCAAACACAACTGCCTCAATGGGACATTCTCCTTTCTCAGGCACACTATTTCCTCTTTCATTTTGCTAATTTTTTCTTTACTTTCTTTTACTGCTTGTGTATTAGCTTGTTAGCTAGTTGATCTTGCTCATCAAATCACCTAATCAGGGTTTGAATTGCATCAAAAATCACTTCATTAATAATTTCACCTGACTGCTTTCTTTTGTCTTTGACTTTGTTTTTGCTTTATTGGGGTGGGGGCTGGGCAATGGTGTGTGCTCATATCGTACTTTAGCAGATTCTTCCATCATCGCTTCAATTTCTTCTTCATCACATGCCTCCTTGAGAGCCATCATGTTGTAATCATGGTCTGCTAGCCCGGTATCTGCTTGGTTAGTATTAGCCATCACGTTCACATTTGTAGGAACGGAGAGTAATATTAGAGGTATAGCGCAACAAAGCCAAACTTGGGTGAAAGTTTGGTGCGATTCCCCACACTGTTGGTAGGTTTCTTTGTCAAGGGTATCGTTCTGGGATGTTATCAAACTAGTTTTATCAGAGCCTGCACAAATGATACCACTTACTCTGCCATCTTGATTTTCCCCCAATTCTACAGATTATACATGGCATTTGAAGTCGAACAGTAACGATGAGTGCTAGCAAAAGATTATTTTAAACTGTCCGTTTTGATAAATAGTCATTCTTGATGATCAATTCAAGCTCTAAAATAAATATTTCACATAATACATTTGATAACTTCATCTCTATGTGTGCTATTGTTGGTCATGTGATATTGTAAGTCAGTGGAGAAGTACATCAATCAGCGCTGGTAGTAGGAGTCTGACTGGGTGGTCTAGTGGTAAATAATTTGCACTGTGTATAAGAGGCTTGGGGTTCTAATTTGCCAATTTGCAACTTTATATTTTAATTAACAAAGATTGAATCCACATCTCAGTGGATGTACTGTATATCTTCAGTGGGGATATTTGTTTGCATTTTTCTATGGGATTCGAATGGAAAAGAGCGTGAGCTGAGGAACTCGCAGCAACAAGGAGTGCTCGCCGCCCATTCTCGATTCCTCAAGTACATCATTGCGGCACATATGTTGCCATCTTCTTAATACTATATAATTAACGCTTATGTTGTTTATGAGCATGCTGTTGTTATTTTGATAGCCATCTGATCTTTAACTTTATATGTCGTTCTTTTGATAAACATAGTTAACTGATGAACGTAATTACACATACTTAGACTATACATAACAGACTGCGCATGTGCAAGAAGTTGACGAGCCTGTAATTCACAAGGTAACTGCAACTACATCACCAGAGGCTATGTGAAGTGCATTTATTTTCCCCCAACTAGAAGTAACAGTATTTTAATTATAACAAATTAGTCCATAAATCTCTTCATCTCAATATCTAATTCTGGACACCATGAATAACCAGGCTTATGGAACGCATTTAGCCTTTTTTACTTGATCATTTTTTACATCAATAATTCAACTAGCCTAAGCCACCCACATTTCTCCAGCTATACAATGAGACATAACTGGCAACTGTATTTTTCTCGACAGCATTTTAAGATTAAACACTTATCCTTAATCTTTTGGCAGTGAGGAAGACAAGAACAATTTGTCCTGCATGCTTTTCACAGACACATACTGGCCACAGATTGGATACATTGTGCAGGATACTCCTGTTTTATGCCTATGTTCCACCTCAGCCGTGTCTTCCCAAAAAATACTAAATTCATGCAGCAAAATCCCTCAAATAATCATTCAAACAATTATTTGAGTGGGATGTTAGGGGATTCTTGAGAATTAGGGCTTCCCACAATGCATCAAAAGGCTTCACCATTTAATGTGTCATTTTCCATTCCTGCTCATCGCTTTTGACGTGACACGCTTCATGGCCACACACCGTTCTGTTACTGGCCTGTTAGAGAAAGCTATTCAACCTGCTGGGTGGAAATAATAATAATAATTAAAAAAAAATCTGCACACTAACAATTGCTCTCTCAAAAGCATAACTGTGTGCGTGTTTGAGAGAGACACTTTGTAATGTTCCTTTGTTTCACACCTCCGCAATAACATTCTATTTTCAGATGCATCATCTAAGTAAATACACTCAGCAGCCATCACAAAGCGTTTTATTTGTTATTTTGCATTCAGCTCAAGTCTAAATTGCTTTGTTACAAACTCTTATTAGCTTGAAAACTAAATATTGTGTCAATAATTATCTTATTTCTCTGATATAATAGGCCCTGACTCTGATGGAGATGGCTTTCTAGGAAGAAGACTGACACAGGATTTTCCCCTCTTCTTCTGACAAGATATTGCCTTTGGTCCACAGATCAAACTGCATCTGGTACAGTCTTTGTTGTGTTCCCATAACGTAGATTTAATGGGTCACTGAGAACAAGGCTATATTCACATTACATACAGCAGACTGATATCATGCTGCCTTGTCATATTGTGTTATATAAACCCTGATGTTTGGAAATGTAGCCTACGACTTCTACATTGTATCCACAATGTGCATTCTCCATATGTGCGATATAAACTACACAAATTTGGTGACCCATAAAGTAATGAAATTTCCCCAGAGCTAAGAATAACTTAATTAGCCATGGACAAACATTGGAAATTATACTCATTTGATCAAATAAATGACAGCAGCATAAACAGCACATAACAGGGAACTTGAGGAAATGTGACTTCTCATTCTGGACTGTCAAACATTGTAAATTTATCTCAATTGGAATGAACAGGCAGAGTGCAGTTGAATGATAATCTCAAACTAAAACACTGAACCATGCTTTACCATCTGCTCAGTACAGTTGTTAATTTTCCTATAACCACCATCACAGCATCGTTAGTTGCACTGAAGTTGTTTGCATATACACTACATAAAGTAAAAGAAACTTGAGGCACTATTTGATTGCCACACTTGTGAAGTCTTTTATAGAAACCCTTTCAAAAAGGGTAGTTTTCAAAGGAGTTTACAAAATGAACCTATATTTTCCTGCAAGAACTTTAAGGACTATGGGCAAGGGTGATTTTAGGACTTCAATCTTAGGGGGAGCTCAACCCCCAGTGACACTATAAGATGTGCACATTATTCAACTTCGTTGCATAGATGGTGTTTTTTTTTTTTTAAACTGTATTTACATCATTCAAGATAGGCAGCTAATATTCATTTAGAGTATTGTAATTTTCTATAATAAACACTTATAAAGTTATAAAAAATAAAGAGCCATTCAAAGAATAATTGTTTTATTCTCCACTTCTATAGTTGTATGAAACACCACAAAAACCTATTACCGGTACTACTATAAATGTCACATTTAGATTGGTCATTATTTAGAGGAGTGAATTAAATCCAGATGATGTTTCTCTGTACTGTATGTCATTGAAAGTTGCTGTAAGCGATATTTTCATGGACAGGAATGCAAAACATTTTCCTACTCCCTGAAAGATATTACTGAAATAAGTGTCGCGAGATATCTCACCTGCCTCTGTGACAGCTCTAGACTCTGTAAACAGCAAACATAAATGTGTCCGTGGGCTGCGGTCTCTGACGCTTTCTGCCTGTCAATCATTTTGCATATTCTCATTGTACTTGCAGCAAATTATTGAGGCTTAAAGGAATGTTCCGGGTTCAGTACAAGTTAAGCTAAATCGACAGCATTTGTGGCATAATGTTGATTATCACAAATATACTTTTCTACTCATTCCTCCTTTTCTTTTCAAAACTTTTCTATTGTCTTGAAAAATCCAACCAAATCTGCCAAACATTCTGTAGAGCACATAAAGGTGAATGTATTCACTTAACTAGTGCCAAGCATTATTATTATTATTATTATTATTATTATTATTATTATCATCAGTATTATTATTATTATTATAGTCATTGGGCATGGGAGGCCTCCATGGTGTACCGTCCCATGGGCCTCTCAGTTCTTAATCCGTCCTTGGTACTGATGTCTTTGTAATGTCATTAGTCACTTTTACACTTCATTTACCTAGCCCCTTTCTCATTTTGGTGCATCTCAATCAGCTCCCGAAGTTGTGAATCATATATCGTGAACACGAATACGGGCACTGGCAAAGGTGTTCATCCACTGAACGTTGGGAAACTCATGACTCAATCACCTGCTGATCAACATCGCTGTATAAATGACACTGCATTTTCGTTGTAGATATTCAAACGTACAGTGTTATATTGAAAGATAAATAAAAGAAAGAAATAAAAATATAGAGGTGTGTATCTCTTCAAAGAGAAAATAAGGCTTTGACTTCATAGTTTTACAATTGTGCTCGTCTTCTAATGACTTGAAAGACTTCAGAAGACATGACAACAATTCCGGTAAGGGAACATAGTGAGCAATGACGCTCCCTGATTTTTACAGTGCATTCTGGGAATTTTTAGGGAGCAAAAGTTTCAGTGCCCTAGAACGATTATGCGATTGGGACAGCCCTAGAAATGGTTGACTCACTGATCAGTGCCCTGACTACTGAACTAGGAGACATGCCTCCTCTCCTTCAGTCAGTCAATGCTGATCCTCGCTCGTTCACAAATCGAATAATGGAAAGGGGAGTATTCAAACCAATAATATGCTCCTTCACAGCCCGCACTCGAATGCTATTAGCTCATACTATAGTCTTTGCAGGTGGGGAAAAGCCACCAAAGCAGTCTTGCTCTTCAAACTAATGCAGTGCTATGGCTGACGCTATTTAAAAGATTTGTGTGCTGATTGCAGTCATAGATTTTTAGGGAGGCTGAGATTAATTTTAGGGGGGCTGAAGCCCTCTTAAATATGGTCTAGCAATGGCTGTTCAGATGCATTTTTGCACTAAAAAAGCAATACACAGTTCAACAAATATAACAGAACACAGGTGACTCAAGACATGTTTTTAACTTGTTCTTTTAACTTGATACATCATCTCAAAAACAGAAAAATTGTGAAAGTGGCACAATGGTGAAAGTGGTCCATCTAGTGCATGTGCACATTGATAATAATGGAAATAGAGTGCAGACAGACACAAGAATGTGTATGGTGTGAAGGGCCCTCATCAATTGTTCCTCCAGGAACCACATTATAAAAAGTAAACAATAGGATATTTGATATTTAAAGGTTCTCGAGAGGGTTCCATCACTGTGGCAATCCAAGGAACCCCAAATGGTGCCTGTAATATCTTTTTATTTTTACAGTGGTAAATTACACTGTGCATTTTCAGAGCAGAAAACTATCTCTTCCTCATATTCTTCTTTACCTGCAAAATCACTTACTGTATACTGTATGTGAATTCCCTTTGGTATTGCGTTATGGCATCAGGAAAACTCTGCGAAAGCCATGTGCTCACTGGCTGCCCAAATGCCTAGTTGCACAGCGTAAGTTCAGGATGAACTTTTGCCTTGCCTGTACAGGCGGAGCCGTGTAATTCAATTATATGACTGCATGCTTATCTTTATTGGGCCAAATGCCAGTGAAGCTTAATTGAACTTCAGGACAGGGTGCCTGATCAGCAGATGCTGCACAACCTTAAATGCCCTGGGGCGGCCACAGCTGTGTTTACTTAGCAAGTATGAGCTGTATTTGAACTCAGTGTTTATTCACAGGCATGTATGAGTGTGGTGAGAATGCGCATGGTGTGTAAGAGTGACTGTATTTATTGTTTGAAATGATGATTGACCCTTGCCAATGGTTATGTTGTGCTACGGTGTAAAGACATGATTATGAAGGCTCATTTACTTTGCAGTTGATCACTCAACTGGATAATGTCCAGCGATAACAACATACGCAATGCAGTAATCAGTCCCTATTTAACAGTAAATGTTGTAAAAAAAATTTCTCTGATGCAGCTCAATCTATACACCCTGCATTGCTGGCTCATGATTTAGGAGGTGCCTTTTTATTTCAGATGGCCTTCAAGTTCACAAGTGAGAGTGCATTTCAACATGATTCAGCATTGTCTCCACAGAGACAGGGTTGTGTAAGGTTGGTGTGTGTAGGCATTTGCCAAAGGGGAAGTGCTTTCATCATCAAGCAGACGTTAAAGGGATAGTTCACCCAATGAAAATCATTCAATCTTTCATCATTTACTCACTTTCAAAACATACCAGATGTATGACTTTCTTCTGCTAAACACAAACAAAGATTTTTAGAAGAATATCTCAGCTCTGTAGGTCCATACAATACGTGCATAAAAAGTGAATGGCGACCCGACCTTTCAAGCCCCAAAAATAGCATAAAGGCCACATAAAAGTAATCCATATGACTCCAATAGTTTAATATATGTTTTCTGAAGCGATTCAATCACTTTGGGTGAGAAACAGATCAATATTTCAATCCTTTTTACTATAAATCTCCACTTTCTCTTTCACTTTCAGAATGTGAGATTTATAGTAAAAAATTACCTAAATATTGATCTGTTTCTTACCCAAGCTTATCATATCACTTCTGAAGACATTTAATGTATTAAGCCACTGGAGTCATGTAGATTATTTTATGCTGCCTTAATGTGATTTTTGGAGCTTGAAAGGTCTGGTCACCATTCACTTGTATTGTATGGACCTACAGAGCAGAAATACTCTTCTAAAAATCTTTGTTTGTGTTCTTCAGAAGAAAGAAAGTCATACACATCTCGGATGGCATGAGGGTGAGAATGAAGATATAATTGTCTTTAAAAAAAAAAAAAAAAATCTGTCATCAAGTCACCCTCATGTTGTTCCAAACACAAGACTTTCATTCATCAGTGGAGCACAAAAGGAGATGTTGGGCAGAATGTTAACCTCAGTCACAATTCACTTTCATTGCATCTTTTTAACATCTGATATGGTTTTGGAACAAAATGAAAGTCAGTAAATGATGACAGAATTTTCATTTATGGGTGGATTATCCCACTAAGGAATTGAGTGCAGGGGAACAGCTGGATTAAATTTCTGAAAAATTCTGGTTAACTTCATGCTTAATCATGCTTATAATACTCTCAGCCATGTCCCCGCTGCTCTCAGGGTGGTGACCATGCAGTTACCAGACTCTTTAGCACCTTGGCCTTGCCCTGCCCTGTCTGGAGGGGCTGGTTTCACACTCATCCATCTATATTCCACTTGACTGTGTCACGTCAACACTAGAGCAGAAGACAAGATAGGGGCAGACAAGCTACTGTGCAAAGCTGTATAGTATCCCCATATACAGAGGGCCAGAACATTTGACCTGTGCCATTTCTTTCCAGAGTCCATAAAGACCTCTTCCAAATGACAGCTGACAACTACCTCTCCTGACAGCAACACCTCGAGTCAGCCAGTCTGTCCAGGTAGATAAACAATGTTGCACAAGCCAATGTGAAATCACTATGGCATTGAGACAGAATGTGAAAAATGTTTGCGAACAAACCACAGCTTCATAAAGGTACAGTTCACCCAAAATTAAAATTCTGACATCATTTACTCACCCTCATGTTGTTCCAAACCGGACTTTCTTTTCTTCCGTGGAGCACAAAAAATGATGTTTAGCAGAATGTTAGGAACTGGCAGCCTCAGTCACCATTTGCTTTTATTGTATGTTAAAAAGATGCGATGAAAGTGAATGGTGAGTTAACCAATCAACATATGAAAGCACAGCATTGAAATAATATTTAGTTTTTGTGTTTTCTTACATGAAATTAAATAGAGAGGAAGAATATGAATTCATATCAATATTACACATCAGAACTGAACCTCTTGAGGAAACATCATGCTGTTATTAATAGAACCATCTGTTACTATTTATGCCACTAAAGAATAGAAAACCCTGACATACTTTCCCTCTCTCTGTGTTTCCATAGATAGAGACTGAAAGCATAAATGGTGAATAACATCCAGACTTCACAAAAAGACTTCCACTGTTATTTATTTCTATACTGACCTCTGCCCAAAACCCAGCGCTCAAAATTAAAGACAAAACACAGCTAGTAGTGTCAGAGGACTGCAGCTGGTCTCAATTCTGACACACATTAGTGGAATTAATAAGGAAAATATCTGAGTAAGTTCCTTCGTTGGGCACAGGGTGGCAGTGGCAGCTCACAAGTTTGTTTCATACACACCATACAATGAGTAGCTAGCGCTTGAGTTCTGCCTCTGTGAGACATAAAGTGCTGCTGCCACTAATATACTGTTGTTGACTCTCATTGACCTGAATGGATCAGGCCACTGCTGAGATGGTCCAGTCTGATTACTCAAGTTTGGCATTGACTGGCTGTGGTGGACACGGGTCAACCAAATCTATCCATGAAGCACATATCTTTACATTTCTAATGAAAATCCCTCACGATTATTAATCCCTACCCTTAAAAATATCAGATAATGACAATAATGCCTGATGAGGCAGAAAAATTACAAAGTACAGTATATCCCATTCTCCAAAATGCTAAACTTTGTAAGCAATGTTATTTTGATCTGTGGGGCACATCTGTCACGAATGCAGAAAATAATACAATATAAGGTCAGATTTGACCTTAGAGTCTGGGTACCTTGCTGAACAGCCTGCTCTTTGGCAAGCTTTTGTCTGAAAAATCAACTGCTACAACAACAAAAAATGAAGCTTCTGATTTGTTTGAACCACGGCTTTGCTGTCACTCTGACTATCCAGTCCCTATTCAGGTCAGTGCTGGATCGTTTCAAGAAGTCCAGAAACTTTGATTGGATCTGCTCTAATCCATCTTAAGGTTTTGCATTTCTGCCTCATTTCACTCCTGATGGCTCCTAATTGCAGTGGCCCATTTAGTATCTCTCAGCCGAGGGCAGGAAGAAAAAGGATTGGACAGTTTGTTTGTCCATGAACTTCATTTTGGAAGGTAGAAAAACAAACTTAAAGGGATAGTTCACCCAAAAATTTTAATTCTCTCATCATTTACCTACCCTCATGCCATTCCAGATGTGTATGACTTTATTTCTTCTGCTGAACACAAACAAAGATTTTTAAAAGAATGTCTCAGCTCTGTAGGTCCTCACAATGCAAATTAATGGGTACCAAAGTTTTGAAGGTCCAAAAAGCATATATAGGCAGTGTAAAAGTAATCCATAAGGATCCAGTGGTTAAATCCATATCTTCAAAAGTGTTATGATAAGTGTGGGTGAGAAAAATATCAATATTTAAGTCATTGTTTACAATCAATCCCCACTTTTACTTTCCCATTCTTCTTCTTTTGTTTTTGGCAATTTGCATTCTTTGTGCATATCGCCACCTACTGGATGAGGAGGAGAATGTATTGCAAAAAAAAAAGGACTTAAATATTGATCTGTTTCTCAAACCTATCATATCACTTCTGAAGACATGGATTTAACCACTGGAGACGTGTGCATTACTTTTATGCTGCCTTTATGTGCTTTTTGGAGCTTTAAAGTGTTGATCACCATCCACTTGCATTTTATGGACCTACAATGCTGAGATATTCTTCTAAAAATCTTTGTTTGTGCTCAGCAGAAGAAAGAAAGTCATACACATCTGGGATGGCATGAGGGTGAGTCAATGATGAAAATTTTTCATTTTTGGCTGAACTCTCCCTTTAACATTTGTGTGATCCTTCCTCTAATTTTCTTTTTTGACTGAAGAAAACAAACAAACAAACAAACAAACCAAAAGATCCCTCTTGGTAATCAGGTGACTTAAACCAGTGAGATTGAGGCACAGAGTAATTAGTGTCAAAGTCCATGTTTTTGAAGGAATTTTTGTGAGAAGTTTCTATCAAATAGCTTCTCCTGATTCACGGTTGACGTGCTGTGAGATGTGTTTTCACCCTGAGGTTATCTGAGTGTTCTGACCCTCTTTTTTTTTCTCCAGATGGTACCACACACCTCTACACTGTCTTGCTGGTAAATTCACTCAATGCACAACGCTTTAGGCTGTGGTGGCAAACTACAAACGTACCTGCACCTACTCTTTACAGAGTGAGTGAACAACATGCAAATAACCATGTTTCTCAAATCATTTGAGGTTTAAAGAGCTGAGGTATATTCTGTGCAGTTAACAATAGCACAACAGTGAAATGTTTTGATTTTAGTCAAATATTCATTTCCCCTAAAACATGAGGAAGTCAGCATAGAAATAATATGTTTGGAAGAACTCTTACCTTGAAAATAAATTAGATGTGCGAATGCTCAACGAAAATACTTTACTCTGGTGGCATAAGAATTTCACCAAATGGTTCCAATAAGGCTAATTTTATTATTTTCCCTGAGGTCGACTTATAATGTTAGTAAAGTATTTTATTTTTTGTCATAATTTAATAATATATGATCATTTTCCACCCTGTCTCTGGCCCTCTGTCTAAAAGCTCGGTGTAAATCTATCTGGCCCTTTAAGACTTCAATGAAAACGCCCACTGTTCTGATTGGCTAACTTCGTGCAGTCCCTCAAATACAGCCATATTTGAAACTCAATCGAAAGAAAATGAACAAACTTTACATTATAATTTATAAAACTACATTTCAGGGTTAACACTTAACGTATACCCAACACATTTCATCTTAATGTATAAAAATGTTCCCTAAAGCTCAGCAACTACGCAAACGTAATGCAATCCATGGTGATCTTGGGTGCTTCAACAGGCCAAAGCACAGACGCTGGTCTGCGACATCTCACATCTTCCGTGCTTGTTGTTTACACACAGAATGGTATGTGTTTCTCCCAGTCAGTGGCTGCAGCTGAGTGAGATGCATTTTTAAAAGTTGCGCTTAAACTGCTCTTAAAACACGGCGCACAACACCAGAAACGCATCGAAACGATTAAAGACGTCCATCTAGACCATGTTTACAAAAGACCAACAATAAGAAATAGCACAGATGGGTGCAAAAACAGCGCAGCTGAATTAAACACAGTGGAGCTCTCCTATATAGAGTTTGAACTTGATATTGCGTCTTTTAAAAGCGGCGCAAGATGCATGATAACAGTCAAAGCCATTCATCTAGTGTAGAAAAACATTTAAATCCAGATAAACACATGAAGGTGTCCTGTGTAAGTCCACTTTGCTGTAGATTAATCTCCTATGACTGGCCCTCTCTCCTCTTCACCTGTGACTGACTGTGAACACCAGTGGGCGGGGTCAATGGTGTAATGTCTAAAAATAGGCATTGATGTCTTGCTGGAGGCAGTCATTATGCAGATGTATTTGGTCCTTGTGACGTCACAAGTTCCAAAAATCTGACCAACAGAAAGGGGAATTATTAATACATAGTTTAGGGTTCAGCCATATGCTCGAGGCTACGTTTAAATAAATAAACCGAGTTAAACACTCTGGACACCTTTGTCCATATCGAGTGTAAATGTGAGATAACGGGGTGTGACTTAACTTCTCCAATTAGTTTGATAGAAGGGCTTTGCAGTGGTGAGATAGGGTCAAGAACTTCCTTTTCAATACAAAACCAGGGAGGGGCTCTCTCAGGTGGAAGCGACCAATGAGCCAGATGTCTGAGACCGAATGCATAATAATAAAACAAAATCTTAGGGAGGCCTAGCCCACCTTTGTCAATCAGCCTGCGTAACTTGTTGAAATGTAACCTGGGACACTTTCCATTCCAAATGAAGGACTTCGCTATGCTATCAAATTGCTTGAAGTAAGAGAGGGGGACATCTACAGGGAGAGATTGTAGTAGGTAGTTGAATTTTGGATACAATTCATTTTAATAACATTAACCTTCCCAATCATCGATAAATGTAATGAAGCCCACCTACCCACATCGCTGGAAAACCTTTTTATTAAAGGATCAAAATTAACTAAACTAAATCATACAAATTTGATGTGAATAAAATACTCAAATACTTAATGCCCTGTTTGGGCCATTGAAAGGCACCCGGTTGAAAAGCCGTTACTGGGCAGTACGCAGTCAGAGCTAAAGCTTCGGATTTAGACCAATTAACTCTGTATCCTGAAAATTTAGAAAAGCAATTGATAATTCTGTGGAGGCTAGGCATAGATCTAGTGGGGTTGGAAAAGAATAACAAAATATCATCTGCGTAAAGTAAAAGCTTATGCGCCACACCTCCCGCCACCACCCCTGGAAAATCATCCTCCTTTCTTATCGCGGCTGCTAAAGGTTCCAGGGCAAGACAGAACAATAATGGGGAAAGAGGGCAACCCTGCCGAGTGCCCCTATCCAGAGTAAAATAATCTGAAATTAATCCATTTGTTTGTACCGCCGCTACATGGTGTCTATAAAGTAACTTAATCCATCCAATAAAAGTATTTCCAAACCCATATATTTCCAAAATCTTAAAAAGATAATCCCATTCTACCATATCAAACGCCTTTTCGGCATCAAGTGAGATGGCAGCAACCGGAGTCTGATCATTCGCCACTGACCACATGAAATAAATGAAATGCCTAATGTTGTCAGAAGAGCTGCGGCCCCTAATAAACCCCACCTGATCTACATGTATAAGAGATGTCTTTACTTAATCGGTTAGCCAGAATTTTTGGCTGATCTAGCTGGATCAGGGAAATTGGACGGTAACTTTTACACGCGCTTGGATCTTTGTCCTTTTTAAGAATCAGACTGATCTGGGCTTGTGTCATGGTTGGCAGAAGCTTTCCATTCTATAATGATTCCGTATAAACTTCTAACAAAAGTGGAGCCAGTTCTGTAGCATAAGATCTAAAAAATCTGGCCCCAGAGCTTTGCCTGTAGGCAGGGCCTTAATTACCTCGTCAAGCTCCTCCAAGGTTATCTAAGAATCAGGAGAATTTTTTTGCTCAGTCGTCAGTTTAGGGAGTTCTAATGGTTCCACAAAATTTCTAACATCATCATCAGTAGACGAAGACATGGAACTATAAGATCAAGATAGAATTCTTTAAAAGCATTATTAATATCAATGGCCGAGGTAAATATTTCACCACCAGCAGATTTCACTGAGGGAATGGTAGAAAAAGATTCTCTCTGCTTTATATATCTAGCCAACAGCTTCCCTGCTTTGTCCCCTGACTCAAGGTATGACTGTCTTGCCCTGAATATGTGCATCCGCTTTCTAATTTCATTAGTCATTTTTAGGTAAAAATGCAGGGAAAAAAATGCGTGACAGAATCACTATGGATTACAATCAGCATTTGTGATGATATGCATCTGAGTGCGATGAAGACATTCAGATAAGCTTGACGTCTTGTCAGTACTTTAGAAAAAGCTCATTGGTCACTTCTTCAAAAGAAGAAGCTCACTGGTCACTTGAGGTGAGCACAAGAGCCGCCCCTGTGACAGAGCATTTTTTTTCTGTCATGTTGGATCCTTTTTTACGTTGCTGGAACCATTAACTCAACAGAGAGTCCCGAAGGTTAAGTGATTAACGACCTCCCACTGGCAGACGTTAGTGCGCGCTTCACCTTCCTCTGCTTGGCTGGCCGTTATGTTAATAAAGCTGACACCTGAAAATCACTGGAAAAATAGTCGGTTAGTGTGACGCCAGCTTTAAGAGTCATGCACTATTATTATATAAAAGTTTAGATGAAACAAGACAGCATTGTGTGAGGAACAGGCCAAAAAGGTAAATGTTTTTGAAGTGATAATCTGCTGTTTTACTTGTGATTTGTGTGAAAGGGAATAAAAGTAATTATTGTTGTAGGTATAACAAATGTAAAGTAAAATTTAGGTATTGTAATGTGATTCTATGAGACCAGGTTGTCTCCTTTTGTGTTCTACAGAAGTGAAGTAAATGATGACAGAATTTTCCATTTTGGGTAAACTATCCCTTAATGGCTTGTTTGTGCGATGCTCAATAATTAGTCAGTTAAAAAGTTGGAGGAGATCGCAAACATTTTGCAAAGTTAAAAAGTGAGTACAACACCTCAGCAAAAAAGAGCTGAGAGGCTGATGAAACAGGGGTCCACTTAAAACAAATCCTTACACGTCCCTCAATCATCAAAGACAATACACACGGCTCTCCCCTTACACACGCTTGCACGCACGCTATGCTCTGACATGGCAGCATTAAGGTTTGAGACCAGATTAATATCTAACGGGACTAGCAGACAAATTGAAAATCTCGAATCTCTGTATGTTTGCCTGATACATTCAGCTGATGTCTCATCCAGAAGCTCAGCATCTACGGTTGCCCATTATAGTGTGCGTCAAGCTCTAAATATAACCTTCCAATGACCTACTTTTCCCTTTAGGATTTGTGTGTATTGTTTGCTTGAAATGAAAAGAAAAGAATAAAAAGCTTTAAAATTGTTCAGAGCATTTATTTAGGAAATCAGATTTGGAGCCTAAACCATGTTTTTTTTCTCTCCTGATGAAGAATCATAGGAAGCAGAATGGTTTTGTGACAGGTGTAAGGAGGGTATCAGCAGCCATGGGTTGCGTTTGTTGACTGTTGTTGTGTTTCCGAGTCTTTATCCCCTCTGGGACCAGATGCATGGAGAGACGCAGAGCAGGGCAGCTGTAAAAAGGAAGTCAGAGATATCGGCACTGAGGAGATTGCTCTGACATGCTTGTCGGATTCTGTTCTGACCAATGAGGTTACCACAGGCGATGAAAAATGACACTTCCTGCGGTCTCTTCCTTCCTCACTCACTCTTTCTTAGTCCTGTTGTTAATAAATGCAACCTGTCAACCTGAGTTACTCCGAAATGTCCAGAAGCTCAAGATGAAAAAGAACCTCAAGAAATTAGCAATCAGTCGTAGGCTTATGCAACGTAACCCTGCATTTCAAATGACTTGAGCATGAAATGAGCTTCTTATTTGATGAATCTCTAAAAAGATGGACTGTTTCCTGTGGTAGTTTCCCTTGCCCCTCGCTCTCTCTTTCTCTCATGTGATTTGATAGTGGAACGAGTGAATTCAACAGGCAGGTCAGGAAAGTGGGAGGCTCATTGCCTCTCCAAGCTTAGATTCTCTGACATGCATGTTTATACACAGCCCCCAGAGTATATACTACAGCCCCAATGAAACAGGATTCTCTAGTAACACAACAGCAGTAGGGACTTGCAGGTACTGCCATTGGGAGGTTTTTACATACAGAAAATACTGTACATTGTGATAACTGTGTGCACTGATGTAATATTTATTCAATCAATTTTCACAAGACAAGGCATAAAACAAAGAAAGATTCCCATGCCGGTTGATGATTTGGAATGATTCAACAGCACAGCAGTAATTATCTATGCAGGGTGACTGTGAAGGTTTCACATCTGCTAGTCTGAGAGGACTAGATGAAACCTCTCATCAGAAATCAAAGTGGAGTGGAGTATTTTCTAATCTTATCCAGCCTGATCTCTTGAAATGCACGTGACAATGGCAACAGTTTTGCAAACCATAATTATGTGCCTCATTACACGTTTTGCTGCAGTTTCGCAGGGAAATGTCCAGTGGGGGGCGCCAAAAGCGAGTGATGTTGGAATCAGAAGTGGTTTTAAGGTGAATATTAGATTGATGTTTTAATTAGAAAAACGTGTTTCTCTAACCTAAAACTTTAACCAATAGTGTTCTTACAACAAATCAGAAGTGAAGAAAATAGATATCCTTACCCTTAACCAACACATAAACCTAACTGATAGTGTCCTTAAATATAACTGAGGTTAACAACACAGACATCCTTACCCTTAACCAATGCCTAAACCTAACCAATAGTGTTCAAAAATATAAATGAGAGGTGAACAAATCAGATATCCTTACCCTTAACCAATGCCTAAACCTAACCAATAGTGTTTTAAATACAAATTCGACATGAAAAGGACATTTACTGAAGCAACCATGTCATTTTGTGTTGCTTCTATGGCAGTTTTGCTTCACTTTCACTCAGAGCGTCCTAAACTGGGCTTGAGGATTGGTCTCTTAGTGCAAAGTTCAACACTCCCGTGTTGAGCTACCGTGCAAGCTAATCATGTTGGAATAAGTGTGTAAATGTAGGTGGGTCTATAATACAAAGGTGCATTAGAGTATAAGTGTTTTTCAGTATCATGACATAGCAGGGTGTGAGTAATAGAGCGAAAAATAAGTGTTAATAAAGTCATAATCAGCTGCTGTAGTCGTGATTTGTGTGAAAGTGAATAAAATGCACAGTTGTTCAAAACAAAATCAAATCAAATCAAATCACTTTATTGTCACACAGCCATATACACAAGTGCAATGGTGTGTGAAATTCTTGGGTGCAGTTCTGATCAACATAGCAGTCATGACAGTGATGAGACATATACCAATTTACAATAACATCAAATTAACACAACACAATTTAAACATCTGTTATACACATAATTACACTCAACAATATACAAATAATAACATACATACAGTATACAATACGCTGTTTTTTTTGTTTTTTTTTACTATATAGATACACATTATTCAATAAAAATTAAAAATAAAAATATATAAAAAAAAGTATATATATATATATATATATATATATATATATATATATATATATATATATAGAATGTACAGTATTGTACTGTATTGACATTCAGGCTGTCGGTTGATAGTCAGTTGTTAAGAGAGAACATAATATAATAATAATAATATAATTTATGACAGTCCGGTGTGAGATATAAGAGTAAGGGTAATAAAGTGCAGTGCTGATGTATTTTGATCGTGGGAGATCAAGAGTTCAGAAGTCTGATTGCTTGGGGGAAGAAGCTATCATGGAGTCGGCTGGTGCGGGTCCTGATGCTGCGATACCGCCTACCTGATGGTAGCAGTGAGAACAGCCCATGGCTCGGGTGGCTGGAGTCTCTGATGATCCTCCGAGCTTTTTTCACACACCGCCTTGTATATATTTCCTGGAGGGAGGGAAGCTCACCTCCGATGATGTGTCTGGCAGTTCGCACCACCCTTTGCAGTGCTTTGCGGTTGTGGGCGGTGCTATTGCCGTACAAGGCGGAGATGCAGCCAGTCAGGATGCTCTCTACAGTGCAGGTGTAGAACTGTGTGAGGATGTGGCGGTTCATTCCAAACTTCCTCAGCCATCTCAGGAAGAAGAGGTGCTGATGAGCCTTCTTCACAACGTCTTCAGTGTGGATGGACCATGTGAGTTCCTCAGTGATGTGGACACCCAGGAACTTGAAGCTGCTGACTCTCTCCACCGGTGCTCCATTGATGGCGATGGGACTGTGTTCTCTGTCTTTTCTTCTGAAGTCCACCACAAGCTCCTTTGTCTTACTGACGTTGAGGGAGAGGTTGTGCTCCTGACACCAGTGTGTCAGAGTGTGCACCTCCTCTCTGTAGGCTGTTTCATCATTGTCAGTGATCAGGCCTACCACCGTCGTGTCATCAGCAAACTTAATGATGGCATTGGAGCTATGTGTTGCCACACAGTCATGTGTGTACAAGGAATACAAGAGTGGGCTGAGAACACAGCCCTGTGGGGCTCCAGTGTTGAGGGTTAGTGATGAGGAGATGTTGCTGCCTATTCTAACCACCTGGCGTCTGCTTGACAGGAAGTCCAGGATCCAGCTGCACAGCGAGCTGTTTAAGCCCAGAGCCCGGAGTTTCTCATCTAGCTTGGAGGGCATCTAGCTTGGAGTGTTAATAAAGTCATAATCAGCTGCTGTAGTCGTGATTTGTGTGAAAGTGAATAAAATGCACAGTTGTTGTAGCGCCTCTAGTGTTCATTTCACCAGGAAACTGCCACAAAATGTATAAAGCGGCACGTAAAACTCCATTTGCAAAAATGAAGTTATAGTAACATTCATTCTATGAGACTAGGTTGATCTTATCGTATTGTAGTCAAAGATTTTCAAGTCTGCTTTGATGCAGAATATATCCATGCAAGATTTTTTATATAAGTGAAGGTCCCCACAATCTGTATTCAGAATTTTTACTTTTATGTTGATATAAGTCATATGATATCAAAGCAAGCTCTGAATTTAAGTATGATAGGAATACACCAAGAATCTCCTCATGTTGTCATATTTGAAGCCATCTGCTGACCAGTATCTGCCCTTTGGGAGGAGATAAAGGACTGGAAATTTCCTGAAGCATAAATCAGGATTTCTAAACTTCCAGAGAGTCCCAGGAGTGATGCCCCTGTAATATTACCAGGTTGCAAACACAAATACAGAAGACATATTTCAAAGTCTATGGGATTCAAAGGTATATTCAACATTTAATTACAACAGTGACAATAAAAACAAATCATTTAAGCTAATTAAATCTAGATTATGAGACTGTGGTCTGAAGCCTTAATTCATACCTGTATTCTCATCCAGCAACAAGGATGCTATTAGGTGCAGAAAATCCATTTTATAAAAGGTTAAAAAAAAGAAGCGTGTTACCATAGCAACAGAAACAAATATTGTTTAAATGATGACAAACAGTATGTCTCTGAACCTCCACCTACGCGTGTGCTTGAAAAATACAACCTCTCAGAACCCATCAACGTGGCAACTTAGTGAATTCTCACAACACTAATGGCTGGCAGAAGTCTTGGCTTAAATAGGTCATGGCAGGGGGATAATTGTATTAAGTCTGCTGCAAATAGACTAGGAATTCAAGCAGGCTTCCTGTATTTGACATTTACAAAAAAAAAAAAAAGAAAAAGAAAAAAAATCCTCATAAAGCTGTTTAAAACAATTCTAGCAATTGTAGAATAATTAAAAAGCTACTGTATTAAGAAATGCAGATAAAAACATTATGTAAACTATTTAAGATGTTTATTTGACATTAAATCAGCACCTGTCACAGCCCTGCATGCAAATCTGATTCCAGTGGAGAAGTTTTAGCCATTAAATACATCCAGCAGCAAAGCATGGGATGTTTAACTTTCGCAGAAATGTCCCCAACTTCATTCAGTGCCCAGATGCAAAGAAGCAAGAGAGAAAGAGATGTGTGAGAGAGATGAGAAGAAGGAGAGAGTGACAGACAGACAGATATGAGTGACAGACAGACAGATGAACAGGAAAGGGGGCATTGGGGGGGGTTGAGGGGGAGGATTAACTTACTGTTCTCATCTTATTTTGGCTGGGTGGTGTGAGTGTTTTATAGATGTCATGGCTTGGCCATCGTTTCAGGCCAAGTACAAGTTGTACCCTGGAGCAGGGCCAGAACTCAGATCAGGAATATAAACAGGGACAACTGCAAGTAAGGAGCACCGTTGCAATAGCAACAGGTACAGTATATAAAATGTATGAATTTCATTGCATTATATACAAAATATTAAACTAAGTGGCATCTGCATACAAATCGTGCTAAAGCTTTTCTAAGAAATAACTTTTCTTTAGGCAATTTCTTTTAACCAACTGGTCTTAAGATCATTTTTAGTGGTTGCATGAAGTCCAGTCCCCTCAAGTGCACATAAGTACCCTAGCAGAGTAATTACAGGTGTAATTTTACACATTAACTATGGACATGCTCCATTAAATTTGACTTCCAAAAAATGTCCTATCTGTCTTAAAGCTGCAGTATGTAAGATTCAGAAACCCTTGTTATTAATGACACCTGTGGCCATTAAGTGAACTGCAGCCAGCTACCTGTTGCTCGTGCTTGTGCACACATTCCATAGGGACGCGAGCGAGCGAGCATTGACCAAAACAGTGACGTAACGTACAAAGAGATAATGTGATTCACCAACATCATGCTGACAGATGAGGTAGCATAATTAAAATTACACAATTATGATTGTTTCACTACAAACTTTGAGATTGTATATTATATTTGACTCTGCAGTGCTGGAACAGGGCTAAAACAAAGTGTGGATATAGGTCTGACTATGCAAGACTGTAGTTTGAAGTAATCACTTTTCTTTGCATGATACATTGACTGCATTTATACGATAGCCTATGTCGGTGTTAGCTAGCTAGCCAGCTTTATCAATAGCTGTTAGCTAAATTTGGTGGATGCCGACAGTAGCTGTTTATAAATAGGCTGTACATTATAAATATGTTGACACAATTCAGTATTGATGTGATTCCATCACAACTGTCATTTTGATATATCGATGCGCTATTGTTTTATAATAATAGAATGTACATATTTTCTGTATAACCAAGTTACGTTACACTAATGAATGGTCTTTTTGCATTATCTTGAACATTGTCCAGCATTTGTTTCATGTGTTATTGTAGTTTAGGTAAAATTACACAGTGCAATCCTTATGGCACTATATTTCACATGCTTTACAGTTATGTAAGCTTACCTGACCAATAAGAAGAATGCAAATTCAGCGTCAGAGGTCCCTCCAGGAATCAAATGCCCTGCCGATGTTCACTCTAATTTTCGCTCGACCGCGATCACGTTCCCACTTAGCCAGACTGGATTCAGTAGATACATGTTTTTTTTTTTTTTTTTGGCTTACTCCGAGTTTGTGTAGGAGTTGGTGTTGTGCTGGGAGCTGTACGTTTGCTGGATTCCATCTCTAAGATAACGTTACGTAGTGTTGCAGTTTGTTGTCATTGTTGAATAGCGGAAGAGAATCTATTACTGTCTGAGGCAAAGCTCTCGGGAGTGCGCATAAACGTCACATCCTTTGGATTTTCCCGGCAAAAGCGACCTGCTCCCTTTGCATGAAAATCAGTCTACAGGCTTTAATAGGCAACCTTGGAAGTCCGGGAAGGGCTCATTTTTTAAGTTGCGTTACAAGCCGTTCACACATTGGCAAAAAAAGGGCGAATATTACATGAAAATTGTTACCTATTGCACCTTTAAGTTTGAACAATATATAATTTTTTTTATTTGAAACCTAACAAACTACTTTTGATAAAATGTTATAGCTTAAAAAGTTGTCTTTCTTTCCTTCAAATTATATTTTGTTATATAATGCAAAGACATGCATTTAAGTGGCTAAAGTGTCCAAATACTTTTTGGGGCCACTGTATATATTGATGAATGCATGGAACAGACAAATTAATTGCCATAGCAATCTAGTCTTGCCTCTCATCCCTGTGAACACTTGACTGCTCATACATAGTTCAGTCATGACAACTCTTGGAAAACATTTTAAGGGGTTATGACATACTCTTTTTTTTTTTTTTTAATCATTTTATTACTTTCCCTGAGGTCCACTGATAATGTAAGTTAAGTTTTTAGTTTTGCACCAAAACAGTCAAAATTTAGAAATACATGATAATTTTCCACCCTGTCTCTGGTCCTGTGTCTGAAACACTCAGATCTGTCCTAAGTGCCTCCTTTAAACTTCAACATAAACGCCCACTTTTATGATTGGCTAACATTGTGCAGTCCCACAAATACATCCATATATGAAACTCAGTCGGAAAAGAATGAACCAGCTCCACAACATTATAAAACAAAATTTCAGGGTTTAAACATAACGCACATCCAACATATTGCATCCAAATATATTAAATTGTTCACTAACTGTAAGCACAGCACATCCCAGCCATTAACTTTCAAACAGTCATGACATATGAAAAATTCATGAATGAAACTTTTTTTTTATTATTCACGGTTTTACGATTGGGTCCAATAATGCTTTTAACTATCCTTCAGTAACAGTTCCTTTGCAAAGCTTGAATCGTGTTATGACAAGCAATCCACACTAATATGAGCTGTAAAAAAAATACATACATAGTCCAAAGCAAGAAGAACAAGAAACGCACACACATACTGTACAGTATCATTGTGCACTTATGTGCAAATTGCTGGAAACGCATGAAAAAGGTCAAAGACATCCATCTAGTGCATGTTTACATACGCCGACAATTAAAAGTTTCGCAGACTGGCACGAAACAGCAAGACACAGAGCAGTGGAATGAAAGAGAATGGCTCTCCTTTTGAGAGCTGTAACTTGACACCGTGTCTTTTCAAAGCAGTACCAGATAAATGACAATGGTCAAAAAAGTCTGTCTAGTGCATGTATACAGTGCATCCGGAAAGTATTCACAGCGCTTCACTTTTTCCAAATTTTTTTATGTTACAGCCTTATTCCAAAATGGATTAAATTAATTATTTTCCTCAAAATTCTACAAACAATACCCCATAATGACAACGTGAAAGAAGTTTGTTTGAAATCTTTGCAAATTTATTCAAAATAAAAAACGAAAAAAATCACGTACATAAGTATTCACAGCCTTTGCCATGACACTCATATTTGAGCTCAGGTACATCCTGTTTCCACTGATCACCTTGAGATGTTTCTACAACTTGATTGGAGTCCACCTGTGGTAAATTCAGTTGATTGGACATGATTTGGAAAGGCACACACCTGTCTATATAAGGTCCCACAGTTAACAGTGCATGTCAGAGCACAAACCAAGCCATGAAGTCCAAGGAATTGTCTGTAGACCTCTGAGACAGGATTGTATCGAGGCACAGATCTGGGGAAGGGTACAGAAAAATTTCTGCAGCATTGAAGGTCCCAATGAGCACAGTGGCCTCTATCATCCGTAAATGGAAGAAGTTTGGAACCACCAGGACTCTTCCTAGAGCTGGCCGCCTGGCCAAACTGAGCGATCGGGGGAGAAGGGCCTTAGTCAGGGAGGTGACCAAGAACCCGATGGTCACTCTGACAGAGCTCCAGCATTTCTCTGTGGAGAGAGGAGAACCTTCCAGAAGAACAACCATCTCTGTAGCACTCCACCAATCAGGCCTGTATGGTAGAGTGGCCAGATGGAAGCCACTCCTCAGTAAAAGGCACATGACAGCCTGCCTGGAGTTTGCCAAAAGGCACCTGAAGGACTCCCAGACCATGAGAAACAAAGATGGAACTCTTTGGCCTGAATGGCAAGTGTCAAGTCTGGAGAAAACCAGGCACCGCTCATCACCTGGCCAATACCATCCCTACAGTGAAGCATGGTGGTGGCAGCATCATGCTGTGGGGATGTTTTTCAGCGGCAGGAACTGGGAGACTAGTCAGGATCGAGGGAAAGATGAATTCAGCAATGTACAGAGACATCCTTGATGAAAACCTGCTCCAGAGCACTCTGGACCTCAGACTGGGGTGAAGGTTCATCTTCCAACAGGACAACGACCCTAAGCACACAGCCAAGATAACAAAGGAGTGGCTCCGGGACAACTCTGTGAATGTCCTTGAGTGGCCCAGCCAGAGCCCAGACTTGAACCCAATTGAACATCTCTGGAGAGATTTGAAAATGGCTGTGCACCGACGCTCCCCATCCAACCTGATGGAGCTTGAGAGGTCCTGCAAAGAAGAACGGGAGAAACTGCCCAAAAATAGGTGTGCCAAGCTTGTAGCATCATACTCAAAGAGACTTGAGGCTGTAATTGGTGCTAAAGGTGCTTCAAAGGCTTTTGAGTATTGAGCAAAGGCTGTGAATACTTATGTACATGTGATTTTTTATTTTTATTTTTTTTTAATAAATTTGCAAAGATTTCAAACAAACTTCTTTCATGTTGTCATTATGGGGTATTGTTTGTAGAATTTTGAGGAAAATAATAAATTTAATCCATTTTGGAATAAGGCTGTAACATAAGAAAATGTGGAAAAAGTGAAGCGCTGTGAATACTTTCCGGATGCACTATGTGTGTATATATATATATATATATATATATATATATATATATATATATATATATATATATATATATATTATAATAATAATAAAAATGATCAAAATAGTCCAGATGGGTCCCCTATGGTGTTCAGGAATAGTCAGTAGGCCACACCAGGCCTGTCTGTCCTGCTCTCTCTGTTTCTGAACTGAGCCCCAGTGGGCAGGGCCAAGGGTGTGATGATGTAAAGAAGGTGTTGATGTTGTTATTGTAGAGGCTGTCATGAATTAATGGGCCCCCTAGTGACGTTGGGATGTCGCGGAAGTAGAGAACGAGGCGTTTTTGCAGCTTGTTTTCAATAAATGCTTCTGCATTGGGGATTAAGTTTTGATTTACAGTATGTTTTTATAATAGAATGACCTCTTATATGTCAAAATATCAAGGAAAATTGGATTCCTCATGACATGAACCCTTTAAGGTGTAACAATTTAATAGCAAGTTGGTGGGATTGGTCTTGGTGGACTAAACCTGCTTACTCTGCTGCAGAGCAAGTACAAAGACTTGCTGCTGCTAGAACATAGAAACGTGCTGAAGAGGAGGAGGGTTTTTGAGAGAAACTTGTGCAGCACACTGCAAACTACTTAGGTAATTTACATGTTATACAAAGATTGAGTAAGCAAGCTGATTGGCTTAACATATAACATGTCAAAAGACCATCAGCTTGTGCCATGTAGAGTTTCATGACTGAACTTAGAATGATTTATTTAGAAAATATAATTCTAGGTTTTATTGTCTTAGCCTGTTCACCCTTCCATGAAATGTTGGGAAAAGAGAAAACAAAGGTTCCCTATCTGTCACTCACTCGACATTGTGTCGATGTAGTGACACTAGGGGTCACTCTTGGGAGCCCGAAACACCTCTGGTCTTTGATAAAAGGCCAATGAAAATTGGTGAGTGGTAATTGCATACCACTCCCCTGGACATACGGCTATTAAAGGAGCTGGTATGCAACAATTCATTCAGATTTTCTCTTCGGAGCTGAACGGTCAATGCTCACTGAGCTGAATTCCCACAGCTGTTCATTCACCTTTGCTGGATCTGATGGTGCATTTCAGCGGCTTCTCCCCCTCTGCACTGGTGCACTGCAGGGAACGCCCCTGGGCGCTTCGGCAGAAATAAAAGAGTATATTTCTCTAAAAGACTATATTTCTCTAAAAGAGCAGCATACACGGAACTTCTTTTTAAAGACGCGTCTTTTTAAAGATGCCTTCCATTTGTGTGTTATTCCTGTTTGCGGTTGTTATCTCTCGCCTTCTGACGGCCACGATCACTGTCTTTCATGTCTGGGCGCTGCCCACACGGAGACAGCATTCGTGGAAGGGTCATGTACTTATTGCGAGAACATGTCCATGGCAACGATGCGGTCGCGGCTTGCCTTTGTAAGAAAGCAAGCCACCCCAGAGGCTCCCCGCCTCGGTCCTTCTACCCACGGGTATGAGGCCAGCACGGCTAGCACTGGGGGCGGTTTGGGGACCCCAATGGGACCACCTCCGCCGGGTATCCCCCACGGACCTCCCATTCCCCAGCACACTCGTCTGCCCTGATCGGGCTTCCAGTTGAGTCCGCCGGCAACAAAACAGCAATGGTAGCATATGTCAACCGTCAAGGAGGTCTGTGCTCCCGTTTGTATGTCACAACTCGCCCGCCGTCTCCTCCTCTGGAGTCAGCAGCACCTCAAGTCGCTGCGAGCCACTCACATCCCGGGCGACCTCAACACTGCAGCGGATGTGCTGTCACAGCAGGTTACCCTCTGGGGAGAGTGGAGACTCCACCCTCAGGTGGTCCAGCTGATTTGGAGTCAATTCGGGCAGGCACAGGTAGACCTGTTCGCCTCCCAAGAATCCTCCCACTGCCCGCTCTGGTACACCCTGACCGAGGCACCTTTCGGTATAGACGCGCTGGCACACTGCTGGCCCCCTGGACTTCGCAAATATGTGTTTTCCCCAGTGAGCCTACTTGCACAGACCTTGTGCAAGTTCAGGGAGGATGAGGAGCACGTCGTCCTGGTAGCATCCTACTGGCCAACCAGACATGGTTCTCGGACCTCACGCTGCTTGCAACAGCACCCCCCCCCCTTGGCGAATTCCCCTGAGGAAGGACCTTCTTTCCCAGGGACGGGGCACCATCTGGCACCCGCGACCAGACCTCTGGAATCTCCATGTCTGGCCCCTGGACGGGACGCGGAAGACTTAAGCGGCCTACCACCCACGGTGGTAGACACGATCACTCAGGCTAGGGCCCCCTCTACGAGGCACCTGTATGCCTTGAAGTGGCGTCTGTTCGCTAAGTGGTGTTCTTCCCGACTCGAAGACCCCAAGAGATGCGCAGTTGGATCGGTGCTTTCCTTCCTGCAGGAGAGGTTGGAAGGGCGGCTGTCCCCCTCCACCTTGAAGGTGTATGTAGCCGCTATAGCGGCACACCATGACACAGTGGACGGTAAGTCCTTAGGGAAGCACGACCTAATCATCAGGTTCCAATCCCTTCAGACCGTGCCTCGTTCCCTCATGGGACCTCTCTGTAGTTCTTCAGGGTCTATGGAGAGCCCCCTTTGAGCCCTTGTAGTCAGCTGAGCTTAAGGCACTCTCTTTGAAGACTGCCCTCCTGACTGCGCTCACTTCCATCAAGAGGGTAGGAGACCTGCAAGCGTTCTCTGTCAGCGAAACGTGCCTGGAGTTCAGTCCGGGCTTCTCTCACATGATCCTGAGACCCCGACCGGGCTATGTGCCCAAGGTTCCTACGACTCCTTTTAGGGACCAGGTGGTGAACCTGCAAGTGCTGCCCCAGGAGGAGGCAGACCCAGCATCTATTTGGATCGCATGCAGAGCTTTAGAGTCTCTGAGCAGCTCTTTGTCTGCTTTGGTGCACAGCGGAAAGGAAGCGCTGTCTCCAAGCAGAGGATCGCCCACTGGCTCATTGACGCCATAACAATGGCATATCATGCCCAGGACGTGCCGCTCCCGGTAGGGCTACGAGCCCATTCTACCAGAGGTGTAGCGGCCTCCTGGGCCTTGACCAGTGGCGCCTCTCTAACAGACATTTGCAGAGCAGTAGGCTGGGCAACACCCAACACATTTGCAAGGTTCTACAATCCGTTTCATCCCGTGTAGTGGCACGCACAAGGAGCAAAGTCCGGGACAGTTGGCTGGGTGTATCACTTGCGCATAGCGCCTTTCACCTCCCCTGAGCTGAAGACGTGCGCTGTTGACTCCCAGTAGTGTTCACAAACTTTGTTCCCTGGATGATTTCCTCAGAGCACTGTGGCAGACAAGTTTGTGGAGAAACTCGCTGCCGGCTCAGTACATGTGCTAACTAAGCCCTGTATTGGGGTAGGTGCTCCGCATGTGGTGGTTCCCCATAGGTAACCCCATGCGACGTATATCTTCTGCTAATTCATTTCCCTGTTGGTAAACTGCATCTTCCTTGGGCAGAGGCCCTCTGCCCCAGTCACCATGCTCGTAGAAACTCCTCCCCTGTAGGGTAGGACTTCTCCACATGACATACTTCTGACAAAGCTCGGCAAGACCATGTGACGTATTTCCACTCAAAATCCCAGCCCCCCCCCTGCTCTCTCGACTAACGTCGAGTTAGTGACAGATAGGGAACGTCATGGTTACTTACGTAACCTCCGTTCCCTGATGGAGGGAACGAGATGTTGTGTCCCTTCTGCCACAATGCTGAACTACCCGCTGAAATGGCCGGGACCTTGTCTCGGCTCCTCAGCACAAAACCTGAATGAGTGGTTGCATACCAGCTCCTTTTATACCCGTATGTATGGGGGAGTGGTATGCAAATACCACTCACCAATTTTCATTGGCCTTTTATCAAAGACCAGGGGTGTTTCGGGCTCCCAAGAGTGACCCCTAGTGTCACTGCATCGACACAATGTCTCGTTCCCTCCATCAGGGAATGGAGGTTACGCAAGTAACCAGGACGTTGTTTAACATTAAAGCAGTTATGATCAAAAACACTCTCAGAACAGGTGGCTTTTCAGAGGTTTTGTGAGTGATTAATCCACAACAGAAAATCAGTGCTCTCAGTCCTCAGTCCTTAGACAAATAAACAGGGAAAAATGGGAAGCATGTCTAGTTTTACAGTTGAACTCAAAGGTTCCTTGACCTCACTTTGTATTAAAATCAGAGTTATTGCAGTACACTTGCAAAGCCGGGCCATTAACTAAAGTGCAGTTTACAGCTTCTTCTGGCAATGAACCACACATTTAGACAGGAAAAACTAATCTGACTGACAAGTAAATAACCAATCACAGTTTGTTTTGTTTTTACAATTACAATAATAGACCAGCATGGGAAAAACTCGAATAAAAGTCTCTGCAATGGTTGTACACAACACTATAAAAGTGATTAGTGATTATACATTCACCGTAACTTCCTGGCAGATAAATTATACTGCATAACAGACTAGTCTATAAATGCTCTATGAAAAGTTCCGCTTAGGACTACAGTCATAAATTATTGTCATTCCTCTATCTGGATCCTCTCCACATTCACAGGATAAACAGTCTGTGAGCGTGTAGAGTTCACAAATAACAGAGATGTGGTATGCCAGATTCCATTGCTTCACTTCTCTGTTTTCCTGCTTTTAACCTTGGATAGCTCCTATTGGCTGCTTCTTGCATACTTTGACTTTATAACTCTCATAACTCATAATGAGTCATGGTCTGACTGATTTTACCAAAGTCTTCTTGTGGTCTTCATTTTCTCCAAAACACTTCAAGACTACGACAGAGTATTGGCTCTTGATTATTGAAAGTATTCTAGTATTGGTGCATTTCACTTATGAAGAGAATAGGACCATTGACTTTCCCTGGAGCTCTTATTACATAAGAGACCAATACACTTGCAATATGTTTAGTTAAAATCTACAATTCCGTGCTTCCTCACTGTGGTTTAGTGTTCATCTTAAAGGAATAGTTCACCCGAACTTTAAAATTCTGTAATAATTTACCCTCATGTTTTTCCAAACCCACATTATTTTTTTTCTTATTTGTAACACGAAATAAAATGTTTTAATGAATATTACAGCCCGTCTTATCAGTGTAATGGCAGTGCATAGCAGAGGTGGGGAACTTTAGTTACATAACTCACCAGAGTCACAAATTTTAGGATTTGTGACTTGCTTGATTCAATGCAGAAAATGACTTGACTTTGACTTGAGGACCGATGACTTGAGACAACAATGTATTGATACAAAATATCAAAACCACGGAACCACTCATCCAGGTGTTGCATTAACCAAAAATTATTTGTCGTTTACTCATTTAAAAAAACTCAGAATGCTGTCCATCTCTTTGACAGATTAAGTAACCCCCAAAAAACATTTAAACCTATTTAAACCTATGTGACTTCACTCTCTCGCTCTCGCTCTCTCTCTCTCTCTCTCTCTCTCTCTCTCTCTCTCTCTCTCTCTCTACCACCCCCGTGCATGATAATAAAGCACTAAAATGTATAATAACAAAAAGAAAGCTCAAAATTCACAAAAGTTACATTTCGAGCAGAATTCTCATTTAGTGGAGTACCTGTTTTAATATCATATCATAATATATTGTTGTTATCAGACACACTGAAGAAGTTCCGTCTAGTTCTTGAGCATGTATATATATGAATGTTTTCAAACTTTTCAATCGGTTATTTTCTTTAAAGTTGCATGTAAGTTTAAAACTCTGTTTTAGCACAGTGGTTGATTGATAGATAGGTAGAACTTACCTGTTACTCCAATGATAGTAAACCTGACTTTCGGCTAGTCCTTGATGAAAAGCAGTTGCTGCTGTCCGGGGTAGATCACTGCTACGCGCTCCTTCAGTTCACTGTCAAAACAACCGGTTGGCCTTACTTCTTAAATATCTTGAGCTGGCTCTACACTAGCAGACTCAAAACAACTAGTTTTGGCCAGGGGTGTCACACATGCAGACATCGGTGCTAGCAGGCATACCAGGCATAGTCATTTATCTCGATGATGTTGTAGTGCATGGGGCAACCATGCAAATCTATAATGAGCACCTCAGCAAGGTTTTCGATGCACTAGCCAAAAACAAACTAACCCACAACAGCAACAAATGCCTTTTCACTGTGCCAGTTATTGAATACGTGGGGTTCAAGTTGTCGGCAAAGGGCACTTTCCACTCCAATCTAACGTGGCGGCTGTTCAGTCTGTACCCGAACCAACTTCACCAGCTCAGGTGGCTTCATTTTTAGGGATGACAGGCTACCACTTAAAGTTTCTACCCCAGTTTTCAGCCACTACGGCCCCTCTGCGACAGCTGCTCCGGAAAGACGAGCCCTGGGTGTGGACTCAAGCATGTACAGAGGCTGTGCGCACTCTCAAGGCACAACTCACCTCGCCCCCCAGTACTGTCACATTTCAGCAACTCCTGTAACACCTTGGTCACCTGCGATGCATCCGCCACAGCCATGGCTCTGGCGAGAAGCAGACAGGGCATGGGACTTCGGAGACCTGAAGGCGGCCGAGTCGCGCCATGGCAAGATGTGCTTAATCGCCTCAGCCAGCTTCCTCACCATCGAGAACTGATGGCCGAAATCCTCAAAGGTGTCGCCATAAAGCCCCCCTTGGGAGATGGGTGCATCGAGAAAGCGGACTTTCTCGGTGTCACGCATCTCCACAAGGTTGAGCCACAGGTGCCACTCTTGGACCACAAGAGTGGACATCGTCTGGCCCTGGGCATGCGCCGTGATTTTCGTCGCCCGTAAGGCGAGGTCGGTTGCAGTACGCAGTTCCTACATCAGCCCTGGGTCGGTTCTACCCTCGTGCAGATCTTTCAGCGCCTTGGCCTGGTGGACCTGCAGGATGGCCATGGCATGCAGGGTGGAAGTGGCTTGACCCATGGCCTTGTAAGCCTTCGTCATTAATGAGGAAGATAACTTACAGGCCTTGGAAGGGAGCCATGGTCGGTCGCGCCAGGTGGTTGTGCCCTGCGGGCATAAATGCCCCACTACGGAGCACTCTACCTGGGGGAGCTCGACATATCCCTTAGCCGCTGCGCCGTCGAGGGTAGTCAGAGTGGACGAGCCCGCAAAGCATGTACGGGCAGAAAAAGGTGCCTTCCACGACTTCGTTAACTCCTCATGCACTTCCGGGAAGAAAGGCACCAGGGTGGGGCACGGCCGTGAGTCATGCTCCGAGCCCAGAAACCAATCATCCAGCCACGAACGCTCAGGGCAGGGTGGAGGGTTACACTTCAGCCCGATGTTCGCAGCTGCCCGGGCAAGCACGGCTGCCATCTCAGCGTCCGCCTCATTCTGTGCTCTACCGCCCGTGGGCGGGAGCTCAGCAGATTCATCCTCTTCCGATAGCAGAAGCCCACCCTCCGATGCTGTATTGTTTAAATCCTGAAATTTAGTTTTATAATGTTGTGGAGCTTTGTTCATTCTCTTCCAATTGAGTTTCAAATATGGCTGTATTTGAGGGGCTGAAAATGTTATCATAACATTGGGCATATACGTTGAAGTTTAAGGAGTGTTTCAGTCAGAGGGCCAGAGACAGGGTGGAAAACTATCATATATTACTAAATTATGCAAAACAAACTTTACTTACATTATCAGTGAAAAAAAAACAGCATTCATGACCCTTTCAAAGTATCTCCTTTTGTGTTCAGCATAAGAAAGTACAGGTTTGGAAGGTGATGAGGGTGAATAAATTATGACAGAGTTTTAATTTTTGGGTAAACTATTCCTTTAATTGTTAATGATTTCTGGACCTTCCCTCTGTTTGCTCTTGATTCAATGGTTTATGCAATGTAAAAAATCGCTTTGTGAAAGGTTCTTAGCTCTCTTGGAAAGGAGGAAGCGGGAGACAATGAATCCAACTCAAAGATGTTATTTATTTTACAAAACTCAAAACTACGCTTTCCAGCGGTAAACATTCAAACACGCTTTTCAGTGGCAAACAATCAAACACAATGTTAATACGAACAGCACTGTCTCAGGGTGTGTGAAGCTCTCTCTCCCTCTCTGGCTTCTGACTTGCCCTTAAATCCATCTCCAACTCTCACTGCAATGACAAACAGCTGTTAGAACCAATCATTGACAGGTGATAATCCTTACCATTCTCATCTCCTGATCTTGCTCTTCATTTACACACCGGCGCTCAACCACGCCCCCACTACCACATACCCCCACTGCCCGACTCAGGCCAGGGAGCCATCCGGCCTGCCCAGTACTCCCCCCCATTTATGGAGAGGAAGTCTGCAACAGCCATCTGCGCCCCCGGCCTGTGGACCACCTCGAACTTCTACGGCTGGACAGCCAGATACCAACAGCTGATACACCTGGGACAACACAGCTCCCAACACCCTGTCCAATGCATCGGCCTGTAAAACAAAAGGGAGAGCAAAATCCAGAGCATGAAACAACGGCCCGCTACAAAGCGCAGCTTTCACCTGCATAAAAGCCTGTTGGCATGGCTCCGACTACTGGACCAGGTCCGGGGCTCCCTTTCATCATTCAGTGGGCTGGTGATATCCGAATAATTAGGTGTCATGGTCCTGTCACCTTGTCAGGTTGGGTTTTTGTCTGATGGGACCGTGACATCATCATCCCATGTCTTGTGTTTTGTGTACGTACTTTGTGTGAGCACACGGGTGCGGTTGTGAGTTACCACTATGCACTCTTCGGTCAGTCTTGTGTCATGTCTGGAGCATGGTGTCTGGATTCTGACTTCCTGTATGGTTCGGTTTCGATCTGTGTCAGGATCCGGACACTTATGCTCCATGTTCTGTTTGTTTTGGTCAAATCGTGTTTACGTTTTCCCTTGTGTTTTAGGTGCTGCTGGCACACGGAATCAGCGTTTCCATTGGTACCCTGGGAACGCTGATCATGCCAACTTTCAGCTGGTGAGCAGCACCTGTCCCTTGTCTGTTCCTGCCTATTTTAATAACCTCATGTGTGTCATGTTCTTGGCTGGATTGTTGAATGTGGTTTAGTGAATGTGTTTAGTGTTAAAGTGTGTCTGGTGTGAAGTAACTTACTTCATTCTCTGCCTAGTTGGTCCTGTCTTGTGTATCTGTTTGGTTTCCCATCTCTGCCTGCATGTCGGGTGTGTGGTTGCCTTCCAGTTTGCAGTGTGCATGTTCTCTGCGCTCACAAATCTTCAACGGAGGATTCCTCATATCTGCTCGCATGTCGGGAGTGTGGTTGCCTTCCAGTTTGCTGCGCGTCAGCTGCGCTTCAGCGGAGGTTTCCTCGCTGCTCTGCTCCTTACTGTCATGGCGCGTGTGATCACCTGAGGGAGCGCTCATCTGAGAATTCCCCATTACTTTGCTGAAGTTTATTATTTACTGTAAATAAATCCTTTGAACTGTTCCTCTGCTCTTGGGTCTCTGTCTCACTCTCGCTTTGTCTGACAGACACCTAAATATTAGGTACAAACCTAATATAATAGCCAGCCAGCCCCAGGAACTGTCTCACCTCCTTTTTGGTCTTGGGTCTCAGACAGGTCGCAATCACTGCTGTCTTATTAATTTCAGGATGCACCTGCCCATGACCCAAGTGGAACCCCAGATACCGTACCTCCACCCATCCAATTGCACACTTCTTGGGGATTGCTGTGAGTCCTGCCCGTCGCAGCGACCTCAGAACTGTCCTCAGATGCTGCATATGCCGCTGCCAATCATTACTGTATATAATAATGTCATCCAGATAGGCAGTGTCATATGCAGAGTGTGCTCTGAGGACTCGGTCCATAAGGTGCTGAAAAATAGCTGGGGTCCCAAACAAACCAAACAGAAGGGTCACTGTGGGATTCTTCTATTTCCCCCATATCGAGCATGGCCTTTAATTCTTCCAGAACCACTTATTTTTGTGCTCGGGTAACCGTTAGGGACGACTGCATACCACTACCCCTGGGGTTGTTTTGATATGGTGTTCTATGAGGTTCGTATGACTGGGAAGGGGTGAAAACATGTCGGAGAATTCTCTTTGCAACCAGGCCACATCCATGACTTGCGACGGTGGGAGGTGGTCATCGCAAGTGACGAGGTGCCTCGATTGGCTTATAAGTTCAACTCCAGCCTGAGCTCCTCCCTCTCTGGAACCATCATCACCAAGGACACGGGGACTGCCTCCCTCTATGGTTTTAAGAGGTTGAGGTGGTAAATTTGCAGTGCTCTGCCCCTATCCAATCATTTAACCTCATAATTGACTTCCCCGACTCACCATGTGACCTCAAAGGGCCCTTGCCACTTTGCAAGTAATTTATAGCTTGATGTGGGTAGTAAAACAAGGACTTTATATCCCTGTGCAAATTCCAGTAGCCAAGCTCCCCTGTTATACAGCTGGGACTGACGTTCTTGAGCCTGTAGCAAATTCTCCTGTGATAGCTGCCCCAATGTGTGGAGTTTTGCTCTCAGGTCAAAAACGTGTTGAATTTTGGTTTTACTGTTTGAAGGTCCCTCCTCCCAATTTTCCCTCACGATGTCTAAGACACCGCAAGGCTTACATCCATACAATAATTCAAATGGGGAGAATCCTGTGGAGGCTTGCGGGACCTCTCAAACTGCGAATAACAGGGGTTAAAGCCACTTATCCCAATTCCAGGCATCTTCGTGCACAAACTTACGAATCATGTTTTTCAGGGTTTGATTAAACCATTCGACCTAGCTGTCCATTTGAGGGTGGTACACACTTGTCCGAATCGATTAAATACCTAATAATTCATACAGCTCGCGTAGTGTACGTGACATGAAAGTTGTGCCTTGATCAGTGAGGATTTCTTTTGGAATCCCCACTCCGGAGATGATTCTGAAGAGTGCCCCCGCAACACTACGTGCTGAAATGTTGCGTAGAGACACTGCTTCCAGATATCGCATTGCGTAGTCCACTAGAACCAACACAAAGTGATGTCCACATGCCGTCTGCTCTAATGGCCTGACGAGGTCCATACCAATTCTTTCGAAGGGGACCTCGATCAAAGGAAGCGGGCACAAAGGTGCTCTTGGGGTGGCCGGCGGATTTACCAGCTGACATTCATGGCATGCTGCACACCATCTGCGAACATCCCCGTGAATACCCGGCCAATAGAAACGGGCCATTAGGCGGTTCAGTGTCTTTTTCTGCCCTAAGTAACCCGCCATCGGATTATGAAGAACCATCTGGAATAGCATTTCCCGATAGCTCTTTGGTATCAACAACTGGGTTGTATCTTATTTTGTCTGAGCATCCTGCATCACTCGATACAACCGATCATTTATAATAGAAAAGTACGGATATGCGAGTGCAATGTCTGGCTGAAGATATTGACCATCAATTACTTTCACTTTGTTGAAGGTGTGCCTAAGGGTTTCATCTCGCATCTGCTCCAAAGGGAAATCCCCTGCAGGGAATCCTCTAAGGGCTGGGGAAGCCTCGGCTTCCCCCTCCCTTAAGTCATCCTGCCATGGAGTTGACGTAGATGGCCCTGGCTCCGCCTCCCAGCCAATGCATCACAAACCACACACCGAGACTCTTTGTTACAGGACCCATCCACACAAATTTCCCTCAATAAAGTGGTAAAGGCCATCCAATTTATACCCAAGATTAGCGGATGGGTGAGGCGGGGACTAACCGCCGCCTTGACACTATATTTTTGTCCCCAGAATTTTATTATTTTTATTTTCTCCCCTTTTCTCCACAATTTGGAATGCCCAATTCCCAATGTGCTCTAAGTCCTCGTGGTGGCATAGTGACCCGCCTCAATCATGGTGAGTCCGGCAGTGGCGGAGGAAGCCACTGGGTGCTCGGCCATCCACAGGCCCCCACCGTCTGCTAAAAGAGCTCCAGGAAGGCCTCCGGATCATCTTGGGGGCCCATCTTGATGAGTGGAACATGGGGCGGGGCAGTCGTGGGGTCCGGGGTCGTAGCGGCAGCCCAACCTGGGGCAGCAAGCTCCAGAGCACCTGCTGGTCCTCCGCTTAGGCCTGGAGCAGCGCAATGAACCTCTGCTCCTGTTCAGTTTGCAGATCGAGGAGGGCCTGATGCTGTGACTGGTGGATGCTGGCGAGGGTCTTGAATACATCCCCCAGAGGTGAGGCATCCATGGTGGTGATCTTACCTCCTGCTCCCGGTTTTTGGCACTAGTGTGAAATGTTCTTAACTCTCTTGGAAATGAGGAAGCGGGAGATGATGAATCCAACTTAAAGGTGTTATTTATTTTACAAAACTCAAAACTACGCTTTCCAGCGTTAAACACTCAAACATGCTTTTCAGCAGCAAACACTCAAACACAACGTTCATTCGAACAGCATTGTCTCGGGGTGTGTGAAGCTCTCTCTCCCTCACTGCTGACTGACTTGCCCTTAAATCTGTCTCCATATCTTACTGCAATGACATACAGCTGTTAAAGACAATCATTGACAGGTGATGATCCTTAACATTCTCATCTCCTGATCTTGCTCTCCATTTGCAAACCGGCGCTCAACCACGCCCCCACTACCACACACTTTCACAGAGATACTTTCAAGGTGTAACCACTTTCAAGGTGTAACCACTCTCTACATCTTCTATGTCTTTGATCACGTATCTTCTGAATGATATACCTTGAAGACAAAAAGCAGGCCAAACACGCTTGGACAGCATGATATACGAGTAACCAGCACAACACGGAAATCAGGATTACCCCAAGAGAAACTGTTAAACATGAACAGGTTGAAGGGTTCGGGGGCTTATGGCTGACAAGTTTATTGAACAGTGGATACCCAATAAACCCCATCAGATGAACCATCTACATGTGAGAAACACCTTAATGTGTAATCTAAATACAACTCCTAACATGATTGTAAATGACAGAAGTGACACATCTTTGCTCATATGATGCAGAGATCAAGGTGACAGAAAAAATAGTGAAAAAGATGGATAGATATAAGGACCAAACGTGATCCAAGATGACGTAATTTCACTCATCAACTAAATAATTAACAAGACTTGACAAGATCTGATGTGTTTTTATGAAGCCGATGTAATGTATCTGAAGCTAGCCTTTTAGAACATAGAGATGCACTCTAGTCTGGGAGATAAAAGGTGTCATGAGTATTTAAGCATGTCTCTTCTGAAAAGTTGACAGCGTGACCCTCAAGGCATGAAGCGATTTGGATCTTTAAAGCTGTGTCACTGAAGGGGGCTCAGCCAAGACTTCACTATAAAACACTCTAATTATATTATCGTGTTACTCACTATCATTGGTGTGCATTCAGATTCAGGAAAAAAAGTCTCAAAGTGTCAAATGAGATTAAGGGTGCTTTCACACAAGAGCTTTTGGTGATAACTCGACTCCATTTGGCGTCAAAGTTCAGTTTGTTTGTTTGGTGTGTAGTCAGTTTTTCAAAAGGACCTCCTTGCGCCTCTTTAGGACTGAGCATCAGTGATCAAATTGAGCATGCTCAAATCCTGTAAGTTCTACCTTTACCATCAAACTTGACATTCTATGTGCTCACTGTTTAAGTTTCTCTGACTTAAATGGTAAAAAAGTTTACTTTATTGATTGTTTTAAGTAATCTAATTTTTTTCTACATTTGATAGTTAAATTGGGGTTGGGGTTGGACCAAGCAGTTGAAACAAGTGTGAAAACAGCTTGAAACACAATTGAGTTTTGTGACTGAAGTTTCTACTCCAGAGTGGTTTCCCCTGTTCAAAGTATTGATTGCCAACATTTTTCAAAACGTAATACACTTGTGCTGGTAAGTTAAAACAACTCAGAATAATAAGAAAGAACCAATCACATGTTGAGTCTTTGATTGCTGCAGTGAACATCCCTGAGATAATGTCTGTGATGAGCAGAAAAGCAAACCACTGCTAAGTGATGACTTGCCTGTCTCTCTGTGTGTGTAAGGCAGTGTGATTGAGAATAAATTGACGAACCCAGAGGTTAAGCCAGGGCACATTTACAAACAACGCACAATCGATTTGGCCAGTGCGTCAGAGTTGCTAGCAGAGGCAGGGGTTGTCATAGTTACATATTAGAATTAACAGTGCACCCTTTCAACTGAAAGGTCAAGGCAATTCGTGTCCAGATGAGATTTCTTGTAGGAACATGTTTCCTTGTGCTTACTCACATTCTACCAGCACACCTGACTGCTGTTCAGCATGAAGGAGGTTGGAGCTGGGGTTTATTTTAATTGTTACTGAGCATTATGTGCAGCTACATAAGGATTTATCAAATTAAAAGTGCTATAATGAAAATTAATGGATCTGTGGAAAAAAACAATTGAGACCAATTACTCTGTAAAGTGGCTTCTGCATCTGTCTATGCTCACTAACTGATCTCACATAAAAATGTGTACGTTCTGAGGTTAATCATGCCATATTATTTTTTGAAATGGAGAACTATTTTATGAAACATTCATGATGATGTACAAGTGTGATAAAAGACCATTATGATCTCAATGCTCTGTGTTAATTTACTGATTTATTTTAGTAACAAATAAAAAAATAAAAAAACAGCCAGAAATGTAATTAACCTCTGTAACTTTTCTTGCTGTGAACTTCTTTATAAATTTAAAGGGATAATTCACCCAAAAATGAAAATTCTTTCATCATTTACTTACCCATGCCATTCCAGATGTGTATGATTTTCTTTCTTCTGCTGAACACAAACAAAGATTCTTAGAATAATGAACGAATTCCAAACAGAAGTGTGCATCCCTATGCCCTGATCCCTCCAAAGGGCTGAGCCACTGAAGTGGGAACTCTGAAGGGAGCAGGGCACTTGCGTCTCATGCATGGCTGTTTGGAACACCCTTGATGAAGGGAGTAATGAAAGACATACGTCACTTTCACTTTATCTTCACCTGAATGTTACCATGACGACGCAGCACAGCTGTTCTAACAACAGGAATCTCTTTGCTATTAATTTGTTGTTTCAAATAAATATACTTTTTGTAATAGTTTTTTTGTTGTTGTTGAAATATTGATATTTGTGTATAATTTAAAATTGCTTACTGTTGCTGTTTTAATAATAATAATAATAACAATAATAATAATCATAGTAATATATCTGTACTGCATAAATGTATATAAAATATACAAATGAACATTTCCCGCCAAAAGTTATTTAGTGCATAGGGTCTTAACAATAAATGAATAATAAACCTCAGGGTTTAGCCTAGCCTGCAGGGAAAAATGGACCCTGAGTATCTCTCTGTTTATGGCAGTGTACCTTCCTCCTTATCCAGGGTTTCGGGACCAGTGTAATAAGGTTTAAAATGGGCAAGGAGGAGGCAGGAACTGGCTGAACAGTCAAAATAATATTTAATTTAAACAAAAAGACACAAACACAAATGCACACACGGCAGCTGCGTGTGGCTCTCTCTCTCCCGAACTGCTGCATTTGGCCGCATTTATCCCTCTCCTTGGCTGATTAGCATGACTGGGGGCCGGGGGTGCGTAGTCACGGCTCGGCCCCGCCCTCCTCCTCGTCACAACTGTAAAAAAAAAAAACAACAACAAAAAAAAAACATTTTGTTCAACAATACAAACAAGAAGTATTTGAGATTTAGTCACTTTATCAGGTGTAAAATATTTAAAAGGAAAAACAACAGCACTAGAAATGGTATGGAGTAAACAGATTTGTTTGGGAAAGGAGCATTGTAAATATATAAGAAATTTCAGGGGCGTTGTCAATTGGAATGCCCCATGATAAGTGGGTGCCCACTATGGTCCACTATGGAATAGCCTAAAATTTTAATTTGTCTTGGCCCTGCAAACATACTTAAAAATAATAAAATTATTATAAATAATCATAAGTTATACACCGATGAGCCAAAACATTATGACCACCTGCCTAATATGTTGTTGGTCCCCTGTGTGCCACCGACCCACTGAGTCTTGGACTCTACAAGACCCCTGAAGGTGTCCTGTGGTATCTGGCTCGAAGACATTAGCAGCACATCCTTCAAGTTCTGTAAGCTGCGAGGTGGAACCGCCGTGGATCGGACTTGTTGGTCAAGCACATCCCACAGATGCTCAATCAGATTGTGATCTGGGGAATTTCGAGGCCAAGTCAAAACCTTGAACTCTTTGTCATGTTCCTCAAACCATTCCCAAACAATGTGTGCAGTGTGGGAGGGAGCATTATCCTGCTGATAGAGGCCACTGCCATCAGGGAATGAAGGGGTGTACCTGGTCTGCAACAATGTTTTGGTAGGTGGCACATGTCAAATTGATGTCCACATGAATGGCCAGACCCAGGGTTTCCATGCAGAACATTGCCCAGAGCATCACACTCCACTGGCTTCCCACAGTGCATCCTGGTGCCATCTCTTCCCCAGGTAAACGGCACACATGTACATGGCCATCCCCATGATGTAAAAGAAAACAGGACTTATTGAACCAGGCGACCTTCTTCCACTGCTCCAAGGTCTAGTTCTGATGCTCGAGTGCCCATTGTAGGCGCTTTTGACGGTGGACAGGGGTCATCATAGGCACTCTGACTGGTCTGCGGCTATGCAGCCCCATACGAAGCAGGTGTTGTGACACATTCCTCCCGTAACCATCATTAAAATTTTCTTTGACTTGTGCCATAATAGACCTTCTGACGGTTTGGACCAAATGGGATAGCCTTCGTTGCCCTTGCTTATTAATGAGCCTTGGGAGCCCAACACTTTGTCACCAATTTGTGGTTTGTCCCTCCTTGGACCACTGTCGGTAGGTACTCACAACTGCTGAACGAGAGCACCCCACAAGCCTTGCCATTTCATAGATGCTCTGACCCAGTCGTCCGGCCATAACAATTTGGCCCTTGTCAAACTTTACTCCTGCCCATTTCTCCTGCATTCAGCATATTGGCCCCGTTTCCACCTGGTATTAAGAAGCATTGCGGGTGATCTGATCACATGTGGTCAGGTGAGACACATGGCTGTTTACACCAGGTCATTTAAATGTGTCTCCTGTGACCACTTGTGTTCGGATTTGGAGGGGAGAGTCTCTGTTTCATGAGGGCATACATCAGTCACTATGTCAGTGTGTTACTGCATGATATTAAAGCACAGCAAATTCAGAAAAGATCAAGAAAGTGAGATAAAAATGGCAATGTGTTTCTCCCAGATGCAGTTTAAATTTAATCTAAGCAAAAACGCAACATGTCAAGCAGAATTATCCGTTATTTTAGATGATTACCCGTATTAAAGGAGTTTGTGCTTGTCATCTGTGTTGGTATCAGCCACATTAAAGAAGATCCGTGAAGCTCTCGTGATTGTGTATGAATCTGCTTTTTTACATTTTCCGATTGGATGGGTATTTCCTTTTAAAGCCGCTCCTAAACAGCAAAGTTTAAACTCTGGTTTTAGCGCAGCAGCTGATTGACAGGTGAGGGGTGGCGCTTCACTGTTGCCGGGACGCGTTTACACCTCAAATGCAATGTGGACACGTGTTTCTGACCACATTCGTATGTCGTTTCTGTGATCCGATCGCGTGATTTTTCCCCCCAAACCACTTTAGCGCAAACCACGCCCAGCAGTCCTGACAAAACACTCAGGAACGTTTTAATTGGTCATCTCAATCACGCATTCACCTGTGAATGGTTCAGACTCCAGAAAGATCGTGAATGGATCCAATGCCGACCAACGGTAAAATAAGCCTGCTGGTAGTTTTCAATAAGGGCGTGACTTGCGCTCAAGTGGTCTGGGGGAAAAAAATCACTTGATCTAATCACAAAACATTTTAGACCCGGTTTAGACCTGTATTTAGGGTTTACCACATGTGATCGGATCACCCAAAACGGTGATGAGGTGGTCTTGTATGTCTATGTCTAGTCGCTTGTGCTGAAAAAGCACACAGAACAGCTCTTTAGAGATCTTACTGTGCAGAGTTGTAGACACAGTCTGATTAAGGTGACCAGATTTCTGAAATGAAAAATTGGGACACATTTCTAGTTCAGTAGTAAATATGTCATTGAAATCGCACGTTACATATCTATTAATTAAAAAAAGGGGACAATTCAGATGTTATGTATTTTGTCCATGGTGAATGAACTATAGTATATTATACTCTGTTGAATATGTCTCAATGAAATTCTGACACAGATGTAAAGTTGATCATTTTTAATTGTCTTCTGTCACATATGACTTTATTCTTTTCTACACTATATACAGTAGATGACACTGTGGCATAAAAGTGAACTAAAAAAACATATATAAAATGTTTGAATATTGGAACTGTTGCAGCTGACTCCACAGCACAGGGAAGCCTGACCTTGATCACACTCTTTACATCACTCTTTGTACTCTCTTCTAAAATTCTGTCTCTTCTCCTCTTTTCCTTAACCTTTTGGTAGGCTGCTAACTTGCTTGCTGGCAAACTGGCAGAGGAATTTAAAAAGAAATTATCTTACTTGATGACCATTTCCCTCAGCATTACAACTGAAATCATATTAAACACTTGCACTATGTATTATATCTGGGCCTGAAATTCATTTCTGAAGGGCTAATTGCCCCCCCATAGATGCCTCATATTGTTGGGGATTTTTCCACTTTGTAGTCATGACACAAAGATATTCAGTATTGTATAATAATAATAATTATTATTATTACATTATTTCACCTAACTGTTTCTATCAATTATCACATATGGTATATCCTATGGACCTGTTTTTCTTAATTATACCTTTTATTTTGATCAACTGTTATGCATTATGATGCTTCTTTTCGGTCACTTGTTTCCCAGCAAACGCAATGTAATCTATGCTGTAATGTGCTGACTTACATTTATTGTTGTTCTTTGCAGATACTTTATTATATATTTAATTTATTTTTCCATGTTATTAATGTTGTATTCTTATTTTAAATGCATTAGTTTTATATAATACATAACAATATAACTTCTTTATAACATAGCTAGTATGTGCCTCACCTCGAAGCTGATAACAATGATGATGATTCTGCTCACTGGTCCAGTTCTTAATGGCAAAACTGGCACGAACAAGAAATCAGTAAAGGAAGATGAATGACTTAAAGCTGCTATAGCGAGCAGCCCCCTCTGTTGGTAAAAATAAACAGCACACAATAAACCTTGTTGCCAGTAGGCTTCAATAGCGGCTTTCTTGCCATGTATTTTCACTTAGTGTACTGTTTTTAACGAGCAGTAAAAAACGAGGACATTTCCGGGGACAGCTCCAGTCGGGGACAGACTGTCAAAAACCGGGACTGTCCCCGGAAAACGGAGACGTCTGGTCACCCCTTTGATATAGATTCGGATGTAAAAGAGGCCAAGACAGTATTTCACTGCTCTATGAAATGTTAACAGTGTAGCTAACTGCTTTTAACTAAATACCTTCATTTGGTATTGTGAATGGGGTAAAGTGTATGTGAAGGTGAGAAAGTGAATGGGGAGTGAAAACAAAAATGGACGTGGTGTACTTGTCATGCCAGACAAGTTGCTGTTGAGTTGTGTAGGGAAGGTAGTAGGTCCAGAGGTGCAGAGGCCAGGTGGTCTTTTTATATTATTCGTGGATCTCAACAACACCTGGATAGGACAGACACAATGCTGGATTCAAGACAGCAGTCACAAAGCACAGTAAGCATCAGGTGCTTCTCATGACATGCTGCTAGCAGTGATCTCTTGGCCACCAGCTCTTTTTTAACCTGGATGTGGAGGGGTACACGTGATTTAGAGAGGGCAGATTCTCTGTCACAGGACTGTGAATATGTCAGACAGAATTGATCACAATCGAACACGCTAACAGGAATTTTATTTTTTTATTTTTTATCATATGATTTTGAGAGACTCAAAGAACAACACTCATTACTCTCATTAGGAAACATCACTGTAGCGACCTACAGTTTTATCCTGTGTAAACAAAATGTCACTTTGGTGCCATATTCAACACTTTTTAAGGTTAAAATAAAAATTCTGTCATCATTTGCTTACCCTCATATTTTTCAGAATCTGGATGATTTTCTGTAGTGGAACACAAAAGGATTTGTTTTTTTTTCTGAATCTCCTAGCTGCTCTTTTCCCTACATATTTACTCGGGAAATCGACCTGTTAGTTCAGAAATGCTTCGCAATGCTTCTTGCGAAGTGTGTATGCGCACAACCTCTGGTTCTGTTCACTCTACCTCACTTTGAAAAGTCTAATTTCATTCCACTAGATGGCAGCAAGCACAAGAAAAAGCACTTTTTGGTAACACTTTATAAGAAGTACACGTTTATAAAGTATTTGTAAAGCATTAGTTAATAGTCAATTGATCATTTATAAATTAATGTTCCTACATTATTAATACTATGATAAGCTATGAACAGATAGTTTGTTATTCATTTGCAGTATATTCACTGCAGCAAATGATTTATTACTTTAATGAAATCGCAGGCTGTTGTGATTAAATAATCACACTAGGACACATGTACAACACATGGGGACAATGTAGTTCTGGCCCAAATGGTTGAAACTCTCACACTGGCCCCGGGCCACCTGGCCATACTTTCTGTTGAACCATGTTAATAAATGTTTAATTAGGCACATATAGCTCTCACTTTAGATTAGGTCATGCAGAATGCTTAGCTAGCAATTAGTCAGTGCTTTATTATGACCTTTATTAAGCGTTAATTGATTTAATAGTAAGTGTTCCTAAAACGTTAATAAACACATTAATTGGGGCCTGGGTAGTTCAGTGAGTATTGATGCTGACTACCACCCCTGGAGTCGCGAGTTCGAATCCAGGGTGTGCTGAGTGACTCCAGCCAGGTCTCCTAAGCAAATAAATTGGCCCGGTTGCTAGGGAGGGTAGAGTCACATGGGGTAACCTCCTCGTGGTCACGATTAGTGGTTCTCGCTCTCAATGGGGGTGCGTGGTAAGTTGTGCGTGGATTGCGGAAAGTAGCATGAGCCTCCACATGCTGGGAGTCTCCACGGTGTCATGCACAATGAGCCACATGATAAGATACGCAAAGTGACGGTCTCAGAAGCAGAGGCAACTGAGGCTTGTCCTCCGCCACCTGGATTGATGTGAGTAACCACGCCACCATGAGGACCTACTAAGTAGTGGGAATTGGGCATTCCAAATTGGGGAGAAAAGGGGATATAAATTATTTAAAAATTATTTAAAATAAAAAATACATTAAAAACACATTAAGCAGAAATATGTATCTAATTCATTACATATTTGATATATTTATTAACTATGAATTTATGCTTTCTTAATGTTCTCATAAACACTTCTTTACTACTGGTTTGCATCAACTAAAATACATCAGTAAGGTATGATTAACAAGTTCTTATTAACTACGTAGCTTATTAATGTATTAATATTGTAGGAACACTCATTTACAGATGTTCAATTAACTATAAACGAATGCTTTACAAATACTTTATAACTCTGTAGTTATTATAAAGTTTTACACACTTTTTAAATATTTTTTGTTGATGTTGTTGTTGTCCTAAATTTGTAAACATGCAATTCTTGTTCTGTTCACCCCGTCTCCCTTCAAATAGTCTTATTTTATTCCCCTAAATGGCAGCAAGTACAAAACATTTTCTCCTCTATCACCTTACGTCACAAAATGCCAATCTGAAATGCAAGTGGCGGTCTAATGCATTTTAGTCCTCGCAAATGTGCTCGTCCATAGACATTCAATTAAATTTTCAGTTCATGCACCACCCTTGATGTTTCATTGAATATCTTAGCCTCTGAGTGGACTAGAAGCTCAAACTATGTGTCATTAGAAAGCTAAGATCCTCCCCATTGCGGTGATATAAAACATTTTAAAACATCAATAGTCCATAACATATATGTCCCATGATTTGTTTAGCATGCTTTTTCTGCTGGATGGCATATTTTGTTCTGGACATACAGTTGTGCTCAAAAGTTTGCATACCCTGGCAGAAATTGTGATATTTTGGCATTGATTTTGAAAATATGACTGATCGTGCAAAAAAACTGTCTTTTATTTAAGGATAGTGATCATATGAAGCCATTTATTATCACATAATTGTTTGGCTCCTTTTTAAATAGTAATGATAACAGAAATCACCCAAATGGCCCTGATCAAAAGTTTACATACCCTTGAATGTTTGGCCTTGTTACAGACACACAAGGTGACACACACAGGTTTAAATGGCAATTAAAGGTGTCTGTGTATAAATAGTCAATGAGTTTGTTAGCTCTCACGTGGATGCACTGAGCAGGCTAGATACTGAGCCATGGGAAGCATAAAGGACTGTCAAAAGACCTGCGTAACAAGGTAATGGAACTTTATAAAGATGGAAAAGGATATAAAAAGATATCCAAAGCCTTGAAAATGCCAGTCAGTTCTGTTTAATCACTTATTAAGAAGTGGAAAATTTGGGGATCTCTTGATACCAAGCCAAGGTCAAGTAGACCAAGAAAGATTTCAGCCACAACTGCCAGAAGAATTGTTTGGGATACAAAGAAAAACCCACAGGTAACCTCAGGAGAAATACAGGCTGCTCTGGAAAAGACGGTGTGGTTGTTTCAAGGAGCACAATACGACGACACATGAACAAAAATGAGCTGCATGGTCGAATTGCCAGAAAGAAGCCTTTACTGCGCCAATGCCACAAAAAAGCCCAGTTACAATATGCCCGACAACACCTTGACACGCCTCACAGCTTCTGGCACACTGTAATTTGGAGTGACGAGACCAAAATAGAGCTTTATGGTCACAACCATAAGCACTATGTTTGGAGAGGGATCAACAAGGCCTATAGTGAAAAGAATACCATCCCCACTGTGAAGCATGGTGGTGGCTCACTGATGTTTTGCATTCTTCTGCATGAAAGCTGCGCACGGGACGCTCTTGGACATTCCAGCACGACAATGACCCTAAGCCCAAGGCCAAGTTGACCCTCCAGTGGTTACAGCAGAAAAAGGTGAAGGTTCTGGAGTGGTCATCACAGTCTCCTCTACTTAATATCGAGCCACTCTGGGGAGATCTCAAACATGCGGTTCATGCAAGACGACCAAAGACTTTGCATGACCTGGAGGCATTTTGCCAAGACTAATGGGCAGCTATACCACCTGCAAGAATTTGGGGCCTCATAGACAACTATTACAAAAGACTGCATTATGTCATTGATGCTAAAGGGGGCAATACACAGTATTAAGAACTAAGGGTATGCAGACTTTTGAACAGGGGTCATTTCCTTTTTGTATGATTGTGCCATTCTGTTACAACCTACAGTTGAATATGAATCCCATAAGAAATAATAGAAATGTGTTTTGCCTGCTCAATCATGTTTTTAAAAATGGTACATATATTACCAATTCTCCAAGGGTATGCAAACTTTTGAGCACAACTGTATAAGATATAACATTGGATTAGACATCCAAACAAGTACACAAACATGAAAAAAAAACTTGTTGGTAAGGTCACAGGGAGTCAGGAAGCGTGTCATTGTGTACAATGTTTTTATTATTATTATTTGGAAATTATTTTTATTTTATTTTTTATTTTATATTGTTTTGAAACTGTTTTGGACTGTTTTGGTTTGTGAACGGCACAAGTATCTCTTGTAAACAATGACATGCTTCCTGACTCCTCCTCCATGTGACGCTTGACCTTACCAACGAGTTTACATCATTCCTCTCATGAGCGCACCTCACAGAGAAATCAAATCAAATCAAATCAAATCACTTTTATTGTCACACAGCCATATACACAAGTGCAATGGTGTGTGAAATTCTTGGGTGCAATTCCAATCAACATAGCAGTCGTGACAGTGATGAGACATATACCAAATTACAATAACATCAAATTAACACAGCACAATTTAAAGTCTAATATACACATAATTACACACAACAATATACAAATAATAACATACACTGTACAGTATACAATACACACAATATAGATACACATTTATATTGTAGATGTACTGAAGCGAACATTTGCATTCAGAAGAACTTTATTTGTCGACTGGAGTCGTGTGAATTATTTTGATGCACCCTAAATATGCATTTTGGACCGTCAAAAAATGGAGTACATTCACTTGCATTGTTTAGAGGAGGAGGCCTGAAATGAAATCCTAAAAGTCTTAAATTCTGTTTTGATGAAGAAAGAAACTCAGATACATCTTGGATGGCCTGAGGGTGAGTACATTATCAGCAAATTTTCATTTTTGGGTGAACTAATCCTTTTAATTTTATTTATTTAAGGTACTGTATGCGATTTACATTTTTTAATTTTCTTTTTTTCATGGAAAGGTATGCAAAAAAAATGTCATACTCCCTGAGAGATATTACTGAAATAAGTCTCTGTGATAACTCTAGACTCTTTAAACAGCAAACAAAAATGTGTCTGTGAACCCCGGACTATGACACTTTCGACCTGTCAATCATTTTGCACATTCTCATATGGGGCTTTTCCACTGCACGGTACGGCTCGACTCGACTCGACTCTGCTCGCTTTTTGGGGGTTTTCCACTGTGGATAGCACCTGGTAATTTTTTTAGTACCACCTCGGTTGAGGTTCCAAGCGAGCCGAGCCGATACTAAATATGACTTCAAAACCCTGCAGATCACTGATTGGTCAGAGAGAATCATCACTACCAGCGTCACTGGATTTGCGACACGGGACATCAACCCGCTAGTTTTAAAGTTAGCAACAGCGATAGCAGTATCATTTGTTCACGCGACTTTGGAATTGTAAAAAGAAATGGCTGTGCGCAAAACAACGCTGTGGTCAATAAACGAGGTGTAGACGTTCCTCACGTTAGTAGCTCTATGGCAGTAGAGGCAGTGTAACAATGACGATCAACCTATAATCCCACCCACGTTGAGGCTGCAGTGGTAAAGCAAGCTCAGAAAAGTGAAGCGAGCAGAGTCGAGTCAAACAGTAACGTGCAGTGGAAAAGTGCCAATAGTGTTGTAGTTGCAGTGAATTATTGAGACTTATTGGCATTTTTAAGCCATGTTGTTCATAACAGATGTCAGTTGAGGGAGCTATTTTGCTGCTGTTGTTTTTAACAACCGTTTCTGCATGATGTCGGTCTCAATAAAGCTAATTTGCCAATCCTGGGGTGGAACTACCCTCGTGCAGTTCCTTTAGCACCTTGGTGGACTTGCAGGAGAGCCATGGCGTGCAGGGTGGAGGCGGCTTGTCCAGCGGTACCGTAGGCCTTGGCCGTCAGAGACCACGTAAACCTACAGGCCTTGGATGGGGGCTTTGGGCACCCGCGCCAGGTGGCGGCGCTCTGCGGGCATTGGTGCACCGCGAGCACCTTTATCCACCGGGGGATTGCTGGGATTGGAGTGTGGGGTTTTGGAAAGAGGGGGCGTGGCTAATCCAATGGCTTAGTCTCTTGGAAGTAAAACGGCTAAAATCGCTCACATCACTTTTAATTAATCAACATATCATGTCTTTAATTTGATTATAATTTTTTTTTGATTGACAGTCCTACTTATAATATAAATATTATAAAACATATTGTGGTTCAAACCACTGCAGCGTTTTGCATCATTCAAACAAAATCCTTGTGCAGGAATGCTGTGTGATCAAAGTTGCTACAATGACATTTCCCTTACGAGACTGCCCTGCAAGGAAAGGAGGTTAAAATGTAATTCTTTACAAATCGCAGGAAAACAACTAGATCAAACTAATTAATCTGAAACATCAATATGCAAATGAGATCATCCGCAAATCTAGATCCCAGAAGAGACTTCTAGAAGCGAACCAGAGCCAAGCTAGCTTTTCATAAGATTTAAGTGTGTAACATTATTGTCATACTATAAAAAGCTTATTTCTGTGAAAGCATCACCTAAGGCTCTGTATTTAGTGACCTGTCTGTATACAAGGGTGCTAACCCTAGCAAGCACTACCATGGATTGAATAGCAAATTAACAGTGGAACAGACAGACTTTGATGCATGCATCTGAAGGTTGCATCTTACAGAAAAGAGGAGGAAAATGAGGGAAAAAGCAACTCAATGCTCTCTAGACTTTGAAGAGCGAAGCCTTTGTAAAACACAGCTGATTTATATATACAAAGCCACAGGCAACTCCCTCACACAAACTGAAGAAAATCAGAAGAGGGTCATGAAACAATCTTACAAGACTATCTTGCATATATAAATGTCTTCTATATGAAAGGCTGGAAGATGGCATGGTTCAGAAGATTTTGATGAAAATCCCAGGTAAAAAAAATATCTTTGAACAAACTCCTGATGGGTTGGCATAACGTCATGGTTACTTGTGTAACCTCTGTTCCCTGATGGAGGGAACGAGACGTTGTGTCGATGTAGTGACACTAGGGGTCACTCTTGGGAGCCTGAGACACCTCTGGTCTTTGATAAAAGGCCAATGAAAATTGGTGAGTGGTATTTGCATGCCACTCCCCCGCACATACGGGTATAAAAGGAGCTGGTATGCAACCACTCATTCAGGTTTTATGCTGAGGAGCCGAGACAAGGTCCGGCCATTTCAGCGGGTAGTTCAGCATTGTGGCAGGAATGTCTCATTCCCTCCATCAGGGAACGGAGGTTACACAAGTAACCATGACGTTCCCTATCTGTCACTCACTCGACGTTGTGTCGATGTAGTGACACTAGGGGTCCCTATACAAACGCCACAACTGGCTGAACTGTGTTACATGAACTGGCGGTGTGTGGTGGGCAGACCACTGTGTGCCTCATAGCCAGCACACCAGGTCGACACGTAACCTGCCCCAACATAGTTTTGAGTGTCGAACGGCCCTTTGGGGACAAGCAGACTGAGGTGTGAGAGCACCAAGTCCCTGTGTGCACACAACATGTCCCGAGAGTGAGCTAAGATTAGCCAGCTGTCGAGATAGTTGAGAATGCAAATGCCCACCTCCCTTAACGGGGCAAGGGCTGCCTCTGCGACCTTCGTGAAGATGCAAGGAGACAGGGACAGGCCGAAAGGGAGGACCTTGTACTGATATGCCTGACCCTCAAATGCAAACCACAGGAAGGGTCTGTGTTGAGGAAGGATCGAGACGTGGAAGTACGCGTTCTTCAGTTCTACCGCCGCGAACCAATCTTGATGCCGGACGATCACCAGAATGCGTTTTTGCATCAGCATCTTGAACGGGAGTCTGCGTAAAGCCCGGTTCAGTACTCGCAGGTCCAAGATTGGCCGCAACCCACCGCCTTTTTTCGGTACGATGAAGTAGGGGCTGTAAAACCCCTTCTTCATCTCGGCCAGAGGGACAGGTTCTATCGCGCCCTTCCGTAGGAGGGTAGAAATCTCCACGCGCAAGGTAGCAGCATTTTCATCCTTCACCAAGGTGAAGTGGATACCGCTGAACCTGGCTGGACACCTGGCGAACTGAATCGCATAGCCGAGTCGGACAGTCCGGCCCAGCCATCGCGACGGATTGGAAAGTGCAAGCCTCGCGTCCAAGTTCCGCACAAGGGGGACCAAAGGGACAACGTTGTCGGACATACCGGCAGGTGGGACCTCGCGGCGGGGCGGAGCTCGAGGTGCCACACCATGTTGTGGCCGTGCTGAGTCTAGGGACATCGAAGCACTTACCTGGCTCCTTGTGACCACCCCCGGAAAAGCCTGGGACTGGGGAGGAAGAGGCCTGTCCTCGTGACCCGTGGAGACTGTCACATCGGGGGCGGATTTGTGCCACAGCTGGGCGCTCAGGGGTGGGAGACTGCCGCTGGAGCACCAAACCTGCCAAATAGAGTGGTGGACGGTGGTCGTGATGACGGCCATGCACACCGGATACGTGACCCAGGGAACAAGGAAACCGCTCTTGCTGAACTCTTGAGTACTGCAGCCACTTGGGCATGCAGCGCAATTAAATGCAAAGGTAACAAAAAGATTCTCCTCCCGGCCTTCGACCGGGGCATGGAGAAGTCTGCTTACCAGCTCCAGAGCAGCGGGTTTCGTCATCCCTGTGTTGCCCGTCTCAAGGGCGCTTTGAAGCCTTTCACGGGTTCTTGGTGGCCGCGAGACGGGTGGCGTCTGCTTTCTGAGGTGGGCTCCACGCCGGGGCCGGGCTGAAGGGGCGGGCTGTGGCGGAGCCGGTGCAGTCACCGCAGGGGGATGCCCTTGGCGATGAGTGACAGGGTGTGGGATCTTGAGCTGCGCCGGGGCAGGATATGCCAGATAGCCTCCGTCTACTGCTCCACCGTCGAGAACTGCTGGGAAAGTCCTTGACGGTGTCACCGAATAGGCCAGCATGGGAGATGGGGGCAGCAAGGAACTGTGTCCTGTCGGCTTCACCCATCTCAACCAGGTTGAGCCAAAGGTGGCGCTCCTGGACCACTAATGTGGACATCATCTGCCTGAGAGACCGCGCCGTGACCTCCGTCGCTCGGAGAGCGAGGTCGGTCACTGAGCACAGTTCCTGCATCAATCCTGGGGTGGAACTACCCTCGTGCAGTTCCTTTAGCACCTTGGTGGACTTGCAGGAGAGCCATGGCGTGCAGGGTGGAGGCGGCTTGTCCAGCGGTACCGTAGGCCTTGGCCGTCAGAGACCACGTAAACCTACAGGCCTTGGATGGGGGCTTTGGGCACCCGCGCCAGGTGGCGGCGCTCTGCGGGCATTGGTGCACCGCGAGCACCTTTATCCACCGGGGGATTGCTGAATAGCCCTTGGCCGCCCCACCATCGAGGGTAGTGAGGGCGGGGAAGCTGAAAAGATCGGGACCAGGCAGTAAAAAAGTGCCTCCCACGACCTTGTCAGCTCTTCATGCACTTCCGGGAAGAAAGGAACGGGGGCGGGGCGTGGCTTTGAGCGGCGCCGTGAGCCCAGGAACCAATCATCGAGCAGCGAGGGTTCAGGGAAGAGCGGAGGGTTCCACTCTAGCCGACGCTCGCGGCTGCCCGGGAAAGCATGTCGTCATCTCCGCGTCAGCGGACTGGGCAATCGTCCCCGAAGGGAGGAGCCAAGCTGAGGCTTCCGCGTCTGACTGGATGAGCCCGCTCTCCGATGCTGCGCTTGAGAGCTCATCACTTTCGCGGCCTCTGAATAAGAGGTCGAACTCACCATGAGACGAGCCAGCGGACTCATCCGGAAGCCCGAATGGGGCAGACAAGCGTGCTGGGGAATGGGAGGTCCGCGGGGGGATACCCGGCGGAGGCAGTCCCATTGGGGTCCCCAAATCGCCCCCAGTGCTAGCAGCGCTGGTTTCATACCCGTGGGTAAAAGGAACGAGGCGGGGAGCCTCTGGGGTGGCTTGCTTTCTTACGAAGGCGAGCTGCGACCGCATTGTTGCCATGGACATGTCCTCGCAATGAGTACATGACCATCCACGAATGCTGTCTCCACGTGAGCAGTGCCCAGACACGAAAGACAGTGATCATGACTGTCAGAAGGCGAGAGATAACGAGCGCAACCAGGAATAACACACAATCGGAAAGGCGTCTTTAAAAAGACATTCCGTGTATTTCTGCCGAAGCGCCCAGGGGCATTCTCTGCAGTGCACCAGTCCAGAGGAGGGAGAAACCGCTGAAATGCACCATCAGATCCAGCAGAAGTGAATGAACAGTCGTGGGAATTCAGCTCAGTGAGCATGACCGTTTGGCTCCGAAGAGAAAATCTGAATGAGTGGTTGCATACCAGCTTCTTTTATACCCGTATGTCCGGGGGAGTGGCATGCATATACCACTCGCCAATTTTCACTGGCCTTTTATCAAAGACCAGAGGTGTCTTGGGCTCCCAAGAGTGACCCCTAGTGTCACTACATCGACACAACGTCGAGTGAGTGACAGATAGGGAACCAGATGTTCATCTTATGAACACACATTGTGTTTCAAATGCACTTTAAACTGCAAGAGATAAACACTGTAAGAGCTTTTATACAGTGCAGCTGCACAGAAGGTGCACTTTGTCAATAAAATAAAATAAAAAGTCATAACCACTTTTAGCCCAGGTAAATTAGAAAACATAATTTCCCAAATGATTGTCCCCAAATTTAATGCAGTCCATTGTGAGTTCTGTGTGATCTGAAAGTTTTACCAATTAAAATGTAACTTTTACTCACAGATCATTAAGACATTTGGGTGCAGGGAAGAATAAATGTACTAGTACTGGCTGAAAAATCAGGATTTAGGCTGTTGGTTCTTAGAATTGGCAAGTGTTATATTTCCTGAGATTGTGTTTTCTTTTGCCTAAAACTCTGGAAACTGAGACGACCACCCATATACAGACTGTACCTTCTGCCTCAATGATGCAACATAAAGCAATATACTGTACACAGCACTTTTCCCACAGTCTTTATTCCATAAGGTTTAAAAAAAGATGGAAGGCAAAAAATGAAAGAAAACGGAAGTACAAGTCAGCATGTTTTAATTCATTAATTAATTAGTGCATCTCAGTTAATCCATCCCGATTAGAAGTCAGGATCTACCGAGCTAAAATTCCACTGTTTATTTACAAACGTCAGAGCTGTAATCTGCAAAATCCCACAATCCCCTTAAACAGGACCACTTAATCCTTGACAAAATTGTTAGTAAGATCATCGCCGTTCAGTGTAGGAGGGAGCTAGAGGGTTCTGACACAAAAGGGACATTATTTAAATGTCAATACCCTCTTAAATTAGAATCATTTCTGTGAATTCCACTCTCCAAAGTAAATTTTCACTATCTTTATATTTTTGTTTTAGTTCTTGGGTAAACAAAGCAAACTGATCAAACCACATTGGCATACTTCAAAGGAATAGTTCACCCAAAAATGAAAATTCTCTCATGGTTTACTCACCCTAATGCCATCCCAGATATGTTTGACTTACTTTCTTCTGCTGAACACAAACAACATTTTTTAAAAGAAGATTTGTAGGTCCTCACAATGCAATTGAAAAGGACATAAAGGCAGCATTACAGTAATCCATAAGACTCCAGTGGTTAAATCCATATTTTCAGAAGCAATAAGATAGGTGTGGGTGAGAAACAGATCAATATTTAAGTCCTTTTTTATTATCACTCTCCACTTTCACATTCTTCTTGTTTTGTTTTTGGTGATTTGCATTCTTCATGCATATCGCCACCTACTGGGCAGGGAGGAGAATTTATGGTAAAAACAGCCCTGTCCCAATAGCTTGGCCACTTGAGTGCACGTGCACTTGACAGGAAGTGTGCAAAACTGTCCCATGTCTGAAACATGCCTAAGCTCAGTGTACTTAACCCACGCTAAATCCACACTAGCGCAAATACCACTTTGGAGCTGTCTTACAGGCTAAGTGTACCCCAGAGTTCATCACGTTCAGTAGACGACACCACGCCTACCCAAGCGATCTGCGAATTTTCGCCATGATGACGTCAATGAGAGCTTTTCAATATATGTTATTTATCATAATAAAAGCATATATTATTGTTGTATATATGAATATATTTATCATGTAATAATGTAACGTTCACAACTGTTGGGATAACTTAATAGCAGCATCATAATTACTAAATATGTATTTATGTGGAGGATACTCTTTATTAGGATATTATTAGGATACTCTTTGTATCCTAATAATCACCTTATTTTATTTGTTCTTGCCTAATGCTGCTAATGATTTTGGTAATTTATCAGCCAGTAGCATACAAAATATGGTTTATGTTGGTTTAAAATAAAACAATTATTAACAACTACCATGGTTGATTTTTCATTTTTATGTATTTAAAATATACGTTTTAATGCTTTTTATTTGTTGGATGAAACCACATACTGAAGTTGTGTAAAGTAGTCTTTGGTTGTCTTATATAAATAACAAGCCAATGCATATAATTTAAATGGTTTGTAGTATTAGCTATTAATGGATCACACAGGTTTATAGAATAAAGTTTTTATTTATTTTTTAATTAAGTTTTATGCAGTGTATTGAGAAACAAAGACATTTCATATTTTATAGCCATTATGGATGGGCGACACAATTTTACAGTTAAACATATTTTAATGTGCACTGTATTGAAAATGAGTAAAAATAATTAACTTTTACAATTAATTTCACACAATAAAACATTATAAAAAGTATATTTAAATATTTCTACAACACAATACACATCAAACAACCAGTAGTGTAATAATAAATGAAAAGATGGGTAAACTATTATTATATATTTATTTATTATTTTAAGTAGGCAATGACTCTTCTGAGTGCAACTACTAAAACAGCTGTCACAACCAGGAAAAGCAATGTTAAGTCTATGAGTGTCCCAACGGGCAATCATAAGTCATACACACACTTGCAGTCTTCACGTCTACTTGCAAACTGTGTGGCCAAACACCGGAAATACATAAGACAAGTGGGTATGTAGGCAAGTCCAAAATTGTATTGGGACAGCTAGGGCCATTGATCTGTTTCTCACCCACACTTATCATACCGCTTCTGAAGAAAAGCCCTTCATCTGGATTGGCCTACTTATACTTCAGCCTTAGAGTATATATTTTATTTGTTATGGAAAAGTGCACACTTTTGAGTGTGTAGCTAAAAAAGTGTGCAAGTATTGAGACAAACTATCACGTCATAAAATTGCGACTCGAAACGATAGACCACTTGGTCGCATAGTCACGTGCATCCTGCGACCACACCGACCTGTCAATCATCCTGTTACCGTTGTCATGACATACACTTTCCTCATTTCATTTTTATTATAATTAATTTCATTTAATTTACGCTACCCCAAAATGATTCCTACTGTATTGGAAAGAAGCAGCGTGGCATTGAAGACGGCGGGTGTTTCGTGCGGAGATCCACTAATGTTTTACAGAACATATGATGCATATAGTGTGTATTTAATGCAAGCCAAAATAATATATTTTGCTATCATTATCTCCACTGCAGATTAAATCTAATACATAAAACATTAAATAAATATTTTTGAACAAGTTAATGTGATCTTATGATCACGTTTCACAGTTGTAGTTCTGAAGCGAACAATCAAACTCCTATTCTGCCGAGATAGGGATTGTGGGCAATATTAGCTGAAAAAGCGTGCACGGATCCACACTTTGCAAATCTATGATTTAAATAATTTGTATTTATAATACAGTTACATTCAAAAAGTATTTTGATTACTGAAGAGATTACTTTGCATTTTATTGTAATTTGTTTCATTTAATATTTAGTCCTTTCAGATAGAAAACATTTATACATATAAATGATGCGATCCAAAGTGCATTTGAACAGCTGTGAAACACTTTCTTATGATGTGTTACATTCATACGAGCAGACAGAGAAGTAAGTCTGAAGTACCAAGGTTTAAATAGCACCTGCCACACAGAGCAGCTATTGCACCTCAATAGTTTATTAGAAACATAGAAATCTGCGACAAACTGTAAGTGTTGCTGCAGAAGTGTTGGGGGTAATGCCAGGTCGAACGTGCCTTTTTGACCTGGGTTCGATTATGCATATGACTCTTTTCCCATTCTGTTTCCTGTCTCCGCTCTTAATATTTTAATATTACACTACTTATATTGATACATAAAAATTAATATAAAGGTAGTTTTACTATAGTACTATTGTAGTAACTATGTTTTTTGATGGGAAACGTCTTGGTTACTGATGTAACCTCTGTTCCCTGATGGAGGGAACGAGACGTTGTGTCGATGTAGTGACACTAGGGGTTCGATCTTGAGAGCCCCAAACACCTGCCCGTAGAAACGCCAGATCCGACCAAGGGCTGAAAGTCTGATGGCACTGTGGCGTGATGGTCACACACTGGGTGCCGTGGCACCATGTCCACCTCGGGACTCGAGTCTGTAGCCAGTGCTGAAGCGGTCTCATATGCATCAACTAGAGGGGGAGAACCGCCGCCGAGGATGCCATATGCCCCAGGAGCCTCTGAAATTGTTTCACTGGCGCCGCTACCTTCTGCCTGAAGGTCTTCAGGCAGGTCAGCACTGACTGAGCACATTCGGTCGTAAGACATGCCCTGAGAGCGACCGAGTCCAACTCCATACTGAGAAAAGAGATGCTCTGCACAGGGGAGAGCTTGCTCTTCTCCCAGTTGACCTGAAGCCCGAGTCGGTCGAGGTGCTGAAGCACAAGATCCCTGTGTGCACACAATAGATATCGCGAGTGAGCCAGGATTAGCCAGTCATCGAGATAATTGAGAATGCGTATGCCCTTCTCCCTTAGCGGGGCCAGGGCATCCTCTGCGACCTTGGTAAAGACTCGAGGGGACAGGAACAGACCGAAAGGGAGGACCTTGTACTGGTATGCTCGTCCCTCGAAAGCAAACTGAAGAAAGGGTCTGTGTCGAGGAAGGACCGATATGTGAATGTACGCGTCCTTCAGGTCAATGGCCGCGAACCAATCCTGATGTCATACTGACGCCAGGATGTGCTTCTGCATTAACATCCTGAACGGAAGCCTGTGTAAGGCCTTGTTCAGGGCATGCAGGTCCAAGATTGGGCACGACCCCGCAAGCCCGCAGTGGTGGCCCGTGACTGGGGGCGAGTGGCCCCAGAGACCAGCACACTTACCTGTTCACCGGCTGTCTTTCGATGGTGAACGAGGGAACAGTAAGTACTCGCGTTCGCCTGCTTGACCGGAAAGACTTCCAGCGCCTGGCCGTTGCGAATGCGCTGGCCCAGGGAATGAGGAAACTGCTCTTTTATGACCATGTGGGTGCCGAGGCCCTGAGGGCACTCGGCGATGTCATACTCACCACACACTGGCCCAGGGGTGATGGTGGGGCTGAAGAGATGTCCCTGGCCAGACCGGTCAGGAGTGGTCGCCTCATCCCTGGGCAGGCCATGTCAGGAACTCCTCAAAGCCCGTCTGGGGTTCTTGGGAGCCGACTGATGGGCAGGTGGAGCCAACTTCCCACAGCCTTTCTTTGAGGCCGGCTTACGGGCTCCAATGGTACAGGAGCCAAGGCCAGCACCGCAGGGGAATGGCTCTGGCGAGAATCAGACGGGGTGCGGGACCTCGGTGGCCTAAAGGCGGCCGGGTCGTGCTGTGGCAGGATGTGATTAATTGCCTCGGTCTAATTTCTCACCGTCGAGAACTTATGGGCGAAATCCTCGACGGTGTTGCCAAAAAGCCCTCCCTTGGGAGATGGGCGCATCAAGAAAGCGGACTTTCTCGGCATCATGCATCTCCACAAGGTTGAGCCACAGGTGCCGCTCTTGGACCACAAGCATGGACATCGTCCGCCCCAGGGTGTGCACCGTGACCTTCGTCGCACGTAAGTGCGCAGTTCCTGCATCAGCCCTGGGTTGGTCCTACCCTCGTGCAGGTCTTTTAGCGCCTTGGCCTGGTGGACCTGCAGGATGGCCATGGCATGCAGGGCAGAAGCGGCCGTGAGTCACGCTCCGAGCCCAGAAACCAATCATTCAGCCGCGAACGCTCAGGGCAGGGTGGAGGTTTCCACTTCAGCCCGATGTTCGCAGCCACCTGGGCAAGCACGGCTGCCATCTCAGCATCTGACTCATCCTGTGCTCTACCACCCGTGGGAGGGAGCTCAGAAGATTCGTCCGCCTCCGATAGCAGAAGCTCACCCTCCAATGCCGCGACCAAAAGCTCATCCTCGTTGCGAGCCGTGAACGACATATTAAACCCACCCTGAGGCAGACCGCCTGCATCGCTCGACAGCTCTTCCAGACAGAACGAGCGTGATGGGGGATGGGAGGTCCGTGGGGGCTGAGCCGGCGGAAACGCTCCCATGTCCACATCCAGATCGCCCGCGGTGCTTGCCGACCCGGCCGGCTGAGCGTCAGCCCAGGACGGACCGGGTTGGGGAGCAGCCGCGGTGGCTCCTTGCTTCATGAAGAAGGAAGTGAGCCGCGACCGCAACGTTCTCATGGGCATGTTCGCGCAATGAGAACACAACCCTTCCACGAAAGCCGCCTCGGCGTGCTGGCGCCCCAGACACTTGAGGCAGATTTCATGGGTATCCAGAGGGGAGAGATAACGGCCACATCCAGTAGCGCAAACGCGGAAGGACATATTTAAAAAGACGCCAAGCGTTTGCACGAGCTCTTTTAGGAGGAGATATACTCTTTCTAATATACTCTTTTAGCACCTGCAGACTCAGGCTACTGAAACAGAGCACTCAACCATGTGAGGGTGACTGCTGATATGCGCCGTAAGAATCCAGAAAAAATCTGAATGAGTGATGCACGCCATCTCCTTTTATACCCGTATGTCCGGGGTGGAGAGTGGCATGCAAATTCCACTCGCCTATTTTCATTGGTCTTTTCTATTTTAAGCAAAGGTGATTGGGGCTCTCAAGATCGAACCCCTGAAGTGACAGACAGGGACCCATAGATTTGATGCAATTAACCATTGTTACTGCAATAAAATTAAACCATGTTTAATTTTGTGGTTACTGTGATTTTACTAGAAAATAATTTTTGTAAAGGAACGTTGGGGTTGGGTTTAGGGGTAGGGGTTGGTGTAGTGTGACTGTGGGACTCTAAATAAACACAATAAACACACTGCAGTGATGCCACTATACTGTTAGTATTTAATTAGGGATGTAAACATAGCATCAACCATTATTTGTACCAGGTTTGGGGTGCAAATAATATTTGCCATTATTTGTAATGGGGTGTAAATAGCATCTACCTTTATTTTTAACAGGGTGAAGGTCCCACTATTGGGGCAAGTTGTCACAAAATGTAAATGTGTGTTTAATGAATTGTATCTTTTTAGTTTTTGGTAAAAAAAAAAAAAAAAAAAAATCAATAGCCTTTTGTAGCCAAGACTTTTCAGAAATTGTAGCTATTTAGAAATTGACTTTCAAAAATAACCCTCACAAATAATCAGCTAGCATGGGTCTCCCCTATGTATCAACAATGTTATATCAAAATCAATGTTGTTGTAAAAGATTCTGAGAATGCATTACATGCATTACATAAGTTAATTAATTGGCACAGTGGGATTATTTCTCAGATACATTGTTATTCTTTAAACACGAATTCATAGAAAGTATGCTGATAGTTTAGCATGTATGAGAAAGTTACAAAATAAAGCAATTCCACCAAATCCGCAGTCCCTTTTACTTAAGAAATATCAATCCTGATCCTTGGTATGTTGTGCACAAAAGCACTCTGCACATGCATGGCATAAACCACTACAGTCTCTATAGGGATTACAATGTGCATTAACTTAAATGACATGCAACATTGGGTAGATAGTTCATGTGTGTACTGTATATGAGAGAGAGAGAGAGAGAGAGAGAGAGAGAGAGAGAGAGAGAGAGAGAGAGAGAGATACAAAAACAGAGGAGAATGAAGAGTTTGAAGCATCTCCAAGCAATGCACCTTCAAGCAGGGGGTGGAAGAAAAGTTCGACAAGTTTGATCTGAATAATTTATCATGCCTGTGTTTCGACGCACTTTGTTCTCTATCCAAAGGATATGCATTTTAAGCTTTAATACAATTTATGGCTGAAGTTATTATGTGTGATCAAATAATTCTCAGTCCAGGGATTTTCAAAGAAGGCTTCTTTTTTTTAGTACTCTCAGCTGTCAGAACTTATACAAGCCACAGGGGCATGCTATCTTTTAGCTCCTTATCCCTTCCTCATTTTAAAATTACAAATATATAACTGTGTCCTGGGTGTTTAAATACGTAGCTCTTTATAAGAAAGGCATAGATTATTCATAGCGTTAAACATTTATTTTGTTGGAATTTCACATTATCAAAGCTAACATTCTCCCAACAATAAATGCATGCATCCTATCATATTACAGTGATGTGGCCTAAAATAATTTCTCGCAGTGATTTATTTAAGGTTATTAGATAAAGGGTCTCCAGGAACCAGACCTAGATTTTAATCACACACTTTGTTCATGAATTACATACATATTGAAAGATACTATAATTTTTAAAAGGCTAAATTAATCCAGAGTGATCTTTAAAAAATATTTGAAAAAGTACATTGGTGAATAATAACAAGTCTGTCTGCTCAGAGCTATAGAGGCTTTATAATTGTATTACTTATACACAAACATATAAGCATCTAGAAACTGGAGTTAATTGCACTTCATGGAAGGGATGAATATTTCAGGAGCTACCAACATCCTCACATGGGCGTTGTGAACTTCATCAGTGAGTTCATCTAAATCAGGCGTGCACGCCATGCAGCTATGCTAAATTATTCACCATATTTATCTCTGGTCATTCAATATTCATATGCTTAATAAATGTGGATTTTCAGGAGGGGGGAAATCTATATAACACTAAATACACTGAACTGCGTGCATGTCTTTAAAGGTTATAAGGTCAAGGGAAAGAAAGATCACTTTAAACTTATCAAGACTCTATTAGCTTTAGATGGGGTTGGACCAAAGAGCCTCTGGTGCTTTGGTGGGTAAAGTCAGTGGATTTACAAGGATCTGAAGGGGCGGTTTGAGGTGCATATAAAAGAGGCATCATCCATGACTGGCTTACCAGTTAAGGTTACCCAAAGGCCACGTTGATCCAGTAAGAGAACGAAGAACCTCTCACGAACTCCTGCCATTGAAAAAGTTGGGATTTTTATAATGACTGTATCTCATCAACTGAAATAAAGTAAATGGGTGAGAATTTATCTTAACAGTGCAGTACAGACTGCTGCTAACACTGGATGGTGTGATTAAGGATCAAAGGTTAGGACATAACTGAGTGACAAAGGAAAGTGCATTTGTTGCTTTGAAGGACAGAGGCATTCCTCTGTGAGCGTGAGGTCAGGTCAGAACAGAAATCTATCAAAAACATTTCACTAAATAAGAAGCACTAAGGATTAATGTCTTTGTAGAAATTGACTTTTATACTTCATCTACCCTATTTGGTAAATAAAACCAGTTTAAAGGGATATTTCACCCAAAAATGAAATGGTTGTCATTATTCACCCTCATATTGCACGAAACCCGTGCGACTTTCTTATGTGGAACACAAAAGATGTTAGGGAGAATGTAAGTCTTTATTCAATTTTATTGCATTTTTTCCATACCGTGAAAGTGTATAGTGACTGAGGCTAACAGTCTGCCCAACATCTACTTTTGTGTTCCATGGAAGAAGAAAATTATTGCAGATTTGGAACAACATGAGGCTGAGTAAACGATAACAGAATACAATTTTTTTGGGGAACTATCCCTTCAAGATGGTTGCTGGTTTAATATGGTTTTTAGCCAGTCCAAACTGGTTTATATGGTTGTTGAGCTGGACTACCAGTTGGTAGACCTGTTTTAGACCTGGTAGACCATCTTGGTCAAGCTGGTGAGAACAGGTAGACAAGCAACAAACCAATTTGACCACATTAAGCTGGCATGACCTGGTTTTTCAGGGTGTGGTGTTCTTTAGAAAACGGGTCAAAATGAAAACAGGAAAGTTGTCAGGGCTTGCGTGACTAAAAGGAGGTGAAGACATCTTATCTCTTTTTGTCACGGGAGAGATGGAAGAGGCAACTCTTGAACAGCGATGAAGTGTGAAGTCTTAGCTGAGGAGTTTTATCCGCTGGCCTGGGGCTACGCAGCAGTGCAAGAGGGCATGACACAGTAAGAGCGAAGGGCTGACAAGTGTTAGAAGGGAAGACTGCACACAATTGCCTCGAGAAGATTAACATACATTAATACATTCAGAAGAAATTAGGTGGTGCTTAAGCATTGACTTCAAGTTCAACCAAAGGAAACCTAAATGAGGCCTTCAGGATTTCAAGATACCAATCAGGACACAGGTCATTAAAGTGAAAGGCCTTGTTACGTTAATTTATAGTTTCTCACAGGGAAGCATGCACATTTTTGTATGAAAGCATGGAAAACAATAATTCATTCACTTGTATTGTGTGGACCTACAGAGCTGAAATATTCTTCAAAAATCTTAGTTTGTGTTCAGTAGAAGAAAGAACGTCATACACACCTGGGATGACATGAGGGTGAGTAAATGATGAGAGAATTTTCATTTTTGGGTGAACTATACCTTTAATTGGCCTTGTTGTCAAAATAAAGGAATGGGTTATACTTTCATTTTGTCAAGTGTATTTATTTATTTATTTATTTTCTCCCCTTTTTTCCCCAATTTGGAAAGCCCAATTCCCAATGCACTCTGAGTCCTCATGGTGGCGTAGTGACTCGCCTCACTCCGGGTGGCGAAGGATGAACCTCGGTTGCCTCCGTGTCTGAGACAATCAATCCGCGCATCTTATCACATGGCTTGTTGAGTGTGTTACCGCGGAGACCTAGCACATGTGGAGGCTCACGCTATTCTCCGCGGCATCCACGCACAACTCACCACACGCCCCACCGAGAGCGAGAACCACATTATAGCGACCACGAGGAGGTTAACCCAACATGACTCTACCCACCCTAGCAACCGGGCCAATTGGTTGCTTAGGAAGCCTGACTGGAGTCTCTCAGCACACTCTGGATTCAAATTTGTGACTCCAGGTGTGGTAGTCAGCATCTTTACTTGCTGAGCTACCCAGGCCCCCCTTGTCAAATGTATTAAATGTCTTTTTGTTAATTAAAATGAAAAGTGACTGTAACGATGTTGGCTGCTGACAATGATGGCAATGACGAAGATGACGTGAAGATGAAGAACCCAAATGCAGTTTATTAAATAAACGTGAAATCCAAAACCCTAACTACACGTGAACTAAACTAAACATAAACATGAACATGACTTGACTTGAACATGGCTTGACATAAACGTGGCTTGACTTAAACATCTACAATCACATCCAATACTTGACAACTACACAATGGAAAACATGAGGCTTAAATACATGGACATGGGGGAACATAAACCAATGAACAAACAGAACTGATAACAAGATAATTAAACAATAAACCAATGAAAACATGACACATGAACATGGAGGGAAAACAGGAATCACATGACAAGGGAAACAGGAACTAAACATTTCAAAATAAAAGACATGAATCAACAGAATACACATGACATATCCCCCCACTAAGGGGTGGCTCCCGACACCCCAATCACATAAACAAAACACATAAAACATGACATAAATTCAAAGTTCTGTAGGGAGCGGGGGGGGGGGCGGTGTCTTGAGACGTGGGGCGTGGCATGGCGAGAAAGGGCGAGGGGCATGGGACCAGGGCAAAGTCCGTGGGGGGTGAAGCCATGAGAGGCTCGAGGGGCGGAGCCATGGAACGTGGTGCCCGGAGAGTAGCCGAAGACTCGAAGGGCCAGGGTGGAGCCGATGGCAGGGAGGAGCAAGGCGGTGCTGGAGGCTCGGAGGAGCAAGGCGAAGCTGAGGGATCGGAAGACTGAGGTGGAGCCGGTGGGACTGAGGACCATGGTGGAGCCGTAGGGAAGGAGGTCCCCGGTGAAGCTGACAGATCGGAGGGACGAGGCGCAGCCAGAGGATCGGAGAGCCAAAGCGGAGCCAGGTGACCGACAGACCAAGGAGGAGCCGGAGGAACGAGGGACCCCGGCACAGCCGACAGGCTGAAGGACCGTAGTGGAGCCGAGGGAACGCTGAACTGAGGCAATGTCGAGGGACCGACAGGCCAAGGCGAAGTCCAGGGCTCGGAGGGTCCAGGCGGGGTCGGAGGGCCGAAAGTTCCCCTTGCCTGCTCAGGAGAACTAAGGGTGGGTATAAGGGTGGGAACCATCTCCAGGTCCCACTGCTCAGGTGTGGCTGTGACATGGCATGGAGCAGGCTGAGGCGTTGCTGTGAGGTGGCATGGAGCAGGCTGAGGCGTTGCTGTGACATGGCATGGAGCAGGCTGAGGCGTTGCTGTGACGTGGCATGGAGCAGGCTGAGGCGTTGCTGTGACGTGGCATGGAGCAGGCTGAGGCGTTGCTGTGACGTGGACCTCTGGCTCGGCGGCGGCCATGTCGTGGACCTCTGGCTTGGCGGCGGCCATGTCGTGCACCTCTGGCTCGGCGGCGGCCATGTCGTGCACCTCTGGCTCGGCGGCGGCCAAGACGTGGAACTCTGGCTCGGCATCCACCTCCCCCACAGTGAACGGGGAACCAATGAACCGCAGGGCGAGGTCGATATATTGAGCCAGGCTGAGGGAACTGCGACCGCCAGGCATCAAAAAAGAAATGGACTCATTCATTCCAAATCGGAAACAGTCCTTGAGTGCAACCTCATTAAAGTCCACCTGGAAGGCCAGATCGCAAAAGTCCTCCACATAGTCCTCCAGGGGACGATTCCCCTGACGTAGGCGCAGAAGCCGAACTGCTGGGTTCATAGTTGGGTCAAGTATTCTGTAACGATGTTGGCTGCCGTCAATGATGGCAATGACGAAGATGACGTGAAGATGAAGAACTCAAGTGCAGTTTATTAAATAAACGTGAAATCCAAAACCCTAACTACACGTGAACTAAACTAAACATAAACATGAACATGAACATGACTTGACTTAAACATGGCTTGACATAAACGTGGCTTGACTTAAACATCTACAATCACATCCAATACTTGACAACTACACAATGGAAAACATGAGGCTTAAATACATGGACATGGGGGAACATAAACCAATGAACAAACAGAACTGATAACAAGATAATTAAACAATACACCAATGAAAACATGACACATGAACATGGAGGGAGAACAGGAATCATATGACAAGGGAAACAGGAACTAAACATTTCAAAATAAAAGACATGAATCAACAGAATACACATGACAGTGACATCATAAATAGCACAGAATAAAAATCAGTTAAACATTTAGCTTAGTTCCTGTAGTTCGACTGGTAGAGCATGGTGCTAAGAACATTTAGGTTATTTGTGTTCAACATAATCCCACAAGAAATCGGCATGTTAGCTCAGTTTTTTTTTTTCATAAGGTAAACTTTCTCCATGAATTGCTTCCTAAATCACTCTTTTACAATTTTTTATGCTCACAAGGTACTCCTGATGTTATTTCGGCAAGCTCCACGTGACAGGGAATCAGAGAGAGTTGTGGTGAGTTGGTGTGTCACCGCTCCACCATTTTGTATTGGCAAGTCACTCCTCTGACTGAATAGAGCGAGATCTCAGCAAAGCAGTTTGCATGTGTGACACCCTCGGCCAAAACGAGTTGTTTTGAATCTGCTAGTGTGACACCCTTCCCCAGCACCATCTGTCTAGATCTGCTTCATGAGGATTGAATGTATGTCTATTTGTGCAGCAGCAGCAGCAGCATGTCCTACATGCTTGAAACAGCATGTCTTATTTATGTTTAATTGTGCAGCAGCAGCAAATGTGTGTATGTCCTGGCAACAGCAGTGTAAGCAGATCTAGTTTGCCAAGACCAAGGAACTTGTCATATCCATTATAACACTTTACATTGTTAGAGTTGTCATGACTGAACATATACAGTATAAAACACTTTTTACAATCTTTTAAGCCAAACATCAGATTGTCATCTTTGAGATGACCTTCTTCTAAACTCACAGGGCGTGTGCAGTAATGTACACACATGCAGACCACATGACCTCACATTACCAACCAATAGCTCAGTCCACATATGCTAAAGATAAGCACAGTGCACAGCACAACTGGGGGGTTAATTACCCGGTGTAATCTCATTATTTTGTTTTCTAAACAGACTACTGAACAGCCTGCTAGCTCTACACAGCTAATTGCCATTTCTTGAGGACAGAGTCACTAAGAGGAAAATCAAAGCCAACAGCAGAGGGTAAATTAGGACCACAACAGAACTAAAATATCAACCCCCAGGCCGCAAATCAGCATTTTTTGATACATCACTGACCTTTTTCCTCATACTGCACATTGAATATCACTACAAAGTAAAAAAAAAGAAAAAAAAAAAAGAAAAAAAAAGATCTACATTTGAAATTAAAAACATATTGTTACAGTATGTATTCATCCCCATCAACATTGTGAAAGTTTTTAGTTTTCTAAATTTTAAGGCTAAATTATATTTACTGAGACAAAATGATGATCAGTATTAAATAAAGAACTATATTAAAAGAACTAATCACCTGACAATTCTTTACCGTAAATAAAGATCAGTTTTTTCACGTACAGTAGCCTAAACCATGGATTTGACACTGTATTCCGGTCAGAACTGTGTTGGCCAATATTGGATTTTAGCTTCAGTTAATGTCAACTGGCAGACTGGGATCAACTGGCAGAATGGGGAAAAAAATTGATCTCAGTGATTTAGACCGTGGCATGATTGTTGGTGCCAGATGGGCTGGTATAAGTATTTCTGTAACTGCTAATCTCCTGGGATTTTCACAAACAACAGTCTCTAGAATTTACTCCGAATGGTGCAAAAAACATCCAGTGAGCGGCAGTTCTTTGGACGGAAATACCTTGTTGATGAGAGAGGTCAACAGAGAATGGCCAGACTGGTTCGAACTGACAAAGTCTACAGTAACTCAGATAACTTCTCTGTACAATTGTAGTGTGCAGAATAACATAGTGTCATGTTCATTTAATTTAAAAATGGGACATAAACCACATATACACTTTATGAGGTAGTAGTCCTAGGAGGTTGTAGAAAAAGAGGCAACTACCTTAAAGGAATAGTTCACATGAAAATGAGAATGGAAGAGTGACAGCTTTAAAAAAGATCTGGATATTTGTTTATGCACTGCACTATTCTCTAAAATGAGTCCATATAGAAAACAATAATTAAAAATGTTGCTGTCCAAGAGCACTGTATGCCTGTAAAGAACATCTAAACATGTTATGTAATGGCCAGATTGGAGACAAATAAAATGCACATGTGTATGGAAGTGTTTATGCGTGTATACATAATGACAAGTGTAATATTAATCTCCTTCATTAGTGCTTCACAGATGTGCCGTTGTTTACAAGTCACACATATTAAATATTACACATTGGAACTCTAGGTATTCTTAACCTGAACTCAGCTCACCACTGCCAACCAGCTTGATGAAGTATGTGAACCTTTTTCTGGCAATGCATCAGAATCGAATGCTTGAAGTCTTTTGCATCGGCCAACGCTTTCTATTTAAGCACAACTAGTAATGTTGCCAAGTGTTAAGAAACTTTGGCAATAAATACTTCATTTGTACACATTCAAACACACACACAGAATAAGAACACACCACAGCATCACGGCATGACTAACCCCCCTGGGCGACACGTGATCGTGAACTGCGGTGACGGGCTTCTCCAACACTGGCCTCCATGTTTTGACATTCTCTGAATGTCTTTGCACGTTATTTACACAGCAAATAGTTTGTGCCCTTTACTTCCCTCTTCGTTTTCCTTCCAGACCCATCCTTCACTTCTCTCAGCTCTCATCCAGCATAGACTGGAGGGCTATAAGCTCTGAGTCTGAACAAAAGTAGTAGTTTAGACCAGCGGTTCTCAGTTACATTTGTAACTCCAAAATCATCTATTGCACAATATTCAGGCAATGCTATTTTCTCCTGTGTTTGAGATGGAATGATGACAAAATGATGACAGATGACAACATTTTTGTTAAACTAGGGCTCTCTCAATACATTAAAATTATTAATATATACAGCATCTCTCTCTCTCTCTCTATATATATATATACAGTACTGTGCAAAAGTCTTTGGCACATAAGATATTTCACAAAAGCATTTGTCTTAAGATGGTTATTTATATCTTCAGCTTTAGTGTGTCAATAAGAAATATAAATGTTAGACTCCCAAACATTATTTTGCAAATAGAAGAGATTAGAATAGAAGAACAGGGAGCCCTGCAACAGATGTCATGGTCCCCACAGAGCCCCTCACTGAACATCGTGTCAGTCTGGGATTACATAAAGAGACAGAAGCAATTGAGACTAAATAGATAAAAGAACTGTGGCGAATTCTCCAAGAAGCTTGGAATATCCTATCTGCCAACATCCAAGGAAAACTGTGTCCAGGAGTACCTAGGAGAATTGGTGCTGTTTTAAAGGCAAAGGTGGTCACATCGACTATTTATTTAGCTTTTTTTATGTTTACTGGACTTTGTATGACATTTAGCGATAAATGAAAACTATTTATTTAATTATTTTTAAAGACATCCTCACTATGCAAAATTATTCACAAGTGCCTAAAACTTTTGCACAGTACTTTACACACAAACACACACACACACACACACACACACACACACACACACACACATATATATATATATATAATGACAGAAAAGATTGCATTAAAAGACCAAGACCTACCAAGAATCATGCTGACCTACATTATAATGTTATGTAAATCTGACCTAACAACTCTTGTTTAAAGGAGTGAAGCTTAGCAGGCAAGATCATACATGATTGTGACTCATTACTGCTCTTTCGTGCTCATCCCAGTATTAAATGCAGAAATTCAGAAATGCCATAGCTGGCTCCTGGAGGGACCCTCCAGGCTCTCCATCTCCCCTATATGTACTCATACAACCAAACACACACACACACACACACACACACACACACACACACACACACACACACACATCATGTTAGCCAGAGGGACACATACTCATCAATTTGTTTGTAAACAGCAGATTAGCAAGCAGTAAATCCAAGTGCTACATTGTTTCCCTGAAGGGGACACACACAAAGAGACTAAACACACACAAACACAAAAAAGCACTGCGATGCACAAATATATAGATTTATAGATTCCATTTCATTGTTTCTCTGTCTTCGCCTTTATTTCAGTAGTAATATTAGGATAAACTTCCTGTACAGAGGAAATATAGTCAATCTTCTATTCTAAATCACATGCTAAAAGAGAAAAATGAGAGGTCAGAGATATGCTAATGCAAAACAGCATACAGAACAGAGATTAGGTCAAATGATGTTGCACTGTGGCCCCAATTCCAAACGGATAATTCCATAATATTATTTGAGTTAGATTATTGCATTGTGTGGTCTCCAAAGTGCCTAGTATCTAGCTGCAAGTTTAGTCTTCAAATAAAACCAAAACAAACATGTCAGTGAATATTGCACTATTTTGTACTCTTTCAAACAATTGTTAATGTGACATTTTCTCTGGATTTTTCTGGGTTCGTTTTCAACTTTATATTTTGGATTGCTGCTCCAATTTACAAAACTGGAAAGAATGAAAGATTGTGTGTGGCTTATTGCTGGTTCCTGGAACGCAGAGGGGGATGACAAATTAAAAGGATTAAATCAAGCAGGATCTCAGAGGGCCCATGATAAAGGCCCTATTTTGAGTCTTTGAAATTATTTTAACAACTCCATCAACCTCATTCCAACATTAAATCCCATTTTATATCTCACTGTTTTCACAGAGTAAATACCTAAGTCAGCAAAGAGGAAAAATGCTGTCAGTCAGTTGCATCTAAATTGTGATTCTGCTGATTGTCTCTTACATAACAACTAAAGTGGCAAAGTATGTTCTGGATATATCAATAATACCAGCATGTATTGTAATAAATGCATTGTGATAAAATTTTTGCAAAAATAAATTACGCACTTCATTACACGTTTGGCTGCAGTTTTTCATGGAAAAGTCCAGCAGGGGGTGCCAAAAGCGAGTGAAATGGTGTCGTAATCAGTCGAGACTTTTCAGGCAAATATTAGATGGATGTTTTAATGAGCAAAACGTACCTCCCTAACCTAAAACTTTAACCTAAACCTAACCAATAGTGTTATAAAAAAGCAAATGAGTGTGAAACAAAACAGACATCCTTACCCAAAACCATCACCTAAACAGGGTCGGAAGGATTATCTTTTTAAAATGTATTCTGCTACAGATTACAAAATACATGCTGTAAAATATACTTTGTAAAGTATTCCGTTAGATTACTCAAGGTCAGTAATGTAATCTAAATACTTTGGATGACTTCTTCAGGACTGTCAGATTTTTTCACTTGTTTTGACTATAAACAAGTTAATAACAAGTGAAAAAAAAAAACATCTTCCAGTACAGTAACAAAAAATACACTTGAAAAAAATCGTATGCACCGTTGCTTATAAAACAAGGTCAAGTAAATGTATCTTGTTTTAAGGATTTTTAGTTTTATAGGAATAAAATACAACAAAGAGTTTTGCAGTACATCTTTGCCCTAATTTTAAATATCTTACTAGAGAAAAAAAAAAATAATCTAATGTGGATTTTCTTGATTAGAAAAATATGATCGTGCCTGATAACAGGTGCATGTAAAGAGCTAGACATATCATTTTAGCTTAGCATAAAGCTAAGTGTTCACATGCCAATTTACACAAGGTTAACTGTCTCTGCTGATCCAAACATACTTAAAAACCCCACAAAGTATACACAATGACATCATCTTCTGATCATATAACATAATATGCACCTTTTCATTCAAAACAGTGTGAAAGCACCCTCTTTCTACTTGTATGAATGTAAAACATTAAAAAAAAACACTCAAACACTCCTCTGATCGCATAATTTATATGGATGTTTACCAACTAAGCAGACTAAAAATTAAATGAAACATATGCAAAGTAATCTCTTCAGTAATCAAAAAACTTTTTGAATGTAACTGTATTCTTATTACCACTGATTTAAATTGTAATTGTAGTGGAATACGGTTACTAATATTTTGTATTTTAAATACTGTAACAGGGTTCAAATGGGCAAGGAGGAGGCGGGACAGGGTCCAAATGGGCAAGGAGGAGGCGGGACAGGGTTCAAATGGGCAAGGAGGAGGCGGGAACCGGACGAACAGTCAAAGTAATGTTTAATTAAAACAATAAGACACAAACGCAAATGCACACACGGCAGCTGCATGTGGCTCTCTCTCTCTCGAACTGCCGCATACTGCTGATTTTATCCCTCTCCTCGGCTGATTTGCCCGATTGGGGGCCGGGCGTGCATAGACACGGCCCGGCCCTGCCCTCCACCTCGTCACAAATACGTAATCCATTACATGTATTTAGTTACTCCCCAACCCTGCACCTAAACCTAATCGATAGTGTTGTAAAATGAAATCACGTCATCTCGTATCACTTCTGTGAAACTTTCATCACATGTGTCAGCTTGCATGCTGTACTGGTCTCAAACCACAGTCTTCCAAGTCCACTGTCTACACTGCATAAGATATTTAGGCTTTTTCAAAGCATGCATTTTTTATAGTGTATTTTGTTTTACTGTACTGGCAGATTTCTTTCACGTTTTTCACTTCTTTGTAGTTAAAAACAAGTGAAAGATTCTGCCATTGCTGAAGAAGTAATCCAAAGTATTTAGATAACATTACTGATTATGAGTAATCTAAAGGATTACATTACAAATTACATTTCACAGCATGTATTCTGTAATCTGTAGTGGAATACATTTTAAAAGTAACCTTCCTAACCTTGGCAATGAGTGAGTAATAGAGCAAAAAATGTGTGTTTATAACATTTGTCATTGTATTCGTGATTTGTGTGAAAGTTTCTGTAGCGCCTGTAGTGATGATTTCACCAGGAAACTGCAGCGAAACGTAGAATTCGGCATGTAAAAGTCAAATTGCAAAAATGTTGTTATAGTAACGTTTATTCTATGAGACTAGGTTGCAGCAATCAATTCTCACATTTAGGGTGTGCAAAGAGTGCAATGGAAAGCTATCTCCGTTACCTGGGAAACCTGCCAAACGGTGCAAAGAGCTGAAATTGAAATTAACAGCAGCATTTGGAAGCATAAGTAAGGAAAGAAAAGGCAAAGAAAAATGTCTGGAGACTGGAGATGTAAAACCATATAAAAACTGGAGGTTTTTATATGGTTTTACATGGGGGAAAAAACAACTGACAACAGAAATAATCAAATAACCACTATGGAGTTTTTCAAAAGGTTTATTAATTATAGAGGAAGTTGTACATGATGAAAACATCAGAGTGGAAGAACAGAATCCAAGTACATAATTAGAATGTCACCAGGGCACATATTAGGTTCCTTTAAACTACCTTTTTTGATGAAAGGAAACAAAAACATAAAAGTGCCCTGTTCGGTATATGACAGCTTTCCACCAGTCCTATATGTTTTCTATAGGTTTTACTCATGTATTTCAATGGCAATTAAATGCTGGTATTTGGAATATGTTGCAACAACAGTCTTATATAATCAGCAGGTTTTTGCTATTGTAATGATCACAAATTGGCACAACATGAAACTAGGTACTGTGTGTGCGCAATTGCACCAGATCATATACTTGAATAACAGAATAAAACCCTTACAAATACAACTTAAATGGTAAAGGAATGCTTTATAGATAAAAAATAATTAATTAAATTCAAATTGAGACAAATCTATCTGCAATATGTGTAAGAAGAACTTGAGATTTCGTTTTTGGGATGTAAAAAGCAAGGGAAAGTAAGGACAGCCTATTTGTGGCAAGTAATTCAGAAATAATTTTCTTTCCAATAACACTCTTAATATTTCAACACTCAAATGTCTAATTAAGACTTGAAATATTTGGTCTTTCTACCTAAAAAAATGGAAAAAAAGATCAGTTCAAGTAGCAAATATGCGTTGCCTCTAGGTAGTGTGAATTGCAAAAAAAAACAAAACAAAAATAAAACTACACACAGCACCAGCCACAAACAGCTGTTTCTGTGCTCAATCAAGTTAAAACACCACAGTTCCACACAGGCTGGAAAAGGCACAGCACATTTAGAAAAGGTACTAAGAAAAGGAGGTATAGATTGAAGCACTGAAGCACAAATGTAGCTCTCGTGGCTTAAAGCCACAGCGCATTTAGTTTTACATACTGAACAATCCACAAACTGCCATAATAAATCAAGAAGGATCTGTGACCACACACATATATATATATATATATATATATATATATATATATATATATATATATATATATATATATATATATATATATTAATATGTAGTATGCATATATATTATGTTTTTCACATCTGAATTTACCCTTGCAACCAGAGGGGAAGTTCCCTGGGGCATCACTGCAGTAAACCGATATGACTGAAATTTCCCTGGGTTGTTAACTCTTGAAACCTCTAAATTTATGATGGCACTCTGTAGATATATATTCATAATTTCTGATTTTCCAAAACTGTGTGCACTGTAGTTTTAAGAACAGCTCAAACACATGAATAAAAATGTCTGCATATCATTCTTAAAGGGATAGTTCACCCAAAAATAAACATTCTCTCGTTATTTACTCACCCTCATGCCATTCCAGATGTGTATGACTTTCTTTCTTCCGCTGAACACAAACAAAGATTTTTAGAAGAATATCTCAGCTCTGTAGGTCCTCACAATGCAAGTGAATAGGTACCAAATTTTGAAGCCCCAAAACACACATAAAGGCAGCACAGAAGTAATCCATACGACTCCAGTGGTTAAATTCATGTCTTCAGAAGTGATATGATAGGTGTGGGTGAGAAACGGATCAATATTGATGTCCTTTTTTACTATAAATTCTCCTCCCTGCCCAGTAGATGGCAATATGCATGAAGAATGCAATTTGGCAAAAACAAAAGAAGAATGTGAAAGTGTAAATGGGTATTGATCATAAAAAAGGACTTAAATGTTGATCTGTTTCTCACCCACACCTATCTTTTAAAGAAATGGATTTAACCACCGGAGTCATTTGGATTACTTTTATGCTGCCTTTATATACTTTTTGGTGCTGGCCACCATTCACTTGCATTGTATGGACCTACAGAGCTGATCATTTTTTTTTTTTTAGAATCTTTGTTTGTGTTCAGCAGAAGAAAGAAAGTCATACACATCTGGTATGGTATGAGGGTGAGTAAATGATTAGAGAATTTTCATTTCTGGGTGAACTATCCCTTTAAGTAAAGTGTCAATGCAACAACATAGAAGAAATTTGCATAATGATATTATCCATTTACAAAATTATGAAAGTAGAATTCTTATCCTTATATGGTTTTCCTATTTTTAATATCTATCTTATAAGTAACTAATACTACAATAAATTCACAATTTGAGGATATTTAAAATATTGATCACTGGGCTGTGTAAGAGAGCACATCAGCCTTTTAAGTCTTACTATAGATCAAATTAGAAAAAATACAACACAGTTTTTCCCAAATCCTTTCTGCCCTGATTGTCACACTTTAAACCTAATCAGAGAGCATTCATTTTTTCCTCTGAGACTTTTAAATTAATACCAAATTATTCTCATTCTGCTATTACATAGTTAAGTATTACACAATTCACTGTGCATATCTGAAAATGCATACATACATTTTATCCCAATACATCCTCAATATTTTTCACTCATGATATACAAATAAATGCAATAACTGAGCGCAACTGGAAAAAATAATACCAAACCACAAAAAAATCTCTAAGCATAGGATATTTCTTATTAAATTAGCTTGAATTAAAGTGTTCCATTGAGGACGAAACAGGAGATCGCACTAAATGAACCACAGCATATTTGGGCTTTGAGTCTTACATGAGCTACTGAAGGTTATTCACAGTCCTTAAGTGATAAAATACTCTTCCCGATTTCCCAGATTTCATAAGCAAACAACAATATACATACACACTTTCCCAGAGAAAGTAAATGTAGCTCTTTGGTAACTTTTATCTCAAAGGGTGAATTCAGAAATGTGTACATAAAAAGGCTGTGTGTTTATAAACAGTGTTTACACCTGTATGTTATCAAAACATGCTGATAATGAAGCAAGTCTGATGCATGAATCAAGGTCAGAGTCAGGGTCTTTCTATACCTGTAAATGTCATGTACCTTTGCAAAAATGAAACCTCAAGCTTCCCAACAGAAATGATCAAAGGCATCATAATATATCAGGAGGTTTCAATGTTATATCCATTTAAAATGCTATTCAACTGTGTTTGAATGATATATTGTGAAAAATTCCTGGCAAGCATGTTTGTATCTGCATTATAAGATAAAGCTATGAAAAGCCATTGCAGTGAATGTATGAGTTTGTATACTTGTATCCATTGGTGTGACTTTGTTTATATAACTGGTAGCACTGCATGAAAGCATATTTCCATAGATATTGCCTCTGTGATTGATGGTGAAATACAGTTTCAACAGAGATATACATTTTAAAATCAAAGCCATAGGTCAGATAGATACCAAAAATTATAGTGATTGTAGAGCATGGTCTCTTTTCAGAGGTAGTGTCTTGTGATGTTCTATGAGGGTTTTATCAACTATTATTAATGGGATAGTGCACCCAAAAATTCTGCCATCATTTACTCACCCTCAGAATGTTATCTTCAGTCACCATTCACTTTCATTGCATCTTTTTTTTTTTTTTTTTTCAGACAATGAAAGTGAATGGTGACTGAGGCTAACATTCTGCCGAACATCTCCTTTTGTGTTCCATGGAAGAAAGAACGACAAGGTTTGGAACGACACAAGGGTGAGTAAATGATGACAGCATTTTCAATTTTGGATAAACTATTGCTTTAAAAACATTGTTAAAAATGATTGGAGCATTTTGAAAACACCATCCGTCTCTATATATCTCTAATAAGGTCTACCTGTACATTATTTAGGTGTTCAAAAGCAGCTGTTGTGAGCCTTGAGGAATACATGTCTGCTTATAAGAAGGAATACTTTTCCCTGGACAGAATAAATGAGTGCAATTTCAATACAGTGTGTGGAGGCGCATGAGCAATAAGAAAAGATGTGGCTTCTTAAGTGGACTGACAGCTTTATGCGTGCATGTGCATTGAGTATGTCTAGGCATAAATATTTGCATGCAGTGATTTGACAGGATATGGTGTTTCTCAGGATTTGATGAATGCATCTGCAGTGATACCAGGGATGTGCATGTATATACTGTATGTTTGTGACTCAGAGGTCAGTCGTAGCCTTGGCAGTGAGGGCCTGGATGCGACTGGTGTTGCAATTTTTGCAGAGAACATGCCCATCCAGAGGGTAGCAACCCTGATTGTCCCCCTCAGAGAGAAGACAGCCACAGTCCTATGTTGTGCACACAAAATAGAATATTATTCAGTATTTGAAGAATCATACAAATGTACATTTACACAAAAGTTTGTTCTCATCCTCGAATTTGATTAGCCAAGCTGTATACTAAGAGTGCTGATATTTAGTATAATAGCACTGGGTCGCTTCACAATTTGTATCACTCCACTTGTCTCTGTTTGTGACTTTCCAAATAGTGATGGGGATTTTGATTCATCCTAGTGAATTGAACCTTTTAAATCTGTCAGTATGATCTCATGAAAATTGCGTGACTGTGGTGACATTTTTGCAAAATGATATTATGTTGTTCCTTACATGTATCACAGGAGTTGCTTAAAGCAAGTAAAATTTTCTCCCAAAAGATGAGGTTTTTAAGGTAAATGCTCTATCGAATTTTAAATCAACAAATGCGACAACCCTATCCTAAACCTTAAACCTAAACCTAAACCTAAACCGAGTGTCATAAAAAGTAAATGTTACATGAAAAACGCAACTGCTAAAGGAACCACTTAATTTTGTGGTGCTACTATGACACTTTCGGCTTACGTGTTGACTTGCATGCTCTTCAGGAATCATACCCTAGTCCACTGCATTTCTAGTGTAATGCTCTATCAGTTAAGCTACAACACAATTTGATCGCAGTCAAACAAGCTTGTAAATGTAGTTGATTATGTAATGCAAATGTTAAAATGTATCTTCCAAGTGATTCACTACAGTAAAAGTGTTTAAATGCCATAAGATAGCATTGTGTGAGGAACAGGGCAACAATTAAGTGTTTATGTAAGGAATAATTGACAATGGACCATTGAATTATTGAAAAATAATGCACACATAAGGAGTCAATCATTCCATTTATAACAATGGTTACCACACCTTAAGACATCGTTCAGGGTTTTATCTCAAGACATTTTTTTGGTTTTCATCCCTAAAATGCTCTTGTGAGTGGAACTAATTTCTTCCGCCAAGAATTCAGAGTCTTGCTTTGATACAGCCTAAGCCATCGTTGCTAGTTCGAAAACGTCACTTTAGAACTAGTAATGGAAGCTTGTGCTGCTTTCAAGCACTTACTGGAGCAACGAGGTACTGTGTGTGTCTGTGTGTGTGAGCAAGAGAAAGAGAGAAACTAAGAGAGATCGCTTGTGGGATTACCTCTGATTGCTGCGGCTGTCGTTAGCAGTTACATCATTCAAATTGCCACAGTGTAAGTTTAAGTATATTTCTCAGCAGCAACGTGGTAGTGTCGTCATTCTTGTATATAGCTTTTCCATTGCTAAACAATGGTTTACAACCCCACTGGGTCGCAGGGGTGTGCTGATATGAAGGCTCTGTTTGTTGCTTATGAGTATGTATGTGTGTCCCTGTGTGAGAGCAAAAGAGAGGGGGAGCGCAAGAGTGCACAGATATAAAAAGGTATTTCTGATAATATAGAAAATGTTGTATTTATCAAGTCGCATGAGTGCGTTGACATCGAGGCTCTATTATAGACATTGTTTTTTGTTCTTATCCGATTCACTTAAAAAAAAAAATCTTTGTTTTAAATGGTTATTTTGTTGTGGTAGCCTGTATGGCTCTAAGAAATAACTGAAATAATTTGGCGAAGTGATATGGAACCATTATGCGGTCAAGACCTGGAACTACATAGTTATGCGCTTGCTGAAAAATAATTGCACACCTTTGAACGACTGTCAACTAATCAGAATGAAGCATTTAACAGACCCATGGTTTAAGAACTGATAAGCTGACGTTTACTTGTGATATGAGTGAAAGAAAAAGAAAAGTAATTGTTGTAGTAGTGCCTCTAGTGTACATTTCACCAGGAAACTGCCGTGATACGTTTCAACAAGCTATGTAAAAAATAATTTTGCAAACATTTTGGTATAGTAACCAGGGGCGGAATGTTGTCAACCTATGACCATGCGCTACATGAACTGGTTTAGCCGTTGGCACCATCTCTGTGTCTACTTCAGCGTCTCCCGCTAAATGCGATTACATACACACTCTCACGTGAACATCGACGGGGGAGTATATAGTTGTGGATGCCACGACCGGGTCCCCCATCCTGGGAGTTCTGGGCCCCCATGCAGCCGCCAGTGCATTAATACGACCCTGATAGTAACAAGATTCTATGAGACAAGGTTGGAATCCATTCACCAAAGAGATATGTTTACTGATCATTTCTGCCGATTACAACTTAATGCCAGCAGGTGATGACAAATGAGTGTCATTAAATCATTGACTCAACTGATTATTTAAAAAACGTAAAACTTAAAAACTTGAAACTGTGGTAAAAAGCAAAATTACACTTGTAATCGTGCTGTTGGTCTCTTGCACTCTTACTCATGTGCTATTGCTAAATTCCACATACATTTAGAAACTTGTAACCATACTCAAGTACATTTACTTACCTCACAGCGGTAACACTGCACATGGAAGTCACGGTCCAAGGCAACAATACGCACAGTCTCCTCCTGACCAGGAGCTGGCATTATGGGCTCTTTACACACAGAGCAACGTGGGGCAAATTTTCTGGAAAAAGGAAACACATTTTGGTATTTAATTACATTTAATTTATACATTTATAACTGTGACTTAAGTGTCCAAATACTTAAGTCAAAAAGTTTCCAAACTACTGTATTTGAAGGCCATGTATAATAAATTACTTTGCTTTAATCTATATTGAAAGGCCATCGATAATAAATTACCTACAATTACTTTGGCAGCTTTTGAAAGTTTCCAGTTGAGCCCAGTTGAATATTATTTCAAAGACAAATGTTTTCGAAAGCTCCAAAATGAATACATTAGTGTGTTCTGCATTTTGGGAACACAGGACAAGAACAGAGATACCGAAATACAAAGGCAGTGAGGATGTGTAAACAAAGCAAAACCCAGTCAGGTGACTGAACTTCTTCATTAGATTATACACACACATAGCATAAAGGAGGAAGTTCTGCAGATGGTGGCCAATATAAACCACAATAGTAACAATGAGTACAGTCCAGGTTTGACCAAACTGTTCCTCGACACAATGGCAGTTCTGTTGTGATTACATTCTCACAATCAACGGATTCCATATGAAACCTTTCAATTCCTTAGCAGATACAAAAAAGCTGCTTTCCATAATTATAACAACACTAGACAGTCTATTCAAAAGATAAAGTTGCATGACACAAGATACAACTTCAAATAAAAAAAACAAATGGTATTGAAAGGAAAACATGACATCTATTTTAAAGGTTTAATGCAATATCTTTGTGTAACAGAGATAATGAAAAGCATAAATAAGTGTTGATATATACAGAATGTATGGGAAGGTTCAGTTACTGAATGCTTTAATTTGTCTTGGATACAGTATGTATGCTAAAGTATGCTGCTTTATAAAACCAAAACACAGTAACAAAGCCAACCCTGAAACTGAGAAAAAAAATGACTTCAAATTTACTTGGTTTTAGTGAGGATTTTGTAGTTACTGCAATTTTCACACTCAGTTTTCCTTGAATCTGAGCATATTTAACAGTAGCCAGCTGGTAGGTAGCTGTGCAGTGTGTAAACCTCACTCCCCTCACCTCAAGAGGCGCACTAGCAACTTATGCTAGAGGCTGTAGCCTTTAGCCTCCCATGCCCACTGACGGCGGTTCGAATCCCGCTCGGAGCGGGTTGAGCAGGAATGGTCACACATATTTGCGCCAAAGTCTGTCACAGGACAGATCATTGTCTAACAGACTCAGTTTTGGTTATCAAAATGTGTTCATGTGTTTTGCACAGCAGTATGTATCAAGCATGTTTGTGTGCACGGTCATACTTGTGGAAGTCTTCAATGCAGTGGATGTGGTTTGAGGCGTCCACAGTAAAGGGAATGCCGTCCAGACTTCGGTGGCACACCACACAGGTAAAGCAATGAGGATGATAGGCCTTCCCAGTCGCCCGCAGGATACGCTCCATTATAGGCTTACTACATATGTTGCAGGTCTCCAGGGTGTTCTAAAATCGAAAACACATAAAGAAACAAAACTCTTACATAACGTACAAGCTAAGCCTAGGCAAACTATGAAAAAGGGCATCTGTGATAGATTCATATCAGCACGTAATTCAAGCTCTGATAGTGAGTGATGTAGGTTGGCAGTCATAATAGCCTTCGAGCTTAAATAAAAAGAAAATATTCTTGATTTACAGAGACAGCAAGCCAGAGACAGACAAAAATAAACCGAGAGAAGAGCATGAAGTGAATTTCAACATTCTTTCATGGATTTTCAAACTTTTTTCATTGACAAACAACTTCAGAAACACAAACATCTCTTAATTCTATTAGCTACCAGCATTTAATGGATCTCTGTACAATAATGTGGCCATCAAAATGGGTGTCACAAGTGTATCTCTGTCCTCAAATGCCTGAGGGAAAAAAGTATATACTATATGTAAAGTATATATACATTGAGCAATGGAACAAAGTGAGGCGATCTGATTAGCTACTCTCTGGTTCACAAACAAAGCCATTTTTCACACTCGCTTTCGTTCTGCGAGAGGCGCAGCAGTAAATACGTCCACATTCTGATGACTGCAGGCTTTTCCTCAGCCATGGATACTGGGCTGCGGGCCAGCTGATGACTTTTCGCTCGCATTCCTCTTCTTAATGTCCACCCCGAGCCCTGGATTTGTTATTTCGATATTTCATATAAAAGAATCTTCTATCCCCCTCCCTTCTCTCCAGCCAAGAAATTACAGCAAAGGATGGTGAAATCCTCTGTGTGTGATCAATTATAGGATGACTTTCTCTTTGAAAGCCTGTGTGCGTGTGTTTGAGAGAGAGAGAGAGAGAGAGAACGCGAGAGAGAGAGAGAGAGAGAGAGAGAGAGAGAGAGGTTCTTTGCATGAGGGGGTGCGAACACATACAGACACATGTCAGTATGTGTAAGTACTCCAGGCCACAGCTGTCCTCTTTGGCTGCCTGTCTCTTTGGCACAGCCACTTAGCACTGTTTTCAAACACAGCATTCCATGCATGTGTGCATGTGTGGCAACATTGAAAGCCATGCCATGATGCGCCAAAAGGCCCTGATGATTTGTACTGCGTTGTTGACGTGGCCATGGCTCACAGGCCTGCGGGTATAACACCCATAAATATACACTGACTAAGGCTGTCAATTTAACGCGTTAATTCAATGTGATTAATTATATAAAAATAACGCAGTAAAAAAACATTAATGCGATTAATCATGACCCCTGACCATACATTAATTCCATAATAAGTTTTTTTTTTCTACCATCACAGCAATTCAAGCATGAAGTACCAACTTCACATTTTTGCAAGACTGCAGGGGGCAGTCAGCGCAGCTCCAGTTTTTCAGAAAACAAATCACACTTACTGAGATAGCATGCGGGTAACACATAAGGAGCTTCACACAACAGGACCTGTTCATGCTTTCAAAAACAGCAGGACGGAACACAGCTCAGAATCCAGAGGTCTCAAGATGCATTTCTTAAAGTGTCAAACTGCACTGAATTTGACACAGTGTCCTAAAAACAGTGTTTATCGCACAAAATATTGAAGAACGTGTCCTGTCGGTACAGCCCTCAGACAGATTGACAAACACAATTACAAAATGGATTTCAGTGGACTGTAGGTCCATAAAGCAAACAATATATTGACTTCTAAATCCAATTTCTTTATTGTCTTGTCTGCCAAAATATTGTAATGCCTTTGAATGATCTGAATTATTAAACACTCACGGAACACTTTATTAGGAACACTATGGTCCTAATAAAGTGCCCGACATGGTCGACCTCAAGGTTCGACGTGTTGTGCATTCTGAGATGTTATTCTGCTCACTACAATTGTACAGAGTGTTTATCTAAGTTACCGTAGCCTTTCTGTCAGCTCGAACCAGTCTGGCCTTTCTCCGTTGACCTCTCTCATCAACAAGGAATTTCCGTCCGCAGAACTGCCACTGATGCCACATGATTGGCTGATTAGAAAATCGCATGAAAATGTAGGTGTACAGGTTTTCCTAATAAAGTGCTCAATGAGTGTACATTAAATTTATAATTACTTTGATATATGTGACTAATTCGATGAATTAATCGTTATTTTATGTAATTAATTTGATTTTCAAATTCTAATCAACTGACAGCCCTACCACTAACATTAAGACAAGTTAAATTCTATAGAATTTGCAAGGGCAGAATTTACTCAAAAGTGTCCCATTTGTCAAAACAGCCAAATCCTGTTTGCTCTGTCTGTGTGCTGGGATAATTTCCCATGCTCTCAGTTCACCAGCAAGCTGAGATGGATGTCAAAGGTCTCGGCCCTGAGCTCCTACGATCCGCTCATCATTCTTAGATCAACTACGATTTAGATGGTGTATCTGTGTGTCAGATAAGAAAAAATGGAAAAGAAATCTACATCAAAGACGGGGCTGTAGGTACACAAGTTTGTAATTCCTCGTTTCTTCAGTGAGTATAATAGAAATTAACATTATTTCCCAGAGCAACACTTGTGTACAAACAATGTCCATTCCGCAATCCTCTGCAAATCCTGGAAACGGATAAAGCCTTTAATAAGCTTGCTGCTGAGAGCCCTCTGGGCTTGTCTCATAACTCGTTGTAAGGATAAGCAACATAAGGTAAGGTTGGGGTGAGTCTGTATGTATAATCAGGGGTGCCATCGGGCAGCCTTCAAGAACAGAGTTGCTTTACTGAAGGAATACCTCACACTTGAACCAGAGGCTTGTTTCTGCTACGTACAGTCAACTGTATGACAGTGCAGTCTGGGTCAGTCAGTCCTCTCTTCCCCAACATGGCTTTTCTGATTCTTGCTGCAGCTTTTATGCTGACGTCAAAGCAGTTTTCATTTACAGTGGATTTATAACTTTCAAAGATGATTAAGGAAAATCTGTGCTCTACTAATGGCTTCACAGCTGGAAGAAAGAGGGTTGGGAGATCCACTAGAGGGCACTAGATGTCTACTCATGCTCACAGTTTAAACTTCCAGAATGTGATATATTCACATAATCTTCTTCTTCTTCTTTTTTTTTTTTTTTTTTTTTTGCTCCATACATTTCTCTAAGTGTTTGCCTGAAAGGCTAAACAAACGTCTAGGCAGATGAGGTAAAATGAATTTAGGTCAGACATCGTCTTTCTGAACGAAGGGGTGAGTGGAGAGTATTGAAGTCAATTGTAGCCTCTTCACTCCCTAGTTGCTTTTTCAATTTCCTGATAAAGTGCACTGACACTCTCTTTCGCTCTTCCAGGTACTCTTCTGCTTGTGGGCCTGGCATTGCTAAACTCTAAACAGAACACACATTGCCTTTGCAGGACAATTTCTAAAAGTGCTGGCCCAATAGTGTACTAAGGAGAGTTAATAGTGACTGTATAGATACAGGAATCCGTAAAGATTGAGAGACAATGTCGCATTTCTAAAAATGTACAAAATCAGCATTTAATTTCACACACTAAATGCCTAAATAGTCAGATGAATGATATGTTGAATGAATAGCACCTTTACAATAAGGTTTTATTTGTTAATTAGTAAATGCATTAGGCATCATGAACAAACAATGAACAATATTTTCAACAGCGTTTATTCATCTTGGTTGATGTAAGTTTATAAAAACACATCTGTTCATTGTTTGTTTATGTTGGTCATAATTTTTGCAATTCTCTTTGGTGACGCTAGTGGCACAAAAATTAATCAAGAACATGTGTCTGGTCTTCCCCCATCCAAGTAGGGACCATGTCACAATCCTCTTCACGTCTCCCCACTGTCTACCTGTAGCTGCCCGTATCAAATTCAAGGCTCTGTTGCTTGTGTTCAGAGCTGCCTCTAGATCAGCACTCTCTTAAAGATATAACTTAAAAACAGCTGAAGACACTCCACTTCCGAAAGCACTTAACTAATTCATAACCATAAATAAAGGCACTTTCTTAAAGACACTTTTTATTACCATTAAAACAACTTTTCTCTACAGTTCTGTTTGTACTATTCTGGTTTACTCTCGATATTCTGTATTGCACTACTGCTAATACTTGTTAAAATCTCCTTTATGAAAAATCGCCTGTTTTTTGTTGTTGGTTTTTTTACTCATTTGTATGTTGCTTAGAATAAAAGCATCTTCTAAATGATTAAATATACAGTAAAAGTAAAACACTAAAACTAGACTGTATGAGATAGGATGGAAAGAAAGAAAGACAGAGGGTGAGAGAAAGTAAGGAAATGTGAATATCTGAAAGTGAAAGAGACAAGTGAGGAAATAAGATTAGACTGAAATCAAATTTCCGCTCTCTGTAAACTGTAACCATCAACTGCCAATTCACAACGTGCAATGTGTACTTAAGCAAAACACTTTAAAGTTACTGGATGACTTCTTTGATAGGAGGCTGTATCAATTTTGCATGATTCTCAACTTGGTGGCATGAATTTGTTTTGCACAGAATATTAAACATTGGTATACCCTTCAATGTCAGTCTGTCGACTGATTTTACCTTTAAAGACAAAAGAATCCTTCTCATATCTACTGTAAATATTTTTAAAACCAAAAAGGCTTTGACTACATCCTAGAGGAAAGCCAGAATGGCCAGAATGGTTCGAACTGACAAAGAATGCTATTCTGGGATGCGGGCTGGCACTCTTTTGGTGGCATGAGGGGGACCTACACAATATTAGGCAGGTGGTTTTAATGTTGTGGCTGAACGGTGTGCATATATATATATATATATATATATATATATATATATATATATATATATATATATATACAGGTGCATCTCAATAAATTAGAATGTCATGGAAAAGTTCATTTATTTCAGTAATTCAACTCAAATTGTGAAACTCGTGTATTAAATAAATTCAATGCACACAGACTGAAGTAGTTTAAGTCTTTGGTTCTTTTAATTGTGATGATTTTGGCTCACATTTAACAAAAACCCACCAATTCACTATCTCAAAAAATTAGAATATGGTGACATGCCAATCAGCTAATCAACTTAAAACACATACAAAGGTTTCCTGAGCCTTCAAAATGGTCTCTCAGTTTGATTCACTAGGCTACACAATCATGGGGAAGACTGCTGATCTGACAGTTGTCCAGAAGACAATCACTGACACCCTTCACAAGGAGGGTAAGCCACAAACATTCATTGCCAAAGAAGCTGGCTGTTCACAGAGTGCTGTATCCAAGCATGTTAACAGAAAGTTGAGTGGAAGGAAAAAGTGTGGAAGAAAAAGATGCACAACCAACTGAGAGAACCGCAGCCTTATGATTGTCAAGCAAAATCGATTCAAGAATTTGGGTGAACTTCACAAGGAATGGACTGAGGCTGGGGTCAAGGCATCAAGAGCCACCACACACAGACATGTCAAGGAATTTGGCTACAGTTGTCGTATTCCTCTTGTTAAGCCACTCCTGAACCACAGACAACGTCAGAGGCGTCTTACCTGGGCTAAGGAGAAGAAGAACTGGACTGTTGCCCAGTGTTCCAAAGTCCTCTTTTCAGATGAGAGCAAGTTTTGTATTTCATTTGGAAACCAAGGTCCTAGAGTCTGGAGGAAGGGTGAAGAAGCTCATAGCCCAAGTTGCTTGAAGTCCAGTGTTAAGTTTCCACAGTCTGTGATGATTTGGGGTGCAGTGTCATCTGCTGGTGTTGGTCCATTGTGTTTTTTGAAAACCAAAGTCACTGCACCCGTTTACCAAGAAATTTTGGAGCACTTCAGGCTTCCTTCTGCTGACCAGCTTTTTAAAGATGCTGATTTCATTTTCCAGCAGGATTTGGCACCTGCCCACACTGCCAAAAGCACCAAAAGTTGGTTAAATGACCATGGTGTTGGTGTGCTTGACTGGCCAGCAAACTCACCAGACCTGAAGAATCTATGGGGTATTGTCAAGAGGAAAATGAGAAACAAGAGACCACAAAATGCAGATGAGCTGAAGGCCACTGTCAAAGAAACCTGGGCTTCCATACCACCTCAGCAGTGCCACAAATTGATCACCTCCATGCCACGCCGAACTGAGGCAGTAATTAAACCAAAAGGAGCCCCTACCAAGTATTGAGTACATATACAGTAAATGAACATACTTTCCAGAAGGCCAACAATTCACTAAAAATGTTTTTTTTATTGGTCTTATGATGTATTCTAATTTTTTGAGATAGTGAATTGGTGGGTTTTTGTTAAATGTGAGCCAAAATCATCACAATTAAAAGAACCAAAGACTTAAACTACTTCAGTCTGTGTGCATTGAATTTATTTAATACACGAGTTTCACAATTTGAGTTGAATTACTGAAATAAATGAACTTTTCCACGACATTCTAATTTATTGAGATGCACCTGTATATATATACACATACACACACACTCTCACCAGCCACTTTACTAGGAACACCTGTAAATCTATTTATTCATGCGATTATCTAATCAGCCAATCATGTGGCCGCAGTGTAATGTATAAAATCATGCAGATATGGGTCAGGAGCTTCAGTTAATGTTCACATCAACCATCAGCATGGGGAAAAATGTGATCTCAGTGATTTAGACCGTGGAATGATTGTTGGTGCCAGATGGGCTGGTTTGAGTATTTCTGTAACTGCTGATCTCCTGGGATTTTTACACACAACAGTCTTTAGAGCGTATAGAGTGTATAACCAGTGAGTGGCAGTTCTGTGGATGAAAACACTTTGTTGATGAAGAGGTCAATGTAGAATGACCAGACTGGTTCGAGCTGACAGAAAGACTACGGTAACTCAGATAACCCCTCTGTACAATTGTAGTGAGCAGAAAGGCATCTCAGAATGCACAATATGTCGAACCTTGAGGTGGATGCGCTACAACAGCAGAAGACCATATTGGGTTCCACTTCTGTCAGCCATGAACAGAAAACTGAAGCTGCAGTGGGCCTACCATTTGTGTGCCTCAGCAGAAATCCAGATTTGTCAGACCAGGTGATGTTTTTCCAATCGTTTACTGTCCAGTTTCTGTGAGCCTGTTCCCACTGCAGCCTCAGTTTCCTGTTCTAAACTGACAGTAGTAATACCCGGATGGGTCTTCTGCTGCTGTGTTGTATGTTCAGAAATGCTTTTCTGCATAGCATTCTTGTAATGCGTGTTTATTTGGGTTACTGCCACCTTCCTGTCAGCTTGGACCAGTCTGGCCATTCTCTGTTGACCTCTCTCATCAACAAGGCATTTCTGTCCACAGAACTGCTGGTCAGTGGATGTTTTTTTGTTTTTGGCACCATTCTGAGTAAACTCTAAAGACTGTTGCGTGTGAAAATCCCAGGAGATCAGCAGTTACAGAAATACTCAAACCAGCCCAACTGGCACCAACAATCATGCCACGGTCGAAATCACTGAGATCATACTTTTCCCCATTCTGATGGTTGATGTGAACATTAACTGAAGCTCCTGACCCGTATCTGCATGATTGTATGCACTGCACTGCTTCCACATGATTGGCTGATTAGATAGTCACATGGATGATTATTGGTGCCAGACGGGCTAGTTTGAGTATTTCTGTAACTGCTGATCTCCTGGGATTTTCACACACAACAATCTAGAATTGACTCCGAATGGTGACAAAAACAAAAAAATAATCCAGTGAGGGGCAGGTCTGTGGACGGAAATGCCTTTTTGAGGAGACAGGTCAACAGAGAATGGCCAAACTGGTTCGAACTGACAAAGTCTATGGTAACTCAGATAACCACTCTTTACAAATGTGGTGAGAAGAATAGCATCTCAGAATGCCATTCTGAGATGTGGGTTGGCGCTTTTTGGCGGCATGAGGGGGACCTACACAATATTAGGCAGGTGGTTTTAATGTTGTGGCTGATCGGTGTGTGTGTCTGTGTGTGTGTGTGTGTGTGTGTATATATATATATATATATATATATATATATACACACACACACACACACACACACACACACACACACACACACACTCATTGGCCACTTTACTAGGAACACCTGTAAATGTACTTATTAATGTGATTATCTAATCAACCAATCGTGTAGCAGCAGTGTAATGAATAAAATCATGTAAATATGGGTCAGGAGCTTCAGTTAATGTTCACATCAACCATCAGAATGGGGAAAAATGTGATCTCAGTGATTTAGACCGTGGAATGATTGTTGGTGCCAGATGGGCTGGTTTGAGCCCTGTTGTGCAGCATTTTATTTGACAAAAAACAAAATTAAAATTTTAATATAATATCCTCAGCTGACAGCTTCATTGAATTCTACCCACTCAACACCAATTTCATGTACAACAGTAAAGAGAAGACTCAGGGGTGCAGGCCTTATGGGAAAAATTGCAAAGAAAAAGACACTTTTGAAACAGAAAATAAAAAGAAAATGTTAGAGTGGGCAAAGAAACACAGACATTGGACAACAGATAATTGGAAAAGAGTGTTATGAATCTTAAGGTGCGTGAGAAGTGCCCGACAAGACAGCCACATCTATGGCAAGTGCTACAGGAAGCGTGGAGTGAAATGTCTCCTGAGTATCAGGACAAACTGACAGCTAGAATGCCAAGAATCTGCAAAGCTGTCATTGCTGCACGTGGAGGATTTTTTGATGAGAACACTTTGAAGTAGTTATAGAAGTTCTGAACATTTGTTTTCAAATTAATGTCCTGACTATACATTGTGATCAGCTGAATGCCACTTTGGTGAATAAAGTACCAATTTCTTTCCATAAGAGCAAAATCTGTAAATTTTTCCAAACTTTTGGCCACCAGTGTGTGTGTATATCTCTCTCTCTCTCTCTCTATATATATATATATACAGTGTTGGGGAGTAACGGAATACATGTAACAGGATTATGTATTTAAAATACAAAAAAAAAGTAACTGTATTCCATTACAGTTACAATTTAAATAATTGGTAGTTAGAATACAGTTACATTCAAAAAGTATTTTGATTACTGAAGAGATTACTTTGCATTTTATTGTCATTTGTTTCATTTAATATTTAGTCCTTTCAGATGGAAAACATTTATACATATAAAGCGGTGAAACACTTTCTTATGATGTGTTACATTCATACGAGCAGACAGAGAAGTAAGTTTGAAGTAAGTTTGGAGCACAAGAAATAGAAATAAACCTTGTGTTAATTGTCAGCTTTATGCTAAGCTATTTCTAGTCATTTTACATGCACGTTACCAGACACTATCATATTTTTTTATCAAGAAAATTCATGTTATATCATAATTTCTTTTTTCTAGTAAGACCTTTGATATTAGGGCAAAAATCATATTCTTGATAATACTTTTTGTATTGTTTTCCTGTAAAAATATCTAAAAATCCTTAAAACAAGATCAGTTAGATTTATCTTGTTTTAGAAACAACACTGCATAAGATATTTAGGTTTTTCAGAGAATGTATTTTTAACATGTGTATTTTGTCTTACTGTACTGGCAGAGTTTTTATAGTCAAACAAGTGAAAATATCTACCAGTGCTAAAGAAGTAATCCAAAGTATTTAGAATACATTACTGACCTTGAGGAATCTAACGGAATACGTTACAAATTACATTTTACAGCATGTATTCTGTAATCTGTAGTGGAATACATTTCAGAAGTAACCCTCCCATCCCTGTATATATATATACACTACCGGTCAAAAGTTTTGAAACACTTACTCATTCTTTATTATAATTTTTTTTTCTTCACATTTTAGAATAATAGTAAAGTCATCAAAACTATGGAATAACATAAATGGAACTATGGGAATTAGGTTGTGACTAAACAATATCCAAAATAAATCAAAACTGTGTTATATTTTAGCATCTTCAAAGTATTCACTCTTTGCCTAGAATTTGCAGACATGTACTCTTGACATTTTCTCCACCAACTTCTTGAGGTATCACCCTGGGATGCTTTTTAAACAGTATTAAAGGAGTTCCCATCTATGTTGGGCACTTATTGGCTGCTTTTCTTTATTATTTGGTGCAAGTCATCAATTTCAAAATCTTTCTTTTTTTTAAATTATTATTATTAAATGTTAGTTTTATAATGAAATAAATTAATATGGTGGCACAATTATATTTTTGTCTAGAAAACTAATTTCAAACATTTAAGCATAAGCCTTCAGATCAAAAGATTTTTAAGATCATGAGAAACATTTCAATCAAGTGTTTCAAAACTTTTGACCGGTAGTGTGTATATATATATATACTGTAACTACAATATATGAACCAACTATGCACTAGAGCACCTGTCTACAATTTAATAATTATACAGAACACTGAAAAGGCACCTATCCTTAATAACTCTAAGGATTGTCAGGGTCAGGACGCAGAGTGTCTATCTGATCATAATATTATCAATTATATTTAATTAAATTAATTATATATTATATTCAATAAAGCAAAGACAACAGTGACCTCACAGCCTGTAGCTGAGAGGTCAAATGTCAGAGGGCTGCTCTGAATAGATGAATCCTTCACTAAAATACTCAGACCATGACTGCTTTTAGCTATTTGCTCAGCTATGTAACCCTGCAATTTTTCTCTGTCCTCCCTTCCAGCTCAACACTCAGTGTATGTACTGCAAAAAATATATTAATATATATTCAGAGAATGTACTTTTAATTAAGTTTATTAAAATTTTTCTTCTTTTTTGTTTTAAGCATAAACCTCACAAAATTGTTAGATTCTATTTATGTCTTTTATTTAAGTCTTAAAGAAATAGTTCACCCAAAAATTAAAATTCTGTCAGGATTTACTCACCCTCATATTGTTCCACCCTGCTGACTTTTTTCCATGGAACACAAAAGGAGAAGTTAGACAGAATGCTAGCCTCAGTCAGCATGATGACTGAGGCTATCATCCTGACAAACAACAACTTTTGGAGAAGAAAAAAGTCATACATGTTTGGAAAATCATGAGGGTGAGTAAATTAAGACAGAATTTTCATTTCATTTTGTGTGAACTAAAGCATGTTTATATATATATATATATATATATATATATATATATATATATATATATATATATATATATATATAAACATGCTTTAGTTATATACATATATATATTATTATTTGTATTTTTTTTTTTTTTACAGCAAAACAAGACAGAAATACTGTTTTGTTTTTTTTTTTTTGTTTTTTTTTTGCAGTGTGTATTTGCTTATGTGCTAGGGTTGCGCGGTATACAGGTACTAACGAAATATCACGATACCAAAAATTTTAAAATGGTCCAATATCATCTTTGATAATTTCAGTACCATACTCCAGTATAGTGTTACTAGCAAAATTTTATGGGATGTTAGATGTTTTAGATGAAATCGATGACAATTTGACAATTAATCATATTAAAATCTTGATATGACCATGTGTGGTCATTGAACAGCAGAAGGATGTAATTTTATTGAATAATATAGAGTCTGCATGTGCTGCGAGCTTCAGAATGAACAAGAGGTGATGCTGTGCTCTCTGTCACACAGAATGCACGTAATGCTCAATGCGGTGTTTAGTGTTTGAACAGCTGTGAACACTTACATTAATTCCTTCTCCAGTGAGATTTCAGCTTGCCATATTTCAGCAATTAATTTGGAATTAATGAGTACTGTCAAAACACACAGGAAGCACTCAAAGTAGTCTGTGATTCAGCCATAGCAGCCTTGTGCCACAGGTAATCAGATTTTTTCATTTATGTTTTAATTTATACTATAAAGCCCTGTTGTGCAGCATTTTATTTGACAAAAAACAAAATAACATTTTTTTTCTTCATATTTTCATTTGATTAAAGTTTTCAGTATTCATTTGTATAAACACTCTTATATGTGTATGTCAAAATACAGACAGTAGTACAGGGGGCAAGTAAAAATAAAAAAATAAAATGAGAAGAGAAGAGAACATTCAAGAACTAATTGAGTATGAAGGAGGGTAATGTGTGATAGGCAGACAGAAGCTCTGGGACAGAGGACTTAGAACCAAACTTGAATCAAACTGCCACTTTGGATCCCTTGGACTGTGAGGTGCTCAGGGAAACAACCTCACTTCCTCTGTCTTTTGAGCTACTTAAATATAAAGATTTAAAGGAAAGAGTGCTACATATGAATTGGATATGAATGCAGAGGCACCGTGCCAAGAACTCGCAATGTCTTTTCCTAGACATCACCCTGTCATTACATTTCAGAGACATTCTTTTCCTGTACCGACTTTAGTATGCCAGTCACCTCAGAAGGTTTCAGTGAAATCGCAGAATACCTCAACAGTTCAATCAAGCATGTGAGAGATCATCAGATTTAGTGTCAAATCAAACATGGCAGGAGAACGTTTTGAGGAATAGTTCATCCAAAAAAATAAAAATTCTGTCATAATTTACTCACCCTAATGTTGTTCCGAACCCATATGACTTTCTCTCTTCCTTGGAACACAAAGGAGTTATTATAGCAGAATGTGAATGCAACATGGACATTCTGCTAAACTTCTCTTTTGATGTTTTACTGAAGAAAGAAAGTAATACTTTTTTGGAACAACATTAGGGTAAGTAAATAAATGACAAAAAAATCAAAACCCTAACTACTCTAACTGCCATGTTAGATATATATACAGGTGCATCTCAATGAATTAGAATGTCGTGGAAAAGTTCATTTATTTCAGTAATTCAACTCAAATTGTGAAACTCGTGTATTAAATAAATTCAATGCACACAGACTGAAGTAGTTTAAGTCTTTGGTTCTTTTAATTGTGATGATTTTGGCTCACATTTAACAAAAACCCACCAATTCACTATCTCAAAAAATTAGAATATGGTGACATGCCAATCAGCTAATCAACTCAAAACACCTGCAAAGGTTTCCTGAGCCTTCAAAATGGTCTCTCAGTTTGGTTCACTAGGCTACAGAATCATGGGGAAGACTGCTGATCTGACAGTTGACCAGAAGACAATCATTGACACACTTCACAAGGAGGGTAAGCCTCAAACATTCATTGCCAAAGAAGCTGGCTGTTCACAGAGTGCTGTATCCAAGCATGTTAACAGAAAGTTGAGTGGAAGGAAAAAGTGTGGAAGAAAAAGATGCACAACCAACCGAGAGAACCGCAGCTTTATGAGGATTGTCAAGCAAAATCGATTCAAGAATTTGGGTGAACTTCACAAGGAATGGACTGAGGCTGGGGTCAAGGCATCAAGAGCCACCACACACTGACGTGTCAAGGAATTTGGCTACAGTTGTCGTATTCCTCTTGTTATGCCACTCCTGAACCACAGACAACGTCAGAGGCGTCTTACCTGGGCTAAGGAGAAGAAGAAGTGGACTGTTGCCCAGTGGTCCAAAGTCCTCTTTTCAGATGAGAGCAAGTTTTGTATTTCATTTGGAAACCAAGGTCCTAGAGTCTGGAGGAAGGGTGGAGAAGCTCATAGCCCAAGTTGCTTGAAGTCCAGTGTTAAGTTTCCACAGTCTGTGATGATTTGAGGTGCAATGTCATCTGCTGGTGTTGGTCCATTGTGTTTTTTGAAAACCAAAGTCACTGCACCCGTTTACCAAGAAATTTTGGAGCACTTCATGCTTCCTTCTGCTGACCAGCTTTTTAAAGATGCTGATTTCATTTTCCAGCAGGATTTAGCACCTGCCCACACTGCCAAAAGCACCAAAAGTTGGTTAAATGACCATGGTGTTGGTGTGCTTGACTGGCCAGCAAACTCACCAGACCTGAACCCCATAGAGAATCTATGGGGTATTGTCAAGAGGAAAATGAGAAACAAGAGACCAAAAAATGCAGATGAGCTGAAGGCCACTGTCAAAGAAACCTGGGCTTCCATACTACCTCAGCAGTGCCACAAACTGATCACCTCCATGCCACGCTGAATTGAGGCAGTAATTAAAGCAAAAAGGAGCCCCTACCAAGTATTGAGTACATATACAGTAAATGAACATACTTTCCAGAAGGCCAACAATTCACTAAAAATGTTTTTTTTTTATTGGTCTTATGATGTATTCTAATTTTTTGAGATAGTGAATTGGTGGGTTTTTGTTAAATGTGAGCCAAAATCATCACAATTAAAAGAACCAAAGACTTAAACTACTTCAGTCTGTGTGCATTGAATTTATTTAATACACGAGTTTCACAATCTGAGTTGAATTACTGAAATAAATGAACTTTTCCACGACATTCTAATTTATTGAGATGCACCTGTATATATATACAATCATTTAGCATTTTATTAGGAACACCTGTACACCTGCTTATTCAACCAATTATCTAATCAGCCAATTGTGTGGCAACAGTGCAATACATAAAATCATGCAGATACGGGTCAGGAGCTTCAGTTAATGTTCACAAAAAAAATGTGATCTCAGTGATTTCGAGTGTGGTATGATTGTTGGTGCCAGATAGGCTGGTTTGAGTATTTCTGTAACTGCTGATCTCATGGGATTTTCACACACAACAGTCTGAGTTTACTCAGAATGGTGCCAAAAAAAAATAAAAAATAACATCCAGTGAGCGGCAGTTCTGCAGATGGAAATGCCTTGTTGAGAAGTCAACGGATAATGGCCAGACTGGCTGGAGCTGAAAGAAAGGCTACGGTAATTCAGATAACCACTCTGTACAATTGTAGTGAGCAGAATAGCAACACGTCGAACCTTGTGGCGGATGGGCTACAACAGCAGAAGACCACGACGGGTACTTTATTAGGACCATAGTGTTCCTAATAAAGTGCTTAGTGAGTGTATATAGAAATAGTAAGACTAGTATTGTAGTATGACATTTCGAACACGGCCAATATCTTGTTTTGCTTTTAGTGCTGGCTAAAACATTGAGCGACGCGTCGACAGACAATCTACGGGAGAACTCCAACAAGCTAGCCAGCTGCAGTTGTCCCTCATCAGTGCCATGTATCGTGTGGTTGGCTTTTAGGTGATAGTGTTTCTGTGCTAATTAAATTTGGACTTACAAAGGACGCAAAGTACTTTATTTTGGTCACAGGTCCCATCTGGGTTTTATAAGAGGCCTTTCTTCATTACTTGATTATTGTTGTGTGTGTTTATGGTGTGTACGTCAGTGTTATTGACTCTGGATACATTATTTTGAATATAATATTATTTGCTATTCTTGATTTATTATTATTTAAAACCAGAAGCCCTTATGCTTGACATCATATCCTGGCCACTGTGGTATCCGAAATAATTTAGCATGCTAAAAGTTTAGTGAAACTGCCCCTTTAAACTCAGCTCGGCAACAGAACATAGCCACTCTGTTATAATATGGCTCAAGACCCATATTATAACAGAGCAAAAATGCACTTGAAGTGACACTCTGTCAGGTCAGCTTGGGGTCAGATTATTTTCTGGAAGGAAGCGATACAAGCTTGACTGAATGAGGGAAGCTATGAAATCAGGCTTCACAGGCTAATGTGTTCTGCTTGGTTATGCCTGTAGTGCTGAAACCAGACTCATAGATGCACGCACAACATATCCTGCAGGTAAGACCAGTTTAGACCTGCAAGAATTTCAAGCTGGTTTGGTAATGGTTTGCTGTTGCAAACAATGTTGGTCAACAAGTAGGTTTTTTCTGCTCAAGCAGATGTCCATGAGAGGCTTGCTGGTTAAGGAGACAGGTACTGTAGGGACATACCAGCATCCCAACACAACATATGCTTGTGACCAGCAATGCTGGTCATTTCAGCAGGGTAGGAACACACACACACCCACCCACACACACAATGACAACAGTCTAAGGAAGTATGTTGCAAGGCAACTCATCCAAGTGCTATCTAACTGGGTCTCTCCTTTGTGGAATGCCAGCCAATTAATCATGACTGAATACACAGAACTCAATTAGAAGCTTGCTAATGCTAATGCAGGCAGATATTAATATTTCATAGCAAAGTATGACAAGAAAGCTAGAATGTATGCTTTGCTGCTGTACTTCCAACATCAAGCAAAACAAGAAGGGTGGATTCACCTGTCTTCATCGCCCTCTGTACTTCAGTGAGGAGCAAAGCGTGGGCAGCACTAATGCTTTTAAGATGCATGCAAGCCGCACCAGTGTTAAGGGCTATATAGAGGTGCAGCTCCAGAAAGGTGCTGGTGCGAACAAGTTTCTGCCTGTTTCCTTCCCTTTTTCATCTATCAGTTTGGGATGAAGGCAAGGTGGGATGCAATGTCACTTGCAATCATATGGGGCAGACAGGATATAAAAGAAAGTTCAAAGACCTGCAGTGTAACATGTTTTACTCCATCTAAAACTTTTTTAAACAGCATTTTCCTAAATCTTTTATAATTAGTATGAATTTATTTGTGGACCTAATATTAATTGAGAGACTACATCGTTGTGCTTTTAAAAATGTGTCACTGTTTGTACTTCTAGTTAGTGTTTATATACATACCTATTGTGTACCTTTAAAGGTACATTTATATGTTTTGTTCCTCTGGGGACAAAATGTACCAGCACAGTACGTTTTCAACCATGTATAAATTAAAAACTAAAACAAAAAAGAAGAAGAAAAAATGCTCATGGACATTTTATGTGTCAACTATCTTTATGAACTTTAGTCCTCTTGTAATTCTGGTAAAAAATTACCCCACTGATGATTAAGGCCACAGTACAGTCTTGTATAAGTAAAACTATGTTTTTTTAGCCTTAGTCGATAAACCATGCTTGAACTTTATTGTGTGTATGTAATTGTTAGTGAGGAGCTTTGTTTTTGAAAGGGTGAACATTTCCTAAACCCTGGTGTGACATCACTTTCCTCAAGAGCATTGACGGACATGGCTGTTGGCCCAGCTGGATGGCACCGTGGCACAGTCTGCCTGAAGGGGTGCGGGCATCAGAGGATGTCCATTAACAGAAGACTCGGCTGCACAAGGCAAAATGCCCCCTCACTGGGTCACCTCAGGAAAATGTCTCAGCACAGCCTGGAACCTGGCTAATGTGGGTCAACAATCTACACAAACAGATTTACTCAAGCAAACACATCATAACCATTAGCACGCAGGTCCACAAATGATTAAGTATTGCAAAATACTGTATAATGCCTTGAAATCTTAAAAGAATATTCCAGGTTCAATACTAGTTAAGCTCGATCGACAGCATTTGTGGCATAATGTTGATTACCACAAAAATGATTTCAACTCATCCCTTCTTTTCTTTAAAAAAAAGCAAAAATCAAGATTACAGTGAGGCACTTACAATGGAAGTGAATGGGGCCAATCCATAATTGTTAAAATACTCACTATTTTAAAAGTATAGCAACAAGATATAAGCAATAAGCGTGTTAACATGATTTTAGTGTAATAAAATGGCTTACTAACCTTTATTGTGTAAAGTATACACTATACACTATATATCCAATTTTACAACTCTTTTGCCATAACAATGTGACGCCATAGACTAAACCCTGTAATCCTGGTAATTTAGCAGTCCGCTTAAAGCAAATATTTAAACAAATAGATCAAATAATTTACAAGTTTTAACAAAAGAATTAATGTAAGTGCTTTTATTAAACTATAACCTTCCAAAAATTGGCCCAATTTCACTTCCATTGTAAGTGCATCACTGTAACAGATTTTTGGCACTTACAATGGAAGTGAATGGGGACAATTTCTGGAGGGTTTAAAGTCAGAAATGAGCAGCTTATAATTTTTAAATCACATAAATTCTTTTGTTAAAACTCATGTATTATTTGAGCTGTAATGTTGTTTAAATCGTAATTTTTACAGTAGTTTTAGAGTATGTGGAAATACATTGTCATGGCAACGAAGTTGTAAAATTGGCTATAACTTTACACCAAAAAGGTTAGTAAGCGATTTTATCACACTAAAATCATGTTATCATGCATATTGTTTATGTCTTGTGGCTATAGTTTTGAAACAGTGATTATTTTAACATTTACAGATTGGCCCCATTCACTTCCATTGTAAGTGCCTCACTGTCACCCAGATTTGTGCTTCTTTTTTTTAAGTAATCAACATTATGTCACAAATGCTGTTGATTAAGCTAAACTTGTATTGAACCCAGAATATTCCTTTAAATCAAAACGTTTCATGAAACCAATGAGGGTTTTTTCAACTGTGGTACTACATGGGAACTCAATGTTACATAGTCAAAAGATGCATCTTATCAAATTTGTTTGTAAATAATGAAAACAAATCATTACTCTCTAGAATCTGCAGTCTCATAATGGTGATTGCATTTCTCCCTGTATTTTCAATGAGTGTGCAGTAAATCAGGCAGTAATGAAGCAGGCCATAGGGACCTGGCCATTAATTTAAAACACCCTCCATGCAGCAAGTTGTCTGGATCTGAATAATCATGCAGTAAAAGTCCAGGAGGAAAGACAGGGAAGGGGAACCACGTTAAACATGCCCGATTACCAGAAATTATGATCTCCAATTAATTAAGTGCTCCAGGCAATTAAGTGTTCTGACAGCAGTAATGCGAGCTGCCTGGCAGGAAGAGAGCAGTTTAGACAGGGAAGAGATCTGCAGGGTGCCACAAACATAGCACCTTACTCACATAATTAACCTTAATGCCATTCAGCCCTGCAGTTTGTCTGCATCAAAAGAACAGGGCTATCTCACAAATGAAAGCTGTCTTAACCATTAGACTTGTTGAGCTGATCAGCAGTGGGCAAGTTACAAGGAACAAAATGGCATGTACCCCTTGTTGGAGAACGGAAGACCACCCTCTTCTCAAATCTCGTTGACGTTCTAACATCAAAATTTGCCATAATGACGGAAGAACGAATATGCACATCTATTTTCTCTTTTTTTTCTTTGAGCTGCACTTATGTAAACATTGATGGTCTCATGCGAATGCCAGATTTGAATGAATGAAGAGGAAGATTTCAGTGAATTAACACTTACATTTTGGTCTATTCTTCACACAACTCTATCAAATGGCTTCAGTAGACTTGAACTCTGGCGCACAATTGATATGGACAACTTTTATGGGGCTTTTATGTGCTTTTACAATCCTCTCATCCCTTAATCTTGTGTTTCACGGATGAAAAAAGACACACTAACTTATTTTATTTTATATTGATATTGTGACAAGGAGGAGGGCTATCGGCCGAGGAGAGGGATAAGTGCAACGAGATGTGACAGTTCAGGAGAGAGAGAGAGCTGCAAGCAGCTTCCCTGTATGCGTTATGTTTGTGTGTCTTTGTGTTTAAGTTTATTAAAAACATTACTTTGATGCTTTGTCCGGTTCCCGTCGCCTCCTTTCCATTGAACCCTGTTACATTGGTGCCGAAGCCCAGGAAGAAGGAGGGATGTGCCATCGTGGAGTCCTCGCCACTACCATCCACCCCAAAGGAGCAGCTGCAGCCATCCGCGAGGGGAGGAGGGGCTCACTGCCGGCTCCCTGGAGCGGTAGAGCCGATGCCAGGGGCGGAGAAGTTCCCTGCTGGCCGCCGAAACACGTAGAGGCGTTCCGTCCGCCAAAGGGTCGGAGGACTGGCTCCGGTCCACCCGGGGAGGAGCGGCTGTTGTCCTCCAGAGGGTGGAGGAGTGATCGTGGACCAGCCGACGGCGTGTCTGGGAACCGGTGAGTACGTTTTTCCTCTCTCTCCTCTCTCTCTCTCACTGTAGCTCCACGTTGGTCTTTCCCTCTCCTCCTATTGTTGTTTTGTTTTTCCCCAACATTTGTCTCCCTCCCAGGTTGCGGAAGGCCTGCCAGCAGGCGGGGCCAGAGGGGCAGCTGCCTGTAGCTCTCTCTCTCCCGAACTGCCGCATCTCGTTGCACTTATCCCTCTCCTCGACTGAAATGCCCGATTGGGGGCTGGGCTTGTGTAGTCACAGATATATTAACATTGCTCCTGCAAGCACTATCACTTATGTATTTATTCTAGTTTTGGATGTTCAGTAAGTATATAAACTTAGTTTAAATGTTTATTATGTATGTAACACAGAAAGTATAAATAAATTAACAGAACAATGTAGGCCTAGTGACAAAAAGTTTATATTAAGGTTATGACAACATTATATTCATATTCTTAAAACAAAATTCTGATTTTTTTTAATGGTGTAACTTTATTATTTAGGAAAAAGAAAAAAAAAGAATGCATTCAGTTTTCAAAATATATATTTTAACTAAACTTTTTTGTGACTTTTTGAACTTTTAACATTTTTTTATTTTTTTTATTTTTTTTAATCTTCATTACGATAATTAAATCATCTCCTTGTTCTGCGTAAAGTCATACTAGATTTGAACAAGATGAGGGTGAGTAAATTATGACAGAATTTTTTATTTTTGGGTGAAAATGAAAAACCTTTAAGCTGTATGCATAAACTAAGGCTTTTGCAGTTTTTCACAATATTCACATTGTATTTTTATAGCTGTTCATTTTTATTTGTAGGTAGTCACAGCTGTGTCACATTGCAATTCTGCATCACATCTCCATAAGTTCAGTTGTAGCTCTACAATTAACAGCATTAATGCATGAAACATTAGATGAGCCCAAACTAGAGGCAGGAAGGCCAAGAGAAGGAATCAGGCTGTTGAGTTGATAAATATGTATAACAGTTTGTGACATATACACTGGCCCATAGGGGACTTGACCAAAGAGTTGAGCAAAAGAGTTGAGCCAGAGAGAATTTTTGTGTTCCTAAATATTTATGTAGAGGAGTAAACACATGTCAAAGCTGATCTTGCGCTTGGGGATAGATCCACAAGCACAGCAGCAGCCTTTGCTGCAGCACTCCCCCACTGGCGCTCTCTCTACAAAGCTCTTAATTTATGATAATGTGCTTCATCCTACAAACTCACTCAGAGAGGACATATACATTTAGTCTCAGCTGTGCATTCTACTGCACTGTGTGTCCATGGGCTATGGAGAGGTTTGACCTGTGTGACCATTAAACAATTTCCCAGTCTTTTTCAAAGTTCAAATCTTGAAATAATGGAAATGATGATTGTGTCTTCTAACGATTTCTATTATTATTAATGTTGCATTAAAATATTCATTGTTTCTAGTCACCTGACTGGTAAATGTTCCATTTGGGGTCTCAGAGAACCCAAGGCCATTTTAATAGGTTGAAAAATATACTTAAAGGAATAGTTCACTCAAAAATGAAAATTCTCTCATTATTCACTTACCCTGATGCCATCCCAGATGTGTATGACTGCCGTTCTTCAGAAGAACACAAATGAAGATTTTTAGCAGAAGATAGAGCTCTGTCAGGTCCTTATAATAGAAGTACACGGGTGCCAGAACTTTGACGGCCCAAAAGTCACATTTAGGCAGCAATAAAGTAATCCACACGACTCCAGTCGATCAATGAATGTCATCAGGGTAAGTGAATAATGAGAGAATTTTCATTTTTGGGTGAACTATTCCTTTAATATTGAGTTGAATCAGACTGATAATTGATGACTTTTCCTAATCTTATGAGAACTGATTATAAACAACTTGATTACATGCATTTAACACCCTCCATGAAAAATGTTACACTTCTTATGTGTGGGGAGAGGTCAAATTTATAAAAAAAATAATAATAATAATAATTAATGCTATGAATTTTAAAAATATACAATTATCTGACGGCTGTGCAAACTGTAGAGATACACTCCTGCCAGTTGATTAATTTGATTCTTTAATTACATTTTTCTACAATGTATTTTTATAGGGTCAAATTGACCCCAAACAGAAATGACATTATTAATGGATAACTGCTACATTTCTGAAAAGTGTGTGCTTATGTTTTTGTAAAACAGAGGGATATATTCAATAATATACACTATGTGGCCAAAAGTTTGTGGACACCATATGTGCTTGATGAACCTTCAATTTCAAAACCATAGGCATCAATTTCCCCCTTTGGTGCAATAACAACTTCTACTCTTCTGGGAAGGCTTTCCACTATACTGTATGTAGTGACATTTCTGCAGGGATTTGCTCCCATTCAGACACAAGTGCATCAATGAGGTCTGGCAATGGGGCCTGGCTTTCAGTTGGCGTTCCAATTCACCCCAAAGGTGTTCAGTGGGGTTCAGGTCTGGGCTTTGTGCAGGCCAGTCAATTTCTTCCACATCAGACACAGTAAACCATTTCTTTATGGACTTTGCTTTGTGCATGGGGGCATTTTCATGCTGGAACAGAAAAGAGCTCTTCCCAAACTGTTGCCATAAATTTGGAAGCACGGATTGCCCTAGAATTCCATTGTTTGGAGTAGAATTATGATTTATCTTCACTGGTATTAACGGAGTAACCAAACTCTTTAATTAGAAGGGAGTGTCCATATATTTTTGGCCATATAATGTATGTCAACAGGGTTTTGATTAGATCAGATGATTTTATTAAAGTAATCTTGTGTAGATACCTGGACTTTTAATTCAGTAAAAGTTTCACTCTGTATCCATACTTTCACTTAAGTATAATTCCTGAGTACTTTTTACGCCCCTGATAATTACTATTGCTATTGAAATTATTATTATTATTAGATGCACATCATTGGGGCCTCTGAAACCCCAAAGAGTAAAGTCAGTCTCAACAGAGAGTGAAGTAAAGCCCAAGCTCTACATCTGAAGAGGTTAAGGTTTAAAAAAAAGTGCAGAAGTTGACAAGCTTTACACTGAGAGAGGCCTTATTTGTTAATTTGCATACAAACACAAAACTCAGCCCATGGCAAGCAACCAACTCTCCCATTCGCTGGTGTAACACTTCTGTTCTCTCCAAAGTAGTGCCCCTTTCCTAACAGTGTTTTATGGCATTGCAGTTTACAGGAACTTCTGTCTTTAAGTAATACTACTAATCACATTGCTCCAGAGAGAAACCTGAGGCGATGAACTTTTTCCTCAAAACCCCTGTTTGTACTGTATGTTCAAACTCTCCATCCCACAGACTGAATTAGTAAGGGATTAAAGAGGCAGGATAATTATTTGGTGGCTCTAGAAATGTTATTGCAGAATGAGACTGTGTACAACTGTGGGTAAACTTTTAACTTGGAGTTTTTGTGCATGAATTGACTTAAAATATTTGCCAACAGGATTAGTAGAAATCCTGGGCAGAATTCACAGTCCTTTAATGTAAATTAGTTTTTGGTGAAGTACAACATGCCACACTGCAAGATATGTCAACTTACCAAAAGTATTTTATGTCAATTACCAACATAAAGCTTGGATTACACTAGGTATTTGAAAATGGAAAGGGTCCGAGGATAGGTACCAGAGGTACGCCACAGCTGCTACTTTACAAATTATCATAAGAAGCTCAAACAACAGTGTCCCAACACTGATGCAACATTAACAGGATTAGAGACCACTTCATGCAAAAAGGGGGATTACTTGAGATGTGAAATTTATCTGTATTGCACCACATTCAAACAAGTAATGATAAATCAGTAATGGGTGGAGCCAGGGAATTGCAACTCACAAAGGCTAATTATTTCCATGGTGTTTTATGGGTTAGTTGCATTGCTGATGTAGGAGCACATAAGACGAGAGTGATAAGAAGATGGGAAAGCAGATGCGAGATCACAGAGAATCCTTCCTGTCTGTCACTGAAAGTAATGAATGATATCTAGTTGCACTGTTCAAATGTTCTGTGTTGTCTATCAGCAAGAGGAGGAAACATGCTAATACTATCAGTGCTGTTCCAAAGAATATGCAAAATAATAGATTTTAACGCATTGTCTCATATTTCCTGTTTGATATCATAGGGAAACATTACTGGATGTCACTGTGGGATAGCCTTTATTCCCCAAACTAATTCATATTAAACATCATTTTCAATATAGTAGATTTGCAAATAATATACAATTATTTTCTTAAAGCTTCTCTGTGTGTGTATAAGATGGGAAAACATTAAAAGTGAGTCAAGTGACACATTAAAAAAAAAAAAAAAGCATGTGCCATTGCAAAGTATCTTTATGATTTCAAAACTGAATTATACTATAGTTATTGTTGTCTCACTTAAACTTAGACTATTAATGTATGTTACAGGAAAATGGAAGAGTACTTCAACCACTCAGTCAGAGCTGAACCACTCATTCATCTTTCAAAAAACAAGCAATAAATAAACAAACTAGAGTAACAGACCATATACAGCCTCAAAAACATCTGTGATGCGACTGCATGTCTAAGGACTGATTATTTTTTGTACAAGGAAAGAAACAATAAGTCTACCAAAAGAGTGACTTGACATATGAGACAAATCAGACAAAATGATAAAATATATGCAAAATATGAATGAAATGTAATAGATTCCTCACAGAATAAGTGATGAAATTTGCTCCTCTTAAAATACTGTACGGAGAGAAGGCAGTAGAGATACCTTTAGTCAAAATGACAAGTCAAAGTGAATCAGCATTTTTAATCCTACAATGAAGAGATGAACTCTGAAAGAAAATGTTCAGCATTATGAAAAATTATAATAAGAGTTTAAGAGTCATGGCCCAGAAGGGTTGATGTAGTTTTTATTTTACTAAACAAAGAGAAACACTGTTTATTCCTGTTTAGTTTGTTTCTCCCATTGTATCCATATGTATTCAATAAGCACTCTGAATAACACACTGTCAGTCATGAACCTAAGACATTAATAAATAGAAACTATGTGAATTTAGACTCCATTTAAGATGCAGATGTTCAGTAAGGGATGACCAGTTAATGAGAGTTTGAAAAGAGCATTTAGGAGAATGGCTTCTTTCTCTTGTAAGAAAATAAACGACGTTAGATACATGTTGTTTTTTCTCTCATTTTATGTCTCTTGTGGCACACAGAGCAGTAAATGAGATGTTTACATAAGGGCAATGAAAACATGAATGTTATGATCTGTGAGGTCTGCTTTTGTCCACATAGTTGGGTTTAAAAAATAGGAACAGGCAGATAAATACAGTAAACTTCTAAATAATGTACAATGTGCATTCTCTGTTCTTATAAGATTCCTAGATGGACTTGCTGGCCTCATTAGAAGTTTTCCCTTAGCTCACTGGGGGACTGCCATGTCTCTATAGAGACCAAAGTCTCATGTTCATTCTCTAATCGCACAGAGGCGTATGACCCTGAGGATGAGGAGAAAATAAAATAAATTACTTTCATTAAGAAATTCAGATTTCTTCCATCCTTTTGATCTTGCTCCAGAAGAACATTTATGCTGATGAAATGCATAAATAAGTTCTTAAATTATCCCGACCCTCTTTTGCACATAGATCCAAGTTGGAAAACTTCCAGAAGCACAATCATTCTGAGAGCTGATCAGTAGGGGTGATTCAAGAGATGGACTGAGTCACTTATACTACAGTGTTCAAGTGATGCAATTGTTAAAAGAGTACACAGACATAATTGTCTGACACTGTTCCTTGGAACAAAGTTTATCCACTGCTTTGCAGTTCTGTTACTTGTAGCCCATTTCTAATATTTTTAAAGGAATAGTTCACCCAAAAATTAAACCTTTGTCTTAATTTACTCACCCATTATATTTTTCCAAACCTGTACAATTTTCATTCTTATGCAGAACACAAAAGGAAAATTATTAATGAATATTCCTGTCCATCTTTTCATTACAATGACAGTTGATAGTGACTTTTAGGGTTTTAGAGTTTTTCTCATTATATCATATACCTTCAGAAAACCTGGAATATGATGCACATATCTCATGGACTACTTTTATGATGTTTTTGGGTACTTTTAAGCTTTAAAATGGATCTCTTTTGAATAGACAGATCGGGATATTCATTAATATTTTTCCTTTTGCGTTCTGCACAAGAAAGAAAGCCATACGGGTTTGGAATGACATGAGGTTGAGTAAATTCTGACAGAATTTTTCATTTTTGGGTGAACTATTCCTTTAAAGCTCAACAGAACCATATCTCTCACAGTATATTGTGTTGTGGTTTGAAGCACAGGGACAGCACACAGTTTGAAGATCACTCATCAAGTGACCTTAATATCCCCAAAAAAAAAAACAGCAGCAGTCAGAAAACCAATTTTCTGTACCACTATGGTGTTTAAATAAGCAACAAAGAGAAGCCTTGCAAGATTTATTATTTCCAATTTGCCTCTGTTCCCTTGAATATTCAATGATGAGGCTGTCTCAAGCTGTGCACTGTATTGATTCCAAGCTGGCACTGTGCCCCAGGCAGAATTGTCTGGTTTAGATGATAGCTTGCTGAAAGGCTATAAGAGTTAGTAAGGTGGTTTGGGGTTGGAGACTGTGGTGAGCAGAGCAGGGCAGGACCGAGTGGCGTCTGGGCAGAGCGAGGCCGGGAAGATAAGTGGTGAATGAGGTCCACCTGTGTGCCACACTGGTCTCGCGTTCCAGTGGCGGTGGGATTATATAAGGAGAGGAGACAATGGCAGATGGGAGAGAGAGAGACGCACGAAGCTGACTGTGTGTAGTGTTCAGCTGAAAAGCCAACAGAGTTTATGTGTAGTGAAGCTGAAAAGCATAACGTAGTGTGAAGCAGTGTGTTATTGTGTTCGACGGAAAAGTGCAACAATAAAAGTCTAAGTGTTTTGTCAAGCCGGCCCCAGCTTCCTCCTTTCCACGAACTGTTACAGTGACATTTCTGGAAATGCCAGGATGTTTTTGCCCAACCTGTCTTGAGCAGTGGGCAACCAAGAAAGGCTGTGAAACCTCAGTGTTCACTCTAGTGGTTAGAATGAGGAAAACTTGGCATTTTCCATCAACTACCCATTAAACAACAGAGGCTGTCATGTAGGCAAACAGATCATCACTGCCCAAAGTGTATAGAATGAATTAAGCATTACATGGTGTGAGGAATGATACAGAAATGATATGGCCCATACGGAAATCTGCGCTGATTATGTTGGAAAAACTGCAGGATTCTAAGGAATGGATCTACAGTAACTGAGGCCACATCCAAACGATACTGTTTTCTATTTCTGCATACTTTGGAAAACAATGATGTTAGGAAACTGAAAACGATTAGTGTGGACTTCGCCTGAGTTGAGAGTACTATAGTCTTAATGGCTGCTGAAAACATAATCAAATTAGCCAATATATTTCTTAAACAAACATGCAAGGGGGCTGGGGATGTGTTTAAATTTGTGAATGATGGGTGTCCCAAATTTGCAGTAACCTGCAGAGTTTTCTGCGGAATTCTGTGCCAACAGATTCAATATGGGTCTAGTTTTAAGTTGGAGCTGCAAAATATCTAAAATAAACCATTTTCAATACAAAAAAACAGCACTTCAAAAGAGATCAAAGACAGGATAAAGTGAACCTACATATTTATCATTATATTTATACCACATTGACAACTGCACTTTAATTGTTTAATTAAAATTAGTGCATTTAAGTGCATTTGTTAGTTATAAAATAGCGTCATCAGAAAAATTGGCTAGCATTATAGTTTAGGCCACTTGTTAAGCAAAACCGACCTACAGTAATATCAACAATATTCTGGCTTCTTTGAAATTTGCATTGTCTCTATAAAAGGGAAGATAACTCAACAAAGGGCTGGCTCAGTATTAAAGTGGTTTCTTATAAGGGAAATAAGGAATTACTGCGACCACAACAGAAATGGAACTAGGCTACATGTACCAGAGGAAATGGAAATAACACAAATTTAACGGGAAACAATGATGAAATAACAGGCAGTTTGAGGAACAGACTGGTTTCTTTGAAAGATGTGCTAATGCTTATTTTTGGTGCTGACAGATTTTCCAGGTTTCAGTATGTTTCCTAGATTTACAGTAAAGATTGTTCCCACAGCAGTTGGTCAAACAGAAATTGACTTTTCTGCAGTTTTGCTTGTTTCAGCTCAGGAAAGGTACCTACATCAAATAAAATATCATGAACTTCAAAGGTGATCCAACAGAATCCAATCCAAAGTGGATCTAATAGAATCAGTGGATCATATTCATACAATATCTGGATATTCAACAGATGTCAGCAGCCATATCACCCTGTAACTCAAGACCAGTTACCCACTGAAGCTAAGCAGGGCTGAGCCTGGTCAGTACCTGGATGTGAGACCTCCTGGAGGAAACTACATTTGCTGCTGGAAGAGGTATTAGTGAGGCAAGCAGGGGATGCTCACCCTACAGTCTGTGTGGGCCCTAATGCCCCAGTATAGTGACAGGGACACTGTACTGTAAAAAGGCACCATCCTATGGATAAGACATTAAACTGAGGTCCTGACTCTCTGTGGTCATTAAAAATACCAGGACACTTCTCTTGAAAATGAGTAGGGGTGTAACCCCCGGTGTCCTGGCTAAATTTGCCCCATAGGCCCTTATCAATCATGGCCTCCTAATAATCCCCATCCATGAATTGGCTCTATCACCCTATCCTCTCCTCTCCACCAATAGCTGGTGTGTGGTGAGTGTACTGGTGCACTATGGCTGCTGTTGTATCATCCAGGTGGATGCTGCACACTGGTGGAGGTTGAGGAGAGTCCCCTGTTCACTATGCAAAGTGCTTTGAATGTAGTGTCAGAAAAGTGCTATATAAATGACACATTCATTCATCTTGCTCTCTGTTAAGAGTCATGGTTGAGAAGGTCAGGTCTGGCCGTTAGCAGCAGAGTGGGAACTAATTTGATTGACAGACCTTCCAAATATGTGGTTGTAGACAGGCGAGAAAGGATTTGTGACATCATATGTGAGACATCAACGCCTTTAGCACTTTGTGGCTGGTATTTCTTAAATATATGTTTGTGGGGCATTCTCTAACCCAAAATATGGATTAATGAGGACAAGGATGCCAAGTAAATTGCTTTAATATGCTGTATTCCTTTTTGTTTTTTCCACAGAAATGTCCAAAAGCCTGCTTTGCAAAACAAGAATAAAAAAATAAATAAAAATGTAATAATGACAATGACAACACCAGAGCATATAGCTGTTGCACAACTCTCAGATGCGGGAAATCATGCCAGAAAAAGTTTGTATGTTTTTTATAAGAAACTCCTAACCTCTAGGTCACAGAGAAATTTTAATTTTCATGTCTTACTGAAACTGTCACTAATTTCCCTTTCTCTTACCATTTGCCTGAGGAAGTTTTCAACAGCACCCAAAAAAAGGAAGGTGGATATGGTGGGTGAGAAAGAAGGCCCTGATTTGGTTTCCAATCTACAAAGGAAAGTAATCCTATCTGGCATTCTAATTTGATTTTAATACATGTGTAACATTTCAAGTGTGATTTGCCCGTGTGAATGCTTATCAGCTGAATAAGTTAGAGCTGAATGTGATGCTCAGTCCTTTGCATGCGAGGCCACTGTTTGTCTAATCTTTATGCCTCTTATGGATTTGACTACCGAGGTAACTAGTGTGAAGCAGCTCATCAGGGAAGAATGACAAGTGTGACAGGAATAGGTGAATGGTTATGAATAGAGGAACGGTTTTGGTAACAGTTCTGAAAGAACGTAAATCCAGGTTTTACACAGAGCCAGATGCTCCTAGCAGATCTTAGACAAGTCTTAAGAACATGGAGCTAATAAGAGCTGAAGCAGGCTTCATATGAAGACAAGGAAACCAGAGCTTCAAAAGCATGCAAACCAGTGCCGTTAAAATATTTCCTCTTCCAGATGAGTGTAGAAAAGTGCAGAGTGGCAAGTAAACTAACAGCATGATCGTATGTAGATGAGTACACAAGGTTACAACCCATAGCTATCATTTCACATATGATATAGTTCATTTGCACAGTTTTATTATTTTAGTCATAATTTTTGTCTTTTGATAAAAATTTGTCTTTTGATAAATAAACCTTTTCGTTGAAGAGATTAACATTGTATATACTAATATAGTAACGGAATGGCAGTCAACTGAGTGCGCGTCGCATCGCTGCATCTGGGCGTTTATAGTGAAAGCTTTATTGATTATAATGGACATGTTTTGCGCCAGTCATGCCAAAACTGAGTTGTTATTGTTTTTTAAAACTTTACTTGGTGCAGACATTATCCCGCCCCCTGGCATTTGACGTTAGCGGTTCATGGTTCTTCACCAGCAACTTTTAAGAAGCTGGTGTAGAGCGAATTTGTCTGGACTGGAACCTTCTTTTCTAAAAAGGAAATGAACGGAATGGCTCTGGCACCCTTAGGGTGGAAAAGGGGTAGTAGTGTGATGTGTGTGGTGGTGTGTACAGGTTTGTATTCAGTTCAATACCACTCAGATGGTGATGAATGGACAGTTGGCTTTATAAATGTGACAGTCTATGCATATAGTGTGTGCATTGTAGATCACACTCACAATATAGCAGGGCTCGCAGTAAGCTTTCTTTTCAACAGCATAAAAAGGCTTCCCTCTGAGCTTGGAGCCACAGGTCATGCAGATGAAGCAGTCCACATGGAAGACCTGGTCCATGGCAGTACAACCTGTCCCCTCACCCACCACATTCTCTCCACAGCTTGCACACCGACCTGTGGGGGAAAAATACAGCATCTGGAATTATTATGCAGATGCTGACTGCAAATTACATAATCTTTATAATGTTTTATAAACATATTTTGTAATTATTAAAAATAAAAATCTCTTTTTGTTTTGTATTTTGTTGTTTATTTATTTTATTCTCTTATTTTTGAATTTTCTTGTTCTTCATACAGTGGCAAGAAAAAGTATGTGAACCCTTTGGAATTAGCTGGTTTTCTGCATTAACTGGTCATAAAATGTGATCTCATCTTCATCAAAAGTCACAAGTAAAGACAAACACAATAAGCTAACAACATACAGTACAAACAAGTAAAATCTTTAATGTATTTAATGAACACATACCATTAAACATTCACAGTGCTGTGGAAAAAGTAAGTGAACCCTTGGATTTAATAACCGGTCCATCCTTCTTTGGCAGCAATAACTTCAACCAAGCGTTTCCGGTAGCTGCGAATTAGACCTGTACAATGTTCAGAAGGAATTTTGGACCATTCTTGCTTAAATAACTACTTCATCCATATTCTTAGGATGTTTGATGTGAATGGCTCTCTTGAGGTCATTCCACAGCATCTCTATTGGGTTAAGGTCTGGGCTCTGACTAGGCTACTCCACAAGGTTAATTTTCTTTTCTTGAAACCATTCTGTAGTGGATTTACTTAAATGAGTCAATGTCCTGCTGCATCACCCAACTTCTACTGAGCTTCAGCTGGCGCACACCACCCTGATACAGTGCATCCGGAAAGTATTCACAGCACTTCACTTTTCATTTTGTTATGTTACAGCCTTATTCCAAAATTGATTAAATTCATTATTTTCCTCAAAATTCTACAAACAATACCCCATAATGACAACGTGAAAGAAGTTTGTTTAAAATCTTTGCAAATTTATTAAAAATTAAAAACGAAAAAAATCACATGTACATAAGTATTCACAGCCTTTGTTCAGTACTTTGTTGAAGCACCTTTGGCACCAATTACAGCCTCAAGTCTTTGAGTATGATGCTACAAGCTTGGCACACCTATTTTTGGGCAGTTTCTCCCATTCTTCTTTGCAGGACCTCTCAAGCTCCATCAGGTTGGATGGGGAGCGTCGGTGCACAGCCATTTTCAGATCTCTCCAAAGATGTTCAATTGGGTTCAAGTCTGGGCTCTGGCTGGGTCACTCAAGGACATTTACAGAGTTGTCCCGGAGCCACTCCTTTGTTACCTTGGCTGTGTGCTTAGGGTCGTTGTCCTGTTGGAAGATGAACCTTCGCCCCAGTCTGAGGTCCAGAGAGCTTTGGAGCAGGTTTTCATCAAGGATGTCTCTGTACATTGCTACATTCATCTTTCCCTTGATCCTGACTAGTCTCCCAGTTCCTGCCGCTGAAAAACATCCCCACAGCATGATGCTGCCACCACCATGCTTCACTGTAGGGATGGTATTGGCCAGGTGATGAGCGGTGCCTGGTTTCCTCCAGACATGACGCTTGCCATTCAGGCCAATGAGTACAATCTTTGTTTCTCATGGTCTGAGAGTCCTTCAGGTGCCTTTTGGCAAACTCCAGGCGGGCTGTCATGTGCCTTTTACTGAGGAGTGGCTTCCGTCTGGCCACTCTTCCATACAGGCCTGATTGGCGGAGTGCTGCAGAGATGGTTGTTCTTCTGGAAGGTTCTCCTCTCTCCACAGAGAAATGCTGGAGCTCTGTCAGAGTGACCATTGGGTTCTTGGTCACCTCCCTGACTAAGGCCCTTCTCCCCCGATCGCTCAGTTTTGGCTCTAGGAAGAGTCCTGGTGGTTCCAAACTTCTTCCATTTACGGATGATGGAGGCCACTGTGCTCATTGGGACCTTCAATACTGCAGAAATTTTTCTGTACCCTTCCCCAGATCTGTGCCTCGATACAATCCTGTTTCGGAGGTCTACAGACAATTCCTTGGACTTCATGGCTTGGTTTGTGCTCTGACATGCACTGTTAACTGTGGGACCTGATATAGACAGGTGTGTGCCTTCCCAAATCATGTCCAATCAACTGAATTTACCACAGGTGGACTCCAGTCAAGTTGTAGAAACATCTCAAGGATGATCAGTGGAAACAGGATGCGCCTGAGCTCAATTTTGAATGTCATGGCAAAGGCTGTGAATACTTATGTACATGTGATTTTTTTCGTTTTTTATTTTTAATAAATTTGCAAAGATTTCAAACAAACTTCTTTCACGTTGTCATTATGGGGTATTGTTTGTAGAATTTTGAGTAAAATAATGAATTGAATCCATTTTGGAATAAGGCTGTAACATAACAAAATGTGGAAAAAGTGAAGTGCTGTGAATACTTTCCAGATGCACTGTATTATCCTTTAGGACAGTGGTTCTCAAACCGGTCCTGGAGGCCCCCCAGCACTGCACATTTTGCATGTCGCCCTTTTCTGACGCACCCAATTTAAGTCTTGGAGTCTCCACTAATGAGCTAATGAGTTGAATCAGGTGTGTTTGATTGATGGGACATCCAAAATGTGTAGTGTTGAGGGGCCTCCAGGACAGGTTTGAGAACCACTGCTGTAGGATATCTTTTTTTCTTTCATTTTAAATTTTTCAGTTCATTTTTCCCTCGGTGATGGCAAACGGTCCAGGCATGAAGCAGCAAAGCAGCCCCAAATCATGATGCTCCGTACCTTCACCGTACTTCACCATTGGGATGATGTTTTCATGTCTGTATGTGGTGCCCTTTTTATGCCATACATAATTCTGCATGTTGTTCCCAAACAATTCAACCTTAGATTCATCAGTCCATAAAACGTTTTCCCAGTAGTGTTGTGGAATGTCAAGGTGGCCTTTGGAAAGCAGCAGCTTCCTTTGTGGTGTCCTGCCATGGATACCATGCCTGTTTAATGTTTTCCGAAAAGCAAACTCATGAACAGAAATGTTAATCAGTTCCAATGATTTCTTTAAGTCTTTAGCTGTCACTCTAGGGTTCTTTTTTACCTTAATGAGCATTCTGCGGTGCACTTTGAGTCATCTTGGCTGGACCACCACTTCTAGGGAGAGTACTGTATAGATTTATAGATTTATGCCATTTATAGATTTTTTTTTTTTTTTTTTAACTGTGGACGGATGAATATCTAAGCTCTTCGAGATAACTTTGTAACCGTTTCCAGCTTTATGCAAAGCAACAATTCTTGATTGTAGGTCTTCTGAGATCTCTTTTTTGCATGGTCCACGTCAGCAGATGCTTCTTGTGAATAGCAAACTCAAAATGTTTGAGTGCTTTTTATAAGTCAAAGTACATCTAACCCACACCTACAATCTCATTTCATTAATTGGATACCAGTTTTGCCAACTCCTGACTCCAATTAGCTTTTCAAGTCATCAGCCTAGGAGTTCATATACTTTTTTCAGCATATACTGTGAATGTTTGAACGATTTAATCAATAGGTTCAAGAACAATACAATAATTTTTGTGCTATTAGTTCAAATAGATTGTGTTTGTTCATTATTGTAACTTAGATGAAGAACAAACCAGATTTTAAGAAAAATGTATACAGTACATAAATACAGAGAATTCCAAAGTGTTCACATACTTTTTCTTGCCATTGTATTTACCAAATGAATGTATGTGAATCTTTATGTCCATATATAAGCCTTCTGTAAAGCACTTTGTAAACACTATTTTCCAAGGTGCTATATAAATAAAGTTTCACTTACTATAACAAACACTTATTAAAAAATGCAGAAACATAAACACTTTGTAATAAGAGATAGAAAAAAAGACTGTAGAGGTGAAAGTTAATCAAATAATTTATATTATGTAAACAGCACTATCTGTCACTTCCACACGAAACATTATAAAAGCCACTCTCATTAAGAATGGCTATTCAAGCAAGGTTTTTGACTTAGTGGTTATATGGGTTATCTGCCCTTTGCCCTCCTCCAAACCTTGAGGTTTCTGTGTCTATTTTCCAACAAAGATCAGATCAAACGCTTTAGCTACAAAACATACTAACACATACAGCACTCAGGTTCAGAGATAATCTTAAATAAACACTGTGCCTGTGGCCCTTTTAAGCCAACTCTTTCTTTGTGGAACAACTAGTGATAAACTAATCTACTCTACTGAGAGCTGATCTCCAATTGCAAGTCTGGTGGATGAAAGAATTTTGAATCAATGTCAAAAGAAATTGAATATGAGGAATATTTCTAAACTTAGGTTGATACAATCTCCAGGGAATTCACCCCTTTAAAGTTTTTGGATTTTTTTTCCCCTTTTTAAAAAGGGCAAAGTGATCGGTTGCCCTACAATTGTAAAAATGTAAGGCGCATAATAAGGTCAGTCACTTTACAGAGATTTTGGTGAGCTGATTTTTCCCTTTGTGAACAGAATGGATCAGTGCATCTCTGCTGGCGCAAATACCATCCACCATCTGTCAACTAGCCCAATACACTCCTCCTGTCTATGGTAAAACATATGTGATTACAATCTATGATAAACACTTACATATATCACTCAAAGTAATTCAAATGAATCACTAATAAAATCCAGCATACCTCTCTGCTCTGTTCAGCCCACCCTTCCAATAACAGCTCCATATAATATCTCCACTGGGATAAGAATAGGATTAAACACATAGGCACACTGACACGCATACAATCTTTTCATGATAAAAGGAAACTTTGGAAGTGGAAAGAGCGCACTCTTTGTGTTATAGGGTATCTACTATTGCACCAAAAAAAGATCCTGATTGCATATTGTGGGCCACGGCATTTGTATATCTGTAATTGAGTTGGAGCTATCTTTAATTGGGCTTAAGATGTCTCCAACTCAATGCAAAGATATCTTCAAACCAATTAATGACGCTAGCAGTTTAATTAGCAGTATCAGGAAATAATGCGCTTAAGAGCCATATCTTGTGGTGTTTTCCTTTTACACATCTGAGAACAGATACAATCTTAAAAAAGAGAGAGAATGTGAGATATTGTGAATTAATTTACTTAACTTTAGTTCAGTAGTTCCGTTTTTTTTCTTTTTTTCTTGTCTCTTTCTTTTGTGCTTCATTTAAGCCTGTTTTTAAAAATGATAGACTCTCTGTCTGCAATGAGAGCTGGAGTTCAAGCTTGTCACAGACAAAAGGCGAGGCAGTGAGCAGGCGGAATATCAGACACACTTCCATTTTCAATGCTGAAGCTGTCAACAAACCAGACTGAACTTTTCCGCCCTTCAGATTAGATATCAAAGCTGAGCTGAATATGAGCACCTCTTCTCAACAGAGTTTTAAAGATAATTCTCCTCATGTTTGCAGATTAACACACTGTGATACCCATTCACTTCAAGTCAATGAATGGGTAGAAAACAAGAAAGAATTATGATTGATCCTGTAGGCTGCCAAGTAACAGCCGAGTATCCCATTAGTTGAATTAAAGGTGCATTCAGTAATTTTTTGTTTATGTTGCTCTGGCCGATATAGCAGTTGTCTTCAAATTATACGGACACCTAGCGGCCTGGATGCAGCATCAATTGCAGTCAGTCATCCCAACATAGTCTCATGATAACTCGTAATAGTTTGTCAGAGATTGCGAAATCGCAAGATATCGTACAACTTGGCTTGTACGAAAAGGTGCATCTTTTATTCCCATAGAGAACAAGCAATCAACCTACAGATTTTAAATCGATGCAATGCAGGCATCAAATGTTTTTACTCATTCCATATTTATTTATGCAATGCAAATGACAAATGTATGTCAATAACCAGTAATATGCTTCCCTCATCTCATTTCAAACCTCAATATTTTCTTTCTTCTGGGGTTATTTTTATTTTTCTATTATAATCATAGTTAGATTTAGGGTTTGGGTAAGGGTTTGGACTTTATGGTTAGGTTTGGGTAAATCTGAGAAAAAATCATAACAACAATGTTCATTAGTTTGTTTATTTTTCTCTATGCAAGTAAAAGCCGTATGTTTTTTGTATGAGAGTACTCAACAATTTTTTATGATTTTGTCATCTAGTACTAATGTAACAACTTGTCATGACCATCGAAAATGTGCAGTCAGCCATGATTCATTTATTCTGTGAGTAAAAGTGTCCGATAATAGGTGTTTTACCAAGATTGAAGGAATATCCCAGATTCAAGTTAAGCTCAATCGACAGCATTACCACAAACATTTATTTTGACTTTCCCCACCTTTTCTTTAAAAAAAGCAATAATCTGGGTTCCAGTGAGGCACTTACAATGGAAGTGAATGGGCCAATCTGTAAATGTTAAAATACGTATAAAATATAAAATAGTATTGCCACAAGACATAAACAATATGCGTGTTAACATGATTTTAGTGTAATAGGGCTCTATTTTCGTGAGTGTGCAAAGCGCAGCGCTACGCGCTATGACCATGCGCAACATCTTATCCAATTTTCATGAGAGCGCTAATTCTAAATGCAATTTTCATTGCACAAAATGCAAGTGGGCATGGGTGGGAGTGTTAACGCCACTGTGGATGTAGGTGTGCAAACTGTGGGTGTACTGTATTTAAATGAAATGGTGCTAAGAGCAATTTGCTATTTGCTATTATAGTCATTCTGCTAAGATGTTTCAATACCATGTCTTATCTCAGCGCAAGTCCAAATTCAGTTCCTACATTTGCAGTTTGGATATTCCACCAGCAGTTGGTAATAAAGTTCATGTCCAAACTCTTAAAATATAGTGAAACGTCTCGGTTACTGTCGTAACCTCTGTTCCCTGATGGAGGGAACGAGACGTTGTGTCGATGTAGTGACACTACGGGTCGATCTTGAGAGCCCGAGACACCTTCAGATCTTTGAGAATAGGCCAATGAGAATTGGCGAGTAGAATTTGCATGCCACTCCCCCCGACATACGGGTATAAAAGGGAGGCTGGAATGCAGATTCATTCAGGTTTTTGCACTGAGGAGCCAAGACAAGGTCCTGGCCATTACAGTGGTGTAGTTCAGCCTGTGGCAAGAGGGACACAACACTCGACATTGTGTCGATGTAGTGACACTAGGGGTCCCTATACAGAACGCCACAATGGCTGAACTGTGTTACGTGAACTGCCGATGCAGGTGTAGGCAAGCTACTGTAAGCGTAGGAACAGATGCACTCGGACTGCACGTAGCCTCCCCAGACGCCCAAAAACATCATGTAATTCCCAACAACCCTGAGGGGGGGAAGGAGACGTATCTAGTATGAGAGCAGGCTGCACAAGCTGCGGCCTTTTCTCTCTAAGTTTTTCTCTCCACAGAAAATTAGATTCGGCTGGGGCCTTTAAATGCTCGTAAAATGCGCTGGGGAAGGTGTTCTTTTCCGTTCCTATTCTTTCAGGGGGAAAAGACCCCATGGAGGCCACACCCTGCCCTGAAGGGGAGGGTAAAAAAGTGGCGAATACATCATATGGGCCTAAGGCCGCACATGGAAGAGGCGCGGCGGTAGGTCCTGCCCTTCGTAGGGGAGGAGCTCTTCAAACGCAGTGATTGGGGCAGAGAGGGCTCTGCCAAGGGAGACGCGGGTCTACCGAAAAAGGGTGACCGTACCACGGAAGATACATCACAGAAGGTTACCGGGGTAACCGAGACCTGTGGAGCACTTACCCCAGTACAGGGAACGTTAGCACACATACTGGGTCCGACTACGAATTCCTCCACTGAATTCATGAGCCAGAGGGCTAGGAGGAAGGATATCCAAGGTTCACAGGTCATGATCACACATGGGAGAGAAGAGCGCATGGCTTCATCTCGTGGAGGGGAAAGGCGCTATACACAAGCGGTACACCCAGCCAGCTGCTCCGCGTAATGAAACTTACCTGTTCGTACGAAACCGGCTCAACCGGAGACTGTAAAATCTCACGAAGGTATTGGGTGTTGCCCAGCCCACTGCTCTACAGATGTCTGCTAGAGAGGTGCCATTGGCCAGTGCCCACGAGCATGCCACACTCCTTGTGGAGTGTGCTGGAACCCGCGAGGGGGTTGGCACGGACTGGGTCTGGTTGGCCAAAGTGATGGTGTCCACGATCCAGTGGTCAAGCCCCTGTTTTGAGACAGCATTCCCTTTCCGCTGTCCGCTGAAGCAGACAAAGAGCTGCTCAGAGCGTCTAAATCTCTGCGTGCGATCCAAGTAGATTCGCAAAGCACGCACCAGACACAGCAACGATAAGGCTGGGTCTGCCTCCTCCATAGGCAGCGCTTGCAGGCTCACCACCTGATCCCTAAAAGGGGTTGTGGGAACCTTGGGCACATAGCCTGGTCGGGGTCTCAGGATCACATGAGAGTCTTCCGGACCGAACTCTAGGCACTCTTCGCTGACAGAGAACGCTTGCAGGTCCCCGACCCTCTTGATGGAAGTGAGCGTGGTCAGGAGGGCGGTCTTCAATGAGACGGCCTTTAACTCTACTGACTCTAGGGGCTCGAACGGGGCTCTCCGTAGATCTAAAAGGACCACGGAGAGGTCCCATGGGAGAAAGAGGCACGGCCTAGGAGGGTTCAACCTCCTGGCGCCTCTCAGGAACCTGATGATCAGGTCGTGCTTACCGAGAGACTTACCTTCAACAGCATCATGGTGTGCTGCTATAGCAGCTACATAGACCTTGAGAGTGGAGGGGGACAGCCGCCTGTCCAACTTCTCTTGCAGGAAGGAAAGCACTGACCCGACTGTGCACCTCTGGGGGTCTTTGCTATAGGAAGAACACCACTTAGCGAAGATACACCACTTCAGGGAATACAGCTGCCTTGTAGAAGCTCTGGCCTGAGTGATCATGTTAACCACTGCGGGCGGTAGACCAGTTAGGTCTTCCGCATCCCATCCAGGGACCAGGCATGGAGATTCCAGAGGTCTGGGCGTGGGTGCCAGAGGGTGCCCCGTCCCTGAGAAAGAAGGTCCTTCCTCAGGGGAATTTGCCAGGGAGGTGCTGTTGCGAGGGGCGTGAGGTCCGAGAACCAGGTCTGTGTGGGCCAATACGGAGCCACGAGAATGACCTGCTCCTCATCCTCCCTGACCTTGCACAGAACCTGTGCAAGTAGGCTCACTGGGGGGAACGTGTATTTGCGCAGCCCCCGAGGCCAGCTGTGTGCCAGCACGTCTGTACTGAGGGGAGCTCCCGTCAGGTCATACCAGAGTGGGCAGTGGGAGGATTCCCGGGAGGCTAACAGGTCTACCTGTGCCTTGCCGAATCGAATCCAAATCAGCTTAACCACCTGGGTGGAGTCTCCACTCTCCCCTGAGTGTCACCTGCTGCGACAGAGCATCTGCAGTGGCGTTGAGGTTGCCAGGGATAGGAGTGGCCTGCAGCGACCTGAGTCACCGCTGACTCCAGAGGAGGAGGTGATGTGCGAGTTGCGACATGTAACGAGAGCGCAAAGCGCCTTAGCAGTTTATAAAGCCACTGTCGTCATGTTGTCTATCCGGACCAACACGTGCTTGCCCTGGATCAATGGCAATAGCCTCCACAGGGTGAGCTGTACTGCCAGCAACTCAAGGCAGTTGATGTGCCAACGCAGGTGAGGTCCTGTCCAGGAGCCAGCGGATGCATGCCCATTGCACACGGCGCCCCAGACTGTCTTGGCGGCCCGGGCAAGCAGGGTGGTCAGCTCCGCATTGGCCTCAGACTGGGCTGCCACACCCAAAGACGGCAGCCCGGTCAAGTCCTCGGCGTCCGACATCACCAAGGCGCTCTCCGATGCAGCGATTGACATCTCATCCGGTTCACGAGCTCCGAAAGAGACATTAGGCTGGCACTGAGGTGAGCTGCCTGTCTCATCCCATAACTGGATGGGTGCAAATGAGCGTACCGGGGAGTGGGCGGTCCGTGGGGGTTAAACCGGTGGAACCGTACCCATTGAAGCCCCCGAATCGCCTTCAGTGTCAACCAGGGCGGCCTCGTACTCGTAGGTAGAAGGACCAGCAGGGGGGACAGCTGAAGTGGCTTTCCCTCGAAAAAAGGCTACCGCAACGTTGCCACGGTCATGTTCTCGCAATGAGAACGTGAACCATCCACGAATGCTTCCTCAACGTGATTTTGGCCCAGGCACGTCAGAGTCTAAGAGGTAAAGACCGCAACCAGGAACTGCACAGAGACAAAAGGGCATCTTTAAAAGACGCGTCTTAAAAAGACGTTCAGACGGTCACTCTTAAAGCCCATGTGGAGGAAACCATTCAGAGTAGGGTTAGGGTTAGGGGATAGAATCTATAGTTCATACAGTATAAAAATCATTATGTCTATGGAGAGTCCTCATAATGATAGCTGCACCAACATGAGTGTGTGTGTGTACAAAGAAATCGGTAACACTTTACAATAAGTTTCCATTCGATAACAATAGTTAACACATTAGATATCATGAACAAACAATGAACAATATCTATTTTTTCCAGTATTTATTAATCTTTGTTAATGTTAGTTAATAAAAATACAATGGTAACACTTTACAATAAGGTTCCTCTCGTTAACAATAGTTAATGCTTTAGGTATCATGAACAAACAATTAAAACATATATTTTTTACAGCATTTATTAATCTTTTTTAATGTTAGTTAATAAAATACAATTGTTCATGTTATTTTATGTTAATTCATAGTGCATTAATGTTAACAAATACACATTTTGATAAAAAAATTTTTACTACTATATGTTGAAATTAACATTAACCAATATTAATAAATGCTGTGAAAGTATTGTTCATTGTTAGTTCATGTTAACTAATGTTATTTTTGTAAAGACATAGGAACCCAATTATTTTCATGCCGTTTGGTTCCGTTTAACATTCTTGAACATCTGCATTTACTGGCCCATGATTCTGTATTGCACAGTGTTTCCTGCACCACTAATGCATCCACAACATCAAGACAAAATAAGTTTTATGTTTTTTTGAGTTTGTGAGTTGTGAGTTTGCCGTCTGAATTGAATGTGATGAGACAGAAATACTTGAGTGGGTGCCGCAAAATAATACAAAGACAATAAATTGACAATGCATCTTTCAACTGAATTGTCCTTGCTGACTGCATGCAACAAAAAGCATACACAGCATGACCAGTGTAAAACAACTCACAAACAAATGACTCTTATGAGCTGGTTCTTTTTAATTAATCCATCAAAAAGACTCAAAAATCTGTCAGTTACAAATCAGTTGAGTGACATGTTCAAAGTCATAGTGTGAATATATAACCTAATATTTCTAAAAAGCAGGATTTTTAAAAAATACAGCCATGTCATAATTATTCAACCACTAGCTGTTTCTTAAACATGTAAGGCTAGACAAGTAATTGTTTTAAAACAAAATCAAGCCATCACTCTACAATGGCACTTATTTAAGTTTTAAAATTTAAGTTTAGTGTCGTAAGCAAACGTCTATCTATGTAAAAAAAAAATGCAAATAAAAATAAGCTGTCACAAAAGCTAATAGAGGAGATTATTTAATTACACAAGAAAGGCCATGGCTAAAAGTACATTTCCAAGGCACTTCAATTTCCAATAGACAAAGTTGGCAGCACCATTCATGCATTTTTAAAATATGATACAACAGCAACCTTCTTGGGGTGTGGAGGAAAGCAAAACTTCACCAAGGGAAATGTTGACTTGAATATTCAAGAACAAATTTGGAAAGACCTGTGGAGTCCTGGAAGAAGGTTTTATGGACGTCTGACACTAAACTGAAAATGAGTTTTAGACGCATGTGCCAGCAGTACATCTGGAGTAAGAAAGGCAAGCAGATGACAAGAACGACACCATCCCTACGGTCAAGCATGGAGGTGGCTCAGTCCTGTTATGAGAGTGTTTTGCAGCTGCAGGAAATGGCTATCCGGACTATGTGACTGACGCCATGGATTCTTTCAGGTATCAGGTCATTTTGGCAAAATGCCTTCAGTGTGTAAATTGAAGCTCGGTGATCACTGGACAATAACACCAAGGATACATCCAAGTTGTCCAAAATCTGGTTCAGGGATGGGTCGTGGAATGTCCTTGAATGGCTCTTTCAGTTCATCATTAAAATCCCATTGAAATCTTTGTTGGGATTTCAAGGAAGCAGTGGCAGCACAGAAACCAAAGAATGTCAATGAGCTGGAAGCTTTTGCTTATGAGAAATGTGGCCTGAGAACACTTACCTGAAACATTTACTTGATGTTATTAAAGGTAAAGGATGCTCCACAAATGATTGACTTTGGGGGTTGAATATTTTTGACATGACATTTGTGGAGAGAACTGGTTATTTTTTATTTTAAAATTTGGGTAAACTGAACTCTTTGTTCTCAAAATCTCTCAAATGTGTATTAAAAACTTACTTTGTTTACTGAGGTTTAGTTGACGTGTTTTAATTCCAATCACCAGAATGTATTGCTGGTCAGGGGGGTTGAATAATTTTGATTGCAACTGTGTGTGTATATATATATATATATATATATATATATATATATATATATATATATATATATATATATATATATATATATTCCCATCCCTAGTTGTAAGTGATATCTCTCTCAAAGTTAGAGTCAGTAGGGAATACTAGACCAGGACGCACCCTACATAAATTATATAAGCAGCAACAAAAATTCCTCCAGAGACCCCCACACACAGTCAAACAAATCACATCCAAATATGCTCTTATGTAAAACCTAATGAGTGCAGGCAGTAGATCAGCAATTCACATGTTCGTAACTGTCTCTGTAATTGTGGGCCCTAATTATTCTTTGATAAATGACTCATTTGTAGCTACAAAATCACTGGTGACTCACTATATCTATCTGGCTGGAGAGCATAGAAAAATACTTTATAAAAAAATATTAATTTTAAAAATATCAACACATTTTTATCATCAGGCACTCTTTAGCTGCACAAGTGCAGGTCACTATTTGCCTCACAAGTGCAAGAATCTTGTAACACCTAGTTGAGTGGTAAAGTGTGTCATGGACCCTTTTCACAGACCTTTTAGGACACGTTTCCGCCTTCTTTAACAACGTAAATGTAGCAAACTTTTCCAATTTTACAAATATTTAATGTAAATTTATAACATTTGAATTTTTATTAATTACTCTGGAATAAGTTTTAAAAAATAAGTTAACACAGCTGCGATGAGGTTTCTTACACACCTGCTGAGGGAGTGACAGAAAATGTATCCTATTTCGCTCTTCTTATTCCTGTTATACTGCGCTCTCTATTTTGATATTCTTTTGCAAAGCTGGGAAAGCGTAATAGTTGTTTTTTCTTTTGCTATTGGAGTAAAGGGGAAAGCAAAAATACATTTTGCTGTTGTCCCCATTCTCCGCCATTCAAGTTTATCCAACTATGACAACTTCCGCTTCGCAAACGTGGACATGTGAAAAGGGTCCATTTCAGCGCCACTGACGTCATCAAACGGTGTTGCAAAAATAATGACTGTTTTCAAACAGGTTTTCCGAACCCTCCCCCCATTTCTATTAATCAGACAAACCCACCCAAAACTCATACCACTGTTTGAGCCAATGTTGCTTTGTTGGGCTGGTCAGGATGCTCATTCAAACAGAAATTGTTTCCTGTCTCTGCATATTAAGCTGGGATAGGAGAAAGTATTTAACATTGAAAAAAATGACAACTTAGCTTAAACTACTGTACTCACCCTCATGCCATCCCAGATGTGTATGACTTTTTCTTGACCTCTTCAGCTGTACACATGCAAAGATTTTTAAAAGAACATCTCAGCTCTGTAGGTCCATACAATGTCCAAAAAGCATATAATGACAGCATAAACGTAATCCCAGAGTAATCTCCAGTGGTTAAATCCATGTCTTCACAAGCGATATGATGGTTGTGGGTCAGAAACAGATCAATATTTAAGTCCCTTTTTTATTCAAATTGTCCTCCCTGCCCAGTAGGTGGCGATATGCACAAAGAATGGGAATCACCAAAAACAAAAGAAGAAGAATGTGAAAGTAAAAGTGGAGATTTATGGTAAAAAAGACTTACATTTTGATCTGTTTCGCACCCACACCTATCATATTACTTCTGAAGATTTGGATTTAACCACTGGAGTCTTATGGATTACTTTTATGCTGCCTTTATATGCTTTTTAGATCTTCAAAGTTCTGGTCACCATTCACTTGCATTGTATGGACCTACAGAGCTGAAAAATGTTTCTAAAAATCTTCGTTTGTGTTCAGCAAAAGAAAGTCTCACATCTGGGATGGCATGAGGGTGAGTAAATGATGAGAGAATTTTCATTTTTGGGTAAACTATCCCTTTTATCACATAAAATCGCAGATACAGTACCTTACATGAAGTCTGATGACATTGATATTTATAATGCTCCTGAGTAATCTATTTTGCATTTTGTGATTAAAAAAAGAAAAGGAAAAAAGAAAGCAGCAATGTCAAATCCGTCTAACATTATTAATTCTGGTTCACATCATTAACATATTTGCGATAAAAGGCCACAACCATATTCCAGAATAATAAAAGCGGAATATATACATCTCTATCCAGTTCAACTGATTTTGAATCCTCCCCCTAAACACTGGGCAGAGAGGGCTCATGAAAGAGACCTCGCTGTCCCTTGTGTCCCCTGCACTGGGAATGGAAGGCAAGTCTTCATATTAAAACTTCAAATAGTTCCTTTGTAACAAGAAGGGGTAGGAGTGGAATAGTTCATTTATACTTTATACACTTTCTCTTCTTGAGAAATGTCTCCACCATCCCTCTGAAGCCTCCATTCTTTCACATACGCAAGCTCAGAAAAAAAATAATAAGGGAGGAATGAGGGAAGAAGAAAGAGATTGAGTGTGTTGCTCACAACACACTCAAGTTGTTAGGCATTTTAATTGGATAAAAGGAGAAGATTAAAGAGTTCTTGACTGCCCCCCATAAATAATTGATTTCTAATGTATTTGGGGTAGCAGGCAGATGCCGTTGTTTGGCGATGGTGGATGATTTGAGTGGCAGGCCTGCTAAGATTTCCTGCACATCTCCATCTCGCCATTCTTTGTTTTTTCACGCTGCGATACAGAGGGGCGAATAAAAGGCGGCGCGAGCGCGAGCAGCAATTTTGATCTTACATCGCCGCAAATCAAAGATCATGTGTGTAAAGAGGGAATGCAAGGAACTTTTTTGTGGAAGGCCAAACTTTTCTCACTCGGTGAGAGAATAGAAGGTGTGATTCTTTAAGGAGAGGGAAAAAAGCAGCCTTCTCAGTACTGGAAGACAAAGCGTATCACGACAACATGCATGTAAACAAATAAACAGTACAGATCCACAACACATATTCTGGGGTTGCGAGAACTTTGTTTCTTCAGAAAGAATATTTTGTGGTATAAACAACAGATTATTATTAGCCAGAAATAGTAGCAGTAATGCAACACAGTGCAATGGATTCCCACAGATGGAATTCGTCTTGTTTTTTTAGGAACAATGGCAAACAACACATTCCTGCAAGCTGGAGTAAAAAAAAATTTGATGATTTAAAAAACATCTGTTTCAACAGCAAATTCTGCTCCAGCAAATTATGCTGCTCTAATTCACAAATGTATTACAAAGCAATGTTACCAAACACATACTCCCCCACACAAAAGCTTAGAGGGAAAAAATAAATTTGTTGTGACAGGCTCCACTCAGAGACCAAAAAAGAAAAAAAAGGTACAAAGTCATGCTAAATGTTTACACTTTATTATGGCCACAAACAAACATTATAGGTCACTGAGTGTTTAACAGCATATATAGTCACAACACATTAAGAATATGACTGCCAGCTACTGCTGCATTAAAAGCCCCAAATTAGACTCTGTTCCTTTTTATTTCACAATTTGAAATTCCTGGCCTTTTTTTCACTCTTACTGTGTTTTCTCTCATTGCTCTCAGTTGTCTGTATGTATTCATTCAAAAGGCATTCCATGCATCCGTACAGCTTTGGTTTGCCTTGAGTTGACAAAAGGAATGGGTGTCATCAATGTGCTTCAATCTCTCAATGCCCCCTACCCATAACCCCCTGTAATCTCATTCCCATGTCAACAAACAATGATGAGGCAAAGTGGGATGTGACTCTAAAACGGGGGCTTGGGGGGGTAGCATGGGTGCCACAAAGCATTACCTCTCAGTGTGTCAGGCCTGTAGGGCAGCGTGCAGATGAGAGAGAGGGTAAGGAGTTGGGGGGTGGGGGGATGGGTGGTATGGGTTACATGTTATCGAAATAGTTTGGAGGCAGTGACATGGATGGGTGCCAGGGTGTAAATAGGGTGAGTGAATAGAAAAGGGGAGAGAGTGAGAGAGACTAATAGGGAGAAAAAGGGTTGGAGGGGGCAGGTGTGAGAATGTCAGAATCAGAATCAGAATCAGAATGAGCTTTATTGCAAAGTGTTCTCATGTACACAAGGATTTTTATTTTTTTGGGTGATAGGAGAAACAAGTGCACACAGAACATTACAGTGAGACACAGAATATAAAACAAGGTAAGAGTATAAATAGACACACAAATAATAGGACATATAACAGAATGGCGTATGTACATGTGCAAGTGGTAATGTATGTGCAAGGTAGGGGTATGTACAATTATTGAATTAAATCTGAGTGAATTTACATAAGATATTTATTTACATTATTGCACTATGGGGGAGTCCTGAGGCAGATTAATTGTACATGAGGAAAATGGCCTGAGGGTAGAAACTGTTCTTGTGCCTGGATGTTCTGGCACTCAGTGCTCTGTAGCGCTGGCCAGAGGGCAACAGTTCAAAGTGGGAGTGGGCAGGGTGTGTGGGGTCCACAATTATTCTACCTGCACGTTTCCTCACTCTGGAGACGTATAGGTCTTGGAGGGTGGGCAGGGGGGCACCAATAATCCTCTCAACAATCCTGACTGTCTGTTGTGCGGGGGGATTTCTCCTGAAGTCCACTATCATTGCCATTGTTTTGAGCGTGTTCAGCTCAAGGTTGTTGTGACCGCACCAGACAGCCAGCTGATCAACCTCCCATCTGTATGCAGACTCGTCACCATCACGGATGAGGCAGATGACCGTGGTGTCATCTGCAAACTTCAGGAGCTTAACAGTTGGGTCTTTTGCAGTGCAGTCATTCATGTACAGGGAGAAGAGCAGTGGAGAGAAAACGCAACCCTGAGAAGCACCAGTGCTAATAGTGAGGGTCCCGAATGTGAGTTTCCCCAGTCTCACTAGCTGCTGCCTATCTGTCAGAAAGCTGGTGATCCATCAACAGATTGGGTTGGGCATGGAGAGCTGGGTCAGTTTGGTTGGTATTGAAGGCTGAACTGAAGTCCACAAATAGGATCCTTGCATAAGTCAAAGGTCTGTCGAAGTGTTGCAGGATATAATGCAGTCCCATGTTGACAGCATCATCCACAGACCTGTTTGCTCGGTAAGTAAACTGAAGTGAGTCCAGTAGGGGTCCAGTGATGTCCTTCAGGTAGGCCAAAACCAGTCTCTCAAATGACTTCATGACCATAGGCGTGAGAGCAACAGGTCTGTAGTCATTTAGTCCAGTGATTTTGGGTTTTTTGGGGACAGGAATGATGGTGGAGCATTTGAAGCAGCAGGGAACTTAACACTGCCCCAGTGATCTTTTGAAGATCTGTGTGAAGATGGGAGCCAGTTGGTCAGAGCAGACTATCAGAAAGGCAGGTGAAACATCGTCTGGTCCTGAAGCTTTCCTAGTCTTTTGTTTCCAAAAGTCCCAGCACACATCCTTCTCACAGATCATATGTGCAGATTGCGTAGCAGGAGAGGGGAGGAGGGGGGTTCCAGGAGGTGTTGGTGTGTGTGTGAAGTGAAGATCAGAACGGGGGAGGGGTGTGAGACTGGGGTTTTCAAACCTGCAGTAAAACACATTCAGTTCATCAGCCATTTGTTGATTCTCTACAGAGAGAGGGGGAGGTGTCATATACTGGGTAATGCTTTTCAGGCCTTTCCACACAGATGCAGGATCGTTGGCTGAAAACTGGTTTTTCAGCTTTTCAGAGTAGCTTCTTTTAGCCACTCTGATTTCCTTAGTCAATGTGTTCCTGGCCTGGTTGTATAATATTTTATCCCCACTTCTGTAAGCATCCGAAGGCATAATGAAGCTGTCTGAGTGTTCCTTTAAACCATGGTTTATCGTTATTGAATGATAAAAATGTCCTAGTAGGGATGCACATATCCTCAAAGAAACTAATATATGATGTCACAGTATCTGTGAGCTCATCCAGCCTCAAAAACACTCCAATCAGTGCAGTCAAAGCAGGCTTGTAGTTCCAGCTCTGCTACATTGGTCCATCTCTTTACAGTCATTACTACAGGCTTAGCTGATTTTAGTTTCTGCTTGTAAGTCGGAAGAAGATGAAGCAGACAGTGATCAGAGAGTCCTAAAGCTGCATGTAGGACAGAGCGATATGCATCCTTTACAGTGGTGTTACCGTGGTCCAGTATGTTTCTGTATGTGGTGGGGCATGTGATATGTTGTTTGTATTTTAGCAGTTCATGGGTGAGGTTAGCTTTATTAAAATCTCCCAGAATAATAATAAGTCATTCCAGGTGTTGTAGCTCCGTGTCTGTGATGTGATCAGCCAACTGTTGCAGCGCTGCGTTCACACATGCTGGTAGGGGCATATAAACACTCAACAGAATGAACGAAAAAAACTCCCATGGCAAGTAGAAAGGCTTACAGTTGATGAAGAGCGCTTCTAAATTAGGACAGAACACATCTTCTTCAACGCTGTTACATCTGTACACCAACTTTCATTGATGTAAAAGCATGTTCCACTGCCTCTCGTTTTCCCTGATAGTTCCTCAATGCGATCTGCTCTGAACAGCTGGAAGCCCGGCAGATGAAACGTGCTGTCCGGGATGGCTTCATTCAGCCAGGTTTCCGTGAAACACAGAGCAGCGGAGTAAGAAAAGTCCTTATTTGTTTGAGTGAGCAGAAGCAGTTTGTCCATTTTGCTGGCGAGGGAGCGGACATTCGCCAGAAGAATACTCGACAGCAGAGTCCTAAAGCCGCGTTGACGAAGCTTTACAAGCGGGCCGGATCGCTTCCCTCGTGTGCGTCTTTTGGATCGCTTGTAGAGCACCGCAGCGTCTCCAACTAAGATGTCTAATAAAAAGTCTGAATAATCAAACACCAGCAAGAAATTATCAGGTATGCTCTGCCAAATATTCAGCAGTTCATCCCTGGTGAAACTGATCGGGAAAGAGTGACAAAAAACATGACAAACAAACAAAAATAACAAAAAAGCTAGAGAGCTCCACAACGAAGCAGCGATCTGCGGCGCCATCTTCCCAGACTTCAGTGTTTGTGTGGCACAAAACATTCTTTCTTGGGGTCAAACACTCACCCAAGAATGAAATCTAGCAACATGATTCACTGTAAGCCCTCAAGCCTCAGTGGAGCTGTTGCAACAAGGTACAATTGCTGAACCGTGCTCTCCAACAGTGAAGGTTTATGTGATATGATCTCACCTCACTCAAACTACTGCAGAAAACAGGCCCTCACTGACCATTTGAGGTATGAACAGGAGAAAGAGTGCTACACAAAGACAAAGAGACTGAGTGAGAGAAAAGAGACAGATTTAACTGGCATGCCACACTTTGCTCTTAGACTAGAAAGCAGTGTGCCTTGGTGGAGAGCTGAAACATCAGTAGTGCATCCCAGAATAAAAAAGGCAAGAAAGAAACCAATACAGCCAACCAATACTTATGTGTGTCTGGTAAATTTGCAAATCGATGTAGATCCAGGTGAGCTGAATCCATTTCTGCATCAGCCTCTCAAAGATCCCTATAATATTCAAGTACCTTCAGCAGTTGTAATATACCTGGAGATAGCTATCCATTAGCATCCCCATACATCTCTATGGCATTTGCTTGGCTGGTGCCTGATGCCCTGTAAGTGCTTGATCTGAAGGCTACTATCTTTGCTTATGGCTACTCCCAGGCATCAATAGCAACAGATAGAAATATACTGTATGTCCATTTCACACTTTTAAGAACCCTCTATAACATTTTTGTTACTGGTAAAACATCTATATAAAGCTATAATATAAACAAATACTTGTGTTTTATATGTTGCTTGAAAACATTTAAGGTTTACATTTAAATTAGGGATGTGCAAAATTACCAATTTTCATAATCGGCTAGTCGGTTGGTTGTTTGAACGACTAGTCGACTACTAGTCGGTGTTAACAATAATAATGTACAATAAAGGCTCCGTTATGATCACGTGACCCCAATCAGACGTGCTTCAGAGGGATATATGGACGCCAAGCACAGCATTTCAATATGTTAACTAACGGTTATGCGATAAATAAATAGACTAGACAACAATTACATCTATAATTAGTAAAAAACTAGAAACTATACTAGTAAAAAAAGTAAAAAAAATAAGAAAGGCTTCAATACAGAGCAGCACAAAACCACTCATGCACATCCTAAACGCAGAATGACATGCTTCAATGTAAACAGAGAGCTTGGGAGTCTCAAGGCAATCCTCGCTGAGCACTCAAAAGTGCAGCACTGCATGATACATCACTACACCAAGCACTTTAAACATATTTTACTGCAACTATTTATTTAAGCAGTTTCAGTGAGAATTAGCAAAACAATTTAATCTCTCCACTGCACCTGAAATATGGGAACATTTCTCACAGCAGAGGATTTAAACTCCGACAGCGATCGTCTTTTAATGCATCATTAATGCAGGGCTGTAACAGCAGCGGTGCACAAATGAACTAAACTTAAAGCATTAAAGAGACTAAAGTTCTTGCAGAGGGTTTTACTGTGCTGACTATTAAAATCACTTTTAAGCACAGCAAGCTAGAATCACACAAAAACACTCTCCAAGACGTTGTGTCTCTCAATTAATATTAGAATTGTATCTCCCATTAAAACCACCACCACTAAAAATATTAATGTTAGTACTCAACCCCAGTAATCGACTAGTCAGTTGTTGGACAACTAGTTGATTAGTCAACCACCATGGCACATCACTAATTTAAATGGCTGTCAGAGGGGAACATGCATATCGGCAGCAAATGGTGTAGTTCCAGTATCTGCCAGCAGGTGCTAATGAGGTTGTGATTACCATCCAATTCCTGACCGACTGGTGGGCAGAGATAGACTAGTCTCAGCCTCAGAGGCACGCCCACAGACCACCCACAGTCCATTCTCTAACCGTATGATGCATATAGCACACAAAATTGGAAAACACTTTCTTGATGAACTCAGCGCAAATCTGACAGTCTGGTTCGATGGAACTTCCACGAGTAGACGCACACAGGAAGTTTTATCAGTCCGTTTGGAAGCCGAGTTGTGTTCACAAGGTTCCGCGTTGATACAATGCACATTTTTGAGGACTAATAAAAAATAAATAAATAATCACAGAATTTCACCAAGTTTTCCAGGTTAGTGACATCATATCTTTTAAAAATATTCTGAGTTTTGTGTGAGGCATAGAACCGCCCAGTGAAAATGAAGTGGATATCCACGAGCAGAGCTGCATTTTCTGCTTTGTTTACTTAGTTATATCTGTGAAATTGATTACAATGTTTTTTGTGCTGTACTTAGACTCTCTACACATTTCCTGCTATTTTCCCACGTGTTTTCTTTGCAATCGCTCATGGAGACTCGCACCATTATATAAATATTTTTTCACCCATGTCAGTCTTTTGTTATAGTATATTATATGTCTATATGACAAAAACAACTGTGATTGGTTGCTTAACATGCCATTTAAGATGGCTTTTCCTGTCTAAATGGGCGGTTCTATGCCAATTGAAGCTGCTATAGAGTAGCGATAGCTCTGGCTATGCGAGACAAGGGATAGACTAGCCATAAAACCAAATTTATATACTACATAAATATACAATGATTAAAAGGCAGAAAATATTCTGACATCATCACGCTGGCCCATTTAAACTGCAGTTGCAGATCCTGGCGATATATGGTGGTAGGGCAACACAGCTCTCAGATGAGCTCTCCACATCCACACGCTCATCCGTGGCAGTTTCACAGGATTGTGCCCACAATAAAATAAGTGACACTTTGCTTATCTCATTGAAAATGAAGTATTCAAGGGGGTAACTTTTTGTGATCAGCTCCCTGTGCCTCCCTGCCACCCCATTCCAATAATGGCACTGTAAAGTTAAAGTCAATAAAATCACAAAATGCAGTCAAACACATCCCCAAAGCTAATTTTTCTTAAAATATATGTCTAAATAACAAGTCTCTTTCCGTTTGACAACCCAAACATTTAATATTATAGAACATTTTATTGTATAATTTAATTGCTAATTCTGACATAACAAAATACAGTGGACATTAATATACTGTACATCAAATAGATAGAACAGCAGGCAACAGTTAATACTGTATTATATGGATATGTGATATATGGAGTGGGAGATTACCTGCTGTGCATTCCCTTAAAAAACTTGCCGCAAATTCACCACTGATTATTTTCATATCCAAATGAGTTTGAGGCAAACTTGTGCCAAATTGTCCATTGCTGCCAAAGGTTTGCTCCAGGTTTACCACTACCCGTGAAAAGCTGCAAACTTCTGGGTTCAGGGGTTTGATTCCCAGGGAACACAAGGACTGATAAAATGCATATCCTCAAATGCAGTGTAAATTGCTGATAAAAGCTTCTACAAAATGTACCAGTGACTGAAAATCAAGTCAGGTGAAAACAGATTCACATCATTAGCACTGTCCAGGTTTTACCTGCACTAACTGGTTGCCAGCCTGTTTGTAGCCACTGAAGTTTCTCATTCTATTCCACACACCATTGTTCTGTTGAAGTGTGACCTCCAGATTTTCCCTGCAGAATTTTTCTCCTTCCCAAAGTTGCTTATTCAAGTACGCCTGCCAGTTCCTCCCTATCTAGACCTGAACACCTTTTTGTTTAGCAGGTACTTCAGGGCCTTTGTGGTTGATGTTGGGGGAAAAGTGTACTGTCTTAATGGGGATGGCATTATCTAAACAAAATGTGGACATATAGTCTAAAATATAGAGAATGTCCTCACCATGTGACTCACAGAACATGTCCCATTCTGTCACCTCCAAATCAGATTGCAAAGCCTCCTCAGCACGCTATGTTCATTTCCTCAATAGCAACATGAAAATTAATGTGGCCTGAAATTTGGCTGCAAACCCACAGCAAGTAGCTCTACATTTAGGTCACAAAACCTGTGTTTTAACTTTAATGTGTAATGGGCACTTTTCTTAATCTTGCTCAAGCTCCTGTTAGCATGTACAAGGACAAACCCATCCAGTGCAACAGTGGAGTTGGGAGTATCAGCTCTCAGCAAGTTTTAGTTAAGCACAAGAGACCACAAGGTTTATATTCTCCATGACTGCTGGTCAGTTCTTTTAAGTCTATGTTATTAACCAGAGACTTTACATTGCCCAGGGCAGCTAAGGTCTGCATCTTTTTTTTCTTGTTTCCAGTCTAAACGCAAGCTTCTTTCCCCTAAATCACCACGTGAACCCACTGGCAACTTGTAAACAAACCACGCTGATCTGAAAACTGTTGCTTCTTGAAGTTGAGCATCAGTTCTGCAACACAATTCTGGCAAAAACATTATGGAAGAGTATTACAAATGCCGGTAAAACAAATTATTATTTTTTTGGCTATATCCCATGTCTGTGATTAGTAATGCTTTAACGGTAAATGCAAAACAGTGCACTTTTTGGGGCTCTGTAGTACACAATTATTGTACTGTATCAACCAAAGTGTTAAGATTTGGCTGGTTGGAATGGTCTAGTAAGCTTCTGCTGGTAAATACCGTAACTTCACCATTCCGTGGCCAAAAAGCAGCTTTCTTTATTGATGGCCATTCAAAAGTAGGGTTTTTTAAAATTTTATATAAATCATAAATATTTAATTATATTATACAAGATTTTTAACCAATGACAGATGTTTTTGGAGGGCTCTTAAAAGCATAAAAATTGAAGCCTAAGCTATAATTCTTGCAATGGACTTGTAGTAGCTTTACATAATTTATTAATTCATTCAATTCTGGCATCTCATCCAAACATGATCTAGCCTATGCCTTATAGGTACCACAACTGTCTCTCATAGTTTGTTACACCACATTGCTTTCACCCACCACCACCTCAACACCACCAGTTTATGTCCCATCCTGCTGTAAGGGGTAAGCTCCTCTTCCCTGCTGTCATCACCATCCAGCAGGATCTGATGGTTCGAGCGAGAATCCTGACGCTAAACTTTAGGACTGGGCTTGCGCCAAGGGATACTAATCTATCCCTAACTCATGTTATTCCATACTATCGGGTCCTCTGAGAGAAATGGACTGATGTTTCCGTCAACTGCATTTGACGTCAAAGCTCATGTACTAGTAGGACAGTCTCTAGTGAAGGGCTAGTGGTGCCATTCAGTTTTGTCAGGATGTCATTTTCCTGCATCTCCAGACTTAACTTCAGAAAAGATTTATTTAGTCACAATGCATTTAATTTTTTAAAAATTATTATTTGTTGTAAGGAATTCCCCCACATTTATGTTTTTTGCGAGTTGTAGTCAGTAGGGGGCAGTCAGCGCACAGCTGTACAGGCAACAGACTGACAGCTGTTCAAAGACAGCTGGATGAAGAATATCAGAATGCAGGGGTCTCAAGACACATTTAAAAAAAATAATAAAACTATATTTAACTTGACACAGTGTCCCAAACATGGCATTTATGGCTAAAAGAGCTGAAAACCAGTGAAACACAACAAACAAAAAGTGAGATGCCCCAATAGCATAATTTTGACGCATATGTACAGATACAATAAAAGAACGTGTCCTGTAAGAACAGCCCTACCTACCTCGGACTGATGAACTCAATTGCAAAATGGATTGCTGTGGACTGTAGGCCAGTGGTAGGCATATGGTCAATGATAAGGAAATAAAGTAAACAATATACAGAATTGACTTCTAAAGTCTCTTTTTGTATTATCTAATCAATGCTTTTCTTGTCTACCACAATACTGTAATGTCTTTGAATGATCTGAATGATAATATTATATGTATATTTATAATTGTTTAGATTATGATGTTAAATTATCTTTATTTGGGGGCCTTTTTCGGGCTTATTATTATTTATTTTTTTATAACTACAAATAATTGTGATTATTTAATATAATTAATCAGCTAATTTAATTGATTAACAGCCCAACTACAAGGTATTTTGCAATTAGTTAGGTTATGCTGGGTACAAGTACAAAAAGGAGCACTTGGGTGACTGGAGGTACATACAATAATATTCTAAACAGAGATGTACATGTTTTTACTTGAAATACATGTTTGGGTCAGCTTACATAAAGCAGGAATCTTTATCATTGCTACAACAGAAGAAAAGAAAAAAGTGCAATACCAATAAAGAAGAGATGCAGCCAGAAATCAAAATGCCATACTTCAAAAAAATAAAAGAAGGTGCAGCACTCACTCTACATGAAAAAAAACAAAAACAAACACACACACACACACACACACACACACACACAAACACACAAAAAAACAGCCTCAAAAGAATTTCAACTTGTTAAGAACAAGATGATTTGGCTACATACAGGACTTTTATCAGACTTTCATCCTAAGAAAACTTTATCTATGTTACAAAATTGTAAGTGCAATTGTAAAAGTCCCTTAAAGAACAGTGGAAAACTTGACCTAAAACAAGAGAAATCTGAAGCTGACAGCACAGAGCAACTGTGCTTCTGTGTAGTTACGACTTTAATGGGTTTGCGAGAAGTGTTTTGCAGAAGCTGTCATGTTGGCCTGCACATTAAAACTTCACGAGGCGGAAGAGAGCCAGTGCAGTTCATGACCTGTTTTAAGGTTACAGCACTTTAACATACCACAAATCCCATGTTTTTACGCACTCCTGAGACTTCGCAAAGGGCAAATGAGTAATATGCAAATGCTAAACCAGAGTATCTAGGACAATGAACGACAATCTCTGATAGAAATTCCATTAATGTACTATGAGCCACTGTATAGCCTTTATCAGAAGTGTTTATATCTGTGTTTGAACACACTTGAATTGATCCATTTACAACAGTCCAATGTCTGGGGTCTCGGCCCTGTACAATATCTGTTCAAAAAATCCCAAACTCCTCCAAGATTCTTCATTAAGTTTTCAAGGCAAGATGTATTATAAATTATGAGCGCCTCTCTAGCTAACTTTTCTCCGAGAAAATGCGTCAATTCCCAACTTCATATCACAGCACAAAAGGAGAAAAGTTTTGGTTCACCGTTGGTCATGGACCTTCAAAATCTTTCAACTGATTTTTAAAATTTTTTGTAGATTGATCTGACACATTTATGCACCACAGAAGTTTTGTGGAGAGACAAACTGTGGAACTAAGGAATTTCTCCTCATCTAAACTCTTTTGAGAGTTCCCTAATAAGTTACTCAAATTCAGTCTCTCAAGCACAAAAAAGAACAGGATCTCTTGCATAGTACAGTGAGCTAAAATATCAATTAATCAATTAATTTTTGAGACAGTTTTGGTGGCATTATACTTAAAAGGCACATACAGTGTCCTCAAAGTCTGCATTATTCAGATCTGCGTCCCGCTTGTGCTCTTTAGAAATGAAAATACCATGTAAAAAAGGGAGGAAGTGCTGTGTGTGCTGGCATGAACTGTGATGAATCCAGCCAACTGTGAAAACTATTATATATTCCTTGTCTTTATGAAGACTTATGTTCTAGCATAGTATACCACTACATTACCATGTATCCAATCTTTGCTAATAATTGCATTAATGTATCTTGTCTCATTTTTTTCTCACACTTAAGTGCTGTTGTATTCACTCTCAGAGAACAGGATAAGAGACAAAGAAAACTGAATCGTGCCTGTCTCTGGAGACCCCAAGCCCTCTGTTCTAGCAGTACAAACTACAATATTCCCAATTGTAGCAGTACTAAGCGTCCAGACAGGAAAGATCATGGCCTTGACTCTGCTTAATTTAGTTAATTATTAGCTTTGGGGTTCCACTTCAGCAGTCACTCAAAGCTCCCTTTCTATCCCCCATTCCCCTATCCTGGCCTTTTTAAAGGGAAGGAGGCCTTGAACAAGCAATCAGATGGATAGTAATTACAGAGTTTCTAATACTCAAAGGGTTTTTCATCTTTCAGCCCTGATCTTCAGAGGAGTTCTGGATGACATCCTGCAGGATCATAAGAGAAATCTTACAGGAGGGAGACATATGAGGAAAAAATAAAGGCAGCAAAGGAAGGGGTAAGAAATAAAAAGACACAACAAGCGATATGGACAAGCATTTTGTGTGATCTCATTCTTATATGTGGGCTAATGCATTCTGCCCTACAAAGGCAAAATGCAACAACTACACCAACACTGAACCTGGGAAAAATGGCTTCAAAGTTAGTTACTTGGTTTTAGGGTAGAATCTGTATTTACTTTCATCCTCTGTGTTCTCTTTATCTATGCATACTGTAGCTGAATCAAACCAGTCTTTCACAAGACAGATCACTGTCAAAATGAACCATTTTTGGTCATAATTAAAGGGATAGTTTACCCCAAAATTAAAATTCTCTCATCATTTAGTCACCCTCATGCCATCCCAGATGTGAATTACTTTCTTTCAGAACACAAACAAAGATTTTCAGAAGAATATCTCAGCTCTGTTAGTCCTTTCAATGCAAGTGAATGGTGGCCAGAAATCTGAAGGTCCAAAAAGCAGATAAAAGCAGCATAAAAGTAATCCATAAGACTCCAGTGGTTAAATACATATTTTTAAAAGTGATATAATAGGCGTGGGTAAGAAACAGATAAATATTTAAGTCCATTTTTTTACTATAAATCTCCATTTTCACTTCCAAAAATTTTCATTTGTGTTCAGCAAAAGAAAGAAAGTCATACACATCTGGAATGGATTGAGGGTGAGTAAATGATTAGATCATTTACTCACCCTCAATCTGGAATGGATTGAGGGTGAGTAAATGATTAGATCATTTTTATTTTTGGGTGAACTGTCCCTTTAATTACATTTTTACTAAATGTGTAGTTACAGATTTGGGCCTTTCCACAGCAACATTGCCTGTCATGTGTGATAAGTTTTTGTTTTTGCTTTAAAGCTCTCATGAAATGACTTGATGAACACAACTTTCTTTCCTTTGCTGATGTATTTACTAATAAAACTGGAGGTTGGGGCAGGACATACTGTAGGCTATCTAATATTCTGTGCCTTTGTAAATAGCCAAAATAGTTTGATATTAGTTATTTGCTATTGCTATTTGGTGGCAGGTGGTATTAGAGGCATTTTCATTCTAGAGAGCATTTAATTGGACAAACATTTGTATATGCCCCTGCAAAAATATTTAAATCATCAATATCTTTGGTCCATTTTGCAAGAGGGGAAAGACAGTTCATTTTAAATTCATATTATCTAATAAAAGTTTGTTTTGTTAACTTTTTGGAGTACACTAGCATATAGTGTAGATGGTCTCAAAGCTAACAGACATAAGCGAAAAGCTATGTCTTTAATCTTCACATACAATGCGTTCTCTCTCTCTCTTTCTCGCTCTCTCTCTCTTTTACTTTAACCTCATCACACCATTGACTTCATTCCCCTTTTAGCCCCTCTCTTTAATAACAGGAGTGCAGTGCTCTTGGTCAGATGCCATAGCTGTGTGTGACATTCTCAGTGACAGGGCATGCCTGGCTGACAGCAGACCCATTTACAGGCTGACTAGCCTGCGTTCAACCTCCCTCTAGCCATTAATGCAGTTTGCAAACACTGTGCATATATGTGTGTGCCTGTGACCGTGCAATGTGACAGCTATATATGCTTTTGTTTTCATGCATAAGAAATGCTTCTGGTTTCGAGGAGACTGTTAAAAGGTCTTGTTATGGTGAGGGTCGTGAGATTAAGCTTTCACATGTATAGTGTTTGAATGAGGGAATATCAGCTGATGGTGCAATATCTTTAAAAAAAACAACAACAAAAAAAAAAACATTTAAAAGGTGGGAGAGAAAGAGAATGGTTCTTTGATCACACTGTGTTTTACAGTGTTCATTTTACTCTATATTTAAATTTTTACATGTACTGGGTAAACACCATTAGTTTATGTTATTACAGTGTTAATTAAAGAAATATTCTGAGTTCAATACTATTTAAGCTCAATCGACAGTATTTGTGGTATAATGCTGATTACCACAAAAAAATAAAATAAAATAAAATTACATTATTATTATTATAATTTTTTTTTTTTTTTTTTTTTTTTTAAATACAACTCGTCCTTACTTTTCTTTAAAAAAATTAAAAAATTAAAAAAATAAAAATTTGGGTTACAGTGGGGCACTTACAATGGAAGTGAATGAGGACAATTTATGGGGGGTTTAAAGGCAGCAATGTTAAGTTTATAATATTATAAAAGCACTTACATTAATTATTCTTTTAAAACTCATGTATTATTTGAGCTGTAAAGTTGTTTAAATCATCATTTTTATCTCATGGCAACGAAGTTGTAGAATTGGCTATAACTTTACACAGAAAAGGTTAGTAAGCGCTTTTTCCACACTAAAATCATGTTAACACTAATAGTGAGAAATAGTGAGTATTTTAACATTTACTGTTTGGCCCCATTCACTTCCATTATAAGTGCCTCACTGTAACCCAGATTTTAATTTTAATTTTATATTTTTTCCCTTTTCTCTCCAATTTGGAATGCCCAATTCCCACTACTTATTAGGTCCTCGTGGTGGCGCAGTTACTCACCTCAATCTGAGTGGTGGAGGACAAGTCTCAGTTGTCAATCCATGCATCTTATCATGTAGCTCGTTGTGCATGATCCCATGGAGACTCACAGCACAGGAGGCTCATGCTACTCTCCGCGATCCACGCACAACTTACCACGTGCCCCATTGAGAGCGAGAGCCACTAATCTTGACCACGAGGAGGATACCCCATGGGACTCTACCCTCCCTAGCAACTGGGCCAATTTGGTTGCTTAGGAGACCTGGCTGGAATCACTCAGCACATCCTGGATTCAAACTCGTGACTCCAGGGGTGGTAGTCAGCGTCAATACTCGCTGAGCTACCCAGGCCCCTGATTTTTGCTTTTTGTAAAGAAAATGAGGGGCAAGTCAAAATACATTTTTGGGTTAATCAATATTATGCCACAAATGCTGTTGAATGAGCTTAACTTGTACTGAACCCAGAATATTCTTAACTAAAGCGACAAGCGACAAGTAAAATATGGAGATTGTAAATAAAGAGTTACCATTTATTTTATTTTATTTATTTAAAAAAAAAGTGTAACCATTTATTTTGTTTTGTTTATTATCTAACATTAATTTTTATTTTATTTTTAAATATAAATAATAATTAATTTATATATTTGTATTTTTTGTATTATCATTTTTTATTACCACATCTAGCATGCATTTTCTGTCATTGTTTTTGTTATTAGTATTCATGCTTTAGCAAAACAGCATTTAAAATAAAGCACTCTGAAACTGAGAGACAGTCAGCAAGAGTCAGAATTATAGAGTTGTAACTGGACAAGAGTATCAGATACAAAACAGAAAAATCTTCAGGTCTATCTAAATTTGTCATTTTAGACAGTGGAGGAAGTAGTGAAAATGTGGAGACCAGAGCTCCGTTTCCCCACTACTGAGTGAAAATAGAAGCTGACAGTAAGAGCTGATGGTAAGAAGTTCAGGGAATGTCTTCTGTCACTTACGGTAAAAAAGGAAGCTCAGACTGCTGGAGATGAGGGGAATGGATGTGAATATAGCAAAACACACACCCCATCACATTTTTAGGGGTAAATCTCACTTCTGCAAAGCAACAAATAGCCTACACCTGCTTCTCAAAAAGAAAGGTCTGCTCATGTCCTCATGTAAATGACACAGAGCAAAGGCTAATGTAGGCAAAAGACAGTACGACCACATCCCTTTTTAAAAATGATGTCACTGCAATATTGTGCATGCAACACATAAAAGCATACAAAGTTCAAGGAGTCTTGCATTTTTCTAATTTAATGCAAATTTTCTTTCTATTTCAAATAATCTTATCAGTATAAAGATTTGAGAGAAAAATTATTTAGAATTTCTTAGTATTTGGTATGCTCCCCTTTTCTTTAATGGCAGCAGGCACTCTAGGTGGCATGGACACCATAAGTTAATGCAAAACCTGATGATCCATGATATCCCAAATTTATTTGAGGATGTTTCAGCAAAGGAAACAAGGAAACTGACGTTTTGCAAAAAAAAGTTTACATGGTCATCAATGTCATGAATTTGCTTATTTGAATATTGACCTTCAGATGCAGAATCTGAAACATTTCTTATTCATTTTATGTTTCTTTACAATTTCAGTGTGGACTTTTGAACCCCACTGTATATTTTAAAGAGAGAAAAAAAGACATTAAACTATCATCACAATGCTGTAAAACAAGCATTTTTCATGTAAACATTTTAGAACGTATGCATGATTGTGCACATCCATGAGAGTGCATGAAAATATCATATACTGTACAGACAAACTCATAAAGAGTCTTTACGCAGCTGAGTTAAAGGAAAAGTTCACCTTAAAATGAAAATTCTCTCACCATTTACTCACCCTCATGCCATCCCAGATGTGTCTTTCTTCTGCTGAACACAAACAAAGATTTTTTGAAGAATATATCAGCTCTGTTGGTCCTCACAATGCAAGTGAATGGTACCAACATTTTGAAGCTCCAAAAGCACATAAAGGCAGCATAAATGTAATCCATAAGACTCCAGGTGAGAAACCGATAAATATTTAAGTCCTATTTTACTACCAATCTCCACTTTCACTTTCACTTTCTTCTTCTTCGTGCATATCGCCATCTACTGGGCTGGCAGGAGAAAAGGACTCAAACACTGATGTGGCAGGAGAGGTGGTGTGCAAAAATTACAAGTTTATTGTGGATCAAATTTTAAAAAGTGTGTCACTGAACACAAAATAAAAATTAAACCCTTTCTAAAAAAATCACAAAATACTAAAAATGACAAAATTTTTGCATTGGTTTAACATTTCTGTCTGTTATCTTGTATGTCAGTGACATGAACACATCAATGGCTAAAAATATTCCAAACTGTCAGATTCTGTTAATATTGCTTTTTGAGAGGATCTCACTTGAGTTATGATGTGTTCAGCTGCACTGAATACAGGTCCAGAATGCGGTGTAAAACTTGTCAACGAAATTTCTGACAAAAATGTTTGAGGTGCTGTTTAATTTTAAGATTTAACAAAGACAAGGACAAGTGTTTTTTTTTTAACTTATTTTCAAATGCATCATACATATACACTCACCGGCCACCTTATTAGGTACACCTGTACATCTACTTATTTATATGATTATCTAATCAGCCAATCGTGTGGCAGCAGTGTAATGTATAATGTCATGCAGATATGGGTCATGATCTTCAGTTAATGTTCACATCAACCATCAGAATGGGGAAAAAATCTCCAATGTGATCTCAGTGATTTCGACCGTGGCATGATTGTTGGTGCCAGACGGGCTGGTTTAAGTGTTTCTGTAACTGCTGATCTCCCAGGATTTTCACACACAGCAGTCTCTAAAGTGTAAAGAGAATGGTGCGAAAAACAAAAAACATCCAACGAGCGGCAGTTCTGTGGGCAAAAATGGCTTGTTAATGACAGAGGTCAGAAGAGAATGATCAGACTGGTCCAAGCTGACAGGAAGGTGACAGTAAAACAAATAACAACATTTCTATGCAGAAAAGCATTTCTGAACATACAACACGTCGAACACTGAGGCGGATGGGCTACAGCAGCAGAACACCCCTCCGGGTACCACTACTGTCATCTTAGAACAGGAAATTGAGGCTGCAGTGGGCACAGGTTCACCAAAACTGGACAGTAGACAATTGGAAAAACATCGCCTGGTCTGACAAATCTGGATTTCTGCTGAGGTACACAAATGGTAGGCCCACTGCAGCCTCAGTTTTCTGTTCATGGCTGATAGAAGTGGAACCCAACATGGTATTCTGCTGTTGTAGCCCATCCACCTCAAGGTTCGACATGTTGTGCATTCTGAGATGCTATTCTGCTCACTACAATTGTACAGAGGGGTTATCTGAGTTACCATAGTCTTTCTGTCAACTCAAACCATTCTGGCCATTCTCTGTTGACCTCACTCATCAACAAGGCATTTTGGCCAACAGAACTGCCGCTCACTAGTTGTTTTTTGCAACATTCTCTATACACGCTCTAGAGATTGTTGTGCGTGAATATCCCAGGAGATCAGCAGTTACAGAAATACTCAAACCAGCCCGTCTGGCACCAACAATTATGCCACGGTCGAAATCACTGAGATCACATTTTTTCCCCATTCCGATGGTTGATGTGAACATTAGTTGAAGCTCCTGACCCATTTATACACTACACTGCTGCCACACGATTGGCTGATTATTTAATCGCATGAATAATTAGATGTACAGGTGTACCTAATAAAGTGGCTGGTGAGATTAATCCGCTATCAACTGTATACATATAATATTAAAACTTAGGTCTGCAATGATTCAGTGAAGCGAATGCACAATGGAGCTTGACTTTCAGATAAGACTGCATAAACGGCACAAGCCTTTTCTTTCAAATTCTTCTCACATTGTGAATATGCCGTTGCCATAATGCGCTATGTAGTTGAAAATCAAGAAGTCTCTAAAAAACAGAAAATTAATATGTCCCTAGAATGAAAAATCCACAAAACCGCTACTAAGTATCTAATACTTTACTATACTAATTAAATTATATTATTTCAGGACTTTATTTCAAGTTTTCGCAAGGTCTTTTATGTAAGTTTATATATTTACGTCACATGCACAACCGCCAGTGGCACTCTGGGCAATTGTCACGGTGATGCTAGTAGCCCAAACTGTTTCTCACCCACACCTAGCATATCGCTTATAAAGATATAGATTTACACACTGGAATTGTATGGATTACTTTTAAAATGCCTTTATGTGCTTTATGGAGCTTCAAAATGTTGGTACCCATTCACTTGCATTGTGAGGATATACAGAGCTGATATATTCTTCTAACAATCTTTGTTTGGGTTCAGCAGAAAAAAGTTAGTCATACACATCTGGGATGTCATGAGGGTTAGTAAATGGGTGAACAATTCCTTTAAAACTGCTCGATGCCTGCTCAAACTTCTGTGTAAAGACGCAACTGAGCATAAAAATCAGACTAAATTATGCCTGTTCTGACCCACCTCAGCCCCTAGTATCAAAGGCAGTTCTGATGCTGCTTTGGTTCTGTTTAAATGAAATGCAGAATTAGAAAAGCCTTACACTTAGTTGCTGTCATGATAGAGCCTATATTTCATAATTTATTTTACATTAAAATTGTATTGAGTTATATTTAGAAGTATAATTTCCTATTTTCATTCATTTCATATTTCTAAATTCATCCTTTTATATTTTAAACATTAATCTCATTAAAAAAAAAAATCTGTGTAAAAATGCATTTATGCCACCTCTGAGCAGCATTAAACAGTCAGTGTAAATACACCTAAATGCCACTTCAGATGCAGCTTCTGTGCCACCTTTGCAGTGTAAAGATGCATTATATAACCTCATGCTTAAACTATATAACCTCAAACTGAGTCTTATTTTGAAGTCTAGCTTCTAGATTTCGAGAAACTTGTGTAAGCTCTATGTGATGTATACTAGTCACATACCAAAATACTCCTGAGAGGGAGGGTTGTCCATGTCATACAACATCTTCTTAGTCAGGCGGTCCAGCTCCTCCTCAGGACGGCCCTAAAACAGATCAAAGATACCCAATGCAGTTACACATACTGTACACTCTCTCAATGACCCACTAATTAGCACATTGTACAAGAGTACAAATATCACAAACATCATACAAAAAAATCACATTGATGTTTATGAAAACAAGATAATGATAACGAGAGGCTAATTAAATGTATGACATGATGCAACAGATTTCTATGGAAGTGCTCAAGCATCTCTTAATTAGAAGGATCGTCAGCCTAACAAGATTATCGGTGTAACAAATAACTCAGACTGTTGCTGAGATTTCAGAAGTCAAAGTGACATCTGTGACAACTGTGTCCTCTCTCAAGGCAGTCACGAGCAGAGCAGCCTATCTGCATGAATGTAATCAGCTGTATAACATACAGTTTCACAGCTCATTTTTAATTAACAGAATTTCAAAGGTTGTTCCTGTACGATAGGCAAACGTTTCTGAGCTGAGGTGTTGAGTGCTGTGTTTGTAGATCTTGAAATGTGGTGGGCTGCAATATAGTTGAGAACTCTTCTGAGATTGACTGACTAAATGCTTGCATTTGATATTTACAGTACTTTTATACAGTACTGTAAGTCAAGTCTCAAATCTCACGTCAAGCAATGCCATACTGCAACTGTATTCAGAGTGAAGAACCATAAATCATTGACTGAAAGGAATGTTCCGGGTTCAATACAAGTTGAGCTCAATCGAAAGCATTTGTGGCATAATGTTGATTTCCACAAAACTTTATTTTGACTCATCCCTCCTTTTCTTTAAAAAAATAAAATATCGAGGTTCCAGTGAGGCACTTACAATAGAAGTGAATGGGGCTAATTTTTTTAACATTAAAATACTCACTTTTTCAAAAGTATAACCACAAGACATAAAGGATATGTGTGTAAAAATGATTTTAGTGTGATAAAATCGGTTACTAACCTTTTCTGTGTAAAGTTAAAGCCAATTTTACAACTTTGTTTCCATGACAATGTAATGTCAACAAACCCTAAAACCCTCAACTGAATGTAAAAATGGTGATTTAATTACTTTACAGCTCAAATAATACACGTTTTAAAAGAGGAATTAATGCAAGTGCTTTTAAAAAATTATAAGCTTCACATTTCTGTGTTCAAACCCTTCGAAAATTGGCCACGTTCACTTTCATTGTCCCCATTCACTTCCATTGTAAGTGCCGCACTGTAACCTCAATTTTGTAAACACTCTGGCACTATTAACATTGTTCTGTTTGTATGAGTTGCCCAATTCTGATTGTTCCCACCTTTGGAAAGTAAAAATTACAAACTGCAGCTTTATATTGGGCAAAAGTAGGTAAACACTTTTAGTCTCTGTTTACGATTTTGTTTAACCTTAAAGGGTTAGTTCACCCAAAAATGAAAAGTCTCTCATCATTTACTCACCCTCATGCCATCCCAGATGTGTATGAATTAATTTCTTCTAATGAACACAAACAAAGATTTTAAGAAGTATTTCAGCTCTGTAGATCCATACAATGCAAGTGAATGGTGACCAGAACTTCAAAAGCTCCAAAAAGGAGATACAGTCAGCATAAAAGTAATAAATATGACTCCAGTGGTTTAATCCAGTGTTTCTCAAACTGGGGTCCGCAGACCCCAGGGAGTCTTTTTCAAATAGCCAGGGGGTCCGTGGAAAATCCCTGAATTGTGAACATTGTGTTGCAATTTTGTAATTAAATAAGCAATAAAGAAGTGAGGGGAAAAAAACTACTCAATATAAAGCTATTGATAGTATAAAAACACAACATAACAGAAGTTTAGAACAATATATTCAAACAGCCTATTTAAAGAAGTTGTAGATTCTGGGCCACAAATTAAGTGTGAGGAAATCCACTCATTCCCATGGTAACAGTGACTTCTCTGATTGGTGAATGATTCTCGCTTCATGGTGACTCGAGGGGAAATAATTTTTTACACGCGTTATCTACAGGAGTTTTTTTGCGGATTACATTTGACAATATCCATCAAACATGGAGCTGTTCCTTCATCCAGTAAAAAAGAAGGGGTTAACAGCATGTATTTCAAGTTATATAGAGTGTGAATATTCAAAAGCCTAGATAAAGTATGCTACTGTCATATCATAAGTTAAGATAATATGATGATTGACAATCCAGCTTCATGTCAAATGCAATAATACATTTCCTAACACAGTGACCCTTACTTTAACCATACCATCTGTCTAATAGTGGCCAATATTAGTTCATTTCATTATATTTATGTAGTATATATCAGTTTCCACTTCAGTATAACTGTCATTTATGTGGATATAGATCACGTCCCATCCCTATCAGAAGAGAGCCTTTATGATGTAAGAATACTTATTACAACTTTTTACACTACCTTTCTTCCTTTAATTAGCAGAAAAGCAAAAAGTGACAGTTAACACTGACAAAATAATTTTACACAATAAATAATTGATTAAACTGTTGTTCAATTATGAATGTTGTGGTGTGATATAGTTTATACGAATAAAAAAGAATGAATCAATCCTCAACTGTTTATTTGTTTTCTTCAGAAGAATATGGTGCTGTACTCATGTGTAAACTCATGCTCTGACTAGGGGGAAATTATAATAATTTACAAAAAAATCTGTACTGTTTAAGCTGTGTAGTGTTCTTAGTGATGTTCGTTGCCCTGAGGATGGTACTAAAACCTCCGCTAAGCAATGGACTGTCTCTCTAACTTCATCTTCTGGTGATTGCTTGTGTTCTCTTTGATTTGAATTGCTTGTGTTATTGGATTCCTCACTTGTAAATTGCTGTACAATCGCTGGATGTAAATGTAATTGAAACACTTTGCAAACAGAAGCCTCACACAACACGACAGCAGTGCATGGCCATTCTACAAGGTTTATAACGTATGTACTTAAACTCACTGAGCTATAGTTGTTGTAAAGGTGGGTGTGGGGCGGGGGTCCGTGAAGTACTTGGCATCATGAAAGGGGTCCTCGGTTCTAAAAAGTTTGAGAAACCCTGGTTTAATCAATGTCTTCTGAAGCGATCCAGTTGGTTTTGGGTGAGAACAGACCAAAATATATCAAATTTTTCACTGTACATGTTGCAACACTGCAGTCTCTAAACACCATCATGATATCAAGCTCGATTGCACTGCTAGAGCTTGACACATGCGCAGAGCGCTAGATGGCGCTATAGGAAGTGTAATCGAGCTTGAAATCATGATCGCCAAGGAGACTGCTGTCAAGATGTACAGTGAAAAAGGAGTTATATTTTGGTCTTTGCTCACCCAAAACCAACTGGGTTGCTTCAGAAAACATTGATTACACCACTGGAGTCATATGGATTACTTATGCTGACTTTATCTGCTTTTTGGAGCTTTTGGAGTTCTGGTCACCATTCACTTGCATTGTATGGACCTATAGATATTTTTAAAAAAATTTTGTTTGTGTTCAGCAGAAGAAAGAAAAGCGTACACATCTGGGATGGCATGAGGGTAAGTAAATGAGAGAATTTTCTTTTTTGGGTGAACTATCCCTTTAAAATTTGAAAATCAAAATGACCCCTTTGGTTTAGTGGCTCAGACAAACTGACAACCAAACACTCAGATACTCTGTCTGAAATTGCTCCCTATTCCCTAAATATTGCTCTATATGGTGTATCAGCCATTTTGTAATGTTGTCTGACAATTTAATTCCCAACAGACTTCACTCTGTTATACCCATAATGCACTCAGATTTGAAAAAAAAAAATATACAAATTTGTAATGAGTATAACTGATTTGCTTTGCCATTACTCAGCTTTATTAATGGTTTTATCTCTATTTACAAACACACAGAGGAAATTATCATTTGGCAAATGATTTAAATATTCAATTATCACCTGTAGATAACATATTTGTTATTAATAAATGTATTACTGCTTTAGTGATGGATAAGTATGCTATGTGCCTCATAAGCAGATATATCCAAGCTATCTCTTCTATGAGAGCTTTAATAGGAGAGTTTCTAGATAAATAATCTGTATATAAATGAATAAATAAAAAAAATAAAAAATAAAAATAAAAAAATTAACAATAACAATATCATTATGTACACTTGTATTGATTCTTGTTGTCATTTATTTTTTCTTCCATTCTCTTATTTTTAAACAAGATAAACAAATATTTAAAATATGGCCAACAAACAGAACAAAAACCTATCGTAGGGAACAATGGGTCTAATAGCACACCTTAAGAAAAAATTGCTTTTTTGTATCAAAAAAAAAAAAATTTCTTTAATTGAATATTGATAAAAACATTTTTAGTGTGAGAAATAAAAAATATAATAATAACGAATGGTTGTTTTGATTAAAAGTCCTTTTCAAAAAAGAAAAAGAAAAGGTGGAACAAAATGTTTGGGGTAAAAGTTATAGTGATATTGAGTAAATATAGGGACAACAAAATTTGTCAACTTAGGCAAATACTTTTGAGACAGCAAGATGCTTTTTTGAGTAACAAATTAAGATAATGCTTATTCAAAATCACCACTTCAGAAAAGGGTTAACCATTTTCTGTTCATTTCAATCACATTTGGCATTTCATAACGTCTCAAGTATTCTATAAACAAATGAATCTCCATTGTGATTGGATCAGTCAATATGAGCATACTCTGAACATTCTTCATAACAAATCCCCCACAATAATTAACCCCACTTAAGAAAAACAATGTGTTTTATGGGGGCCTTTACCCCAAATACTATCCTTTCACTTAATGGACATTTATTTAAAACTTTGGATTTAATCACCTTGAACCAAACTGAAAATGACAAATAAGTATTCGACCTCATGGATCAGGAATATTTAACAGTGTATAATGACCTACAGGTGTTAAGGAAAGTGCTGTGGTAGTTTTTGTTGCTGTTTAGTGGTTTGGGAGAAAATCGAATCAAAAGTGCCTTTTAACCCAGGGGGTCTTTAGCCCCATTGTACCCTATTATCATACCATTCATGAATATAGTTACACAATTATTATTGATTTGAGTTATGAGTGAGTGATTTGAAAACAGCAAGAGTCTTAACCAAATGGCAGGTTTGATCAGTCCAAAACCAGTAAAGATCATACAATGACCATTTATCTGTGCAAATTTGGTTAAACAGGAAACCACACCAACAAACACATCTACAACACTGTTCAATTAAATAAAGCAATGCACACTCAGGCAAATCACTGGTGGTAAGGGAATGGGTCAATTATGGAGCCAGAGGTCTGGATGCTTCTGGTGTTGGTGGTAGCACAGGATCTCACAATATGAGTAGTGTTTAGATTAAAACACCATTTACAAAAACATAATCCTAGGTTTCCTTTTCTTCTGACCAACAGACAAAAAAAAAAACAACAACAAAAAAAACACCCGTTGTGCTTCAGTTTACTACCAGTTTTTATCAACACACTTAAGTTGTTCACTCATTTCCTCTATGCCGAGCTGGTTCTCACAAGCTTTTGCATGTATCTGCGGACTGTCAGGTCTGTGAGACACATTCTGTCAGTAAGATACAATGCTGGTGACAGCATCTTACACAGAGAGTGCGATAAAAACTTCATGAGGTGAAAGCCCACACAAAAACTTAAGACAACTAATTATTATGGTGGGATGGTGGGGTTAATTACTCCTATATGTGCACAGTAATATATTGGATGAATTCAAATAATCCTGGACTGCTCAGTAAACTTTCTGCAGATCTTTCTGTTAACCTATGGCTTTGTACAGTATGTGCATACAGGTGGGCCTGGATCCCTTCACAGAAATGTAATTGAGAACTGTTTTGTGTGTGGATTCTGATATATTGTGATTCCCTCAGTTGCTCTATGTGGTACATGTGAAAATTTGACATGTAATTTGACAGTCTGTGTGGGCAGAGTGAAATGAGAAAAACAACTAATTAAAAAGAGCTGTATGTAACTATTTCTACTTATTTACGACTTCAACAATAAGCTCTTCTTTATACATGTTAACAAACAGGACATTGATAATCAAATATATTTAAGATTAAAGGAAGGAAAATATTTTTTAGGAAGCAAGAATAAAATGTTTCCATCAGGGACAAAAATTCACAAGGGCTTATGGAAAAATGTGACAGAAAGTAAAAAATGGCACAGGTTTGGGGACAAATCTACCCTCGTAGTGAATGCCTCTGTTTATTTTATAAATATATAATATTCTATTCCAGGCCTATCCACTTATGGGTTTAGTGCCTCTTCAGACATCGTATTAAACTGTAAATATAAAATATCTGTATTCGCTGTCTAAGAGGTAAGTGTTATTGAATATGTATCTAAAATGTGTTATTTGATGAAAAACAAAAATAAAAACACAATTAAATCAGCTCTGAAAACACTCAATATTAAGAAAACCGTCCCGACAACTCAAATTACATTAAAGTGTACAATGGTGGTATTTAAAACGTTTTCTAGCGCATTTATTGTCTTGTGATAGCTTGTGCATTTTTTACAGCTACTTTTGTGTTTTAATTATATTATAATTAATTGTTAATATATCATATTTTTTCAGATTGAGAATTTATTTCAATGCATTTATTTAACTGAAGTAGGCCTATTTGACATCTATACAGTAAATGTAAAATATGCTGTTTTGATATATATGGTTAGAAAAAAATATCCTCATCAAAACAAAAGAACTGCTTTTGAAAAATAATTTCCAGTGGTCAAATATTGCATGAAAAGTACATTTTTGACACTGATATAAATATGTTTTCTGTTTGCATACAGTTTAAACCCACAGGCACACAAAGACGCTGTCAGCTATTTTGTGACCTTTTTAAGTGTGACTAAAGAAATGTGTGTAATCAACTGAAGAATCATATTTTGCCTATTAAAAAAGATTACATATTTTGAGAGCATCTTGGAAAGAAACTGAAAAAGCAAATAGATTAATCTTCATTATAACAGCTTTTTCTTTCAAAGAGCTTCATGACTTATTCAAAATCAAAGCGAGATGGAGGGACAGATTGAGAGTGATAAGTGGTAGAATGAGGTGAATAGACTTCTTCTAAACAAAATTCTGCTAAACAAAGCCCTGCACTACTGTGGCCCTGTGGGATGAAATACTCACGTGCAGACAAATGTCAATGAATAAAAAGCACATCTCTCTATCTCTCTCTCTCACACACACACACTCAAAGCGCACAGTGCTCATCTTTCAAGAACATGGTTAAGGATTGCATTCCTGTGTACATGAGGTAAATTTTCCCTCCAATACTGTTATCTATTACATAAGGGTGTTAGTCACTGAATGTTTCCTTTGGCAACCCGCTAATCCCTCCATTAATAAGAGAAGACTGCTAATCATTTTTAATTAAGAGGTAAGAACACATCATCATCATCGCCGGTCTCTCAAGATCGAGTTTGACTGTCCTCCGACTGGGTCATAATGGTACTTGAGGTGGGCAAAGAGGCCAATCCTGGAAAGCACACATTTTGGGGCAGTGAGGGCAGGTGTAAGATGTAGTGGTTTGCACTCCAGTTTGGGCCTTTTTGGTAGTTCTCTTATTTCTGAGTCTGCGCTTGTTTTCAGCAGTATGCAGGAGGTTTTTATTGAAGCGTGTAACACCTGTTTGCACAAACGTACTCCAGGCTTCCCTACTGGTTGCTGTGTGCTCCCAGGTATTTAGGCCAATAGCTGCTTTTCCATCGTTGGGCCAGTGTGAGCAAGGGCTATTAACTGGTCAGCTGTGGTCGATATCCTCGGACCTCGAGCCGCGAGACCAAAATCGATCTGCATTCCTACAATCAGGAGATCACAATTTTAAAAGGCCCTGCCAGAAAGCAGCACTAGCACAGCTGAGGCGATGGTGTACCATCAGTGTTGGCTTTGGAGGAGAGAAGGCTTCCAAGGTAAGGGAACTGATCAACATTTGCAAGTCTGGTGTCGTCAACATAGATGGCTGGAAACAAAGCAAAAGTGTTTAAAATGGCCGGTAGCTGGTCTTTTTGATGTTAAGGGCCAAACCAAGTTGCTTGAATGCCTTTGCAAAGCATTCAGAGTGCACTGCCGGTCCCCCTCAGAGAGGAACACTAGGGCATTTTTGGCATACTGCAGTTCCACAATGGATGTGGTGATTGTTTTCCTTTGGCCCTGAATCTATTTATGTTCAGAAGATTTCCATCTGTTCTGTATATGATTTTGACTCCCTGAGGCAGATTTTCACCTATAAGGTGTCCCTACCAAGAGCAAACCTCCGGACGGCATAGCTCTTGGGATCATTGGAACACACATTCTTCTCCACCACAGCAAGGTGGCAACCCATGGAGAAGAAAGAACACATACTGTAAACTCAGACAATACAGTTGAAAAATGAAAGATCTGTCATCATTTACTCACCTGTAAATCACTTTCTTTCTTCTGTGGAACACAAAAGGAGATGTTAGGCAGAGTGACAACCTCATCACCTTTTGTGTTCCATATAGTCATATGGGTTTGGAACAACATAAAGGTGAGTAAACGATGACAGAATTTTCATTTTTAAGGGAACTATCTTTTTTAAGGTGCTTTATTTGTATGTAATCAGCTATTATGTTACTTTTCAGCACTGTAAATCCATCAGAATATGATTGAATCTGATAGAATAATGGTGGTTTGATTGTGTGAGCAGCAGAACAAGAAGGGGGATGTATAATGACTTGGTGGTGTGCCAGAGGGGGGCACAGGTGGAGGAAAGGAGGTACAAGTGAGGAGCAGACTCAGTCAAGTCTTTAAACCGCTACTCTCACGCTGGGTTATCGGCATTCTGTCAGGGACCATTAGACAGCACATTGGTGGTGTGTGTTCACCTGCTGCCCCCCACAGGGGGAGAGGGATGGGGCAATGGACAAAACAGCCCCCCCGCACCCCCACCACCACCACTACTAAACTCAGTCTCTGCCATTCCCTTTTTCTCCCACCTCCCATTCCCTTTTTGCCATGACCATGGTAGAAAGTACAACGGTAATACCATGCTTTTTGGGGCTTCTGCCAAGGTAAAATTTAAAGTTCCATTTTTAAGAACTTTGGTTGCCAAACACTAAGTGACAAATTACCGAGCTATTGTTCAGAGAAACTGGAAAAAAAAGATTATTCTGTCAAAACAATGAGCAATGCAAAATTTTCTGCCCTACACTCCTAAAATGAAATATCTTGCCTTCTTTAAGTAATTACATTTCAAGAATCTCAGTCTGTACATTACTATGAGCAACAGAATGCATTGTATCTTACCAACAAATGCATCAATTGAATGCAAAACTTCCTCCCTCAGGCATGATTTTTGAGGGCAGAACAATGCCTTCATGTCTAGCTAACCCCTTTATTAGAGGTTGAGAGGAGATGGACCTTCAATTGTAAAGGTTTAACATAGTAAATCAAGCTGTTATCTAGTTAAATATTGTAACTTCTATCATTTCCCAACAAAATGTCTTCTCCTAAAAAGTCTCATGTGAGGAGTATGTGATTACTCCTGCCATCTCTTCAAAGACTTACCTGCAATACTTTGAACGTAATGTAGAAACTTAAAGGTGAAGTGTGTAATTTCTGCACCACTGTATCACCAAACAAAACTGAAAAATGTATGATATCCCAAAACACACCCCTGTCTTCCCTGTCCTCCATTGGTCGCTAAACAGATAGTTCTGCCTCAAAATCAAGCATTGACTGGTTGAGCCAGAGGTCAAAATTTCGGCCTGCTTATGATCCTCAAACAAACATTGCAATGTTGAACGCACCACAGATCCACTGTGTTTACACACTTTTCAAGGCAGGCAGCCTTCAGATGTCTTACTTATAGTTGTCTGCTCATTAAACCGGTATAGGAGAAAGTATTTTAACATCGAAAAGTTTACAGACAGCAAGGGTTTGCTAATTTGATACTATGTTGGCATTATTTTGGCATCTCAAACATTCTGACCCTGTTTACAAAGAGCTGCAATGTTTGGAGCCATACAGTACTGTAGTATTGCGCACTTTCTATAGTATGAGGTATTAAGGGAATATGTGCAATATCCAAATAAATAAATAAATATATTAAACCTGTAAAGGACATTTGGCTACTGCAGAGTGGTAGAAAGTAATTCAGCACTGGCAAAAAACAAGCTCAAGGCCACCTAGAGAGGAGCTAGCAAACACACAAATACAAACGCGTGCACACACACGCGCGCACACACACACACACACACACACACACACACACACACACAAAGTATACATTTCCCTCTGCATAAAATGGGTCATGTTGTTTTCAGCTCTAATTAAAATAGCAAGAGGGAAAAACACAACAGTCAAGTCTGAAGAAAGAAAGTGTGATGATGGAGAGAGAGAAAAGATGGAAAAGATGGCATTGATAATAATTAAAAAGAAAGTTCAAGGAACTTTCACTATTGGAAGTTTTCACTGACACACAGAGCAGATAAAATTGCTCAGCTCAGAGAAAGTCATATTTCGGCTTGATGTATGTTGTCTGTAATGTACTGTATAATGCTTCTTTCCACGTTAAGGAGGCGAGTGTGTATGTATGTGTGTTTATAAAAAGTAGGTCAGGTTTTGGAAACTGACACATCTCCCTTCTGACAGATAAGAGTAAATCTGAAGTGCTGAGAGCAGCCCTAGAAGAAGAAAGCAAGCAAGGATGAGGGAGAGGTAGCATATGGGTTACAAGGGCATAAGTGAGAGTTAGTTGTTCTTTTTTAACTATAATTACTCTAAAAACATTAAACATTGTCTTTGAACACATCCTCTTGAGTTCTTCCAACATGACTATAATTGACAGTTGTTATGCTCTTCTTGCCTTTAGTAGAGGTGTCATTTATTTATATTTAAACACTGGCGGGGAACGTAATGAACATCTACACAGGTTCGGACCTAAGAATCAATGCTCTGGCACTCTTGTATACTTCCTCTGGTCTGGCTTCCTTATCATTTGCTCTGCATGATGAGAGTGAATCCTTCCTATCCACTGACAACAAACCCTAGGCAAATGACAGACGATTTGAATGAGGGTATGAAGGTTATCTCCAGTCCAAACACCAGCACGCCATATTATCTGTTCCACACAAAAGAAAAAAAAAGCATCCTGACTGTGCACACCTACACACACAATTACAGTCTAACGCACACACAAATACACCTTAAAAGCTACACTCGAAATATCCAGTAATTCAGTCTATTTTTAAGATTTATTTCAATTTTATGATAAATTTCTATCAACCTGAATTGAGTAATCTTTAACAAAATGTACATATTATGAATTAAGCATTATGTGGAGTATTTAATTTAACTTAAATATGTTACTTCACATTTATGCTTAATATATAATAATGTAGATTATTTAAAGATTACCCAATTCAGTTTGTATTTGTCATACAATTAAAATGTGTAAATCTTAAAAAAAGATGGAAATATTTTTTGAGTGTTTATTAGTCAAGAGCTCTCATAGACACAATAGTTCTCATACTAAGATAATGAGATTAATTATACCCTCATAGAAACCTGTTGACATAAAATGCAAAAAATGGCAGATTTATGCATATTTAAAATAGCGGGGGACACTTCAAATGTCCTTACAAGTCAGTTTTTAACATGTTTCACTCTATTTTGAGGAAAATTTGGCCTTCACAAGTATAGCAAAACCTGTACACTCAATGTTGCATGTTACAGTATGTGTGGTGAGAGGTATGATTCTGAGAAGTCAAGAGTTAAAACAGTGTGGTCCAGCACAGAGGGGAACTAGAGCATGATGAGGGCTGGAAAGTGACAGTCTGCTATAAGAGATGATGCTCAGCAGGGGTCACTGTTATGCAGGGAGGACAGTACAGTAGGATACAGTAAACCCAGACACCCAAACATAATAATCTTGACTACATGGACAAGAGGCCAGATGCAAAAATATAAACAAACAATGAAAGCAAATATGGGTCATACCAAAACTATGGGTGAATATCACAACAGAGCATCTTGTTTAAATTTGGACTGTACTGTTTTGATATCCAAAGAATACTGAACTCTATTGTCATTTTCACATAGTCTTACCTGTCAGCACAGACTTGGCAGCAACTGTATGTGGTGGGCTTTAATTAAGCAATATCACAAAAGCAAAAGTGCTTTAGTAGTGAACATCAGAATGACTATGATACATGAATTCTAGGGCTGTAAATTGATTAAAAAGTTTAATCAAATTAATTGCATGGTGTATCGATTAATCTAATTAATCGCAATTAATCACATATATAAATATTTGTTGAGAAAATCCCTCAAATAACAATAATTAAATATTTAATTATTGAATAATTATAAGTAGTTTTATTTAAATAATTGTTAATACTATATATACATATATATATATATACACACACACACACACACACACACACACACACTGGCAGCCAAAAGTTTGTAATAATGTACAGATTTTGCTGTTTCGGAAGGAAATTGGTACTTTTATTCACCAAAGTGGCATTCAACTGATCACAAAGTATAGTCAAAACATTACTTATGTAAAAAACAGCACCATCACTATTTGAAAAAAGTCATTTTTGATCAAATCTAGACAGGCCCCATTTCCAGCAGCCATCACTCCAACACTTTATCCTTGAGTAATCATGCTAAATTGTTAATTTGGTTCTAGAAAATCACTCGCCATTATATCAAACACAGTTGAAAGCTATTTGGTTCGTTAAATGAAGCTTAACACTGTCTTTGTGTTTTTTTTTTTTTTTTTTTTTTTTTGAGTTGCCACAGTATGCCACAAGAGTAAATCTGAAGTGCTGACAGCAGCCCTAGAAGAAGAAAGCAAGCAAGGAAATATAGAAAGACTGGTATGTCTTAAGGTCAATATTAGGTCAAAAATGGCAACAACAACAACAACAACAACAACAAAAAACAGCTTTCTCTAGAAACTTGTCAGTCAATCATTGTTTTGAGGAATGAAGGCTATACAATGCTTGAAATTGCCAAAAAACTGAAGATTCCATACAATGGTGTACACTACAGTCTTCAAAGACAGTCCGCTCAATCCGGGTGGCGGAGGACGAATCTCAGTTGCCTCCATGTCTGAGACAGTCAACCCGTACATCTTATCACATGGTTTGTTGAGCACGTTGCCACGGAGACCTAGCACATGTGGAGGCTTCACGCTATTCTTCACGGCATCCACACACAACTCACCATGTGCCCCACCGAGAGGGAGAACCACATTATAGCAACCATTAGGAGGTTACCCCATGTGATTCTACCCTCCCTAGCAACAAGGCCAATTTTGTTGCTTAGGAGACCTGGCTGGAGTCACTCAGCATGCCCTGGATTCGAACTCGTGACTCCAGAGGTGGTAGTCAGCGTCTTTACTCGCTGAGCTACCCAGACAAGAATATATATACGCTACCGGTCAAAAGTTTTTAAACACTTGACTGAAATGTTTCTCATGATCTTAAAAATCTTTTGATCTGAAGGCGTATTCTTAAATGTTTGAAATTAGTTTTGTAGACAAAAATATAATTGTGCCCCCATATTAATTTATTTCATTATAAAACTAAAATTTTATAAAAAAAAAAAAAATAAAACAAAAGTTTTTGAAATTGATGACTTGGACCAAATAATAAAGAAAAGCAGCCAATAAGTGCCCAACATAGATGGGAACTCCTTTAATACTGTTTAAAAAGCATCCCAGTGTGATACCTCAAGAGGTTGGTTGAGAAAATGTCAAGAGTACATTTCTGAAAATTCTAGGCAAAGGGTGAATACTTTGAAGATGCTAAAATATAACACAGTTTTGATTTATTTTGGATATTGTTTAGTCACAACATAATTCCCATAGTTCCATTTATGTTATTACATAGTTTTGATGACTTTACTCTTATTCTAAAATGTGAAAAAAAAAAAAAAAATTATAATAAAGAATGAGTAAGTGTTTCAAAACTTTTGACCAGTAGTGTATATATATATATATATTTGTTGCACTGTAATCTGTCTTGGATACTACTATTCTGATACTAGTGGATACTGAGGTCTCATCTTGTGCTGTCTGCTGTAGTAAGAATCGACTCCTTGATTCCGAGGCGTTGGGAATCGAGAATCGACTCGAAATGTTGGAATTGACTCCAAAGCTGGAGTCGATTACTTTCGGGGACACCGGTTGATATTTTTGGACTGTCTTTATTTCCTCGACCACTGAACTACTATACATTTCAGAAGCCTAACAGCACTAATACAATTTACAAAAGTCTGTAAAATGACTGCTTCTTGAGTCTTTTGTAGTCAATCAGCATCTGTAAACTTGCTCTGTTTGTTCATCTGTTTGAAGCAATCACACAAGCCCTTCAACACATCTGCTTCCCAGTATAGTCTGCTGGTATTTTACTTTGGATTAAAGTTATAATCAATTAAAATGCCAAATTTGTGACAGTAAATTGGCATACAATAACAACTTCCCCAATGTTACAACACAAGTCTGCAACAAGAAGATGGCAGGGATCTGTTAGCGTCCTAGTTCTCATCAATAAATCAGTATGTTAAAGTTTGAATGATCAATGTGCTGTACTTATAAAAGCGAGAATCTAATGCTTCTCTACTCGTTCTCAACATTTTTATAGTGTTTTAAAACCTTTTTAAACCTATATATATATTATATATACAGTTGAAGTCAGAAGTTTACATACACTTAAGATGAAGTCATTAAAACTAATTTTTTGACCACTCCACAGATTTCATATCAGCAAACTATAGTTTTAGCAAGTCATTTAGGACATCTACTTTGCGCATGACATGAGTAATTTTTCCAACAATTGTTTACAGACAGATTGTTTCACTTTTAATTGACTATATCACAATTCCAGTGGGTCAGAAGACGCATTTTGTCTCCTAGAGATGAACGTAGTTTGGTGCGAAAAGTGCAAATCAATCCCAGAACAACAGCAATAGACCTTGCGAAGATGCTGGAGGAAACAGGTAGACAAGTATGTATATCCACAGTAAAATGAGTCCTATATCGACATAAAGTGAAAGGCTGCTTAGCAAGGAAGAAACCACTGCTCCAAAACTGCCATAAAAAAGCCAGACTACAGTTTGCAAGTGCACATGGGGACAAGGATCTTACTTTTTGGAGAAATGTCCTCTGATCTGGTGAAACAAATATTTAACTCTTTGGCCATAATGACCATCGTTATGTTTGGATGAGAAAGGGTGAGGTTTGCAAGCCAAAGAACACCATCCCAACCATGAAGCATGGGGGTAGCAGCATCATGTTGTTGGGGTGCTTTGCTGCAGGAGGGACTGGTGCACTTCACAAAATAGATGGCATCATAAGGAAGGAAAATGATGTAGATATATTGAAGCAACATCTCAATACATCAGTCAGGAAGTTAAAGCTTGGTCGCAAATGGGTCTTCCAAATGGACAATGACCCCAAGCAAACCTTCAAAGTTGTGGCAAAATGGCTTAAGGACAACAAAGTCAAGGTGTTGGAGTGGCCATCACAAAGCCCTGACCTGAATCCTATAGAAAATCTGTGGGCAGAACTGAAAAAGTGTGTGCGAGCAAGGAGGCCTGACTCAGTTACACTAGTTCTGTCTGGAGGAATGGGCCAAAATTCCAGCAATTTATTGTGAGAAGCTTTTGGAAGGCTACCCAAAACATTTGACCCAAGTTAAACAATTTAAAGGCAATGCTACCAAATACTAACAAAGTGTATGCAAACTTCTGACCCACTGGGAATGTGATGAAAGAAAAAAAAAGCTGAAATATATATATATATATATATATATATATATATATATATATATATATATATATATATATATATATATATATTAACTAACCAACATTTTATACAATTTTACATTAAAATTATTTTATATACACACTATAATATATATATATATATATATATATATATATATATATATATATATATATATATATATATATATATATATATATTTTTTTTTTTTTTTTTTTTTTTTTTTTTTAAGTAAATAAACCAGTACAACAACCTGTATATTGTTTGGACATTTTATTCAGTATACAAAAAGTAGTGGACAATTACTGTACATTATAATTTAAATCTCTTTCTAAACAAGAACTCATGAGTGGTAACAGACAATTTAAATGTAGGTAAAATGGTGCTTTTAAGATTATTTGTGGTAGGTTCTTCGAAATACAGCCGCATCTACTCAAACTTCCCTCAAATTTATCTCATGGGATTGAAGCATTGTACTTTGGTATGTGTTAATAAGCCCTGGTTTAATTTTAGAATGGACCTATTAATAGTAAATGTTGTTCATGCTATTATAAATAGTGCAAAGAACACTTTGTAGTGAGCTGTTTATTATGAGATTTAACTTAACCTCCCATTTTGTTTTTTTTGGAATCGAAAAAATAAACCTGGAATCCATAGATTCCAAAATCAGGAATCGGAATCTGAGTCGAACATCCCCAGTGTTATTTGTTCTCTGTATAAGCTGTGTGTTGCCTACAGCTGGAGTTTTGCTTACTGCCCCCTGGAGAAAACAGGTAGTACTTCAAGCTTGAATTGCTCTGATGGTAGGAATATTGCTCATTACGGTCGGGGACATGATTAATTGCATTCATTTTTTAACGTGTTATTTTTTATATAATTAATTGCACCAAATTAACATGTTAAATTGACAGCCCTAATATATTCAAACAATGATCAACATAAACAAGGAGTTAATATATAGTAACTTACATTTTAGACACAATATGGCCAGTTATTTTTGCTCTGCCAGCGAACACAGACAAGCAGAGTGATACACACAGTGAAGCGTCTCAGTGCTGTTACACTAAATATCAGCACTCTTGGAATGCTGCTTGTCCAATCAATTTAGAGGACTGGATCTAACTGTTGCGTAAAAGTGTATACATTCAGTAAACTAATAAAGAAACACTAAATCTTGTTATAAATTGCTTGATATTGCAAAGCAGACCAGAGGTACAAAGGCCTAAGCCCACAGATATAAGAAGTTGGACAGTGATTGAAGACAGTGGGAGAACTATGAATCTGTCAGTGTGGTGTCCTGATAACATAAGATTGTTATATACAGGGTTTCATGATTTCACAAGTTCTTTCTATCTGTAATGGAGGGAAGGACTATGAGTTAAGTAGCCACTTATATATATATTTGTGTTGTGATTGACAGGTCTAGAAGAACAAGTTCCTCCTGAAGTTTAGTTTAAAACTTCATTAACAATTGTGATTACCTTACCATTAAGGAGGGCTTCCTTGGCTACAACAAACTGTATGTAATAAGTTAACTGATTGCAAGTCTCATTGTGTTCCAGTCTGAAATTGCTGACTAACAAAACACACCATATAGATGCAGATTGATTGGCAAAGCAATTTCTCTCTTGTAGAGAGCGGGAGAGGAGCAGTATTGATCTGAGCAGTAATTTACTGTCCTGGCAGTGCTTGCTCTAGGACCATGGAGCAGAAGGGTGTCAGGGCTTTATTATTAACGGCCGACACAAGGCTCGGCCTGCCTGACATACAGAGGACCCACTCTGACAAATGAAACCAGCAGCACTGCTGTCAGCAGTTTGGGTCCTCTACAAAAAGCATCCATGCTTTTGCCAGTGCTGAGCTTGACCTCAATTTCCCTCGGAGGAACTTCAGGGATACTTCACCCAAAATATCTGTCATCATTTACTAACCATTATGTTGTTCCAAACCTCTATGATTTCTTTCTTTCATGAAAAAGAGATGTTAGGTGGAATGTTAGCACCTGTTCAATTTGATTAAAATCTTTTTTTTATTTTTCATAGAATAAAAGTGAATGGTAGATCAGACTTACATTTTGCCTAACATCTCCTTTTGTGTCCCATAGAAGAAAGAAAGTAGAATTAATAAATGATGACATGATTTTTATTTTTGGGTGAATTATACCTTGGACATCAAGTGAGCCAGGACCGCCACTGGTGCCCCATTAAAATATGTATGTGACGCCCCTGCATAACAGCATACAAAACTCATAACATTGTTGATGAGGAACCTGAAACAGGTTTTAATGATAATCACATACTTGTGCGATCAAATTTATGAAGTGTTTGGTGAAAATATAACAACTTAAAAAATGTATCAGGGCATGAGATGCAACTTTTTACAAGGTAAATGGTTTAGTGTTCCTAGAAAAGGTGGTGTTATATCATACAAGCCTTGGGTGGGCTGAGATGTTTGGGCGGCCCGATTGGTGGCACCCCGCAGAGAGAGGAGAGAAAGTGGTGGTAGAGGTGAAACCTGATTCAAAGACATCCATCCAGCACCCTGTCAATCTGGCCATTTAACCTTTTCACTTTCAAACATTTAGCAACCAGAGACCTCCTCTCCAACTGCAGCTACCTCAATAACCAACCAATTTTAGCATGTCACGTATGTAGTGCCAAAATATGCAATTGATCACTTGCCACAAGGTATGAGTATCATTAACAGGAGAGATCAGCTAAATTAGAGAGAGTGGGAATTCTGTCTCAACACTAATGAGACATGGTGAAAATGCATCAGCACAGAGTCAACAAATAGAATTTAAAACTCTGGTTCATTGAAAAACAGTGGCGACTGGTGCTTTTCAAAAGTGGGGGAACACAAACTAATGTATTTGGTGTCTGTGATGTTGCTCACAAAGCTGCTCAATCTACTACTCAAACAGAAATTTCTTATTGAAAATAATTATCTACGCTCAAAACAATATCCAATGATGAAAGCTGAAATAAATTAAAGGGATAGTTTACCTAAAAATGAAAATTCTCTCATCATTTACTCACCCTTGTGCCATCCCAGATGTGTATGACTTTCTTTCTTCTGCTGAACACAAATGAAGATTTTTAAAAGAATATTTCAGCTCTGTAGATCCATACAATGCAAGTGACCAGACCTCAGAAGTTCCAAAAAGGATATAAAGGCAGCATAAAAGTAATCCATACAACTCCAATGGTTGAATCCATGTCTTCAGAAGTGATATGATAAGTGTGAGTGAGAAACTTTAATTATTTTTTACAGTAAATCTACAATTTCACTTTTACATTCTGGTGTGGAAGTTACTTTCACTTTCACATGCAGGCACCTACTGGTAGGGACTGGTCAAAGGTAGAGATTTATAGTAAAAAAAGGGCTTAAATATTTATCTGTTTCTCACTCACACCTATCAAATCGCTTCTGAATTCAACCACTGGAGTCACCATACTATTGCTTTGTTAGGACCATCAGCTGAGATATTCTTCTAAAAATCTCACTGGAAGTTTTTTGTTTTTGGCAGCATTCTGAGTAAACTCTAGAGACTGTTGTGTGTGAAAATCCCAGGAGATCAGCAGTTACAGAAATACTCAAACCAGCCCGTCTGGCACCAACAATCATGCCACGGTCGAAATCACTGAGATCACATTTTGTCCCCATTCTGATGGTTGATATGAACATTAACTTGAGCTCCTGACCCATATCTGCATGGTTTTATGCACTGCACTGCCTCCACATGATTTGCTTATTAGATGATTGCATGAATAAGTAGTTGTACAGGTGTTACTAATAAAGTGCTCAGTGAGTGTATTTTGATGCTGGTGTTACAGTACATTTAAACTCAACCCTTACACTCTTCTCTATCCCAGTGGGATCCTTTATCATGTTTCTTAACAGACAAGGAGTTCCTAAAATGTTCCAAGTGTTTCACAACATGTCTCCAGTTTCCTGCTGGTGTGTCACCAGTATGCTTGTGTACGTCTAGTACTGTTCAATCTATCCATCAATTCAACCATCCAATATTTCTCTCACCAGAGAGCTTAAGATGACAAGGCCAACAAGTTCTTTCTTTGGAATGGTTGTAAAAGTACATATATAACCCCCATCATAAAAAGCCTGATTCATGATTCAAAGCTTACAAAGACAAAACAGGATGTCTTTGCAATGCATAGTCATCATGTGATTGGCTAGGTATAGAACATAAGACTATGTATGCAATCATTTATTCTGATGAGCCTACAAAAGACACAGGTCAGCATAGATTACAGTTTCATAATGCAATACATATAATTAAATTACAGGTATTACAGGTTACATTAATTGAATTTAGAACAGAGCTGCATATGTACCATGATATGCACAATATATGGGCAGCTAAAATTTTATTTACAGTGAAAGCTGATTATCCACACAAAAGTGACCAATCACCAACTTAATTAACCAATTAATCCAATTTTATCATAATATCATAATCCATTTCATGTCATAATTTGGCTTCAGTTCTTAGTCTTTGGTTTTTGGGCAAAAGGAAAACAATACGCTTAATATTGTATAAGAAATGTTACTTTAACATTTATTGATTAACATCAATTTATTGTTAACAGCAACTATGACAAGGAGAAAAAGCAGTATGCATGAGATGTTCCAGGTTTAATTAAATCATTGTAAACACCGGCAATTTATGGATGATATATTAATGCAAATGAGCTCTTGTTTATAGTTGATGAAATTAAAATAATTGACATAAATAAAGCATTTTGGAGCCTAGATGTTATTGTAAAGTGAAACAAACTAAAGGAAAAAAATTAGTGCAATTAATTTATTTAAACCATATTATAGCATTAATAAAATTGATAGTTATTATAAAACATTCCTAATATTAAATGTTTTTCGGTTTTCAGAATTGTCAGAATTGCCAAGGAATTTAAATTTCAGTACATGAATACAGGTTATGCTATATGCATAAACATAAATGTTTTCTTTTCTGTTAATACTGTACTTGAATGTTAGAAGGGAGGCTTGTCCTGTGGCCAGAACCTCTTAAATTACACTGGCCCTGCTATCAATCAATTTAATGGGTTGTCACTCTTTAAATTCACAAGCAAATAAAGCACAAGGTTACAAGCCTGGGATGCCATTTTCACAAATTCTAGGGAATTCCATGGCAAGACCAAGAACACCTGTGTTTATAGAAGGTGACAAGTCATATAATTGAGAGGCAACTGGGCCTGCGTAGCATTAGCTTCACTTTCTCTGCCTCTGTTTCTTGTATTTGTGCTTTGTATTCGAGACAAAATCTTGGCAACATAGCTATGAGAAAGAGTTCAGCAGTAATTGGAAGGCTGAGAGCTGATTCGGCTGTTTGCTGGCAGCAAACACTGACACGCAAGAGAAGTTACTCTCCAGGAACAGATTAAGCTGAGTGTGTAATGTGTGTGTGCAGGGCAGTGGGAATCAACTTGTGCAAAACAAATAAAACTCTGGCAGCTCTGTTTATGATTCTTAGAATATCATTAGACCAGGCGTTTTCCACACTTATTGATTTTATGAGTGTTTATAAACAAACAAAAACTGAACATGCACAGTGAAAAGGGGCAGATTGAGGACAAACGTTATTTTGATATATTGATACCTCTTTAAAAATCAACGTGTATGGGGGCCTGGGAAGCTCAGCGAGTAAAAACGCTGACTACCACGCCTGGAGTCGCGAGTTTGAATACAGGGCATGCTGAGTGACTCCAGCCAGGTCTCCTAAGCAACCAAATTGGCCCGGTTGCTAGGGAGGGTAGAGTTACATGGGGTATCCTCCTCGTGGTCGCTATAATGTGGTTCGCTCTTGGTGGGGCGCGTGGTGAATTGTGCGTGGATGACGTGGGGAATAGCGCGAAGCTATGTCTCCACAGTAACGCGCTAAACAAGCCACGTGATAAGATACGCGGATTGACGGTCTCAGACACGGAGGCAACTGAGATTCGTCCTCCTTCCTCTGAGAACATAATAATAACAACCACTGAGTTTAGAAAAGGGACTGTAAAAGCCCAATATAAATAATACATGGTAGTTTGATCATTTGTGCATGCACAATCTTAAATATGTATGTTTTCTCATCACTTGTATGAGAGTGCATGCACATGATTTCTTGTGAAAGATTGTGCAATTATGTATTCAAGTGTGTGTATGTCCACATATGCAGCACAGACGTTAACCAACAGCCACTGTAATGGACACCTAGAAACCCATCTATCAACATCCATAGAAGTTAACTATGTGCTGTAGTAATCCTTCAAGTCCAAAGAACTCAGCAGAGACTGTGAGGTCAAGGCCCCAATATACTTTCGGAGAAGTTCTTCTTCGTTCTTCATTCTTGGGGTAAAAAGAAGTTTGAATCAGCCGAGCAACGGTATGCTGTTTGTGAACATTCAGACACCCACCACACCACTGTGGGAGGTGTTTAGAAGTACATTTAAATATTAAGACACTCGGTAAATCCTTAACTAATGTGACATTAATATATGTGTAATCACTGACTTCATGCCTCACTCTATGAGTAGAATTCACAGATCAGTAAATATGCTTTTTTAACCACTCAATAATTATTTAAAGTAATATGTATGAAATATGAGCAATTTGTCTTGTTTGCATTCTGAATTCATAATGCTAATGCGCTAACACGCTATACAGGGCACTAATATGCATCGATTACTCTCTGTTATTGTAATTTTTGATGACACTGATACAACTGCAAAGATTGGTGTCTAAAAGAGACAAAATAATGATGATAAGAGATGCATATCTTACTATGGGCAGATGTGTAAATGGCTTTCAATGCATATGAAGCAGCATATAAAACAAAAGAGTGACTGGGCACTTAACATTACTTGAGTATGTTCAATTCCTTTTGTATACTAATTAAACAAAAAACAAAAAAAATCCATGTCATGGAAAATGTCTTTATGCGAATGATTGTACAGATGTAGGTACATTTACAACAGCTCGCTAATAACTGCTAATAACTGTGTGTTCATGTTGACTGATTTTAACTGACTGAGCAGTGTGAACAGGAATTAGCTGCTGACTTCAAAGTAGGTGGAGATCCAGGTCACACCTATTGATGATGTGGACCAATGGCAGTAAGGTGTTTAGCATCCAGTAAGAAGTTTTTCTAATGGTGCTTTCACACCAGCACTTTAACGTCAAAGTTCGGTTTATTTGTATAATGTGAACGCTGTTATCCGAACTCGGGTGCGCACCCACAAACCACACCCAGGTCCATTTGAAAAGGTGGTCTGGAGTACGGTTCATTTTAACTCTGGTACGGTTCGCTGCTGGTATGAACACAATTGTACCAAATCGCGAAAGTGAACTGCTTGTGATGACATATAATTTGCGTCTTTGCAGGCTCCTGATCGCAATTATTATGGTATAATGCATTTCTCCTACCTGCTTGTGTCCAAATACACCGCCTTCAGAGAGCAGCTCACATTCTTCACATCTCTTGCAATGCATCCGCGGGCTCGCGGCAGACAAACGCTAATATTATTCACATCATTTTACATTCAATGCATCTGCAGGAGACAAACACAAGTGTTGTTCTGTGCATGGCAAGCTTTCGTGGTAAATCCAAAGAGACAAACTTTGATACTTCACTTAACACAGTGACGTCTTCTCGAGTTGTTACCTAGGTACAGTGATAAACAGCTGCCGCTTGTACTCACGTTGATGACGTAATCGGACCGCGGTTCGGACCAAGAAAATATAACGTGAACAGAGACCAGCGGGGGCAGGGGGAGGGGGGATGAAACCAACTCGGGTTCGGTCCAAGCAATCGAACCAAGTGTGAAAGCACCCTAAAAGTTTGCCCAGGCGAGCTGTTACGAACCACCGAAACAAACTCAAAAACACCTTCTTTTTGGGAATGATGTCACACCAGTTCGTTCTTCGATTTCGTATGAAGTATATCAAGGCCTTCAGACAACATAATTGTGGCCAGAAGTCCATGGAGCCCACTGGAGTATTTTAGAAGGCGTGAGCCATATGGTTGTATCTAACCAATTCAGTACCAAATATCCTTTATCCAGGTTTCTCGTATGAGAACTCCTCTACTGTATGGACCCAGCAGTGAAGATACACTCATTTAATATTTATTTTGAGTATTAATTGTGCATTTAAAGGAAAAGTTTACCCCAAAATGAAAATTTTGTCACGATGACTTTTATGATGTAAATAATGACAGAATTTCCATCTTTGGGTGAACTATCCCTCTAAATTTAGTTAAATATGAAACTCTCAAGAAAGCCAATTAATACCTAAAACGACCTAAAATCATTAGTAGTAGTTTAGTCCCATGAAAAAAAAAAAAAAAAACAGAATTAATGGCATAAGGCCTGGGATCCAGAACTTTATAAAGAGTGTTTGAGGTCAGCAAGCCTCTTAATGATGTTCTAGAAGAGGTTATTTTGAGCAGGTGTTGACGGGGTCCCATGCAAATGTTGATATGTGAGTCAGGGAGGCAAAAAACCTCCTCCAGAAGCAGAGAGAGAGAGAGAGAGAGAGAGAGAGAGAGAGAGAGAGATAAAGTGCGAGACTGGTGGGGGAAAGCAACGTCAAACATACGAAAGCTGAATATTTGACAGCTGAAACCATCACTGACCTTCTAGGGGGCTTTAGCCGCCTGTAGGGTTTGAGCAGTTCAAAATAATCCTCCCCCTGTCAATTGTCACTCAAGCTCAGCAGTTGCACAAGCTATCATGCAGCTTAGTCTTTCCCCAATTCACAGAGAGCGACAGTCAGAGAGAAAGAGAGGAAGATCAGAAAAGATGGAGAGAGTTGAAGAAATTGCTAAATGAAGTAGCAGCCATGAAATTCTAAAAAGCAGATCAAACGTTTGCTTGCAGATTTGCTTAATTATGTGTCCTTGAGCTGTGTTAATGTGAAAAGCCCTCCCTTTTACACCTAACTTCTAATATCAAACACCCAATCCAATCAGAGATGAGATCCTGAGGGGGTCAGCCAACCAGCTGGAGAACTAGATAGGAAGTGATTATAGACCCATAATGACACTGACCTTCCATGACAGCTCTCAATTACATACAATGATCACTACGACAAGGGATACAAAGCAAAAGCACAGATCCCCTACAGCGTGAATGGATACGAATACATAACTACAGACCTCTCGATGAACCATGGCAAGGAAATGGGCATCGCATGCCGTTCTTAAGCTATCTGTTATTTTCGTAATATTTAAGATTAATTATACATCAGATTAGTAGCAGAGTAGCCTACGTTTGCTAAATCGATTTTGCATTGTGAGGAGTGTTATGGAAAATGTCCCAACATGACATATGGACAGATTGACAACAGTAAAGACAAAGTTGACAGTTTTGGATTTTACTCTAATCTGGCTTTTATATTGTGCCGCTGCTCTGTTTGGAGATTTAGGTTCAAAGTGTGGTGATACAGACGGAAAGAAAAATAAACAGATTACAGCTAAAAGGGCAGGAAAAGCTCCTCATTAGGACTAAGGAATCAGCTGAGCTGGAAAACATTAGGATCAAATGCACTGTACAGTGAGAGAGGTCACCACATTGTCAGGTTTTCTAATTGTGCGTTTCTTTCCAGGGGAAAAGAGCTCGTGTTCAGACTGAGGCGGCCGGTGTTTGATGAGTAGGTCAGTAAGTTTACATGCACAACAATACACTGATTACTATCAAAAAATTAAACTATTTAAAGAATCTGATAAAGAATGAAAACCGTGTTTACATTACATTTGAAATCATCAGGTTTTTCTTTGGTTTGGAAGTCAAAACATAAATGGACACAAGCACAACAGATACAGGCACTGGATAAGCCTCCAGAAAAAAAGGCATTTGCAAAGTGAAATTGGGGTAATGGGCAAAAATGTATGTGTGCCAAACAATGTAAAGCATTTACATAACCATACATGTTGTCAGTTTATTAAGCATAATCGGTGTAAAATTGTGCATATCAATGCACTCACTGTTAGCAATCGTGCTCCTTCTAAGGGAGCTTAGGGGATATTGACACTTGGTCACTTCATGTGTTTTGTTACGTATCGGATAGCAAGCCGATCATGAAAAGGCCAAGTGTAAATGCATCCACATTTGAGATGGACATAAAACAATACACGACTCGGCCAAGTGTAAATGCATCTGGTTGTTCAAGCCACATGTCTGCATATGGAATTTTTGGAACCCCACAATCCACACAAAAGTGAGAAATCATGGATGGGACACATGGGTCGTGTAATTGCAAAATTGCCATATGAGAAGAGAGAGTTAAAAAAAAACATCTCAAATTTAAAGAAACAAAATGCTAACTCAGTTCTCTCACACATTTAAGGGATAGTTCACCTAAAAAAGAAAATTCTCTCATTATTTACTCACCCTCATTCCATCCCAGATGTGTATGACTTTCTTTCTTCTGCTGAACAAAAATGAAGATTTTTAGAAGAATATCTCAGCTCTGCAGGTCCATACAATACAAGTGAATGGTGACCAAAACTCCAAAAGCTCCAAACAAGAGATAAAGTCAGCATAAAAGTAATCCATAAGACTTCAATGGTTTAATCAATGTCTTCTGAAGCGATCCAGTTGGTTTTGGTTGAGAACAGACCACAATAAATCTCACTGTACATCTTGTCATTGCAGTCTCTAGGCACAATCATGATTTCAAGCTTGATTACACTGCTAAAGCTTGACACATGCGCAGAGTGCAAGATGGCACTACAGGAAGTGTGATCGAGCTTGAAATCTTGATCGCCAAGGAGACTGCTGTCAAGATGTACAATGAAAAAGGAGTTATATTTAGGTCTTTTCTCTTCCAAAACCAACTGGATCGCTTTAGAAGACATTGATTACACCACTGGAGCTTTATGGATTACTTTTATGCTGACTTTATCTCCTTTTTGGAGCTTCAAAGGCCTGATAACCATTCACTTGCATTGTATTCTTCTAAAAATCTTTGTGTTCGTTTGTGTTCAGTGGAAGTAAATGAGGAGAGACTCTTTTGCTCTGAAACTCTTTAGCCTTTTGTATCGTCAAAGTGATCTGAGAAGCTTACTTTTTCTTTTTTTTTTTTTTTTTTGCCACATCTAGTGCAGCAAAATTTTAATGCAGGGTATAAGCATCATCAAGAAATAGAACAAAATGGACAAATCTGCAATAGTGTGAACTCTCATACTAGTGGACTGTATTTCAGTTTTGCGGTGACACATTTATTTAGTGTAAATGGAATTCAATCAAAGTCAGTGTTAACTATAAGAGACAAAAGTGTAAAAAAACAAGAATAAGACAATAGATAGATAATATTACAAACACTAGGCATGATTAAAAGCCAATCAAGATGCATAACGTGACAAAGTGTAAATAGATTATGATGCTTAGAGAAATCATAATTACAGAAAGGGGTTAAATCTGCATCACTCAGTCAACATTTTCTTTAGAGCAAATATCCTCTCAATATAATGTGATTAACAAGGCCTATTTTAAATGTCTTCATCATGACTCAGCTGTGCTACGATGGCGCAATACTATCAACAACATACCTTAGACACACTTTGAAAAAGTTAATCTGCAGGTGTGATGCAGATGTGGTATCACATATATTTTTATTTTTGGGGCGATGGGGAGCAGGGATGTCAGGGGTTGGTTAAAACTGGCATAGACGCTTCCCTCAGAAGTAGTGGGAGATAAGAGCCATGTGGGCTCCATCACAGTGGTCATTGTGGCACAGCATTAAGTACACACTCAATCAATGAAACAATAAAATGAGCCAATTACAGCTCACCATGATACAGGGCCATGTTGTGTCAGCCTCAGACATGCCACTCAAAAATGAGCTTTTTTGCAAGGTTCATGCCATTAAATCTTGGAATCATTTTCAAGAATTTTATTTGAGGCTGTAAATAAGATAACTCAATGAATGTATGACCATAAAAACGACATACACTTCCCACACATTTCTTCGGTGCTCTTGCTACCTGCTCATTATTTGAATGAGTTTTTGTGGTAGTATCAATTTTAAAAGTATGATTAGGGCCAAAGGTCAGAGGTCAGCCTTCTTGGCAGCTCAAGACATGGCAAAATTTTTGCTTTTGTGTATAACAAATAGTGCTGTCAGTCGATTATTTTTTAATCACGATTAATCGCATATTTTTTTTGTAGTTAATCACGATTAACAGCAGATTTTGAAAGTGCTGAAATGTAACTATATATACTTCTTTTCTTGTCAAAATGCATTTATTTCCATCTTAGGTAAGAAAGCAAAACAATATGTAACAATACGATGCTTTATTAACATTTTTCAAACAAAGCCTTCCACAGTATAAAGACAGAAATGCACTAAAATAGCACCAATTCAAGTAACATTAACGTTTTCCAAAGCCTAAGCGGAAGTTTGACTAATTAACCAGTTTCCCCATTGGTTGCATATTCATTGCAATGGGCATTAAATCCCTTAAACTCTCATCCTCCACATTATTAATCTGCCGGTAGACTGTGGATATCCGCTTTCCTACAGCAATCGTAAAGCTGCATTCATGATTCATGTCAGAGCGTCAACACCAGCATCGAGCACCGCTTTGAACTCACCATACAAAGTGCTCGCAGACAAAAACATCTCATTCTGCGTTTTGGAGATAGATAGATTTGATATTCTTCTGTGGTAAAATAAATGCGCCTTAAATAGGCTGAATAATACTTGATTTCTATCACAAGTCCCATCTGGGCTTGTTTTGCTTATCAAATAGCGCTAAGAGCTCCTTTCTCCATCATATTATCACTGACAGGGAAGCACTGTCAGAGATTCTTTAATTTACTTAGATAATATCCTCCGCGGCTCTATCATAGTAGAGAGTATAATGGTCAACCAGCGTGTTATGATCAAGTAACTCTAAAATACCGGTTATGACAGTACCGCACATAGAATGTGTATGGGACCGCCACGTTTTTCTCTGGCGCTGTTGTGTGTGTTTGTGGTGTGTGCATCAGTATAATGACTCCGGGTGGACACACTTTAAAGGTTCCACCCTTTACACCAATATTTATGCTGTATTAATGGTAAAGGTGTTAATTGCGATTAAGAAGAATGAACGCGTTTTACTTTTTTAATTAATCACATGCATTAACTCATTAATTCTATCAGCTCTAATAAAAATGCATAAAGATGTCAATCAACTCTGAATATATATATTGGCATTTAATGACATGCTCCTCTTTATCTGAATGTTCAAAAACAAAAACAAAAAAAATATGAGTACAATACTGACATGACAAATCTGTATTGTATTCATATTCAGAAAATACAAAAAAATATGCAATTAGAATATGGGGGGGGTGGGGGGTGGGGGGGATCAAAGAGAAATCCAAAGACCCATAAAATGGCCTCTTTTGTTCTTCTGATGCACTATTTTGGGCCTAAAGCTGCCATCTCACAGCCTAATGTACTTGTGTTTCGAATAATTTTAATTTGTTTTCTTAATACATGAGGCTGATTCCCACAATGTGGTATTTATTTTGTGTTTAGTTAAACACAGTCCTTGATGAGCTATTCCCAGAGGCTGGGGCTGCAGTTGTTTGTACTAGTGCATAAAATCCTTGAATTAGCACAGACTCAAGGGTCTGTTCTGTTCCCCAAGATTGTGGCTATGGAGAGTACGTGGAGATCGCAATAGTCATTGCCAGTGGAAAAAATTATAATTTTAATGGTTCTTAAAAAACTGTCTTAAAACCTGTTTCCCTAATAATATTTGCCATTTCATTCTTTAAAATCTTTCAATGGCACTAAGCTATTGATCATAGTGTATTTGCAAATCACCTCATATTTGTGTTTTACAATAAATTAACCAGTCAAATAAAAATTACTATAAAAAAAAAGGACATTAAAATATGTGTGGAATAGGAATAGCCTGCAGTGACAAAAGTTAAAAAAGACACATCCCAAACGCCTGTCACTTTTCATTTCATCACACATATACACCGATCAGCCACAACATTAAAACCACCTGCCTAATATTGTGTAGGTCCCCCTCGTGCCGCCAAAACAGCACCAACCCGCATCTCAGAATAGCATTCTGAGATGCTATTCTTCTCACCACAGTTGTACCTTGGTTATCTGAGTTACTATAGACTTTGTCAGTTCGAACCAGTCTGGCCATTCTCTGTTGACCTCTCTCATCAACAAGGCATTTCCGTCCACAGAACTGCCGCTAAATTCAAGAGACTGTTGTGCGTGAAAATCCCAGGACATCAGCAGTTACAGAAATACTCAAACCAGCCCGTCTGGCACCAACAATCATCCATGTGATTATCTATTCAGCCAATCGTGTGGCAGCAGTGCAGTGAAAAAATCATGCAAATACGGTTCAGGAGCTTCAGTTAATGTTCGCATCAACCATCAGAATGGGGAAAAAAAATGTATCTCAGTGATTTGGACCATGGCATGATTGTTGGTGCCAGATGGGCAGGTTTAAGAATTTTTGTAACTGCTGATCTCCTGGGATTTTCACATACAACGGTAACTAGAATTGACTCCGAATGGTGCCAAAAACAAAAAACATCCATTGAGCGGCAGTTCTGTGGACGGAAATGCCTTGTTGATGAGAGAGGTCAACAGAGAATGGCCAGACTGGTTTGAACTGACCAAGTCTACAGTAACTCAGATAACCGCTCTGTACAATTGTGAGAATGCTATCCTGAGATGCAGGTTGGCACTGTTTTGGTGGTATGAGGGGGAGCTACACAATATTAGGCAGGTGGTTTTAATGTTATGGCTGATAACACTGTTATCAGTAATAACAGTGTATTGCATTACTCTAATCAGACTGGAACGCTTATATCCTTGGGCTAAGTGTGAAAGACATTTCCAGATATTCTTGGAAATATTAAAAAGAGCAACTGATTCTCAGATGCCTCGAGCAGACTCTCGGCAGAGGATTTAGCATCAAAGGTAGTGACCTAGAAGTTCTGCCAAGGGGTAAGACCAGCGATGAGACAGGAAACTGCCATTTGGCATTCAGTGTTCATTCAGTGTCAACACCTTGTTTATTCTCTTGTTTTGACCAATGCTCTCTTGCCTGGCTGAATCACTTTTGTATCAGTGAAAAATATAATCACCACAGCTTTAAAAGTGTGGATCTTAATTTTAAACAGAAGGACACAAAACAAGAAAACATCACTGTTTAGAAGTGATTGAAAATATGTTAAATGACAACAAAGATGCTGCATCCGAATTCCCTACTTCGGACATACTTACACTGGCAGCCAAAAGTTTGGAATAATGTACAGATTTTGCTCTTATGGAAAGAAATTGGTACAGTTGAAGTCAGAAGTTTACATACACTTCAACCACTTACAACCACTCCACAGATTTAACATTAGCAAACTATAATTTTGGCAAGTCATTTAGGACATCTGCATGACATGAGTAATTTTTCCAACAATTTTTTACAGACAGATTGTTTCACTATTAATTGACTATATCACAATTCCAGTGAGTCATAAGTTTACAAACACTAAGTTAACTGTGCCTTTAAATTCCAGAAAATAATGTCAAGCTTCTGAATGGCTTATTGGCTAATTGGAGTCAATTGGAGGTGTACCTGTGGATGTATTTTAAGGCCAAACTTCAAACTCAGTGCTGCTCTGCTTGACATCATGGGAAAATTAAAAGAAATCAGCCAAGACCTCAGAAAAAAAATTGTGGACCTCCACAAGACTGGTTCATCCTTGGGAGCAAAAAACCACGTAGCCATCATACTGCTCAGGAAGGAGACGCATTCTGTCTCCTAGAGATTGTCTTCCTTACCTGGACTGGTTGCCCAGTTAGGTCCTCTGTCATCGAATGTACAAGATCATGTGAGGAGTCTTGGAGTGATTTTAGACTCCTCATTACTTTTCAATAAGCAGATCAGTGCTGTTGTTAGTGGTAGCTTTTTCCACCTGAGATCTATCGCTAAAATAAAACATTTTCTTTCCATAAAGACTTGAGATCCACTCACTTATTACATCAAGGTTTGACTATTGTAACTCATTGTACATTGATCTGCCCCAAACTGCGTTATCCCACCTACAGCTAGTTCAAAATGCGGCAGCTAGGCTTTTAACAGGGTCAAGAAAGAGGGATCACATTTCCCTGGTTTTAGCATCTCTACACTGGCTTCCTGTGAAATTCAGGGTCGATTTAAAAATTCAGATTTTTGTCTACAAGGCACTATCTGGTGCCCCAATATATCAGTGACCTTCTACACCCTTACTCCCACACCAGAGCGCTCAGGTCTTCTGATCAACATCTATTGAGGGTTCCTCATTGCCGCTACTGATCTAAAGGTGACCGTGCCTTTTCTGTGATAGGTCCTAATCTATGGAATAGTCTCCCTTTCCTTCAGGTCAGCTTCATCATTAGCCATTTTTAAATCTTCTTTAAAAACATATTTTATTCTGTAGCTTTTGAATAGATCATTGAATACTTTGAAATGGATAAATACATGATGTTGTTTTTAAATGTTTTTATTAATTTTACAATGTATTATTTAAATATAACTTTAAATCAATCTGTTTTCATATCACTCTGTCATTTTGTTTGTTTGATCTGTAAAGCAGTTGTGGGGGTGCTTTGCTGCAGGAGGGACTGGTGCACTTCACAAAATAGATGGCATCATGAGGAAGGAAAATTATGTGGATATATTGAAGCAACATCTCAAGACATCAGCCAGGAAGTTAAAGCTCGGTCACAAATGGGTCTTCCACATGGACAATGACCCCAAGCAAACCTCCAAAGTTGTGGAACAATGGCTTAAGGACAACAAAGTCAAGGTACTGGAGTCACAAAGCCATCACAAAGCCCTGACCTGAATCTGATAGAAAATTTGTGGGCAGAACTGAAAAAGCTTGTGTGAGCAAGGAGGCCTACAAACCTGACTCAGTTACACAAGTTCTGTCTGGAAGAATGGGACAAAATTCCAGCAACTTATTGTGAGAAGCTTGTGGAAGGCTATACAAAACGTTTGACCCAAGTTAAACAATTTAAAGGCAATGACTCCAAATACTAACAAAGTGTATGTAAACTTCTGACCCACTGGGAATGTGATGAAAGAAATACAAGCTAAAAAAATCATTCTCTCTACTAATATTCTGACATATCACGTTCTTAAAATAAAGTAGTGATCCTAACTGACCTAAGACAGGGAATGTTTTCTACAATTAAATATGAGGAATTGTGAAAATTTTTTATTTGGCTAAGGTGTATGTAAACTTTTGACTTCAACTGTACTTTTATTCACCAAAGTGGCATTCAACTGATCACAATGTATAGTCAGGACACTAATAACATGAAAAATTACTATTACAATTTGAAAAAAATGTTCAGAACTCCTTAAACTACTTCAAAGAGTCCTCATCAAAAAATCCTCCACGTGCAGCAATGACAGCTTTGCAGATCTTTGGTATTCTAGCGGTCAGTTTGTCGAGATACTCAGGTGACATTTCACCCCACACTTCCTGTAGCATTTGCCATAGATGTAGCTGTCTTGTCGGGCACTTCTCATGCACCTTACAGTCCAGCTGATCCCACAAAAGGTCAGTGTGGTTAAGATCCATAAGACTCTTTTCCAATTATCTGTTGTCCAATGTCTGTGTTTCTTTGCCCACTCTAACCTATTATTTTTGTTTTTCTGTTTCAAAAGTGGCTTTTTCTTTGCAATTCTTCCCATAAGGCCTGCACCCCTGAGTCTTCTCTTTACTGTTGAACATGAAACTGGTGTTGAGCGGGTAGAATTCAATGAAGCTGTCAGCTGAGGACATATGAGGCATCTATTTCTCAAACTAGAGACTCTGATGTACTTATCCTCTTGTTTAGTTGTACATCTGGCCTTCCACATCTCTTTCTGTCCTTGTTAGAGCCAGTTGTCCTTTGTCTTTGAAGACTGTAGTGTACACCTTTGTATGAAATCTGAAGTTTTTTGGTAATTTCAAGCATTGTATAGCCTTCTTCCTCAAAACAATAATTGACTGACACGTTTCTAGAGAAAGCTGTTTTTCATTTTTGACCTAATATTGACCTTAAGACATACCAGTCTATTGCATACTGTGGCAACTCAAAAACAAACACAAAGACAATGTTAAGCTTCATTTAACAAACCAAATAGCTTTCAGCAGTGTTTGATATAATGGCAAGTGATTTTCTAGTACCAAATTAGCAATTTAGCATGATTACTCAAGGATAAGGTGTTGGAGTGATGGCTGCTGGAAATGAGGCCTGTCTAGATTTGATCAAAAATGACTTTTTTCAAATAGTGATGGTGCTGTTTTTTACATCAGTAATGTCCTGACTATACGTTGTGATCAGCTGAATGACACTTTGGTCAATTAAAGTACCAATTTTCTTCCGAAACAGCAAAATCTGTACATTATTCCAAACTTTTGGCTGCCAGTGTATATGTATGTACTGAATTCAGTGATGAACTTCTTGACCATAAATGAAGGATGTTTTGTAGGTATGCAGGTGTATAGTATAAATACATTGGTGGCTGTGTTGTGTAAGTTACTTAAAATTTGCAATCCATTACATATTACTAATTACATCTCTAAAATTGTAAGCAGATTAATTTACTGATTAGTTTATGGGAAAAGTAATCACATTACTAATTACTTTACTTTTAAGTTACTTTCTAAAACCCCTACTAACACTTTTCACATTCAGAATAATGTCTTTAATTCCTCGTCCATTTACATATGCAAGTCATACACTCAGCACACCATGTTTTTCACTTAAAATGGCTCGTTATGGTGTGCACAGTATTCAACTGTCACAAAATGCAAATAGTTGTATGTATGAGTGTAATTCATGTTTTAAATGCATTCCATGTAATAATATTATTTCAGTTATATGTGTAATGTGACTGTAACTAAAAGACATACTATATCTGCCATGTTGCCACTGTCCCTTGACAGGTGTGATTTTTCAACATCAATGGCTTTGTCTCATTTGGAAGGCTGCGTGCTAGGTAGGACGAGTCCTTTGAAGGCTGCAGTATACCGAGTGTCCTCCTTTAAACAAGCCTCATTTAAATGAGACGGTCTTCGTAGGACAAATGGAAACGGAAAATAACATGGTTGATATGACAGCACGCCACTCTTTAACAAGTGCGAGCACTTTGAGTGAGAAGGGAACAAAGTCCCTCTGGAAGGGAATCCATGAGGTACATTTAGGAGAGTTATAATGATGTAAAGATTAAAGAAAATAGATATTACAGGTGTACTTTTAGTCTAATACTTTATTTTAATTATATATTAATATAATTATCCATATTATATACTCTGCACCCATCTACTGAGGTACTTCAACTTGGGAATTAACATTCCTTGCGTTTGAACATCATATTTACGGGCACATTTTTTTTAGACATTTCCGTTGAAGCAAAGAATTGTGGGTTGTGAGTTCACATGAAGGATACACCTCATGCATCCTTCAAATTCCCATGAAAGCAGGTCGCATTCGAAGGCTGCATTCAAAGTGTCCTACTCGCTTTTATGAAATGAGACAGCCTCGATGACGTATGCGGCCGACAAATGCGACCTCCGGAGGACGCATTCTTCCAAACAAGACACAGCCAACAAGTCAACAATTTACTCAGGGTTGTTAAGAAGTGCAATTTATCTATAAGGAACAACTTACACTTAAAAAGAGCTGACTAATTATTCAAACATCTTTTATTTTCAACTTTTTGTATCAGACGGTTCCTCAGATCCTTTGACCTTTTGAGATAGCAAAGTGTCCAATGGTTGCACACTTCAGAAGCCATCAGTGAGACATCCTACTCATTTGACACACTGCTCTTTGCATGCTATGTTGCGGGGAAATACATATTCAGATGCTGGGTTGACCTTTACAATTTGATATTTTTAGGCATAGGATTATGACTACAGAAATGTCTGTTAAATTGACAAGAACCTACAAAATGAGTACAAATATAAAATACTAAGTTTTCTGACAAAGCATTCCTCTTTAAATAAAAAAAATTATTAGAACTAAAGTAGATGTCAAGTTGGAGGGACAGGAATAAGGGTACAGAGAGGAAAAGTGAGAAAAAGAAAGAGAGAGTGTGTGAATGTGTGAGGTTAGATGAGAAAACATTCTGTTTTTATTCAGACAAATAGAGTCAGATGGTGTAAAGCCCTACAGAGAAGAAGCATTAACAATTCATAAAGGTTAAAATAACTGTTTATTCTGAAGATTTCAACAAAGGATGCTAAGAAACTCCCTGTTGTATTGCCATCTGAAGCAATTAAACCACAAAACACAAACTGGTGCACTTGTGCACTTACAGTATAAGCCACTGAAAATTTTTCACACAAACATACATGCACATACAATATTAGAAAACGTTAAATTTTGCTCAGTCAAGTTTCATTTTCTTAGTAAAATGTCTACTTTAAAACAAGCTGTTTCTTTAAATGAGTTGTCATGACTGTGTAATGAATCACGGTTTAATTTAAAACACGAGCATGTTTTGTGTGGTAACCAGCCTTTGAATATGCTCTCCCTCTCTCATACACAATCAATAAATCATAAAAATACACAAGCTACAAGCATAAACACACAATCATGGGACACGAACACAGATAATTAATTACCACAAATGTATTATTCATTTAAACACACACAAACAACACACAAATAGATACACACTTTCAAAGTATTTTCATGAATTTTTCATTGTGCATAGAATAAGGACAGCTATGTGCTCGTGTGTACCTTCCCTTCATCACGGCCTGCTGTTTGATAGAAGTGAGCAGTACATTTCCAGAGCCTTGCTGATTTGCTGTCTAAGTTTGTGACATGTAAGATTTTCAATACAGTCTCTTAAAAAAGGTATTCAGACCCCTAACAAATTCTCTAATTTAACTAAACTATAAACAGTGTTGTTTATACAGTAAGTTAGTCTAAAAAGTAATTCAGAACAAATTACTAATTACTACTCTAAAATTTTAATCAGAATACTGACTTTACTGATTACTTTATTGGACAAGTAATCACATTACTAATTACTTTTAATTAGGGCTGGGAAATTTAATGTGTATATTTCTGCAATTAATAGTTGACATTTAACGTGTAAAAACGAAATAAACGTAATTAATGCAGTATCAATTTTTTCTCATTTCCTGAAATATCACTAATATTTTCACCCACTTCCTGTGGCAGAAACTGCCATACATATATATATATATATATATATATATATATATATATATATATATATATATATATATTTCCAGGAGGTACACACTCGACTCAACTGCACATCCTAGCATAGAAACTGATTGTGTGGAGCAGTGTATGCCTATTTATTGCATGACGCATGTCCTGGGCATTATGAACATGAGAGCGGATTGTCTGTATGGAGAATGACGACTTCACCCGCAAGTGGTGAGCCAGTTGTGGGAAAGATAGAGCCAAGCTGCTGTATCTCTCCACATCACCCAAAACGCTCACTCACTGTCAGCGCTGGGTGTATCCAATTACGAAGTAATTAGTTACTGTAATATAATTACATTTTATAAAAAGTAATGTAACACATTACATTTTAAATTCTTGTAATCAGATTACAGTTACTGACTTTCAATGAAAGTATTTACATTTAAGTACATTACTTGCGCTGAAGTAATATGCATAATACATTTAAAATATGAATGCTGTTAGTGTTTCTGTGACAGCTGCATGGGTGTGCAACTATGAGGAAATATAGACATTTTGAATAAGCAAAAAACCAAAAACTTTTCTAGGAACAGTGATTTAGAAAGTAATTTAAAAGTAAAATAATTAGTAATGTGATTACTTTTTAGATTCAGTAATCAGTAAAATAATTTGATTACATTTTTAGAGAAGTAATTTTTAATTTGTAGTTGATTACTTATTGAGTAATTTACCCAACACTGCTCAAAGTAATCTGAAACAGTGTCAAAAGCGAAATCGCGCAAGATAGACACAGCGTGTGCATGAAAGAGACTGAATGGCAGCCAGAGAAAATAATAGTTTTGATGTTTTGAAATTTAGCAAATTAAACTTCAGGATTCAATTTGTTTTATATCTGTATGTATAATGTCTAATAATTAACTGGCAATGTACACTTAAATTTATCTTGCCAATAAAGCTTGACATAAATTCAATCTGGCCATTTGACCTTATTATTTTTTTAAATCCACTTGAAAAATTCAGAAGATTTTTCCCAACTTTAAGCATGTTCACTGATTTTATGGCATGTATACATATACTTTTATCTAGTGCTGGGTAGATAACTTCTGAATTGTAATCTGGTACTGATAACAAATTGTATGACTAAAACTGCAATCAGTAACATAATCTCTTGGATTATATATGTTGGGTAATCTAATTTGATTACTTTTGGATTACATCTAACTCTTGTTTATCTGATTTCACATGCATTTGAGCAGGATAATCACTACCATTTTGACATGTTGCTTAAATGCTTTTAAGAAAACTTACTAAATGGATCAAAATATGACAATTGATATTATTTTGTTTTGTGCTTTTGTGCTTTGCTCTTTATTTATCTGTTAATGTGTGGAAAAAAGGCACCTAAAGGGCCATAAAACACACAAAAAAACAAAACATTTGAACTGATATGTATTTTTTTGTCAAGATGGCAGATGGCAAAAAAAATATAATGTGAAATATTCTTATTTAGAAGAGGAGTAGGAACAGGAATAGGAACTATTGTCTTCCAGGTTTGTAATGTTTTTGTAAAGGCTTCCAGAATTAATAATTAGTGAATGTCACTGGATATAATGTAGACATAGTATTTCATAGCTATACATCAGCAGTAATTATAGTTAACTGCATAATCATTCATCATGGGAAGACATGGTCTAATTGTTTGAGTGGTGATTTTTGCACAAATTTTGAAGCATGGATCGCAAATACATTTCACATGGTGCAAAAGAGTTTTTCCCCCATGTTTTTCCCCATGATGATGATAGAGCTCTAGACCCACCATCAATGGCAGACTCAAATGTGTTTAAGTTTAAAAGGTATTTGATATGGGAGCATTTTTAGAATTATGGATGGGTACTCCAGTGTCCGTTTAACAAACGCGGTCTTACAATTTCGGCTTTACAAAATCATCAACAGTATGTTTGCTAAAATATCAGACCAGTTATATTTGTAAATCAATGTCACCAAAAAAATAAAAATAATAAAAAATAAATAAATCAAAATTTAAAAACAGAAGTGCATTCATTTAAATTTTTGAAGCCGAGTACATAATCAATCTCTGAAATCACTTTAACTTTAAAGTACTAATGCAATTGGTTCTGCGCTTACTGTATGTGTACATACATTACATTGTGAATATGAAATGATGTGTATTTGTGCATTTTGATGCATTTGATGGACAAAACCCTTACAAAGATACAGCGAAACATGGTTATATGACACAGAGTGATAATTCAAATAATAATGAAAATGTGTTTGTCAGGAGTTGGCTAGATATGCAATGTGAAGTTGAGGAAACATGAAAGCATACCTCCAAATGTTTCTTTAGATTTTACACAGAATGATTTGCAGTGGACAGGATATTAAGTTTTGGAAGGCAAAGTTTACATTGCAAAGTAATGTATTGTGTCTCCTTAAAAGTGAAATGACTTTTCTAAATATAGTGGTCAAACGCTGAGTGAGACCTTTTCATCTTCAGTTTAATTATAGCCACCTGACTAGTGGCTAGTATCAGGTCTGTGTGTGCAATTCTACAACCCTCCCAATCCCTTCCACGCATCTTCTGAAAACACTAGAAAACTAAATCAAAGTGACATATTAAACTTAAGCTGAATTTACGGTTTAGCTGCGGTAGGCTGATTCAGAATGAAAAATTTAAAAGATAAAAAAAAAAAGGATTGGGGGGTGGAGGTGTCAATAAATTATGAACGATTTACTGTCATTGCCTGCTTAACATTTAATCCATAAAGAAGTGACTATAATCTGATTACTAGTATTTTAAAATGTAATTTAATCTAATTACAAGTACTACTATAGATTTTTGGATACTATAGATACTATAGATCTATAGATACATGTAATCCTTTACTACCCAGCACTGCTTATACAGTATCAAAGATTTATACCTAAACAAATTTCTTATTAACATTTTAACATGTACATATTTGAACAACTAACTTTGCACACCTGAAAAGTAATTTATAGGTGCGTAAGACACAAGTTGTTGCAAAGAGTATTACATAATTTATTTATGGAAAAGTTTCGGTCACACGACATGACACAGAGTGCAATAGCACCTGTGCATCTGATGACCGTGACATAACATAACCAATAACAATCAATTAAATAGAGGACATCTAGAAAACACCTACAAATACAGAAAAGAGAAGCATATACATCACATATATACACAAGCACATATACATATAATAAATTACAACTGGAAGATAACCCACAACATTTTATACAGATCCTTTTCTTTCTTTTTTCTTTTTATATATATATATGTATATATATATATATATATATATATATATATATATATATATATATATATATATATATATATATATATATATATAAAAAACTAACTATACGTATATCTACAGCATCACAATAAACAAGACTTCATCATTAGGTCCTATCAGATAAATCTCACGTCTCTGTAAAATCAATTCAATGTTGCCTCCTCTTGGTGACATCTTAACACTCTCGATGCCACAAAAATGCAAAGAGGAGACATCATGATTGAATTAACCCTGCTGCTATCCTCAAATTTACAAACATCTTTTATCCAAGGGGTCAATTTGACCCCAGCAATTTAAACCTCCAGAATATGATTTTTACCCAAGTTTATGTGTCAGATACTTTTTGTTTCTTCGTTGACTGCACTGTGTTTTCTTGGTATGAGGTTTCACCAGTGCGTAACCCGTGCTCCAGGAAAATCCTCCTTCGACTCAGTTTTCCGCTTTTCCAATCCTTGTTTATTTCGCTCCATAATACAAAGGCATTGTAGGTGCTCACATTAATGATGTTAAAGAAAATGACAAGGGTCCAACGGGCAGTCATACATCGGCAGCTGTAGGTGGCTGTGACCCTGTCCTGATTATCAACCCCTCCCTTTGTCTCGTTGTAGTCCAAGACCATTCCTGGTTTTCTGTCTTCTTTTGTGCTCAGGACAGCATCTTTGTGCATGTTGCTCATCAGCAGGACATTTTTCCCTTTCTTGGGGCAATAGGAGATGACAGTGGCTCTGCCAGTGAAGGTAAACATTGAAGATGTTACCTTCCTGTTCTTCATTGCAAGAAGCTCAGAGGGAAGCTCTGGCATGTTTTTTCTCACTGTCCCCAACATGGTAACCTTCCTTTTCAGCAGTTCCTCACCCAGGTTATACGATGTGAAAAAATTATCACATGTAATTTTATGACCATTCAGTCCTTCAGCCATGTACCACCCGAGTACCACCCTCATGCCCTGATTTTTTTCAGGTGCTTCCCCAGGGGATTTACCAGTGTACACCTGCATATTCCAGGCATAGCCGGACTTTGCATCACATGCTGCCCATACTTTGATACCGTATTTGGCCGGTTTGCTTGGTATGTATTGTCTGAAGGGACAGCACCCACAAAATGCAACCAGACAATCATCCACAGTGACGTGGGGGCCTGGATTGTAAAGAAAGGGTAATCGCTGGACCCACTTGTCCCATACATTCTGTATCGCTGCAAGTTTGTCACGCCCTCGTCGGCCCTGCCTTGTTTTTCTGTCATCAAAGCGTTTGATATGGGAGAAAACATGGAATGTCTTTAGAGACATGGTAGCTGAAAATATTCCCCTTCCAGTGTCAGCATTCCAAAGGCTTGCTGTTGCGTCTTCTTTTGACCTGTACACTCCTACCAAAATGAGCAACCCAATGTAGGCTTGCAAGTGGGTCATATCCAAGTCTTTCCAACTGTCCCTATACACGCACCTTCCATCTATGTTTGTCATCTCAAGTGTATCCTTTTCGACTGATGGTGTGACGAAGAGCTCAAATGCTGACTTTTTGTCTTGGACATGGCACAGCGTATCGATAGTTCCCATTTGGGATCAGACTAAACAGTCTCTGAGACGGTGTGAAAACATTACTGCAGAACTGGGCATGGACTAACCGATCTTTAAAAAATTTTACCCGCTTAAACACAATAAGAGGAGGGTGCTGGAATAAAGCATATAGCTCTGGATCAGATGCTAGCAAATGCCAGTGTTTTTTGAAAATGGATCTTATATGATAAGACGTAGGTGAATATGTCGCAGTAAAAGTAAATTATTATTTTTTTCTTTCTTGTATTTGCTTTAAGTAAATCAGAGCATGTTGTATGAAGAGCTGTCCTAAATGTTTCTTCAATCCAAGAACACACTGAAAACCCTATTAAATTAACTACTCATTTGATTGAGTAAACTCGTTCCCTCAATTTAACTGAGTAATGGTGTCTCCAAAACTTGTGTAATTAAGTTCACTTTACTAGGTGTTCATATAGAATGAACTTAACTATTTAAGTTGAGGTAACTAGATGCAAATAGATTAAACCCAGATTTGCTATTAAAATATTGTTGTTTCTATATGAAGAGAAATAAGCCCCGTTTCCACCTGGTATTACGATGCGTTTCGTGTGATCCGATCACATGTGGTCAGGTGACACACATGGCTGTTTACACCTGGTCACTTAAATAGGTCTCCTGTGACCACTTGTGTTCGGATTTGGAGGGGAACTTCTCTGTTTCATGATAACATACATCAATCACTATGTCACTGTGTTACTGCATGATAATAAAGCGCAACAAAATAAGTAAAGACAAAGAAAGCGTGAAAAAATGGCGCACCGTTTCTCCCAGATGTGATTGAAATTTAATCTAAGCACAAACGCAACATGTCAAGCAGAACTGTTCATTATTTTAGATGATTACCTGTATTAAAGGAGCTTGGTGTTTGTGCTTGTCATCTGTGTTGATATCAGACACACTAAAGAAGATCCGTGAAGTTCTCCTGATTGTGTATGTATCCGCTTTTTTACATTTTCCGATCGGACTGTTATTTCCTTTTAAAGCCGCTCCTAAACGGCAAAGTTTAGTGCGGCTGTTGATTGACAGGTGAGGGGTGGAGTTTCACTGCTGACAGGGTGCATACAGGATGGATTAGCGTTTACACCTCAAATGCGATGCGGTCACATGCGTTTTTGTCCACATTCGTTTGTGGGTCTGATCACAAGACGTTTTAGACCCCATTTAGACCTGTATTTAGGGCTGACCACATGTGACTGGATCACCCGAAATGCATCTTAATACCAAGTGGAAACATTTCAAGTCATCCTTAATTAAGACAACTTGATATTTCCAGTAATTACAACTTTAGGGGTTTACAGTGCACTGTGTAAAAACAACAATGCTTTCCTAAAGAAATGGGGGGAAATCCTCAACAAATGCTCTCTTGATCTGATGCTCTTGATCATAGAACAAGTATCTGTTGACACTAAGGAAACACATGAGGAGATTGTACAACTGGAGGGGAAGTTGAGAATGCAACTTCAAATGGACTTTGATTCTATCCAAGTTTCCATTAATTTCTTTTTTGGAATTCAGTTTGGAAGTGATTTCGGTACGTGTCCATTTTCTTTACATGTTTAGAAAAATGAAGGGAGTCTCATTACTACTTTATTTACAAAAGACAATGACCGGAATACTTCTTACACTTGCCTCCTGTCTTAACCCTACTCCTTTGAAAAAAGCTCTTCCTAACAGTCAATTTTATAGATTGAGGAGGGTATGTCACGTTGATTCAGATTTTATTGATAAGTCAGAGATAATGAAAAAAAAAAAAACTAGGTTACCCACCTGATTGGACTGAAGAAGCGTTTAGGAAAGCTCTTCATAAAACATGCGCTGATTTACTTAAAACAAATACAAAGAAAGAAAAAAAAATAATTTACTTTTACTACAACATATTCATCTACATCTTATCGTGTAAGACCCATTTTCAAAAAACACTGGCATTTGCTAACATCTGATCCAGAGCTAAATGCTTTATTCCAGCACCCTCCTCTTACTGTGCTTAAACAGGCAAGTTTTTAAAGACTGTTTAGTCCATGCCCAATTCCGCAGTAATGTTTCCATTCCATCTCAGAGACTGTTTAGTCCGATCCCAAATGGGAAATATCGATGTGGTAATTGCACACAGTGCAATAATACTTTAAATCTTCCTTTTTTTGTCATCCACGAACTGGTAAAGATATTCAATTAACTCTGTTATCACCTGTTCCTCTACCCATGTTGTGTATTTGATTCGTTGTCCTTGTAATCTCGAATATATGGGTAAAACTATATATACATATATACAGTGCCTTGCAAAAGTATTCAGACCCCTGACCAATTCTCTCATACTACTGAATTACAAATGGTACACTGAAATTTTATTGTGATTTATATTTTATTTTAAAACACTGAAACTCAAAATCAATTATTGTAAGGTGACATTGTTTATAAACTAAAAATAAAAAACTGAAATATCTTGCTTGCATAAGTATTCGACTGGGCCACTGTAGGACATTTATCTTTTTGTTCTTGAGCCACTCCAATGTTGCTTTGGCCTTGTGCTTGGGATCATTGTCATGCTGAAAGGTGAATTTCCTCTCAAGCTTCAGTTTTTTAGCAGACTGAAGCAGGTTCTCTTGCAGTATTCCCCTATATTTTGCTCAATCCATTCTTCCTTCAATTCTAACAAGATGCTCAGTCCCTGCTGATGAAGCATCCCCACAGCATGATGCTGCCATCACCATACTTCACTGTAGGGATGGTGTGTTTTGAGGCATAGGAAGTGTTAGGTTTGCGCCACTTATAGCACTTTGAGTTTTGCCAAAAGCTCTATCTTGGTCTCATGACCACAAAACCTTCTCCCACATAGTAGCTGGGTCACTCACATGCTTTCTGGCAAACTCCAGACGTGTTTTTAGATGGTACTTTTTGAGCAACGGCTTCTTTCTTGCCACCCTCCCATACAGGCCAGCGTTATGCAGTGCTCTTGATATGGTTGACTGGTGCACCATTACTCCATTCCCAGCCACTGAACTATGTAGCTCCTTCAAAGTGATTGCTGGCCTCTCTGTGGCTTATCTCATAAGTCTCCTTTTTGTCAGAATGCTGAGTTTTGAGGTTCAGACTTTTCTTGGCAGTGTCTGGGTGGTGTGGTGCAGCTTCCTGATTCCTGATTATTGATCCAACTGTGCTCACTGGGATATCCAAACATTTGGAAATTATTTTTTATCTTTGGTCTTTATTTTCCTTCAGATTCACAGCCTGACCAATGATCCTTCAACATTGGGTTTTTTATCCAGAAAATGTGATTGAAACTTTAATGATTCACAGGTGGATGCCAATGGTAAAGTAACCGTGTCCTCGTTAGGGCAATTTCTTTCATCGGTGTAACCTGGCAGCTTCCACAGCACAGGGGTTGAATACTTATGCAAGCAAGATATTTCAGTTTTTATTTTTTTATTTTTTTATATTTTCCAACATAAAACCAATGTCACTTAACATTAATTGATTTTGAGTTCCAGTGTTTTAATATAAAATATCAAACAGAATGAAATTTCATTGCACCATTTGTACTTTGGTAATATGAGAGAATTGGTCAGGGGTCTGAATACTTTTGCAAGGCACTGCATATACTCAGCAAAAAAAAAAGAAACGTCCCTTTTTCAGGACACTGTTTTAAAGATAATTTTGTAAAAATCCAAATAACTTTACAGATCTTTATTGTAAAGGGTTTAAACAATGTTTTCCATGCTTGTTCAATGAACCATAAACAATTAATGAACATGCACCTGTGGAATGGTCGTTAAGACACTAACAGCTTACAGATGGTAGGCAATTAAGGTCACAGTTATAAAACTTAGGACACTAAAGAGACCTTTCTACTGACTCTGAAAAACACCAAAAGTAAGACGCCCAGGGTCCCTGCTCATCTGCGTGAACATGCCTTAGGCATGCTGCATGGAGGCATGAGAACTGCAGATGTGGCCAGGGCAATAAATTGCAATGTCCGTACATTGAGACGCCTAAGACAGCGCTACAGGGAGACAGGAAGGACAGCTGATTGTCCTCGCAGTGGGAGACCATGTGTAACCACACCTGCACAGGATCGGTACATCCGAATATCACACGTGCGGGATGGCAACAACAACTGCCCGAGTTACACCAGGAACAAACAATCCCTTCATCAGTGCTCAGACTGTCCGCAATAGGCTGAGAGATGCTGGACTGAGGGCTTGAAGGCCTGTTGTAAGGCAGGTCCTTACCAGACATCACCGGCAAAAACGTCGCCTATGGGCACAAACCCACCTTCGCTGGACCAGACAGCACTGGCAAAAAGTGCTCTTCACTGACGAGTCGCGGTTTTGTCTCACCAGGGGTGATGGTCGGACTCGCGTTTATCGTCGAAGGAATGAGCGTTACACTGAGGCCTGTGCTCTGGAGCGGGATCGATTTGGAGGTGGAGGGTCCGTCATGGTCTTGGGCGGTGTGTCACAGCATCATCGGACTGAGTTTGTTGTCATTGCAGGCAAACTCAATGCTGTGCGTTACAGGGAAGACATCCTCCTCCCTCATGTGATGCCCTTCCTGCAGGCTCATCCTGACATGACCCTCCAGCATGACAATGCCACCAGCCATACTGCTCTTTCTGTGTGTGATTTCCTGCAAGACAGGAATGTCAGTGTTCTGCCATGGCCAACGAAGAGCCCAGATCTCAATCCCATTGAGCACATCTGGGACCTGTTGGATCAGAGGGTGAGGGCTAGGGCCATTTCCCCCAGAAATGTCCTGGAACTAGCAAGTGCCTTGGTGGAAGAGTGGGGTAACATCTCTCTGCAAGAACTGACAAATCTGGTGCAATCCATGAGGAGCAGATGCACTGCAGTACTTAATGCAGCTAGTGGCCACACCAGATACTGACTGTTACTTTTGACCCCCCCTTTGTTCAGAGACACATTATTCCATTTCTGTTAGTCACATATCTGTGGAACTTGTTCCGTTTATGTCTTAGTTGTTGAATCTGTTTATGTTCATACAAATATTTATACATGTTAAGTTTGCTGAAAATAAAAGCAGTTGAAAGTGAGAGGACGTTTCTTTTTTTGCTGATTTTTATATATATATATATATATATATATATATATATATATATATATATATATATATATATATATAAATAAATAAAATAAAATAAAATAAAAAAAGGATCTGTATATAATGTTTTGGGTTATCTTCCAGTTGTAATTTATTATAGTGTATGTATGTATATGTGCTTGTGTATATACAGTATGTGATGTATATGTTTCTCTTTTCTGTATTTATAGGTGTTTTCTAGAGATCCTCTAATTAATTAATTGTTATTGGTTATGTTACATCGTGGCATCAGATGCGCTGATTGGTTATGACGTATTTTATATTTGGTGCTATTGCACTCTGTGATTGTAAATGCCTGACGAAGGTCGTGTGACCGAAACGTTGCCATAAATAAATTTCGTAATACTCTTTGCAAGCTAAAATATTGTGCGCAATTTTTTTCTTTTTTTATTGACTTTGCAACATGTCCATATTTAATAATTCAAATAACTTATGACTAACCAATTTCTTGCAAGTTTTTTGAGACGAAGTAAATATATGTATAAATATATTTATAACAAAGTTATAAATATATTTATGAATATATTTTAATGTTTGTTTTTATGTACCATGTACCATAATTAATCATGATTAATCACAGAAAACTGTGCAATTAATTAGTTAAAAAGTTTCATCAATTCACAGCCCAACTATTAATTTAAGATAAATGTGTAAGATATTAACACTTGTTTTCAGATAATAAACACATTTTTATTTTTTGCCCTATTGGCAAATAGCTTTTTTTAAGCATACATTTACAAAAATAAATAAAGAAGTACATATAGTGAAGTATATGCTTAAAACACTAATAAAAACATATTTGAATATGGGGTACAGTAAGAAAACATAATTTGAAAATTATCTGAAAACAAGTTACAATTTTGTCACTCAGGCAAATGTATATTGTTTTAAGTATGTTTATATATATATATATATAAACAGTGCCAATTGGGATATCCAAATATTTGAATATGACTTTTCTATTATACCTTAAAAGAATTCAAAGACCAAAGAGCATTTGAAGAAGTAAAAGTACCTCTTTAAATGTTCTTTGGTCTTTTTGGTGTTTTGATACATCTCCTTATATTCAAAAACTGAATAATGGTCATTTTGTGTTACTATTCGGAATATGTGATAGCTATTTTAGCTATTTACAGGTAGCAGGTGGTGAGGTAATTTTGCCCTTTAAAGAGATTTTGGTTTTCATTCTGCCATACACAAAGACGCATATGCAATCAGCTTATTTCAGTTAAATATACCTTTCTAACTACTTCAACTCTCAATGCAAAAATAATTCAGTTTGAGCATCAGTGCTTTGAAATTCAAGTATCAGAGAGAACATAATTTCATAAATTCAATAAAATGGGACAACTGATTTTGGGTCAGAAAGTTTTTGCAAGTATCTAAAAAACTACCTTCTGGCATCAGTCTTTAATGGATTTTCTCCACCATCTGTTTTATGTTCATTCTGCTGTTGTTTGAAACACAAGTGCAGAGGGGCATCCTTACCTTATGAGGAACAGAAGGCCCACCACCGAAGGGTGCCAGGCTGGCTGGAGGGTCAGTGATGTAGGTCTTTTTCGGAGGGATGGGCTGGTAACCTTGGCTGGCAGGAGGAGGAGCGTGGTGACTTGGCTCAGCTCTCCATGTGTTGTGGCCTCCATAACCAGGAGCTCCACCATAGTGCTGGTCCTGGTAGCCTCCTGAAGGAGCTGGGCAGAATCCCGGCTGCGGAGGCCCGTATGCGAAGTCAGGGGCTCTGGGTTGAGCCGGCATGTACTGCACCTGGGCTGGGGTGCGAATCGGCTGCTGCTGGGGCCCAGAATGGGCCGCCCTGACCTGAACATTGAAGGTGGGTTGGCTCGGGGTGGAGGCAGTGGTGTAGGATGCTGGGACAGGTTGGGGAGTGGGCTGGTATTGAGGGCGTGGAGCAGGGGAAGCCGCAGGAGAGACAGTTGGAGGGGCCTGTGGTTTCGGGGTGGATTTCTTGGTAGCAGTTAGAGGAGGTTGGGTTGGAATAACCATGCGCCTGTAGCCTGTGACAGGGGCACTGGAGCCTGACACAGCTGGGTTGGCAGAATTCTGTAAGAAGAAATAAACATTAAATTGAATACAACATTTACATAATGTTAAACACACATGATATTAACGTTAATTTGATACATCTAGTGCCATGCTCTAACACAGAAAGCTCCTGAAAATCTTTTGGCATTATAAAATTCAAACATGCTTCACTCAGAGATGGAAATTTCATACATCTGTCTCCTCTCCAATCATAGTGAAGTGCATGATGTGCGTTCTGGCACACTATGGCTGGTAAATGCTGCACACTGGGGGAGGTTGAGAGGAGTCCACAACTCTCTGTAAAGCGTTCTGAATGGATGTATCCAGAAAAGGGCTATATAAATGTAAGGAATTGCTGTTGCTCATACTTAGGGTTATGGATTTGAGCAGACTGTTAAAGGGGCTTCGACCTAACTCGCGTTAGTTTCGCCGAATACATCGAACTTCATGGTGTGAAGCATCAGCATTGTTCCCGGCTTCTGTCAAGTGATGTAATGCGCCATTCAAACAATTTCAACTTTGGCCCCGTTGCCACTGACCATGATGCTGCCATTGAATACTGAGTCATGTGGAAGCACCTTAAGTCTTACATTTCCACGCCTAACTTGTCCGGCACTATATGCAACTGACATGAATGATACCTAAATCATGCTGCTTATTGAGGAGAGGTGTGCCATTACTTTTAGAAGCAATCAGACTTACAATTTTTGCCCAATAATAAAAAAAAATAATTTGCATTGGAAATTTGCATTGTAAAAAAGAATTTACACTTGAGTATCACATAGACTTGGGGGTAGGCTCTTTTTACTTGGGCTAAGTTAGCAACACCAAGCAAGAGCAATTTGCTAAAAACACTGAGAACACACAAGACACCACATAGTAATACCCTGGGGTGCATTTCCCAAAAGCTTCGTTAGCCAACTATGGTCGCAAGTTCCACCGTTACCAACACAGTTCAAGTTCAGTTCCAGAAACCACCCTTCGCCTGTGGTTAGAAGAATAGTTACTTGTTAGTTTGCTGTGTGGACATCATTTCACTTCACTCTCTGAGGCTTTCTGTGAGCGCATTCAGTTTTCGTATCTTCAGCAGCTTTCGCGCATTAAACAGCTTTCTGGAGTACGTGTAAATAAGCTATTATAATTTGATATCTGATGAAGTTATTACTCCAAAATGACTTCTCAAGAAAATGAAAAGAAAATGTAAAAAATGTTGTGAGATTTATGCTTTAATAAAATATATAACCATAAACCAAAGAAAAACTTAATTCAAAGGGTGAACAAGTATATTTTTCTTACCCCACTGGCAAATAGTTGTTTTAAGTATACACCTCAATAAATTTACATAGATTTCTCTGAAAACAAGACATAACATCTTATGTAATTTTGTTTCTCAAGTAAATGTGTTTTGCTTTAAGGATGTTTAGATATTTTAACAGGAAAACAAGAGTAGAAATTTTGCAGCGAGAAATTGCTAAAAAGCTTGCAGGCAGAGGATCAGTCTGGTATGTAATTGGCTAGTATGCTATGGTAGTTAATGACAGGATGGACATGTAACAGTGAGAGGTGGTCCTAGTGAACATCATAGGGTGTAGTCTCACTGTACAAGTAATTATCAAGAGCATCCACAGCAGATCAATCCACAGGGCAAGTGCAACAGCCATCAGTTGGCCATGACCAGACCACAGCCATAAACTACAGCTAATAATGCTTTGAGATTTAGAGCTAAGAGCAATGTATAAATTGTTTTGGTGGCAAGAAAGAAGTCATGGGCAGCTTGATGAGGGCAGAGACAATTGTGCTGATGCAAGCTGGCTGCACGTTGTGGAGGCTAAATCAGAAAGATTTGCGTCTTTGGATTTACTATGCAGTATTCCTCTGTGCCTTGGCTCTGTGGCTCATCACAGAGAGGTCTATTCAGTGTCCAACAATGGCCGTCTCACAGAGCCTGAGGACAGGCTTGTTTTTGAAGATGTAAAAAGTTTATTAAAATCTCAAAAGGCACTAATCATGCATCAACCAAGATCAATATCAATCTTTTAAGAGCATTTTGTGCTTTGTAGGATTGCATTAAGGGATATTTCCATTCTATAATATTTGGCTAAATTTAGTCATCTATAGAAGATTCTGTCATAACTAACCGGAGACTCTAATTTCATGATGAAACATTCAGTAATACACTCCATGATAACACATCATTGCCTCAAGCAGAACTGCATGTTTGAAACATGTGTCTATGAAGTGAATGTGCTTATAAAAATGTTTTAATCTCGTGGTGATGCCCATCTCTCCTTGAATTCAGGCAGGAAGTGTTTGGTTGTACAAGGAAAGGCACTGTTGCATCATGCACTTTATATGGGTTTCATGGTTAAGGCTGCTTGCTGAATTAAGTGGGTCAGAAATGTTTTTTTCAAACCTATAATGTAAGGTTAAAACTGCTCATGAAATGGCTTTTCAACATATGGTTTTATGCGGTCAGTTTCAACGATCATAGGTTTAATAATTTTAAATAGAATTGGAATTGTAAGGAATTTAATGATTCGGATTCAGATTCTATGTAACAATTTTATTAAAGGGATAGTTCACCCAAAATTATAAATTCTCTTATCATTTACTCACCCTAATGCCATCCCAGATGTGTATGACTTTATTTTTTCTGCTGAACACAAATGAAGATTTTTTTTAATAATATGTCAGCTCTGAAAGTCCTCACAATGCAAGTGAATGGGTACCACAATTTTGAAGCTCCAAAAAGCACATAAAGGCAGCATAAAGTAATCCATATTACTCCAGTTGTAAATCAATGTCTTCAGAAGCGATATGATAGGTGTGGGTGAGAAACATCAATATTTAATTACTTTTTACTATAAATTCTCCTCCCTGCCAGTAAGTGGCGATATGCAGGAGATTGCGAATTGCCAAAAACAAAAGAAGAAGAATGTGAAAGTGAAAGTTGAGATTGATAGTAATAAATATAACATTATAACATACTGTATTACCAACTGTGCAAACATGAAAATATTGCTTAAGTTGAGGACAGAAGTAAATGACTCCAACAAGGTGACTGTGCCAGTTACAATTACATACGTATTAGAAAATCAAAGTCAAATAGCAAAGTCTGTATCAAATAGATCATTAGTGATACATTTTCTAATGACCTACAAACTAGCTGTCATTAACCTATGCTTTTCTTTTTGGGTTACTGCCTTAAGCCAAAGAATGAGAAATCAATTACCATCTCAATCACATGATGAGAGGAATGAAGCTACATGCCTGAAGGACAGGCTTGTTCTCTACAGACACAAATGCAACCTGTTATAAGGGTTAACAGAGCTGTTGCAAAGTCAGAAAGGGGGTTTTGGTGACATAGTGAGGGTGATTACCAATCAAGGAAACCAATCACAGCAGTTTATAAACCTAACCAAGCAAATGGAGATCAGTAGTGACTCATGCTCCCTGTCACGTTCCATCTTTACATTTAACAGCAGGAAAATAAAAAAATAAAAAGTCATCTGTTCTTGTCCTTGGTTTCACATGCAAAAACATCAAGGATGGGCGTTAAAGAAGGACAAACTGCTTGGAGAGAGGCCTGCCATGTTGGCCATTAGAATGAGAAACATGATTAATGACGTGACAGTCTCAGATTGTTTTTTATCTTAATAATAATACCTTAAGCCTCATGACACAAAAGTCAGATAGATTCGAAAAGGCCCAATGAACAATTTCACACTCTTAACTACAATTTTCGTCTCACTGATTAGGGCTGATGTTTCTGTCTGCATGCAAATGTAAAATACCCTAAACGTGCCCTTCAGGAAGTGAAATTACTCAATTTAAATGTTTCATGCTATTTTAAATACTTGATATTATTAATTTATCTTTAAAGACCTTAAAACCTAACATTTACTTAGCAGAGGGCTGGAAATGCAAATAGGACAAAAAAAAAAAAAAAAAAAATTACACTGTCACGGAAAATTTTACACCCATAGGATTAGAGGAGAAGAAATCGCTCCTTTATGTGAGGGTGAAACCATGGGTAGGGTAAGATTGGAATGAAATGGCACATCACAGATTCCTTGTACAAACAAATTAAGAAAGTTCTGTTGTACAGATGAAGTCTTTAAACTATGTCAACATACCCAGCAAGGAACCAAGAAAATATGCACATCTGTTCACAACTTCTGAGTGATCAGAATCTTCCAAATTAGTTTTAAAAGGCACTTTTAAAGATTTGCAGTGTGACATAGAACTTCTAAAAGACATGGCCAGCTATTGTATTTGATATTATCACAATATTATCTATATGGGTTCTTTGATTAATGCATACTCTCCTACATTTTTAACATAATTTGTGTAAACTTTGTTTTTAACATATTCTAGAATATACTGCAGGTGAGGTCTGATGATAAGGATGTAAGTCACCAAGTTAGATAAATCTTTTGCACTGTGAACAATCAGTTGATAAGCTTGCTACCAAAACTTAAACACCTTCAAACATGGTACATCTGGAGCATATTGGTTCGTGGTAGTCCCTATGTCTTATGTTTGTTGATCATGTATGGTACACATGTTTTAATGCCTTGCAAACTTATAGCTATACTATGTAAGATTTTTTTGTTACAAATTAACAAAATTTTATTATTGAGCAAGTACACCAACAATCCGTCTTGCAAACCATGTTTTTGCCTTACCCCGATTCGCTATGGTAAGCCTATAATAATGATTTATATTTTAGAGCTTTCGGGACGGATTTGGTGGGAAATTGCATACTTCCGTCATTGGTCCGTGCGTGTTTACGTCACGTCCACAAATAAAGGTCCAGCTATTACAGTGCGTGTATACGTGCAGTGATAGTAGTTTGAAGCTGAAAGTTGTAGTCACAAAAAATTAGTGACACTGTCCATGGATTAGGGTTGCTCCGATACCAAAAATTTGGCTTTGGTACAATACCAGCCCTGGTACCTCGGTATCGATACTAACTCAATACTTAGGCAACAAATTAAAAAAACTCAGATTTTTTATCAAATTACACAGAAAATTACTTGTATAAAAGAACTGCATAAAGTCTTATAGATCCAAATTATGCCATTTCGGTTTAAATTCTTCTGGATTCCATGTTAAATGTTTTAATTCAATGTTATAATCAAATGTTGTTTAATCAAATACATACTGTACAGATTTAATCAAATGAAAATATAATACTTTCAACAATATATATATATATATATAATTTTTGGTAAAAAAACCCAAAAAAGATGCACAACGGAGCTTTACAGTATTAATGAAAACATTAAATGAAAACAATCTGATTACCTCAGGCAAAAGGCTGCAATGGCTGAATCACAACATGCTGATATTCAGTACACTTGCTTCTGTGATATTGCTTACAGATAATATACTAATTATAAAACCATTTAATATTATATTATTGTTATTATGAGTATTATTGTGACTTTTTTTGAATATGACACTTTTATACAGTAGTAATTTTTTCTTTCGTAATGTCTTCAATTTCACACAATCAGTTGAACAGAGCACTCATTTCAGCAGGACTTTTATTTTGAAAGATCTTTGAAGTTCTTCCTGTTTGTGAAGCGTTCGTTATATCAAACTTCCTGCTACTCATGAGCTGAAATCTCCGAGCTGCAACGGAGAAAGAGTTCATTACAGAGTTCACAGCCATTTATATACTCAACACACTGATCTGTGGTTCTGCAGATGGATACTATTGGACACACTGCATGAAAATCAAGCATTAGCAGTGTGTGTTGTGTTTGTGTGTGTGTTCATATGACAGGGCAGAGAGGCGCCTCTTATTCATACTGTGGTGTGCAGCGCATGTGACTGTATATTATTACAAAACTCTCACATTAAATCACATTTTGCTAATGGCAGCATAATTTAATATGGTACCGAAATTAACAACAAGATGATATCGTACCATTTAAAATTTTTTGGTATTGTGATATTTCATTGGTACCGGTATACCGCGCAACCCTACCATGGATCATTCAAAAAGGCAACCCTCTGGGGAATCACCCGTTTTTTAAATAAAGAAACCTCGAAAAAAGAAGAGTCTGCAAGCAAAAATGGAAAGCGATGGAGCCCGTAATAAAACACGAAACTTTTCATAGGTGGTGACAACTCAGAGATCTTAAAGGATTTAAAACCAAGTTTTCTTGCTGGACAGGTAAGATATTTAATTGGACCTACAGTTAGTCAGGTAGCTCTCTTAGCACGGTAGTTCGTTATATTGTGAGCCACTCTAATGGGGCACTCTAATGGGGCATTTTATTATGGATTGTGATACTGCAGTGCTTTCAATGTGATGACAATGGGAAAATTTTTACTTTTATGCTGGTACCAATGCCAACTAAATCTCTAAACTAGTTACCACCTTGGTCTATTTGCCTGCTAGCTAAGTTATAATAGTTTCCACTGTTGGATTTTATGTGATATGACAAGTAATCGTTTTGTCTAATGTCATGGTTGTCTAACTTTTGTAACACTATTTAATTTAAAAAAAAAAAAACTGTTTTCAATAAGTCAAAACAACAACGGAAGATATGCTACTTACCTGCTCATTAGACATATTTTTCGGATATCCATCTTTTTCTTCCTTTCATTATATATTTATTTATTATAATTTCGCAAAACTCGCGTAATTACCAAAACAATGTGCCTCCGCAAGTAACTTGCAGTTTTATGCTTCAACTGCTAGAGGGCCAAAAGTTACTTAGTGTAGCTTCATACATTTAGTTTTCTCATGTACTGAACATTGCTTCTGCAAATTCTTCAAAATTCTTCAAAATTTTCTTCAAAATTTCAAGGAAAAGCTGGCTAACAAATGGGGTCGAAATTGTGAGAATGACTTGTGGATGTCTTGGACTAATCAGTTAAAATGGGTTAAAAATTATAAACAAATCACACCATACAATTCTTCCCTATCTGTCACTCACTTGACATTGTGTCGATGTAGTGACACTAGGGGTCACTCTTGTGAGCCCGAGACACCTCTGGTCTTTGATAAAAGGCCAATGAAAATTGGTGAGCTTCCCGGGACATACGGGTATAAAAGGAGCTGATATGCAACCACTCATTCAGATTTTCTCTTCGGAGACAAACGGTCGATACTCACTGAGCTGAATTCCCACGGCTGTTCATTCACCTCTGCTGGATCTGATGGCGCATTTCAGTGGCTTCTCCCCCCTCTGCACTGGTGCACTGCAGAGAACGCCTCTGGGTGATTCAGCAGAAATAAAAGAGTATATTTCTCTAAAAGAGTATATTTCTCTAAAAGAGCGGCACACACGGAACGTCTTTTTAAAGATGCCTTTCTGTTTGTGTGTTATTCCTGGTTGCGCTCATTATCTCTCACCCTCTGATAGCCACGATCACTGTCTTTCGTGTCTGGGCACTGCTCACATGGAGACAGCGTTCGTGGATGGGTCATGTTCTCATTGCGAGAACATGTTCATGGCAACGATGTGGTCGCGGCTTACCTTCGTAAGAAAGCAAGCCACCCCAGAGGCTCCCCGCCTCGGTCCTTCTACCCACGGGTATGAGGCCAGGGCGGCTAGCACTGGGGGCGATTTGGGGACCCCAAAGGGACCACCTTCGCCGGGTATCCCCCCACGGACCCAGTACGTTTGTCCCCAGCACGCTTGTCTGCCCCGATCGGACTCCGCCAGCTCGTCTCAAGGCAAGTTCGACCTCTTATTCGGAGCCCGCGAAGGTGATGAGCTCTCGAGCGCAGCATCGGAGAGCGGGCTCGTCCAGTTGGACACGGAAGCCTCAGCTGGGCTCCTCCCTTCGGGTGCGGTCGCCCAGTCACAGGCTGACGCGGAGATGACGGACATGCTTTCCCGTGCAGCTGCGAGCGTCGGGCTAGAGTGGAACCTTCCCCTCTCCCCTGAACCCTCGCGGCTCGATGATTGGTTCCTAGGCTCGCTGCGCCGGTCACAGCCACGCCCCGCCCCCGTTCCTTTCTTCCCGGAAGTGCATGAGGAGCTGACAAGGTTGTGGGAGGCACCTTTTACTGCCTGGTCCTGATCTTTCAGCTCCCCCGCCCTCACTACCCTCGATGGTGGGGCAGCCAAGGGCTATTCGGCCATCCCCCCTGTAGATAAGGTGCTCGCATGGCACCTATGCCTTCAGAGCGCCACCACCTGGCGCAGGTGCCCAAAGCTCCCATCCAAGGCCTGTAGGTTTATGTCATCCCTGAAGGCCAAAGCCTACGGTGCCGCTGGACAAGCCGCCTCCGCCCTGCATGCCATGGCTCTCCTGCAAATCCACCAAGCCAAGGCGCTGAAGGAACTGCACGAGGGTAGTTCCACCCCAGGATTGATGCAGGAGCTGCACTCGGAGACCGACCTCGCTCTCCGGGTGACGAAAGTCACGGCACGGTCTCTAGGGCTGGCGATGTCCACCTTGGTGGTCCAGGAGTGCCACCTTTGGCTCAACCTGGTCAAGACGGGAGAGGCCGCCCCCATTTCCCAGGTTGGCCAGTCCGGCGACACCATCAAGGACTTTGCCCAACAGTTCTCAGCAGTGAAGCAGCAGACGGAGGTTATCCGGCACGTCCTGCCCTGGCGTGGCTCAAGATCCCGCACCCCGTCTGCTCATCGCCAAGGGCGTCCCCCCGCGGTGACTGCACCGGCTCCACCGCAGCCCGCCCCTGCGATGCACAGTCAGATCGGTGCTTTCCTTCCTGCAGGAGAGGTTGGAAAGGTGGCTGTCCCCCTCCACCTTGAAGGTGTATGTAGCCGCTATAACGGCACACCACAATACAGTGAACGGTAAGTCCTAAGGGAAGCACGACCTGATCATCAGGTTCCTGAGAGGTGCCAGGAGGTTGAATCCCTTCAGACCGCTCCTCGTTCCCTCATGGGACATCTCTGTAGTCCTTCAGGGTCTATGGAGAGCCCCCTTTGAGCCCTTGCAGTCAACTGAGCTTAAGGCACTCTCCTTGAAGACTGCCCTCCTGACTGTGCTCACTTCCATCAAGAAGGTAGGAGACCTGCAAGCGTTCTCTGTCAGCGAAACATGCCTGTAGTTCGGTCTGGGCTACTCTCATGTGATCCTGAGACCCCGACCAGGCTATGTGCCCAAGGTTCCCACGACCCCTTTTAGGGACCAGGTGGTGAACCTGCAAGTGCTGCCCCAGGAGGAGGCAGACCCAGCCCTGACATTGCTGTGTCCGGTGCGCGCTTTACGCATCTATTTGGATCGCACGCAGAGCTTTAGAGTCTCTGAGCAGCTCTTTGTCTGCTTTGGTGGACAGCAGAAAGGAAGCGCTGTCTCCAAGCAGAGGATCGCCCACTGGCTCATTGATGCCATAACAATGGCATATCACGCCCAGGACGTGCCGCCCCCGGCAGGGCTATGATCCCATTCTACCAGGGGTGTAGCGGCCTCCTGGGCCTTGACCAGTGGCGCCTCTCTAACAGACATTTGCAGCGGGCTGGGCAACACCCAACACCTTTACAAGGTTCTACAATCTCCGGGTGGAACCGGTTTCGTCCGGTGTAGTGGCACACACAAGCAGGTAAGTCTGGGACAGCCGGCCGGGTTTATTGCTTGCGCATAGCGCCTTTCACCTCGCCTGAGCTGAAGACGTGCGCTGTTGACTCCCAGTAGTGTTCACAAACTGTGTTCCCTGGATGACTTCCTCCGAGCCCTGTGGCAGACGAGTTTGCGGAGAAACTCACTGCCGGCTCAGTACACGTGCTAACTAAGCCCTGTACTGGGGTAGGTGCTCCGCATGTGATGGTTCCCCGTAGGTAACCCCATGCGACGTATATCTTCCACTAATTAGTTTCCCTGTTGGTAAACTGCATCTTCCTTGGGCAGAGGCCCCTCTGCCCCAGTCACCATGCTTGTAGTAACTCCTACCCCGTAGGGTAGGACCTACCTTGGGACTTCTCCACATGACATACTTCCGACAAAGCTCGGCAAGACCATGTGATGTATTTCCACTTAAATACTCCCCCTCTGGGCGGGGTGTGGTCTCCACGTTGTCTTCCCCTTAGGAGGGACACCCCCCCGACGTAGACCTGGTGGCCCCAGTTGGTTAATTCCTTTTTTTGGGGAGAGGAAAAAAAGAGGATAAGAGGCCACGATTGGGCTAGACTGTCTCTATCTTTTGGGCAGTCGACTTGTCCCCGAAGGGCCATTCGACACTCATAACAGCGTTGGGGGAGGTTACATGTCGGCTACGAGGCACACAGTGGTCTGCCCGTCTCACACCGCCAGTTCACGTAACACAGTTCAGCAAGTTGCAGCGTTTCGTATAGGGACCCCTAGTGTCACTACATCGACACAACATCGAGTGAGTGACAGATAGGGAACGTCCTGGTTACTTGCATAACCTCCATTCCCTGATGGAGGGAATGAGACATTGTGTCCCTCCTGCCACAACGCTGAACTACCCGCTGAAATGGCTGGGACCTTGTCTCAGCTCCTCAGCACAAAACCTGAATGAGTGGTTGCATACCAGTTCCTTTTATACCCGTATGTCTGGGGGAGTGGTATGCAAATACCACTCTCCAATTTTCATTGGCCTTTTATCAAAGACCAGAGGTGTCTCAGGCTCCCAAGAGTGACCCCTAGTGTCACTACATCGACACAACTTCTCGTTCCCTCCATCAGGGAATGGAGGTTACGCAAGTAACCAGGACGTTTTCCAGCAATGTGAATTTATATGTGAATTGTTTGTGAATTTATAGCTCCTGGAATTACAGTATAATTTGCATGTATAATTCCAAGCTATTCTTGCTAATTAAATGCAACATAAAGTACTTGCAGATTTATAAAAAAATTTGTAGCACTTTATTAGGAACACCTGTACACTTACATAATCATGTGATTATCTAATCAGCCAATCATGTGACAGCAGTGCAATGCATAAAATCATGCAGATATGATGCAGGAGCTTCAGTTAATGTTCACATCAACCATCATAATGGGGAAAAAATTTGATCTCAGTGATTTTGACCACCGCATGATTGCTGGTGCCAGATGGGCTGGTTTGAGAATTCCTGTAACTGCTGATCTCCTGGGATTTTCACGCACAACAATCTCTAGAGTTTACTCAGAATGGTGCTAAAAAATAAAATAAAAACATCCAGTGACCGGCAGTTCTGCAGACGGAAACACCTTGTTGATGAGAGAGCTCAACGGAGAATGGCCAGACTGGCTCGAGCTCACAGAAATGCTACGGTAATTTATTGTTTTGTCCTGACAGGTAAAATAGGAGGATTATATGTGTCAAATGGTGAATATGTTATAAACGTGTCTTTGTGACCATTCTTTGGAGATAAAATGGAAAACGAGAGAGGGAAATCTGACATGAGATTTTCTCTTTCACATGTTACATATCTTCACATCATTTATTACGTTTGTTACAAGCATCAAGAGCAGTGCATTTGACCAACTGCTGTGAACCAACATTTAAAACCATATGGATGTTGTGCAAGTACAAATGCACACACCAGCTCTGTGGAAAGGTCAAAGAATCAGTGAATCATATGTGTTGTTGTGTGTGAAGTGAACCAGCAGTAGTCCAGCAAGCGTCTCTCAACTTTGATCTCTAAAAGAAACATATTTTTCCTCTTAAACACATGATTCAGACTGACTTTTACAAACAATTCAAGTGTGAAACTTCTCTGAAACTCCAAGGAAAGGCTTTTTGACACATTAGAATAGATTAGGAGAGAGCGTGTAGGGCCTCGGGGCCTGGGTAAATCTGTTAACTTTGCATTTCAAACCAGTAGAGGTGATGGGGAGGACTTGTGATTCTACAGCACAAAGAGAAAACTCCACCACTACAAAGAGAGAAGTTCCTCACACCATCACTTCTGCTCTCTAAAGTATGTATGCTTTGTGTTTTAAACAAACGGCAGGAAGTTTTGCCTCAGGCCTCCTAGGCTGCAGGTCAAGCAGGATCAGAGTTTGAAGGAAGGATTTTAAGGGGAATTAGGCCGGACCTTGCGCTACGATATTATATCAATATCTGGATCATGATACACTAATATTGTGATTCTTTATTTTTTGTGTATTGTGATTCTAAATTGTGATATATGCGATCATTTAATCATTTGTTTCTCAATAATCTTCATTGTACTTTAGTGCTTTGCACAATGAGTGTTGAACTTCCAACTTTGAAGCTTTGAGCACATTGGTGTCCACAAAAAAACTAAAACAAAAAACACGACATGAGGGAACCAAGTGTACCTTGGTTCCAGTATGTTTATCATGACCCTTGCAGTCTACCACACTTTAAGGGCAGAGATCCTTACAAATGAATTAGTAAGGATCAGTTAGAGATTTTGTTTTCTTTTTAGTTAGAGACTTGTATTCTAAGCTTGTACTGAATTGACAATAACTGAGTGTTGACGAATGCCAAATTTTGCCTTCTCACAGACTTGACAGTTGGTCAATCTCTTCTTTCCGCAATATAATGTGAAATGTCAAATATGTAACAAAAATAATTGATTATTGCTGTGAGAATATCAATACAGTACTGCAAAGTAAAATTTTCCAATACTTTAAAATATTGTTTATCCACCCACACCTCTATGGGCTCCGGTACAGTATCTGTCGATTATCTATTGGTACATTTGTTCTGTTTCGCTCTTCCATGTTGCAGTCAAAGTCAGTGAGATGTAGTAATTGTCATCTCTTTAGAATCTCTAATGCACTTGCACAATAAAAGGCAATCAGTCATGGAGTAATGTGACTATCTTCTTCCACACACATTAAAAAACAATCTCTTCTTTCCACACTCAAGCAGTTATGGGCTCCTGTCTTAAAAAATAGGTTGAGATAAGTTATTAAATATGATTCAAGATGCTCCACTGACAAAGGGCCCCATGCTGTTTTGAATTTTTCCACATTTAAATATAAAAAAAATAAATAAATAAATAAAAAAAAGTGGAAAGGTTTGTGTAAGACAGAGTTTAGCCTTAACAGGTAAGATTCCTTCAATCATCAAATGTCAATCTCTATTAACAACTTAAAACAAATTAATCCATTAAGATTTTATTAGAATCCCTTAGTCTGACAGGAAATGTTTTCACTGGGCTTTTTTCATAATCAGTTTCATAACCATTGTCTTTTGATTCTTGCCAGTACTTTTGTAATCATTTACTAAATTTCTTCACATTTTCCCATACATGGGACATGAGCCTATTTGACCTATATGCTTGAATGCGGTAGAACAGCGTTTCTCAAATTGGGGTCCTTTTCAAATAGCCAGGGGGTCCGTGGAAATTCCCGGAATGTGAACACTGTGTTGCAATGTTATAATCAAATAAGCAATAATAATAATAATAATAATAATAAAACTCAACATAAAGCTATTGACTACTATAAAAATATGACATAACAGAAGTTTAGAACAATATATTCAAACAGCCTAAATAAAAAATGTTTTAGTTTCTGGACCACAAATTTAAGTGTGGGGAAATCCACTTATTCACACGGTAACAGCGACTTCTCTGAATGGTAAATTAATCTCCCTTCAAGATGACTTGGATATTACTTTTAAACGTGCTATTTACAGGAATTTCTGTGGATGACATTGGACAATATCAATCAAACATTGAAACATGGAGGTGTTGCTTCATCCAGTAAAAAAGAGAAGGGGTTTAACAACATGTATTTCAAATTACATTGACCACAATGAGTGTGAATATTCACAAGCCACAGTTGACCAGCACTGGATTAGCAAGGTCCACAGCTTAACATCAAATGTGATAATATATTTCCAAACATAGTGACCCTTACTTTAACTACACAATTTGTGTAGTGGCCAATATTTTTTTATGGAATTTCTGCAGTATAATTTCCCACTTCATAACTGTCATTTATGTGAATATAAATCACATCCTGGTCGCTGCCGGATAGAAGAGCGAGCCTTTATAATGTAGGAATACTTAAATGAACTTTTTTATTCTCCATTTCTTCCTTTTAAGTATTAGTTAACAATGACAAAATTTGACACAATAAATAATGATTAAATTGTGTTATTGTATCATTACTGTTGCTTGATTATGAATATTGTGGTGTGACATTAGTTTATACAAATAAAAAAGAATGAATTAATCCTCAGCTATTTATTTTTCTTCAAATAAATATGGCACTTTACTCATGTGTAAGCTCATACTTTGACTAGGGGGAAATTATAAAAATTTACGAGAAATCTGTACTATTAGAGCTTTGTGTTCTTGCCAATGTTTCTTCACTCTGCGGGTGTCTCTCTCATAATACTTCATTTTCTGGTGTTTGTTTGTGCTTAACGAATCGCTTGTGTTGTTGTATTCCTCACTTCTAAATGTTGTACAATCACTGGATGTAAATGTAATAGGGTTGCTCCAATACCAAAATTTTGGCTTCAGTACGACACCAGAACTGATACCTCGGTATCGATACTAAATTGATACTATAATCAACAAATAAAAAGCCTCAGATTTTTTTATGAAATTACACAGAAAATGACACGATTAAAAGAACTGCATAAAGTCTTACAGATACAAATTATGCGTTTTCCATTTTAATTTTTCTGGATTCCATGTTAAATGTTTTAATAAAATGTTATGATCAAATGGTGTTTAATCAAATTGATACATACAGTTTTAATCAAATAAAAATATCATAATTATTTTTTCATTTTTTTTTTTTTACCAAAAATTGCAATTTGCAACTGCAATCATATGACAGAGCAGAGCGGCACCTCTTGTTCATTCTGTGGCGTGCAGCGCATGTGCCTGTATATTATTTAATTAAATTACATCCTTCTGCAGTTTAATGATCACATTTGGCCATATCCAGAGGTTTTTTTTATTTTATTTTCAAACTGTCACTGATTTAATCTCAAAACTGTCACATCTCATATTATTTTGCTAATGACAGTATACTGTAATATGGTACCGAAATAAGCAACAAGATGATATCGTACGTTTTTTTTTTTTTTTTTTTTTGGTATCGCGGTACTGCGTTAGTACCGGTAAACCGCGCAACCCTAAAATGTAATTGAAACAATTTGCACACAGAAGCCTCACACCACAGGATGGCAGTGCAAGCTTCATATCATATGTATTTAAACTAATTGTAACTCATTACAATTTTTTGAACACTTTTAGTAAATAATATCATATTTGTTGTAATGGTGGTGGTGGTGGGGCATGGGTCTGTGAAGAATTCTGGGTTATGAAAGGGGTTCTTGCTTCATAAAAGTTTGAGGAACCCTGCTGTAGAAAATGTGAGTAAATCAACTGAAAGTTAAAGGGATGGTTCAACAATAAATAAATAAATAAATACATTTTTCTTCTGTTGAACAAGAAAGAGTAAATTCTGAAGACTGTGCTGGCTGCTCTTTTCTATGTAATTACAATGAATGGGGACTGAAGTTAGGGCAGATTTCAAGATTTTCTGTGAATAACAACTTAAATTTCATATGGCTTCAGAAGATGGGAAATATACTGCACAAGTCATATGGACCACATTTATGTTTACTTATGCATTCTTTTTGAAGCTTTAAAGCTTCAGTCCCCATTCATTATAATCACATGGAAAAGAGCAACCAGCACAGTCTTCAGAATTTCTCCTTTTGTGTTCCATGGAAGAAAGACAGTCATATAGGTTTGGAGCAACATGGCATGTACTAAATGATAATCAAATTTTCCTTTTGGGTTGAACTATTACTTTATGACAGTCTGTACATCTGTCCATCAAAGACATTCCTCTCAGAAAAAAACTTTAATTTACACAATCTGAGTTCTCTTTCTCTTCTCCTGAAGTCCACCACAAGCTCCTTTGTCTTACTGATGTTGAGGGAGAGGTTGTGCTCCTGACACCAGCGTGTCAGAGTGTGCACCTCCTCTCTGTAGGCTATTTCATCATTGTCAGTGATCAGACCTACCACCGTCGTATCATCAGCAAACTTAATGATGGCATTGGAGCTATGTGTTGCCACACAGTCATGTGTGTACAGGGAATACAGGAGTGGGCTAAGAACACAGCCCTGCGGGGCTCCAGTGTTGAGGGTCAGTGATGAGGTGATGTTACTGCCCATTCTAACCACCTGGCATCTGCTTGACAGGAAGTCCAGGATCCAGCTGTACAGCGAGCTGTTTAAGCCCAGAGCCCGGAGTTTCTCATCAAGCTTGGAGGGCACTATGGTGTTGAATGCTGAGCTGTAGTCTACAAAAAGCATTCTCACATAAGTGTTCCTTTTTTCAAGGTGGGAGAGAGCAGTGTGTATTGTAGATGCAATGGCATCATCAGTGGAGCGGTTGTTGTGGTAAGCAAACTGCAATGGGTCCAGTGATGGAGGCAGCACAGAGCAGATATAATCTCTGATTAGCCTCTCAAAGCATTTGCTGATGATGGGGGTCAGAGCAACAGGACACCAGTCATTTAAGCAAGTAATTTTGGATTGCTTTGGTACAGGCACAATGGTGGACGTTTTAAAGCATGTGTGGACTACAGACAAAGAGAGGGAAAGGTTGAAAATATCCGTAAAAACACCAGCCAGTTGGTTCGCGCACGCTCTGATGATGTGGCCCGGAATGCCGTTTGGACCCGCGGCTTTACGGATAATCACCCGTCGGAAGGATCGGGTTACATCCGCTACAGAGACGGAGAGTGAACTAACCTCTGTTAGGTTCGGCCGCGAGAGCTCTCTCTGCGAGGGCTGTGTTATTTCCCTCGAACATGCATAAAAAGTATTTAGCTCATCCGGGAGAGAGGCAGCGGTGTTCACGGCGGAGTTTTTATTCCCTTTAAAGTCGGTGATGATATTAATTCCCTGCCACATGCTTCTAGAGATGGTGGTGTTAAACTGTCTTTCAATCTTGTTCCTGTACTGGCGTTTTGCTGCTCTGATAGTTTTTTGGAGGGCATAACTGGCTTGTTTATGCTCCTCCGCGTTCCCGGAATTAAAAGCAGAGGTCCGCGCATTAAGTGCCACGCGAACATCGCTATTAATCCAAGGTTTCTGGTTCAGGTAGATCTGTATTGTTTTGGATGGAACAACATCCTCTACGCATTTTCTGATGAAACACGTTACACTATCAGCGTAAACCTCGATGTCGTCATCAGAGGCGGACCGGAACATCTCCCAGTCCGCGTGATCAAAACAGTCTTGTAGCATAGAGTCTGATTGGTCCGACCAACACTGGATCATTCTGAGGGTGGGTGCTTCATGTTTCAGTTTCTGCCTGTAGGCGGGCAGAAGCAGAATGGAAGAGTGGTCCGATTTGCCAAATGGTGGGCGGGGGAGGGATTTGTAGCCATCCCGGAAGGGAGAGTAGCAGTGGTCCAAAACCCGGTCCCCTCGTGTGTTAAAACTGATGTGTTGGTGGTATTTTGGTGCAATTGATTTAAAATTGCCTTTGTTAAAGTCCCCAGTTGTTCACAATGAACGCAGCCTCAGGGTGCGCGGTTTCCTGCTTGCTTATAATCCCGTACAGTTCCTTGAGTGCCCGGTCTGTGTCGGCTTGTGGGGGGATGTACACAGCTGTGATAATGACCGCTGTGAATTCCCTTGGTAGCCAGAATGGTCAACACAGAAGCATGAGAAATTCCAGATCAGGAGAGCAGAAGACTTGATAGAATGTACGTTCCTCTGATCACACCAGGATTTGTTGATCATAAAACATACACCACCACCTCTGCTTTTACTTGAGAGGTCTTTCGCTCTGTCCGCTTGGTGCACGGAGAACCCCGCAGGTTCGATGGCTGAGTCTGGAATCTCCGCAGACATCCAAGTTTCTGTAAGGCAGATAATGCAGCAGTCCCTCGTTTCTCGTTGGAAAGAGATCCGCGCTCTCAGCTCGCAGAGCTCGTTGTCCAGAGACTGAACATTTGCCAGTAGAATACTGGGTAGTGGGGGTCAATTTGTGCGACGTCTTACTCTGATGAGAATGCTGGCTCTGTTTCCCCTTTTCCTTCTGCATTTTCGCGGCCGGGCAGCCCAGACAAAGGGCTCCGCTGGCGTGTTTGTAATCAGCGTGTCGGCATTGAGGAATTTGAAGTCCAGTTTACGGTGTGTAATTGCAGAACTAATGTCCAAAAGTGTTTGTCTGTCGTAGACAATATGGCAGACAACATCCAAGACAAAAAACATAAGAATTGTAAACAAAACAAACAAAAAACTACAATGTTGTTTCGGAGCTCGCAACGCAGCAGCCATACTTGGCGCCATCTTGAGTCCATGTGTTTGAGAATGTAGTATTCAGTGAGCAGTGCTGTGAAGAACTCTCCAATGGAGATGACAACAGCCATGAGTATTATCATGTGATTCATGCAATGAATTGTAAACAGTCCTTCAGGTCACATCATGTCTATCCTATGTACTAATTCATCCATTACATAAACAGCACGCCGCTCAGCGATGGAGTCCCATCTCCTTACAACAGCCAGAGGAAATATCAGCTAGAACCTGTTTGCCAGATGTTTCTCATCTTACAATCTAGACACCGATGGCCCATTTTATCCAAGAAGGAGCACAGAACTTCACCGTGATCAACATCTGAATTTCAAATGCTCTTATACCTAATCTGTCCAGTCGTGTGGGTATACACTCCTGACACCCTGCCCCGAGATGTCAAGCTCAGGTCAAAAATGTTTTTCACTAATGTCAAAGTCATCAGACCCTGCAGTGGCCAATCACTGCTCTCATCAAGCTGTAAGGGGAGGAGGAGGAGTACTCGTTAATGTCTGGTGACAAAGGTTTTGGGGACAAGCTGTTTAGCAGTGCTCAGAGGGCAAACATTTTAATGTAAAAGGCAGGTCCTGATGACGGCCTCAGCATCTCCAGCCACAACTGGGCTATGCGATTGGCCGGATGTGTGTAAAATAGACACAAGTGTGATAGTATGCAGTTTATTAGGCTAACAAACTGTGATGGGCTACATGGATTGCCAGTGGGCATGCTCCTTTTTCCACAGTTGGCTGCTCCTGTCAAAACTTTGAACCTGCTACTGTTGACCTTATGGTTAATGGCTGTCAAAGGCAGTTGGGCACTGCATTCCCACTAGCCCCCTCCTACAGTCTCCTTCTGTATTTCTCCTCCTCTCCTTCTCTCTATTTTCTTTTGCTGTCTGATGCCTGCTCAGTCAGATCAGTGAACTGTGCATTGAACACCAATGGACCCTTTCACAGAGTTTGACGATGTATTTCTGCAATAATGTATTCTTTTTTAAATTGTACATCATTTAAAGTACTTTATATTTAATCACTGTACTTTGTGTTATTACTAGGGCTAGGAAAGTTAAAGCATTAATTTCTGCGATTAATAGTTAACTGTTATGCAGTTAGTGCAGTATCAGTTTTTTCCCCTTTCCTGAAACTTCACTAATGTTTTTCCCCACTTCCTGTGGCTAAAACTGCCATATATAAATTTCCAGGAGGTACACACTTGAATAGACTGCACATCCTAGCACAGAATCTGTCACTAATTGTGTTGAGCAGTGCACGCTTATTCATTATGCATGACGAATATTAAGTAAACATATTCATTATTATATTTTAATGTTTATTTTAATGTACCATGTACCATGATCAATCATGATTAATCACAGAAATTGATTGATCAAGATGGCACCATGGATGGCTGCCTCGGTGTGGAGCTCTCCGATTCTTTTTTTGATTTTGTCTTTGTTTGTCCTGTGTTAAGCAATTTTTTTCCAATCAGTTTTACCAGGGACGAACTGCTGAACATTCGGCAACACATATCAGACAATCTTTTCCTGGTTTTGGACTATTCAGACATTTTGCCGGGCATTTTAGTCAGATGCGCAGCTGTGTTGTTAAAGATGAGACGCGAGTGAGGGAAGTGAGCCGGCACGCTGGTCAAGCTCCGACAGCGTGGCTTTCGAACAGCGCTGCCAAATATTCATCTAGTGAATCTCCGCTCTCTCTCTAACAAAATGGACGAACTATATCTCCTTACCCATACAAACAAGGACTTTTCAAACTTTGCTGCCTTGTGCTTCACAGAAACCTTGCTGAGTAAAGCCATTCCGGACAGCGCATCATTTCTGCCGGGCTTCCAGCTGTTCGGAGCAGATCGCATTGCAGAGTTAACGGGGAAAATGAGAGGCGGTGGAACATGCTTTACATAAATGAAAGTTGGTGTACAAATGTAACAACATTGAAGAAGATGTGCTGTCCTAATTGCTCTTTGTCAACTGTAAGCCTTTCTACTCGCTGTGGGTGATTTCCTCGTTTATTCTGGTGAGTGTGTATATCCTGCCACAAGCATGCATGAACACAGCGCTGCAACAGCTGACTGATCAGATCCCAGACACAGAGCAACAACAACCAGACTCACTTATTATTATTCTCTGCGATTTTAACACAGTCAACCTCACCCGTGAACTACCAAAATACAGACAGCACATTACATGCCCCAACAGAGACAGAAATATACTGGAACACTGCTACACAACATTGAAGAATGCATATCGCTCTGTCCCTAGAGCAGCTTTGGGACTCTCTGATCACTGTCTGGTTCATCTTCTTCCAACCTACAGGCAGAAACTAAAATCAGCTAAACCTGTAGTAAAAACTAAAATAATGGACCAATGAAGAAAAGCTGTACCTACAAGCCTGTTTTGACTGCACTGATTGGAGTGTTTTTGAAGCTGCAGACACCAATCTGGACGAGCTCACAGATACTGTAACATCATATATCAGTTTCTGTGAGGATATGCACCTTCCTACTAGGACTTATTTAATGTTCAACAATGACAAACCATGGTTTACAGAAAAACTCAGACAGCTTTGTCATGCCAAAGGGGATGCTTACCAAAGCGTGGAAAAAATCTTGTATAATCAGGCCAAAAACACACTAAGGAAATTAAAGTGGCTAAAAGAAGCTACCCTGAAGGCCTGAACGACATTACTAACTTCAAGACACCATCCCCCAACACTGTAGGGAATCAACAGCTGGCTGATAGCCTGAATGTGTTTTGATGTAGATTTGAAAAGCCCAGTCTCACACCCCACACCTGCTCTGACCTTCACTTCACACAAACACCAACACCTACTGCTACTCAACCTGCACTTAAGATCTGTGAAGACGATGTGTGCCGGGGCTTCTGGAAACAAAAGACAAGGAAAGCACAGGGCCCAGACGGTGTTTCACCCACTTGTCTAAAATCCTGTGATGACCAGCTGGCCCCTATCTTCACACAGATCTTCAACAGATCACTGGAGATGTGTGAAGTTCCCTGCTGTTTCAAATGCTCCACTATCATCCCTGTCCCAAAGAAACCCAAGATCAAAGGACTTAATGACTAGAGACCTGTTACTCTGACGTCTGTGGTCATGAAGTAATTTGAGAGACTGGTGTTGGCCCACCTGAAGGACATCACTGGACCCTTTCTGGATCCTCTTCAATTTGCTTATAAGGCAAACAGATCTGTGGATGATGCAGTCAACATGGGATTGCATCATATCCTGCAACATCTGGACAGACCAGGGACATATTCAAGGATCCTTTTTGTGGACTTCAGTTCGGCTTTCAACACCATCATCCCAGCTCCCCTATGGAATAAATTAACCCAGCTCTCTGTTCCCACATCTATCTGTCAGTGGATCACCAGCTTTCTGACGGACTGGCAGCAGCTAGTGAGAATGGGGAAATTCATTTCCAGTACATGTACGATCAGCATTGGTGCCCCCCAGGGATGTGTGCTCTCCCCACTACTCTTCTCCCTGTATACCAATGACTGTACCGGCAAGGACCCCTCTGTCAAGCTCCTGAAGTTTGCAGATGACACCATTGTCATCTGCCTCATCCAAGATGACGATGAGTCTGCATACAGAAGGGAGGTTGAATCACGGCTGGCTCTCTGATGCAGTCATAGCAACCTGGAGCTCAACATGCTCAAAACAGTGGAGATGATTGTGGACTTTAGGAGGAACACCCCAACACTGACCCCGCTCACCATTCTGAACAGCACTGTGGCAGCAGTGGAGTCATTCAGGTTCCTGGGCACTACCATCTCACAGGACCTGAAGTAGGAGACCCACACTGACTACATTCTGAAAAACGCCCAGCAGAGGTTGTACTTCCTTTGCCAGTTGAGGAAGTTCGACCTACCACAGGCACTGCTAATCCAGTTCTACTCAGCAGTCATTGAGTCTTGAACACACACACACACACACACACACACACACACACACACACCCTCACTCTTGAACATGTGTGAAGTAAACTGCTATAAACCATTCCTCCTGCTCTTATCACCTGTTAGACATTGATTGTGTCTGCCCTGTCTGTGGCATGTTTTATGAGGTGTCAGGAAAATGTCTCTTCATAGTGTAATTAAACACGAATGCTGCTCATTTCTGACCATTCTTCTTCTGTGCAATACAAAAGGAGATATTCTGCAGAATGTGCAGGCTGTTATTTGCCATACAACGAAACCAAACAGTGAGCAGTGGATGTCCAGCTCCAAAAAGGACAAGAGCCATAAAATAGTCCATAAGACTTGTCTATTTGCAAAAACTTTAGAAGCCATACAATAGCTTTGTGTCAGGCACAGAGTTAAATTTAAGTTGTTATTTCTTTTTTCCACATGCCACAGCTCCCAGAACTCATTTGGTCTTTTGCATTTTTAAACTTGCTGCCTCAACATCAATTGTTCCAAATTTTGACATCAGTAATTTCTTTTTTTTTTCTCCCCCTTTTCTCCCCAATTTGGCATGCCCAATTCCCAATGCGCTCTAGGTCCTTGTAGTGACGTAGTGACTTCCCTTAATCCGGGTGGCGGAGGACGGAGGCCACGAGGAGGTTAACCCAACATGACTCTACCCACCCTAGCAACTGGGCCAATTGGTTGCTTTGGAAGCCTGACTGGAGTCACTCAGCACGCCCTGGATTTGAACTTGCAACTCCAGGTGTGGTAGTCAGTGTCTTTACTTGCTGAGCTACCCAGGTCCCTGACATCAGTAATTTATAGAACATGAAAAAAACTGGTTGAAGTCTTCTGTTGTTGCATGGAAAAAAGCAACTTGGATATTCTGCAAGATGTCACCTTTTGTTTTCCACTGAATAAAGAACAACATCAGGCTGTGTAAATGATGACAGAATTAAAATTTTTGAGTGAACTCTTCCTTTATCGCACAGGGCCGTATTATATGACCACTACGTCTTAAGCACAGTGCAATGTGATACGCCACATGGGCAAAATCAGTAGGCATGGCCAAGGAGGTTTGGTATTTTCGTGCAAGTCTGCGCTAAGTTTTGGCATAAGTGGGTTGGTGATATTGTGTGCGCAGAGTGCAAGCGATAAATGGAGACAGCCTATTCAAAAGACTTTGGTGGCAAGTGTAAATGGGCAGTTTGCATAGATGCCGATTTATGTTCTTGAAGCTGGGTGCCCTAAACAAGGGCGAGTATCCACGATCAGATACCTAATGTACTGACTACTGTAAGATAATCCTTAAAGTATCAAAGTTTAAAGTTTTTATGAATGTTCAGAGGAGAATTCAGACTGAAATAAAAATATGACTTATATCATATTTTTAAAATTAAGATTAAAAACTCACTGCAAATACAGTTTTCTGCAAACATGATGAAAGGAGAACGTAAAGATGCAGTAATTCATTAAGATGCAGCTTTTCAGCATCACTGGAAATGAACAGCAACTGATCAAATACACAAGCACTGACATGCAGTATATTACACTACAGAAAATATGACTGATTGTCTTACTGAAATGAGAAACATTGTAACAAATGACCCTCTTGAATGTCAGGTATATATCTATAAAACGGTCTTTATATGCATGAAAAAGTGGCGCTTATCGGGACTAAATTACTGTAGGCTCCATTAAATTATAGAGAATGTATGTTTATTTAATCACATTCATGTACTGACAGACGACACCATCACTACTGTAATATTAACTGTAATTATCAGAGACATACTTTTATGTTCCACTGTAATTTGCTGGTGGAATCCCCAAACTGCAAATGGGCAATTCCATGAAAATGTCAATCATACCATGAAATTATGATTTCAGTCTTATTTCAATTTATCATGCAGCCGAAATGGGTATTATAACGTAATATGTTTTAGAGGTCGAAGTCTGCAGACTTTAAAGCGTTTTGGATGGTTTCCCCTCATGACGTAAGTGCTGCTTTCACTAATGTCACGTACATAACGAAGAGATGTCATGTCCATAACGCCGTTTTTTCCTAATTTATGTGAAAATGAAAATGAATAAAAAATAAATATTATATGTTCTAAAGAGTGCCAACCCTTCTACATTCAGAGGATATTATTATTTTTGGATAGTTCATTTCAATTCACAGAGTTTTTACAAAGTGTGTGGTCTCCCAAAAACTCATGTCCATATTTGTCACATCCGTAACGCAAGCTCATTTCCCAATCTATACTGGAAAGAAACTTGTCTAGACTGAAATTTTTCTGATGTATGGACTCTATCTGCATGGGTCTATGATTATACATAAAAATTGTTTGATATACTGGTATTCAGTACTTTATAATATATGAAGTTAAATTTCACATTTTCACTGCAAATGTCACTGCAAATAACGCTGGAATTGCCCAAATGCAAGGACAGATTTTAGACTTTGCAGAGAGAATAGACGTGGTTCTCAGCAGTGTTGGGTGTAATCTGATTACAAAGTAATTAATTACTGTGATTTAATTACTTTTGTAGTCAAAAAAGTAGTTAATCAGACAACAACTAAGGAAATGTAGACATAATTTTGAAATCATTGAGCAGAAAAAACAAAATTATTCTGTGAAAAATTATTTATAAAGTAACTTAAAAGCAAAATAATTTGTAATGTGATTATTTTTCTATTAAGTAATTGTTAAAGTAATCAGATTACAATTTTAAAGAAGTAATTAGTCATTTGTAGTGGATTACTGTTTTTGAGTAATTTACCCAATACTGGTTCTTAGACGCCTTAAGCCTTAATGACTTATTTCTCACAAAAATAGTAAATTAGGCATAGTTTGCGCAACTTCATTTACAGTTCACGGACCTCCCATATGTTTTTACGAAATACACCCACTGTTTGTAAAAGTACTCCCACAAATAGTAAAAAAACTCCCACCCACGATTAGTTGTGCATTGCCCGGGCACGAAAACTGAACTTAGATGTAACACTCTCATTTTGGATAAATTGGATAAGCCGTAGTGCACGATTGTAGCGCATAGTGCTGCGCCTAATTCATGTGCAAAAATAGAGCCCATAAAAATGCTTTTTGAATTTGAAAATTTAAAGTTCAGAAACGTGATGGTGGACAGAATGCAAATTCCTCTCACCCAACTTTTTCTGTGAAAAAGAGGAATTACCTATCACATTTACTCTTTCTACCAGTCTATCTGCCTGTGGCCTACAGACTGAAGTTAATCAAACTATCTTAAGAAATATTTATTGAAACAGTGTTAGTTACCAGACAAAAGGCATAAAATGTGCCGCTTCTCCTGGCAGCTGAGTGGTAATGTGAAATAGGCCTAGATCTCACACTCCTTACCAGGAGAAGGACAACAGGATTATGTCTCAGAGTGGCAAATAAGCTGACAATAGTTTATGGCAGCCGCACACCTCCTCCTTTCTATTTACAAAAAAGATAAGAGGAAATTGGAGGAATGAAAGGATAAAAGGCAGGAGACAGATGTTTTTCTGTGACCTTCTGCACATGTTCAGAAGAGCATGCTATCTACGGAGCAGAGCCCATATGCAGTGGTACATTGTGCACTTAAACATTAAGTTGTATAGAATTTTAATGAAGTGTTGCATCTATGCAGAGCATGTGACATATATTACACAAATGTTGTTTTAACGCCAAGCTGTTTCTTAGTAATCTAGCCACAAGACACTTGCCAAAAGGGCAAATCACATTTAAAGCCCACGAGACCTGCATGTACAACTAACAACATTAAAACATTCACAACAATGTTTCAGAGGACAGGTAGCATGCCGTCTGCCTGACCTCAGGCTCGAAACCCCACAGGGCTCCCACCAGTCACTCATACACGTTTACAGTAAAAATAAAAAAGTGTGTTTGCGCATTTAGCATTGTCTCAGGTTGTCGTGACAACAGGATTGCAGAGTACTCCGTCTTTACCACCAGCAATTAAGAACCCTAAACCAGCAGGTGACTCACTTTCATGACATGAAGGAAGAGAGTTATTTCCAAAATTGCAATTAATAAGAAAACGTATTTGGACCGTGAACATACTTGTAGGGTTATGAGTAGTTTGAGTGGTGTGAAGTCAGCTGAGAGTCTTCTCGCATAGGCTCCCTTGCTCTCAAAGTTGAATTTGGGTACTAGAAAGGGCATTGATTTTCTAAACACTGGGACACTGGTGACAAATTAAGTCACCACACAATCAAGAGGTCGCACATTAAAACGCAGTTGGTACTGATCAACAACATTGCCATATTAAGGACACGATCGAGAATTTTCATTGTTAAAACGCACAGTGCTTTTATGATAAAGAAATTATATACATGAACAAATAAAAATTCTCATTCATAACGCTGCCGATGAGGCTTTATTTTAATGACACGTCACCATATTTGGGCTCCATATACACTGGCGGCCAAAGGTTTGGAATAATGTACAGATTTAGCAGTTTCAGAAGGAAATTGGTACTTTAATTCATTCAAAGTATAGTCAGGACATTACTGATGTAAAAAAAAACAGCACCATCACTATTTGAAAAAAGTCATTTTTGATCAAATCTAGACAGGCCCCATTTCCAGCAGCCATCACTCCAACACCTGATCCTTGAGTGATCATGCTAAATTGCTAATTTGGTACAGTTGTGCTCAAAAGTTTACATACCCTGGCAGAAATTGTGAAATTTTGGCATTGATTTTGAAAATATGACTGATCATGCAAAAAACAAAAAAAACAACTGCCTTTCATTTAAGGATAGTGACCATATGAAGCCATTTATCATCACATAGTTGTTTGGCTCCTTTTTAAATCATAATGATAACAGAAATCACCCAAATGGCCCTGATCAATGAATGTTTGGCTTTGTTACAGACACACAAGTTGACACACACAATTATAAATGGCAATTAAAGGTTAATTTCCCACACCTGTGGCTTTTTAAATAGCAATTAGTGCCTGTGTATAAATAGTCAATGAGTTTGTTAGCTCTCACGTGGATGCACTGAGCAGGCTAGATACTGAGCCATGGGGAGCATAAAAGAACTGTCAAAAGACCTGCGTAACAAGGTAATGGAACTTTATAAAGATGGAAAAGGATACAAAAAGATATCCAAAGCCTTGAAAATGCTAGTCAGTACTGTTCAATCACTTATTAAGAAGTGGAAAATTCAGGGATCTCTTGATACCAAGCCAAGGTCAGGTAGACCAAGAAAGATTTCAGCCACAACTGCCAGAAGAATTGTTTGGGATACAAAGAAAAACCTCAGGAGAAATACAGGCTGATCTGGAAAAAGACAGTGTGGTTGTTTCAAGGAGCACAATACGACGATACTTGAACAAAAAGGAGCTGCATGGTCGAGTTGCCAGAAAGAAGCCTTTACTGCGACAATGCCACAAAAAAGCCCAGTTACAATATGCCCGACAACACCTTGACACGCCTTCTGGCACACTGTAATTTGGAGTGACGAGACCAAAATAGAGCTTTATGGTCACAACCATAAGCGGTATGTTTGGAAAGGGGTCAACAAGGCCTATAGTGAAAAGAATTTGGGGGGGGGGGGGGGGTGAGCTCTAAAAGCACAGATAATCTTGTGAAAATTGATGGCAATGTGAATGCAGCATGTTATCAGAAAATACTGGCAAACAATTTGGATTCTTCTGCATGAAAGCTGCGCATGGGACACTCTTGGACTTTCCAGCACGACAATGACCCTAAGCACAAGGCCAGGTTGACCCTCCAGTGGTTACAGCAGAAAAAGGTGAAGGTTCTGGAGTGGCCATCACAGTCTCCTGACCTTAATATCATTGAGCCACTCTGGGGAGATCTCAAACGTGCGGTTCATGCAAGATGACCAAAGACTTTGCATGACCTGGAGGCATTTTACCAAGACGAGTGGGTAGCTATACCACCTGCAAGAATTTTGGGGCCTCATAGACAACTATTACAAAAGACTGCATGCGGTCATTGATGCTAAAGGGGGCAATACACAGTATTAAGAACTAAGGGTATGCAGACTTTTGAACAGGGGTAATTTCATTTTTTTCATTGTTGCCATGTTTTGTTTTATGATTGTGCCATTCTGTTATAACCTACAGTTGAATATGAATCCCATAAGAAATAAAATAAATGTGTTTTGCCTGCTCACTCATGTTTTCTTTAAAAATGGTACATATATTACCAATTCTCCAAGGGTAAGCAAACTTTTGAGCACAACTGCACTAGAACATCACTTGACACTATATCAAACATAGTTGAAAGCTATTTGTTTTTTTAAATAAAGCTTAACATTGACTTAGTGTTTGTTTTTGAGTTGCCACAGTATGCAATACTTAATACTTAATACATGTCTTAAGGTCAATATTAGGTCAAAAATGGCAAAAAAAGAAACAGCTTTAGAAACTCGTCAGTCAATCATTGTTTTGAGGAATGAAGGCAATACAATGCTTGAAAATGCCCAAAAAAAATGAAGATTTCATACAAAGGTATACACGACAGTCTTCAAAGACAAAGGACAACTGGCTCTAACAATGACAGAAAGAGATGTGGAAAACTAGATGTACAACTAAACAAGAGGATAAGTACATCAGAGTCTCTAGTTTGAGAAATAGATGCCTCACATGTCCTCAGCTGACAGCTTAATTGAATGCCAGTTTCATGTACAACAGTAAAGAGAAGGCTCAGGGGTGCAGGCCTTATGGGAAGAATTGCAAAGAAAAAGCCACTTTTGAAACAGAAAAAAAAAGGAAAGTTTAGAGTGGCCAAAGAAACACAGACATTGGACAACAGATAATTGGAAAAGAGTGTTTTGGATCTTAACCCCATTGAGCCTTTGTGGGATCAGCTATACTGTAAGGTGCGTGAGAAGTGCCCGACAAGACAGCCACATCTATGACAAGTGCTACAGGAAGCGTGGGGTGAAATGTCACCTGAGTATCTGGACAAACTGACAGCTAGAATGCCAAGGATCTGCAAAGCTGTCATTACTGCACATGGAGGTTTTTTGATGAGAACTCTTTGAAGTAGTTCTGAACTACTTCTGAACTAGTTCTTTTATTTTTTTTTTCATTGTAATAGTTATTTTTCACATTATTAATGTCCTGACTACACACTGTAAGAAGTTGAATGCCACTTTGGTGCATAAAAGTACCAATTTCTTTCCATAAGAGCAAAATCTGAACATTATTCCAAACTTTTGGCCACCAGTCTACATGAGTTGATCAATTATTTGATTTGAGAGTGAATAAAGACTAGTTATGGTCTGTTTATCATACAAAGGGGATCATATGGCTTCAGAAGACTTTTGATTTTTTCTTTTTTGGCTCTCCCTTTTTCTCCCCAATTTAGAATGCCCAATTCCCAATGCGCTCTAGGTCCTCCTGGTGGCGTAGTGACTCGCCTCAATCCGGAACGAATCTCAGTTGCCTCCGTGTCTGAGACCATCAATCTGCACATCTTATCACGTGGCTTGTTGAGCGTGTTACCGCGGAGGCTCAAGCTATTCTCCACGGCATCCACACACAACTCACCATGCGCCCCACCGAGAGTGACCACGAGGAGGTTACCCTATGTGACTCTACCCTCCCTAGCAACTGGGCCAATTTGGTTGCTTAGGAGACCTGGAGACCCACCAGGGGTGGTAGGGCTTAAGAAGACTTAAAATATGATGCACAAGTCACATGGACACCTTTGGCCTTGTGTAAAAAACTTGCCATGTAGATTTCATCCTAAAATTGTGTGTATGCACAAAAGTCTGATTTTGCGTACGCACAAAGGTTTTCAGATATTTTTAATACATATGCCAGAAACTGCGTAAAGTTTCCTTTATAAATCCCAGTTAGTGGAAGTTTGTGTGAATTGATCCCCACCCTGCCACCCCCCCCCCCCCCCCAAATAAAAAAAACATAGATGAAGCTTACAATGACTGTTTTTACTATGCAAAACCTCATCTACGTACATATAATAACTATATGCATATTGTCATCCACACACATGATACTAAGGAGTTAACGGTATGAGAAAATATAGAAGATAATACACACTGAAGACTACTGTACATGTTGCACATAAATGGATGGTGTCTATTAGATGCTGCTGATAAAAATATTATTTCTTAATCTTTATCTTTTTAGTGTAAAAATATCTCAACATCCATTAGAAAAGATCAAGAAAGCATAATTATATATTAAAACTTGTTTACAGAGAATATTTCTAATTTTATAAGTGTCTTATTCTCACACCATTGGGAAATTATTTTTGATTAGAAACCTAACCTTACTTATGCAATTTTGCTTCTCGGGTAATGATTTTTTTTAAAATTATTATTATTATTATTTTTTTTTTTAAGGATTTTTTTTATAGGTCCTTATAGGTTAGATTTTTTTCTGGAAGCAAAACAAAGATAGTGATTCATAAAAATGCTTTTGCAGTGTAAAACACTATCTGACATCATCAGATTGCAGCCTTTTTTTTAATATAAAATAAAAGCTTATCTTTTGTTTTGTAAGGTATTTATCATAATGTTTTATGGGGTTGTCATTGCATTTCAGGTCTCTTGTAAATATTTACAGAAGCCTCTGACCAGGAGTAATGGTTTGAATCAAAAAGCAAACTGATATTTTATGACATCAATGAGCTCATGTTTTGTGAGACAGGCTTCAATACTTTCGACATACAGTATGATGTTTACATTTACACTCGTTTACATTTACGAGAGAAAGAAAATGTACTTCTAACTTCAGCATGAAACTGTTCTAATGGTGCAGTTTTCAGGGTGCATCGCACGTTGTCAAGTTTCAACACATTCAAAATATATATAGGATATTAAAATGAATAAATGTCTTTTTTTCCCAGCCTGTTGTATTAGTATTTATTTATCACCCTTTATTTATATTACATACAGTTCCAATATATTGTTATTTATACAGGGCAAATACTATTTATCAAATCTACCTTTGTTATGTATCACATTTTAATGGGGATATAATTTATTACAGCTGACAGTTACGTGACCAAACAAGGTTTGAACATCAATCGTAACAAAATAAAATTGAAATTCATGGCTTTTTATCAGTTCTGTGTACAAATTTGAAGGCTGTTTATTGGATCAATACAGGTAAACGTCATATTATGTGACTAAGCATTACTTTACGGAGAGCTTACGACCTACTAGGTAAGTCTTGCCTTGAGAACGGGTGGCGCAACCAAGTTAACCACTGACTTAGTTACAAATTAACTAGTAGTTACTAAGCCCTTAGTGTGAACTTTACTGTCCCAACTTACGTGAGACCTTACGCACAGCTGGTGCAACCCTACCCAGATGACTTGAGAGACTGTAGGAACAGCAATGCTCACTGGTATTTATGGTCCATTCAGGGAATTTTTTGGGAGCGACAGTTTCTGTGCACTGGAACGATTTTGAATGGGACAGCCCTAGAAATTCCTGACTCCCTGGCCAGTGCCCTGACTACTAAACAAGGGAACTGATTAAGATGTGCCCTTAGAGACAGAGGAATGAAGCAATGAACAAAAAGGTGACACATGACAAGTCCTGCTTTTACAGGCTCCAGTCAACTCTGTCAGCTCACACAGCCGTCGCAGCATGTAGAGTCTTGACAGAGGTTTCTGAGCAGGAGACAGAGAGGAAACAGCAAAGGGAAAGGGTTTAAATTGAATAGAGAGCTTGGAGTGGGTCGAACTGTCAGCACTTTAATTGCTATTACAGAGTGCTAGTGATGCAACTCATTTTCTAAACCTACTAAAGGTACTAGAATGGGGTGGGCGCTCACCAGAGACTAATGCAGCTGAAAAGAATGACGCTCAGCCAGTGCTCTCTTCTCTCTTGATGATGTCAACCGTAGATGTAAGGTAATTATTCACAATACCATGAGCTTCACACTGTACATCACTAATATCCCAAATGACTATGCTGACCACAAAGAAAAAGCTCTTTGAAGGGGAACAATAGATGAAGAATATAGATGACTACAGAGAGAGAAGTCACTCGTAGATTTTCAATCCTTTTCAAGTCTATAAATTGATTGTTTATTCACAACACAAAAACAAAGCACCATCAGGAACAAGAGACCACTAAAAAAGGACCACTAAAAGTGTGGACCTTCTCCCTGGTGCTTCGATTTAAATAATAAATTGCATTACTTTCTGAACAGATTTCATTTAAATGTAGCCAAGTAAATGACTTGAGTTAATTGGTCAGCACCCTTGGAACAGTATATGGCTTGGGAATGTTGAATGAAAAGTTGCAAGTAAGTAAGAGTAGGTAAGATTGAGGGAGAGATTGTCAGTTTGTGTGAGGCAGGCTGGAAAACAGAAGTTCATTATGAGTGTGGGCTGATGGAACAGGCGGTTTAAGGCATTTCCATCAAATAACTTTACTTGGAATCTTTACATGTGTATTCACCAGAAGGTCACCTGGGACAGACGCACACAAATGCATGAACCCACAAATACATACTCCTAATTAGTAGCCCTGATTCGTATTCAAATGTGCAACCTCTCACCTTTTGTTCCACACTATTCAACATCACCTTCTAGAATATATAATGGACACACGCACAGGTACAGAGCACAGATTTCAATACTTCAGTCACTCGTTCATCCCTCAATCACCAGATTTTTTTTTTTAAAACAAGAGGGAAAAATGCAGAGAAGATGAGAGGTTTGAGAAGTTCCATTGCACAGACAACAAACACAGAGGATCTGAAACTTAATGTATAAAGATATTTTCTCTCTGTTGACACTCTTTCATTTCACAGATAATTACATGTAGATGAGTACATTGTATCAATTATCTGTCCATCTATCCATCCATCCATCTGTCCAGCATCATCCATCCAACCAACCATCCACTCATTTATCAATCCATCCATCTATACAACCATCCGTCCATTCATTCATCCATCTGTCTGTCAGTCCATCCATCTATTTATCCATCCAACATCATCCGTCCGTCCATTCGTCCATCCATCCATCCAACATCATCTGTCCTTCTATCCATCCAACCATTAGTTGGTCTGTTGGCCTTTCTGTGCATCCATTCATTCTTCCATCCATCCAATATCATCCATCCATAAAACCATCTGTTGTCTTTCCATCCATCCATCTATCTGTCTACTCATCTATTTATCCATCCATCACTCCGTCCGTCCACCCATCCATCTATTCATCTGTTCAACATCATCCATATGTCCATTTGTCCATCCATCCATTAATCTATACTGAATATTCAACATCATATGTCTGTCAACCAATCCATCCATCCATCCATCCATAAAACCATCTGTCTATCCATCCATCCATATGTCCAATATCATCCATTGGTCTATTTATCTATCCATCCATACAACTGTCTGTCCATCCACCTGTCTATTCATCTATCCATCCATATAATTGTCTGTCCATCTGCCTGTCCATTCATCCATCTATCCATCTATCCATCCATCCATCCATTTGTCTGTCAGTCCATCTATTCATCCATCCATCCAATCATTCATCCATCCAACATCATCCATCCATCCATCAATTCATCTGTCCATCCATCCATCCAACCAGACATCGGTTGGTCCAGTGGTCTGTCTGCCCATTCATTCATCCAGCCATCATCCATCCATCAATCCATCCATCCAACACATCCATCTGTCCATACATCCATCCATTAAACCATACATATCTCCGTCTATCCATCCATCTGTCCATTTATCTATACATTTGTACAATGTCCCTTCAACTGTCCGTCCATTCCTCCATCCATCCGTCCATCTAATCATCTGTCCATCCATCAATCCATCCAACATAATCCATCCGTTCATCCATCCATCCATCCATCCATCCATCCTTCAATCACTCCATCCATCCATCCATCCGTCCATCAATCTTAACATCAGGTGTGCTTTCTCTCTCACTTTCCGGTTGTGTTTGTGTAGATTCAGAACTCAGAGCATCCGTGTGGAATGATACATCCACAAGAACAGCTGAGAAAGCACTTAACTTGTGCTAACCTGTATGGAAGACTTCAATAATGCACAAGTCCTGCAGGGTATTGTGCTTTCATGACTTGAGATGGCTCCTTCAAGCCAAATGTCTTCCTCAAACAAAAGTTTGTAAACAAGCAAAGAGTCGGAGATGGAAACAGACAAAAATCTTGTGACTGAGACTACTCTTCACTTCAAATCCATTTAGTTGAGTGCTAACTAATCCCTATAAGGCAGTTAATTAACTTGGGAGCCATCTTGGTAACACCACAGGGCAGCTGTTTGTTAATTGTTAATAAGCTGTGTTGGTAATTGGCATACACGAAAGACCAAAATCTCCAAAACTGTCTGTCAAGGTTGCATTTCAGTAACACATTTCAAACCAGCAATAAACTCAGACATGAATGGTATCATACATTTTTGTTCTTTAGCTTAAATCACGCTAATAAAAAAATAGGAAAAAAATTTGTTTTCAAGCTAGTCCAGTTAATGTGCATACATATTCTATAATAAACAAACTCTCAAAAAGGCGATTGGCTCTTTTAACTGAAAGGCGAGACTTCCTTTACTACAGCTAGGGTTGACAACTTTTCGTCACGTGAACAGGGGATGCTTGAGCATTTTGCCACTCAAAATGTTATTAATGAATGGGACATCTTTATTTGGCCAAAAAATAGGATGTTAGTTAATATGGGACAGTTGTCAACCCTACCTACAGCTGCCATTTTGAGCGTTACATTTTCTTATGTTCTTTTTCTCCAAATAGTCTGTCTCCTCCTCCTCCGTATATTCTCTCTGGTGCTAACCTGGTTTTTTCAAACTACCATGATATGAATCCAAAGGGACAGATTAAAGAGCATGCACAAGAACAACATACCACCACATTTCACATTTCGGGTGTGTATTATGTGTAAAAACTCACTCTCTCTCTCTCTCTCTCTCTCTCTCTCTCTCTCTCTCTCTCTCGTCTCTGTGTGTGTGTGTGTGTGTGTGTGTGTGTGTGTCTTGTTTTCTGGGTCACTGAGATATTGGCCTAGTGTTATCTACATTACGTTAACAAGCAAAGTTCATCTCTTAAATGAGTCACCACAAACAAATGAAGGCTCTAATGCACTGTTCTACCAGTGTTGAACAAACAGTAACAACTTTATAATTGTTCTTCGATGCATATATTCCTGTTTCAGAAGCCATCTTTGACCCTACATGAAGAGCAGCAGAAAAGCAAGTCTATATTCTAACTTAATCTTCTGTCTTCTCTCACTTGCTCTCTTGAACAAGGAGTAAGGGAAGACGACAGTGTTGGGAAAACACTGAAAATGTTGATGTTATGGGAGAAGAGGCATTAATATTTCATAGTGAATACAGTACCCTAGCTGCTCCCCAAGTGCATATCAAACAGACTGGCCCATAAAAGCTTTTCAACTTAAAATTTTTAAAGCCTCTTGAGGGGGTTAACAGGGATAAATTACACTGTAAATGGCTAAAAGGTCAGGGACAGTATTGAGGTCATGGCTTAAGGAAAATGACAGTGATTGAGGGAAAAGAAAGTGTCTGTGTATGATTGAGAGAGACAGGGTTGAGGATTGACGGAATTCCTGACATTACCAATGAATAAAAACATCTTATTTACGGGTCAAAAAGTAAGACCTGCCAAAACTCCCAGACTGAAAGACAGTCCAGATTAAAACTATATTATATCACATAAAATATCACATTTAAAGGAATAGTTCAGCCAAAAACGTCACAAAAGGTGACATTAAACATATAATATTAATATTAGACATATTAAAAATATATTTAAAGGATTTATTTGCCATATAATGAAAGTGAATTGTGACTCTGGTCTTTCAAGCTCCAAAAAAATAATAATAAAAAAATTCAACAAAACCACAGTAAAATTAAACGATACAACTCATGCACTTTATTCCAAGTCATCTGAAGTCATTTGATCACTTTGTGCTATGAACAGAACTAAATTAAAGTCATTATTCACTATCAAATCAAATTTGGCAGCTACTGCATGTCGATAATATCAAACCTAAATAATGACAAAATGTTCATTTGTCAGGGAACTATTCCTTTTGAACTGTTGTTGTATGGAAAAAGACCTGTGTGAAGATTCTTCACAATTTTTCCTTTTGTGTTTCAAAGAAGAAAAATGAGAGCATACAGGTTTGGAAACACATGAGGGTGAATATATAATAAAACTGTAATTTTTTGGTGAACCATTCCTTTAATTTACAACCAACAGATGCTAGTTTGTCTTTTTTGGAGTTATCCCTCTGTTATTCACTATCTGGAAAGACCCTTGGAAATGTGAGGGCTAGATTTGGGGAAAATCTAGAGAACAACATGCCTCAATGAGCAAGCCAAAAATCACTTCATTATCAGTCTATCTCATAATAGATGGAAGGCTGTTATTCTTCTTTAATTTATGAAGAGTAAAAAGATCTTACAACAAGCAGTAGTTATTATCCTATGTTATTGTTAAATATTTTAATGTCACAAAAGACAAAAGCTGTCACACTTCCTAAAAGGTGACACTCGGATAAAGTTTAGCATCCCATACTTTAATGTGACTCTATGCTTTTGTGCTTAATTAAATAGACAAGTGTTGCCACTACATTTTCAGCCTTACAGTATTTTAAGATTAAAATTTCAAGCCTGTTAGAGAGGTTAAGAAAATCTTTAATGTTTTGTATGTTTTTAAATGAGCCCAGCCATCACTGTTTGAATCCAACAGAGACGCTTTTTTTTTTAAACAAATCCTGCTGTGGTAAGCCTGTGTTTGTGCTCAGCCAAAGTTTGGGAAAGAAAGTCTCTTATTTGGTTGTAGTCCACAAGCAACTGTTGAGAGGTCAATCTAGTGATAAATGATCACACTGTTATTCCCAAAGGAAGAAAAATGATAAACTTATTACAGAATATGCATAACTTGTCCCCAAACTATAGCAAAGTATGTCCACACATGCATGGAAACATAAAAAATAAAAAAAAGGTGCAGTGATACAGTGATTATGGCCCTGAGTCACTTGATTGGATAAAGATAGATTGTGTTCATTGACTGTTCCTCTGCGACTTAGGTAGTAACTCAAGCTGTGATGAAGGCTCTGTTTTGACACTCATCTGGCTTCCTTGATCACTCTTTGTCAAGTGATATTATTTGCTTGAACAGTTCATTAGCTAAAACAGAGCTGAGGGAATCATTATTGCAGGAAGCTCAATCTAAAAGTTCTCACAATACACACTTTTTGCCTCCGTATTTTTTCCCATATACTGTAGAGTACTTCTGATTCACCATTGTGGAAAGTGTCTACGCTAATCAATGCCAAACTCAGAATTGCCTCTTGGATGAATTCTACAGTAATGTGTGTGTGTGTGTGTGTGTGTGTGTGTGTGTGTGTGTGTGTGTGTGTGTGTGTGTGTGCGTGGTTATGGCTGGGGAGATATATGATGGAACACATTTCATTACTTCCTTTAAGACTGCCGAGCACCAACTAAAGCAAAGGAAACTGCTTTGATAAGTTGAAAAGCAACAGGCCAATCAAAGCAGCAACACAAATTCAGTTGCTATTTCACATTCAGGAGTCGATAAAGACCACAAAACAGGTCCCTACAGCAATTCTCAAAGCACACAGGGATAACGTCCCTTTCCTTAAAGCTCAAAGCAGAAACGAGGGGAAGAGCACTCCTATCGATTTTTTAGAGAAGGCTCTGTGATTTGGGAGCACTGTAATCTAAGGACACTGTTTCTCTCTGCTTACACAAGTGGCAGAATAGAGACAGAGCAGCTGTGCCAATGGCCTTAGCTATAAAACCTGGCACATTAAACAAGGCCAGCATCACTTTAACAAATAATTCATACAAGATAGACAGAGGGGAAAATAAAGGCCTGGGAGATCAGCTGGGTGGATAAAAAAGGTTAACTCAAGTTAATCAGCCAGAAACAGCATCAGCTGGATTGTATGTAAGTGGGTGTGTGCATATGTGAGTGTGTGTGTGTGTGTGTGTGTGTGTAAATAGCAAGGCTCATTTCAAGTGCTGGTTACTATTAAAATATATATATATATATATATATATATATATATATATATATATATATATATATATATATATAAATACTGTACATATACTGTATTGAAAACTACAAAAATTAATCTTCATGACTACTTTAATTATATATCATACCAAATTTAAAAATATATATATATATATATATGTTTAACCTGTGCCACCTTGTTTTGACCACAAGCCAAAAATTCCAACTCAAAATTCAAGGGCTGTAGTTCATCACTCCTTTGTTATTACACACATAATTGTGAAAACAGTTAGAATAGCTCAAATATATTGTAAAGTTATTGACAAGTTATTTCCATAACATATTTATAAAATAATATATGATACTGACCTTCTTTGGGCATAGAAACACAATGGAGCTAAAGCCACAAGTCTGATAATGTTCTATTTAAACTCTGAGTTATATGAAACACTTTCCAAGATCATGCCTTGTGATTATGACCACATGTAGCATTAGTGTCTAAGTGCAGAATGGTAAACAGGACAAAATACACATCATCTAGTGCATATTTCTTACTTCCAATCATAATCGAGTTGTTATAGTAGTGTATTTTACTGAAGTCATGTGGATTCCATTCATATAATGAGGCAGAAAGCAGATTATATAAATCATATAAAAGCGACTGCAGCCTGAGTAGCCAAATCAGTTGGGAAAAGATGATAAATAATTTGTGTACATTATATTGTGACTCGTTGGAAAACATACGACACAGAAGAGGTAAGAAGCATTATTCAAGGCAAATGTATACTAAAGTAATAGCCACAAAGCCATAGCGGAAGTAGCTTTACCCGGCGGTGGTGTAGTTTCCAATTCATGTGAAAAAGGCTGTTGAATAAGTGCATGGTTGTGGTGGCAAAGGAAACACTGGGTGGTGGTCAGAGGTGGCGGTGGGCAAGCCAATGACTTGGTAGGTTAAGACTGATCCACGGGGCAGATGTCCAAATTCAGTTTCCACTTTGTACACTGGGTATTTGCTTGATGCCACCAGCAGCTTGTACATTTAGACTGGGTAGCTCAATAGTAAAAGACGCTGGCTACCACCCCTGGAGTTCGCTAGCTCGCTAGTTTGAATCCCTAGGCGTGCTGAGTGATTCCAGCCAGGTCTCCTAAGCAACCAAATTGGCCATGTTGCTAGGGAGGGTAGAGTCACATGGGGTAACCTCCTCGTGGTCGCTATAATGTGGTTCGTTCTCGGTGGGGCACGTGGTGAGTTGAGCGTGGATGCCACAGTGGATGGCGTGAAGCCGGTAATTGTTACCACAGACCTTATTTTACTCATAAGTTCAAAAACCCTATTATAAAAACCCATAGGAAAATCCAGAGGGAACTCATGGCAAATTAGACTTCCGGGTTCGCCTACAAATTGACGTCACGGCTGAACAGCTCTACTGACCTGTTTCATGTGACGTCACTGTATGACCGCGCTGCCATGTTTGTGACCAAAATTCCATATTTCTTCATTGTGTTACGCTGTGGGATGCGGCAAAAGTCCGGCAAAATTTTTGTTTCTGTTTATAAATCTTGAAAAGGTGATACTGCTGTTTAATTACCAGAGACAAAATGTAATTTTTCTTTCAATAAAGATTTATCTTTTAAGTGACACGGCTTAATTTCGCCAAAGTCAAGCAGCGATGATGGGGGAGAGCAGGGATAAAAACACTTGTGGGTCTTTAAGCATTTATTTAGATGTGTCAATTATATTTAAACCATCATCGATTCAGATACAATTAAACTGGACATGCGCATAGGATGATGCTATTCATAACACCCAGACTGTACAAAGGTATGTGATAATTGTTACATGTTGTAATGAATGAAAACACACTATAATGTGAATATATAGTATATATTTAATGTGTATATACTAATGATAGTCAATAAGCAATACATCATAAGATCATCAAGCACAGATTTTATTCACACCGCCAGACTACAGTGTAAACAATACATATGTTATATTCACTAATATGCCTCGACTGCTTCTGTGTGCTCTTCATGAGTTAAAATCAGCTCTTACATTCATACAGATGGGATCATCACAGATGTTTTGTAATATTTTGACCAAATCAGAGCAGAAAACACAAACATTTGTAACTTTTGAATGAGAGATGTTCACAGCAGTGGCGTAGCCAAGGGTGGAATTAGACCCATGCCCACCCAGAATATTACAGATAATTTTTTGACATCAAATATATATTTATAAAATAGTTTTAAAAAATGCATAAATTCTGATTTCTGAAAGTGTGAAAGAACTTTCTGAATGCACCACCTTTCTGTTGTTAAGGAAAATTTGGCAAAAAAACATTTGGGCAAAAATTTAGAACATCCATTTTTATTGAGGCCCACTCAAAAGTAATTTCCTGGCTATGCTCTTGGTTAACGGTGATGTACCGGTAGGCGTGTGTACTCGTCGGTCACACATCAGACTTGCCGGCGTACAGAGATGAATCGTGGATAAAATATAGTATTTTTAAATGTCCACGAAAGTCAAATTTGGCAATATTTGTGCAGACCTCAGACCAGAATACACCTTTCCTGGTACTTGGCTTGGATCAAAAGCATTTTTTGAGGTTTTTCTTGATATAGTTTTACGGGTGTTTTTTTTTTTCATTTACCACCATTGTTTCCTCCCGCTGATGGTCACAAATATGGCGGCTGCAGGGGAAAAGTAATGTCACTGAAACAGGTCAATAGGTACGTGTTTCATAACAACTGTTTCATTTTCATAACGCTTGCTTTGATATAATGACATATTGACATAAATTAAGAAATTACTCTGGCAGTAACATTTCTACTGTAAAACAGTGGTCTTACATCGATGTCTGAGGCTTAGAACTTTTTAATGATATATAGTTTGTCAAGATTAATTACGTTCTTTACATTAAAACTATAGAGTAACTTTGTACAAATGTAAACAAAGAACGCTTCAGAGCGTGGGCACTCTGAAAAACTTTAACAGGTTAAAACATTTTAAAATTAACATTTTAAATAGAAAATGCCAAAAATGTAAAGTTGCCATAAAATTTTAAGGAATAAATACCCTTGCAAGTGGTTTTAAGTGCTGGTAACCATTCAAACAACAACAACAAAATATTAAAAACTAAAGCTTTATTCTATAAAAATAAAAAATAAAATCATAAATCATAGAAACAAGTTTCTAAAATTATTTAAAAAACTGTAAAATTATTTTTAATTTAAATTAACATTAAAAATGTAAATAAAACTGAAATTCAGTTGCATGTCATTTATAATTAGAATGAATAAAGACCCCTTACAAGTAGTTTTAAGTGCTGGTAACTAAATATCAGACAAAAAAAATCCTGAAAACTGACCCTTAAATCTTCATGATACTTCATAGTAGCTCTAAAATTATATAAACAAAATTCAATAAAAAAAATGTCTTATTAAATTTCAAATATTTCATTTTATTATGACATTTTACCATATAATCAATTAAACACCCCTCGTACATCTTAGAGGTCACAAGCAGATGCGTATAGAACACTGTCAAAAAACAAAAAAAAAACAAAAAAAATAGAATAGGAGAGGTCCCGGACACTATCATATAGCTTGCAGATCATTAAATCACACAATATTTCGGTTTGGGGAGTCTTAAAAATAGAAAGAGGCATTTTCTGATATCCAAATCTTCACATAATAGCTGCATACTCTAGATGATTTTAGTACTATCACGCAACCCTCTCCAGATTTATTCAGTTCCCTGGTCGACAAATGCAGTCAGAACAAGCCATATGAGCAGGCAGATATCAGAGTGACTGAGGCTGATCCTGAGTTTTAACCCCCATTACAGAAACTACTCAGGCTGTTTTCTCTCTAATATGGTGTTTTCCCTGCCTGGCCCATACAAATGTGTATAAATTTTTCAAGCCCTGCTGACAAAAGCTTTCAGAATCCTTCTTGTTACTTGTAGCTCTCACAAGGTATTTTTACAAAGATCTGCACTTAGACTATATTTTATTTAGGAAAAGCGTACCTGCCACTTCAAAAGTGAGCAGGTGCAGGACCTTTGAGAATGTGTGCCTGTACGTGTGTAGTTGTTTGTGTGCTTTTGCTGAGTGTGAGATTATTTCTCTATGTGTGTGTGTGAGAGAGAGTGTTTACAGTACTTGTTGCCAAACCAGCCTTACTTCGCTGAGAGCAACATTAATGTTCTCTCTGAGTATGGTACCACTGGCCTCTGCATTTGCCGGAACTGAGGTCATACCATGTTTTACTCTGAATGAAAACAGAGCTTTTTGCTCAGACACTGATATCTGACCTCTTGACCCCACACTACTCTTATTTCCCCAAGAGTGCCTGCAGCATCGTTCCATGACGGCTAGAAATGTCGGGAAAACACGGCACTATGTCTTAGATTCACAACCACTGAATATACACCAGGACAAGAAATTGCAGGGATAGCTTATTCCTCTCCAGAGCAAAATATGTAAAAATATAAGGAGGGAATTAGACATTAACTCTCAATGTGTTAGTGGGTACAGTTTTAAGGTGGAGATTTTTCTCGTTGTTCTTCCGGGCTGTGTTTGTGCAGACTTTATGTTCAATAACAATTTCAGAAGAGTGCTTGAGTACTCTAGAGATCAGCAAATGGAAGAGACTTACCCCAGAGAAGAGAAAGGAATAGAGTCTGCTTGCCAATAAACAGGGTGTTTCTAAGTTCAGAGACAGAACTCTCCATTATTAAGTTTTGGCCATATAATAAGGCGAGCTCTATCTGTGGTGCTGTTTGCCGACAGAAGGGACTTGTGGTTGTTCCAAATGCGACAGCACTGAGTCAAAATGCACTGGCCTACATTCATTGTATGTTGAACTATTTAGTAAAGTGCCCTAGGGCTCAACTTGAGTGTCTGCTCTTAACTTCATTTGATATCTATTAATGATATGGGTCATAATAATTTTAGACTCATAACACTTTCCAAAAATGAAAAATGACTGGTACACTTACACATTGCGATTTGCTTTTTAGCTGTCTTTATATTCAACCTAAGTTGGTTAATTGGTTTTTTTTAGGTGATATTTGAGTTTTAAATGTGTGTGTGTGTGTGTGTGTGTCTATGTGTGCGCGCGTGTGTGCATGTGTGTGTGTGTGTGTGTGTGTGTGTGTGTGTGTGCTTTTTTTTTCATTTGTGGGAATCAAATATTAATGAAGAAGTCAGAAGTAAAATAACTAAGAGATTTTTTAGCTCTTCTCCAAAGGCACATGTCTTCCTCAATAGAATTATGGATGACACATTCTGTTTCTTTCTAAGAGTAATGTGTCCTGAATTATTATGGTGAAGTAAATTGCTGTGCACCACATTAAATTCTAAGGAGAATCTTAAGATTTGTTATTTAACAAATCAGTTCAAACATTCAAAGTTCAAACATGAAACTCCACATGGCGTAAGCTGACAGAATCTTTTAACTTACCTGTTAGCCAATCAGCTAATCATACGTCAAGACAATCGGCTTATGTGGTGTAGGCTTATATGTCCTTTGACACGTAATCAGGTAGCCAATCTCTCTCTTTGCCTATCATTTAAAATTGCTCAGTTTGCAAGAAATCCGGTTTCACTGCAGAGCCCTGTGAGAGTTTTTTCTTTAAAATGCTATTTGCTCAGGTGGTTGCTAGGGCCTTTTCTTTGAATAGCTTGCACGGTAATGTTTGCTTTTGGCCATGAAACATAAAAGTGTGCCTTTAAGAAGGTAAGCCATAGCCAAATCAGGCACTGGCACACATTGGTGTTGTAGGTCATTAGTTTAAATAAATCTACACATAGCTTGGCTAAGTCACAAGCTAAATAAGCTCTGGGCTTTCCTGGTTCAGGTACACATTATGAGTCAGGTCATTAGTCGTTTAAGCCATTCGGCCAAGCAGGCCCAGGCACACTTAGCTAGCATACACTCAATGCACATGGCTTTTCAGTGTAGTAGCAGTACACAAGTCTTGGCGGTAGATCTGCTGGTTTGGGGGGTTGTGTTTTGTTTTATGCATTTGTGCAGCTTCCCTGCTTTGTTGGGGTATTGTATTTATGTCTAATTATGCAGCAGCATATCATACATGCTTGATGCAGCATTTATTGTGTTTTTCTAATTGTGCAGCAGCAGCAGCATGTAGACATGCTTAACTCAGCATGTCTGAGTATGTTCTAGTAGTAGCAAGTCTCTGTACTTGCTCTGCAGCAGCAGCATAGCACATCTAGTCCGTCAAGACCAATATCCCATCAATATGTCAAACTCACATTAATATGCTTTCCAAGAGTTGTCTTAACTCTTTATATTGACAGCAACAATTGACCAATGATTGAACTTGCACTGGATTTCTAAAACTGTGAACCTTTCAGAATATCTTCAATACGGTTCCACTGCATATACAGTGACCCCAAAAAGTAAGGACACACTTGAAATGCATTTAACTGCATTAAATGACAAAATATCAAAACAAGAGCTATCTGCAAACAAATGATGCTAGAGATGAGACTTTTAAGCAACTGGTGTTCAAGGTTTTTTAGTGGATGTATGAAATCAGTTCCCCTCAAGTTCACACAGGTGACTTAGCAAAAACAATCACCGGAGTAGCCCATCACATTTACTATGGACTACTTTTTGTCTTCATTTTGAACGACATATCTAACAGAAATCTTTTTGTAAAATGTTTTGTCAAAAGTGTATTTATTCTATATTTCTTTCAAATAAATTGTATTTTTTTTTTTCTTAAATAATTTTATGCAAGGATATTCATATATATTTTTAAGTGAGGTTTAAGTGTCCAAATACTTTTTGGGGCACCTGTATGTTTAATGAATATGGCTCGTGGTTGTGTGGAGGAGTGATTGTAATGATCGAACCTGTGGCGTGCGCGGTTTGTACGGGGAGCTGCTCTCTAGGTCGGCCAGGATGCTCGTCAGGGAGTCGATCTCAGCATCCAGACTGGAACGCCGCTCCTCTAGAGTTTTCTCTGGTCCCTTTATCTAAAACACACAGACACAATAGCCTGTAATGAAACTAGGTCTTTTTGAAAGAGGGTTGCTCTAAATCAGCTAACCTACTTAATCACACTTGAAATTCAAAAATGAAAGAAAAATAACCAAATATTACAAACAAGGAAAGGCAATTTAAAGGTTCAATACAGCACATCTTCTTCTCTTGGCTACTAATAGACAATACCCTCAGAGCAAGTGGTGATAGTTTTGTTCTTTGTGTTTTGTCTGTACATGTTCAAGTGTACATTAAAATTAATCATGGCCTCAGACAATTGACTGTGAGAGAACTACTGAAATAATGAGAGGCAATTGGCTGGGAAAAAAGTTTCTTTATGATGTGAAAGAGAAAAAGAAAACAACAAATAATGCTTTGCTTGTGAGCTCATCTCATATTAATTAAATCGCCTCTTAGCTCGCTCTCTCTCTCTCTCTCTCTCTCTCTCTCTCTCTCTCTCTCTCTCTCTCTCTCTCTCGCTGTCCGCTTTCTCACTGCTTTCACTATTCTTGAAAGTTTCACCCAGTTTCTCCCAAACTAACGATAACAAAGCCTTCACTCTCTCAGTTTTATTCACAATCCGATTGCAGGTTTCTTTTCAAGATGTTTACACAGAGGTAGCACCGCACATCCATAAATAAATATCCCAACACACTTAATCTAAATATTGGGTCTCACTTGATTCATGTGTCGTTCAGAGAGTACTCACTAAGTCTCAAGGTAAGGTACACAACATCTTATGTTGCAGTATACAGTGTATTATTGCAGGGGGTTTTAAAGTCTTAAACAGTAAGCACAACCCTGACAAAATTTACAAGACTGTTTTTAGCCTATATTTGTGATATACACGCATAACATGAGCCAGTCTGTGTCTCTATATACAACTGCAATGGTCACAAAAACATGAAGACACATCGACCTGATATCATGTTATACTCGTAATAATGGACACATCATGATTTTGTTCCATATATTTTCAGATTTTCTACATACAGTATGTGCCACCACATGAGTTCTGAGAAAATCCTTTATGCGTACTAGATAAACTTGTGCAGCTAAGTTTTCCACTGAGGTGAAAGTCGTAAGAAGACGAGAGTAGCTACAGATGTTCTTAGTAGACAATTTAAATGTCATTTGATTTACTCACATCTATTACCTTGTCAGCGAGCATTCAGACATAATTCTTACAATACTAATAAAAAAAAAAAAAGAGAGAATTATACTGCAGTTCCTAAAAAAACGTTACCGGCCAAATGGCGAGTTGATTCCTCATACTCTGGTATTTTTTCTCCCTTGATATACTACAGAGGCAGATTGAACAGAGGAAGAGTTATATGGTGTTCTAATAGATTCACAATTGCACAGGACATGTTTTGAGCATGCACACACACTCTCTGAGCGAGAGCAAGGAGATTTCATAAAAGAGCAGCGTATTTTTTAGAGCGCGAATCCAGTTTTTCACGAAAACGAAGGAAATGGATGTGCTCTGGCATGACATGCAAGTGCTGTCGATATTTAAAAGTATAATAAAGCCATAGCTTTTTGGTCTATGAAGCTATTAATTTGCATTTATCTGAATTTCATTTATTTCATTTCATATTAATTTAATTGTATTTATTTATCTGTTGATTTTACTTGGTTAATTTATCATCATTCTACGTGCTTCCCCTAACATGCCCTGGCGAACCCCTGATAAGGTGCACCCCCCAGTTCGAAAACTGTGGTATTATTACATTACAAATTACACAAAATGCATAACAATATGGTGAATGTACAAGTATTCCATGTTCTAAAATACAATTTGCCCTAACAAAGTGTGGTTGAATTAGTCAATTAGAGAAGCTTTGTGCCATACCATAATGGACTGAATGCCATTTACTGTAAACCTTACTGCTCAAAACAATTAATTGGTTTGAATGGGGAAAAATTAAATCATACACATTAGTTCAAATAAATTAACCTTGATGAGTATTTAGAACTTTCTCTTTCTTTTGAGTTCACAAAACTGACACCTTTTAAGTAACCTGAATTGTTTTATAATTTTGAGTTTAATGAACTTGCCTCTTTAAATTTAACTGAAACTGGGCAGGCGATTTCTATTTCCCAGCATGCTTTGTTCTAGCTAGATCTTGCTAATTAGGTTCCCTCTTCTGAAATTTTAAGTTCAGCCAGAGTTAAATTTAAAGCCATCAAAATGTATGAGTTAGCTTACTCAGTATTTCAAGTTAAGAGCAATTAACATGCATGTGTAGTACAAAATCAAAATCTGAAAGTTCTATTAACTTAAACTTGGGAGATTATTAACTTAAAAAAATTATGTAACTGAAGTT